>NC_140586.1:356543470-357152084 GCF_964204655.1 Triturus cristatus | reverse complement strand
GTGTGAGGGGGGAGCGTGTCCTTGCATCTAACAATGGCAGTCCATCACCACATTCTATTGAGTCCTCCAAATAGAAATATGTCCTTCCCTTCCAGGTCTTCCCTCATCCAATCCCCCTGTTCCACTACTCTCCCTTTCTATAACTATATGTGCATTGTGCAGCAGGAGGGTCTTGCTCTGTTGAGCAAGCTGGCTGTGGAATTGGTTCCAGAGAATGAGATCGTGTAGGCATACTACTGACATAGTTCTGAATGCCTTCGTTTGCAAAGAGAAGTACAGGATGCCTTCCTTTGCCTACATCCTTTTGGCCCTGGAGCTGGAAGACTCTATGGTGTCCCTCGACTTGCAGAAGTTGTATTTTCATATAGCGACTCTGCAATCGCATAGGAGATACCTACGTTTTATGGTCGGCTCAACCCACAAGCAACTTGTGGTACTTCTGTTTGTGCTAACATCAGTTCTTTGAGTCTTCACAAAGGCGGTTGCTGCACATCTTCACAGGTAGGTATAGCTGTATTCATGTCCCTCAACAACTATCTACTGAAGGTGGGTTTGCTGTAGCTGGGGGCGGACCACATGCCGACCATGATTTAAGAATGCCAGATTTAAAAATGAACCTGGGGGTTTCCATCAATCTCCCCCTCATTCTCGCCTGACCACAAAGTTGCATTTCCATTAATTCCCCCCATCCCCCCCTGGGTATCCACCTCATCGGGGATGGAGCAGGACTCTGTTGTCTACCTCAAGTCCATCAACAGTTCTTCTGCCCCAGCGGCTCACTCCAGCTGAATCTTCGATGAAGCTTTGGTAGCAGATCCGGTGTTCAGCTCCATCCCTCATTTTTAGGTCTCACTAGAGCCAGCGCATGCGCTGGTCTGGCGAGACATTTAGTAACTGGCTTTTTGAAGTGCTACCAAAAGGCTTTCTCCGGCCACCAGCGAGCGGTTACCTGCGCGGGCGCGAGCTTACGAGCACAGGCGCCATCTCGCAGGCACCCTTACAGCCGCGATTACTTTCACTTTCGCGGCGCCGCCATCTGCCTTTCCTCGCTCTGCTTCTCCCACACCACAGAACGCGTCCCCTTTCACGGCCGCGCAGCCCGTTACTTTTATGGCCGCGAGGCCGATGCTTGTTAATTCTTCTGTCCTTATTGAGGTGTTGGGTCTAACTGTTCATTATTGAAGTCACAGTCCTCCACCGTTGCTACATACATTGTGCTATCTGATGCTTCTGCTGCGGTTTTGGCATTCTATCAGCAAAATCATTTCATTTAGCTACTTCATCTGTCAGCTTCTGGATTGCTGCACAATTTATTATGGCTAATATTTTAGGCATAGCCAAGGCATTCCGTAATCTATCAACTCGCCATGCTCTATACACTCTGTCAAAAACGCTCTTTTTTGTCATAATATCCAAAAATCATGACCAACCCAGAAGCACACTGGTTCTCCCTATATGTTTACTTTAAAACCTTTACAAAAAATGGGGTTACCCGAAAACTGTCGAGGACCTGGGTACAATTTGATACAAAAAACAGTGATCCTAGACCTAAAATTCAAAAACAAAAAGGTATGTATCCAATCCACAGTCTAAAATTCCATACACCATTTCATGAGCACAAACATAATTTAGCTCACAGTAATCAATACAGTAATTTAAACTAAAGAAGTGCAACAACCAAATTAATTTGCCAAGAGATTTAATAGTATATCATATGGCGAACAGTTAAACATTCACTGTTAAGGCAAGGTGAAGGGGGAAGGTTGCCCCAAGAGAAAGTGCAGAAAATAGTGCTTACGTGTTTGTGGAGTGGGGGTAGAGTTAAGAGTAGTGTAGGTAGAGAAGAATTAGAGCATTTCAATGAGTGACTGGTTATATATCCCAGTTTTGTTGGGCCTGGCCATGTACATTCATACAAAGAACTTTTTTGTATAATTCGTAAACACATAAGTTTGTGGTGGCACGATGAAATATAGCTCGTGTTCCAGGCCTTATAGGGGGCGTCGACGTTTCGACCAGACTTAGGGGCTCCAATGGTAATTTAGACCTCGGCCATGCGGGTCTTCTTCAGGACTGTAGGGGGGCAACCAGAGAAGGTATGATGGATAAATCATATACCCGCAGAGTTATGTGGGGTGAAGATTTCTCCTGGGGGTAGGTTCCTATGATCATTCAAAAGGCACAGTATGCAAGGGCTTAATGTGGCAAAAGACAGCATCCGCAATGGGGGTATGTCGCATATGCGGTTGAAGAACCGTGCCGGGAAATTCTCCTGGATTGGCGGTCACAATTTAAAGGGCAATTAATGTCAAACTGACTCAGTTTCCTGCCTTCCCGGGCGGAATACGGACGCCGGCTTCGCTTCCACTAAGCACATGGCATTAATTGCCCTTTAAACTGTGACCGCCAACCCAGGAGAATTTCCCGGCACGGTTGTTCAAACGCATGTGCGACATACCCCCATTGCGGATGCTGTCTTTTGCCACATTAAGCCCTTGCATACTGTGCCTTTTGAATGATCATAGGAACCTACCCCCAGGAGGAATCTACACCCCACATAACTCTGCGGGTATATGACTTATCCATCATACCTTCTCTGGTTGCCCCCCTACAGTCCTGAAGACCACCCGCATGATCGAGGTCTAAATGACTCTTGGAGCCCCGTCGACGCCCCCCAATAAGGCCTGACACACGAGCTAGAGTTCATCGTGCCACCACAAACTAATGTGTTTACAAATTATACAAAAAAGTTCTTTGTATGAATGTACATGGCCAGGCCCACCAAAACTGGGATATATAACCAGTCACTCATTGAAATGCTCTAATTCTTCTCTACCTACACTACTCCTAACTCTACCCCCACCCCACAAACACCTAAGCACTATTTTCTGCACGTTCTCTTGGGGCAACCTTCCCCCTTCACCTTGCCTTAACAGTGAATGTTTAACTGTTCGCCATATGATATACTATTAAATCTCTTGGCAAAAGTAATTTGGTTGTTGCACTTCTTTAGTTTAAATTACTGTATTGATTACTGTGAGCTAAATTATGTTTGTGCTCATGAAATGGTGTATGGAATTTTAGACTGTGGATTGGATATATACCTTTTGTTTTAGAATTTTAGGTCTAGGATCACTGTTTTGTGTATCATACTTTAAAACCTTAGCTGATTTCACATGCTGTGGTTAAAGGCACTAATTCTGCCGCTTGCGCTGATAAATGGGAATGCAGTTTGTTTCAACAACTGTCTGTAGTGTACATATAGCCTAAGCTTCTCTTGTCTCTCCTGATGGCAATTGAAGACAGGACCTATCCACCCATACATCCGCTTCTCTTTCTGCATATGCAGTGTCAGACATATCACACCTCTAATTGGTCTGTTGCTGTCTCACTAAAACACAACTGTGTAATTCCGATGATATGTCGGTCAGGCAAGTGCATCAGTGTTGCTGTATTTAATGTTGTGCATCTAGGTAGTATCACATTGGAGGCAGCCAACAATATTAGCTCATATTTAGGCTACTGAGCATTTGTGAAGTGTTGAGTCTTAGTCTGACTTAGGAGGGTATCTTCTGAACATATACGTAAAGGGTATTTCCCAACACTAAACTATCCCATTGTTCCACTGATAGAGTTGCTGCTCCATAGGCACTTCGGTAAAGCTGCGACTACTAGCTCTAATACGGTCGAGAGGTATGCAAAAGGTCTGATGTCCTCCATGATTCTATGCTAACACTGTTACTGCACACCTCTTTCATGCGTAAACGGAGAATTCCTTAGTATAATCAGGAATATCCAGAGCTGGGAGGCTACACAAACCTGTTTCAATGTCTGAAAGCACTGCTTTTAAGTAGGTGTACATAGTATTGGGTCTGAAATATCCTAGTGGGTCAGTTCCTACAGGAGCTTGGAGATCAGAGAGAAATTTGGTATTCATGGTCTACAAGTACCAGCCATCCCCAAGAAAGGCCCAACTTCAATCTGTGGTCGGTATGGGATGGTGTAGAATGAGTTGTATTCTTTCAGGTGACCATCCTCTCTCCCCTTCAGAAATCAGCTGGCCTAAATAAGACACCCAGTTATTGTAGCCAGTGTACATTGCTCCTCTGTATCTGCTGCCAACATATGTGCATCCAAGTCATTCTTTAGTGCCCAAGAATAAAACCATGTTACTGGAATGATTTCTCATATCGATTTTTTTTCCCCCTACTTGTTCTACTTTTAACATTTCGCGTCTGCTGTGCGAACAAGTTGTTCGAGGGGGATTGGGGTGGTGTGCATTTACCGGTGGGCTGTAGGAAAGCATGTGTTTGAGTGCTGTTTCCTAACCTGGCGGCCATCTTTGTGGCGCTTCAATTTTTTCTTTGTCGACTGCTGTCTATCTCCAAGTGACATGGGCCTATTTAAGATGGCCGGGAGCAGACACACAGTGGGAGCACCAAAGGCAAGCCCGTCTGCGCCCTGGTCCCTGTCTGCTGAAGAGACTAGCTTACACTGCAGACCAACTAAATGTTTTGCAACCTGTCAACTCTACAGACTGTCAGATCATTGTTTCCGCTTGTAATAGCTGCAACTTTGCATGTTCTATTGAGGCAAATACTAATGTTAGCAATGCCTGGCTCTCACCTAAAGCTAATAGCAACAGTGCCCCTCATCTCTTCCTAGCCCCTCTCTCACATGTATGTATTTTTAAGCACTACTCATAATAGTATTGTGTGTCAGAGCACATTAAATCACACACATTATATAGAGACAATGAATCATACATGTCTAAATCAGTCTATGGGAAATGTTACATACAACAATTAATTACCTTCTACAAGAACAAAAAACTAGAAGACATTTGTTCTGTTTTTTTTTTAATCTGGTCGTTCAGTTCTAAATAATATCTTCTTGGTTTTATGTAAAATAAAATACAACACTTTTTTATTATAACTTTACAAAATGCTGCACAGCAGCCACACTGCTCTACACCAAATCTTAAAACCATTGGCAAAGCCAATAGCTGTGGCTAAACACTTATAAGGTCCCAAAGGCAAGACCTATTGGCTACGCCAATGCTTGTTCTGATGGGTATCGTGAGCCTAGATTCCTCAAAGCAGTAAAAAGAAATAAAAACAGCAATATTTGTACATATTCGTAAAAAATGTTCCACTACTCAGAGGAATTCGGGCCTACATCCCACCTCAGAAAAGCAAGCAGTAAAGCTGGACACTGTGCAGTAAGCGCGTTTTGTCAAAGACAGAGCGGAGGTGTGCCGCTGGGGACGAGGAGCAGGTTTTCTTCTACCAACCATGTCCTACGTCGACGGAGTGCCAGTGCCTACTCTGCACACGTTCTGTAAGGGGATGTCCCCTCATTATGTACCGTCGTCTGCAGCTCAGGGCCGGAAAAGGGGTGGGGAGAGGGGCAGATAATTAACAGCTGTTATTACCTGCAGGAGTGGGTAATAAAGCTTGATTAAAACGTTGCATCAATAAGACTAGGCGGGTTTCAAAAACATCTCATCTCTACATAAAAAAAACACAGCAGTAAAAGTCTCAGCAACATACATGCCGCTTTTTAAAAAAAATATATATTTTTTTATTGACATTTTTCAGGTTACATTCAGCAGTCGTTGTAGGGTAAGACCAGACTGGCACAAAAACACATTTCTTACATTGGTACATGAATAACTGGCCCCTACTGTTCGTCTGGTTAAGAGAGAAAGAGAAGAGAGGAGGAAAAGGGCAGAAAGTTTAGTGTAGATAGGAAAGGGACAGGTCAGTAGGCAGAATAAACGCTTGGCAGACCGTTAGCGGTATCTATACTAGCTATGTACAGGTGACCACCAACAAAAGGAACAAGCTGGATTGCTCATGGTGCCTAAGAGTCGCCGTATGAAGTGTTTGGGCTTGGAAATTATTATTGGTTAGCGCTACCAAACTTTCTGAGTGGGAGTACTAGTAGAATAAGGACAACTCTCCAAGTGAGACATTAAATCTGAGACTTGTGCACTGGTGTTAATTACTTCTGAACCCAGCCAGGAAAATACTTGCTGTCCAAGCAGACGATGGATGGATGACCTACTCTACAGTGCATCCACCCTTCAGAAGATATGAATCATTGTTTTTTTAAGAATGATATCGCTGGTTGTCTAAGATCTTGAGGGACACACAGAAAACTTTCCCTTAAGTCAGACTGCGAAATAAAGGCTAGATGGACTCCCTCACAATGGGTCAACCCATTTAGGAGGGAATGCACATGCACTGCAGGAAAGGAGGCATTATATGGAAAGCCCCCAAACGAATCTAACACACACCAAAGGACAATTCGAGAAGCAATCAGGAGCAGCAGGACGGCCAAAATGAGTGTGCTGTTTGGCAGACACAGAATGAGCCTCATATATTTGAGACTGCCCTCCAATCAACCTCCACGAAGAATCTTAAGGCATTTGGGTTGGAGGGTAGTAAAAACCAATACACTGTTCCTGCCAATAGGTCATCACAGTATTTTGAGCCCACCTCAACAGGCCCGAGGCATGTGGCAATGAATGATAATCTACACTGTCTTTAAAGAATGACAACTAAACAAATAATAACAATAATAAATAGCATATTCTCCCCCCATCACTCATGACATGAAATGGAGACCCCCATGCTTCATTACGTTTTATTTCTCAACATAAAATCAAGAGTATATTTTATTCACTTATTCAAAAGCACATGACAAAATAACTCAAAAACGTTTTACATCACCAAAATTTGATAAACATAATACTGAGTGGATATACACTCAGTGAGAACTGCTTTATGGTCACAGCAGTCAATAAATAAAAGCATGCTCTTGTACCCGAATCGTATAATTAAGGAAGCATACGTTTGCTACTTAATGCTTGTGCGCAGTAAAGCAGATTTTTACTAGTGAGTTGCTTGTTAAGATCTGTAATACCAGATCTGCCCTCAAGTGGTTTTGACAGATCGTACAGTTTCATTAACATCAGCCACATAGGGATATTTGGGTAGATATTTGCAAATACATCGTCACACGTGGCAATGTCCACTGAAGGAAGTTTTTCCTGCACTCAATGGAAGACATCATCTTTGATAACATGACTGCCAGGGAAAAAATGTGCACTAACAAGTCATTTGCAGAATTCTAAATCATAAACATTTCCAATGTGAGCTGAGATCTGAGGATGTCAGCGTGCAGGTCAACAGAAGGGGCACTGACTGAACATGGAAGTGTCCTCCCCAATAATACACTTTATTCACTACACCACTTTTACTCCTACTCCTTGAGTTCACTCTTCCTCCTCAGTGATTAAAAGGTTATAAGAACCTCTGGATTGCAACCCACCTCTTAGCTTGGGCAATGTAGCCCCACCACAGAGCATACGCTGAGCAATGGTTCTCCTATCTTACACTATCTGTCCAGAAGCAATAGATACCTTATAGCGATATCACTGGGGGACTGTTGTGATTGCTATCAAGTTCAACGGAGACATGGAGTAAGCTAAAATCGCATGATCGAGCATAATACGTTTCCTTATAGGATTGCATGACAGGCCCTTTTACTTTTCTGCCTATTCACTATTGATGACTCGCTCTATGTGCGTTATCCTTTGAAACGTGGGACACCTGCCTGGACTTAATAGACATTGCTGCACACCTGTATCTATTATACTTCTATAATACCATATAGAGCGCTGTGGGCCAATAGAAGTGTATCAACAGGATTCGTTAAGATATTTACATACTGTATAATTGATGACAATGTTATATGTGTGTTTACTGTGTTTACAGATATTTGAAAACAATAAAACAAATTTGAAACAAAAGGTTACCAGACACGGAAAGGCATAGGACCACTTCTACCTGTGATCTACCCATCTCCCCCAGATGAACATCTTAGCCCAGAAGCGATGCATTGGTCACCGCTTTCAGCTCTGGGTGGGTAAGAGGGGAGGGGGGGCTGCCACTGGCCCAAAAATCGTCCAGTAACCACTACTGCAGATCATGTGCATTTGTTTCAGAAATCTGGACGTGGTGGGAGAGGTTTTCTTGATGTTGGGCTCACTGAGACTACATATCCTACTACAGAGCCTGCATATGCCAACTGATGTGCTCAACCAGCAGGATGCAGGAGGCTATCAGTACCAGCAGCCTCCAAGTCAACCTCACTGAAATTCAGGACCAATGCTGAAAGATCGGGATCATAGCCTAAACGTCCTGGACCCTCTTTCCCGGGGAAAAGGCACGAAACAGTTCCATGTCCAGAATGGCTCCGATGAAGGGAGGTGCCTGGAAGGAATCATGTGTCACTTTGGCACGATAACAGTGAACCCCAAGGATGACAGGAGGTTTGCCGTAGTCTGGAGGTGGTTGGCGACTGCCAGAGCGAGACTGCCTTCAACAGCCAGTCATCGAGGTAGGGGAAGACTGGGACAGGGATTCCAGAAATCTGAAGATGCGCTGCTACTACCATCATCACTCATGAACAGTGAAGGGGCACTATTGAGACCAAAGTGGAGCACAGACCAAAATAGAGCACAGAAAACTGAAAGTTCTCCTGCCCTGCCATGAACCACAGGTAGCATTGAGGGGCTGGCAAGACAGGTATATGGAAAAAAGGCATCCTGCAGGTTCGACACTACCATCCAGTCTCCAGAATTGAGGGCAGCCATGACCATGACAGTTTGAGCATTTTGAATGTTCCTTCCGGACAGGACAAGTCTAAAATTAGACAAAGGCTTTTGTCTTTCTTTGACACAAGAAAGTAGTGGGAATAACAACTACGTCCTACTTCTGGTGTGGGCACACTATTGATAACCCTTTTGGCCAAAAGGGCTTACACTTCCTGCCCTGGTGGAAGGTGCTGCAGAGAAGAAAGTAAAGGTGGGGCTGCCCTTCTGCGCAATTTGCAGTACCCACCTGTCTGATATTACAGCCTGCCAACCCAGCAAGAATCATCAGATCCTGCCTCCTACAGAAAGGGCATTCTAAAGGGGCTTGGGAGATGGGGCTCTGGGGTGGCAGTGGTCTGGGGACCCATTGTCCTTGGCCATGGAGGCGGTGGGCAGTATAGCTGTGCTATGGCCGCAAAACAGCTATACGCAATGTTAAGGTTGGATTGGCTGACTGTATTGGGTACCTTTGCTGAAGCCACAATAAGAACAGTAAAGCTGATGAGGCTCATAAGGTGGAGCAGATAGGCCCAGGTTCGAATCGCAACCAAGCTCTCCTCAAACTGTTCAAGAGCGGAGTATGCCTTCTCCCCAAACAGCCAGAGGGCCAGGGAAGAAGAGGAGCCCGGATTCATGGTAGGTATCAGGTCACTAGCCTCCTGCAGGTCTTCACACTAATTCTCCTTGTGAAAAGGTTGGCCCATCTCATCACCTGCATCATAATTGTTGTCTGAGTTTGTGCCAAAGTGGGTGTGCTGTTGTTATAGTGGGAGCGGATCAAGCAGAGGAAATTGAGCCTCAAAGGCAGCCAGCGCGACTTCGTACGAGGTAGAAATCAGCGTTGACTCAACCTCAGAGAGGACAATTGAGGCCTCGTCTTCTGAAGTCAACAAGAGTTGGTATCGCCGTGGATGCGCCAGGAACTGGTGTCGACCATGGAGCTAGAGGTGGAATCAAGAGTGAAGCAGGAGGCAACCCACTATAGACTTTGAGGGTCCAGCTGGTGCCAAGGGTGGACAACCTCTCGGTTCCGTGAGGCCCACAAGCGTGCCAGAGAGAGTCAGCAACGACCCAAAGGAGTTGGCCACGCAGAACTCTACGATCTGCTTAGAAGTGGCGGACAGCCCAGGAAACTCAGGTTGTGCCGGAACCAGTTGTGGAATTAAAGTGTCAGGAAGCAACTGAATTGCACTTAGATTTCTTGTGTTTTTCTTCAACTGACCTGCAAATTTGGATCAAGAGAAAGACCATCCTCTGCAACTACTACAGAGACTTCCGGATCTCGAACGGGACCGAACTGCCAACTTGGACAGGTCTCGTCGCGGAGTGTTCCGTGGCTTGACAATGTAGAGTTTTGCCTTGCATTATTGTATGGCTTCCGGGTTCATCGACGCATAGTCACAGCAGGCCTTTAAGTCGTGGCTCGAACACAGGCAAAATTGGTGAGGATTTGTCACAACCATTTACTTGCAACAGTTGTACCGGGCTTAAAACCTGTCATTTTGGGAGGTGAGATGTCCCTTGCAGACTGTGAACAATATTTTCGATCGAGGTAAGGGTCTCAAACATATGCGAGGTATCTCCAGGTCCGCATCTGGTAGCGCAGAAAGATAGGAACTGACATAAGCGTGCTGGAGTTGGGCCTATACATGTAATTACCGGACCAGAATGGCAGGAGCTGCACAGTGCCACTTACTGGCATGCAGAAGTACTGATGAAAATTTCCGGATCCAGTCTGGTGTCTGAGGAATATTCAAAAGGTGAGGAATCTGCAGCAAGCAGTTTCTGTCAAGCGTCTTCACAGACTGTATAGTCCTCAAACTGGCTAATCAAGGAAGATAAATGCCACAAGATTGTTACAAGCTCTTTAAATTCAGATGATCAAATGGTTCCATCAAGTGGTCAAACTGTGAATGTTCAATTGCACCTTTAACAAAATGAATTTCTCATCCTTCAAATGTATTTCAGGTCAGTTTTTCAGACATTGATCGTCTTAAGAGCTCATTCGGGCAATGCCATCTTAATTGGGTTTCAGCACTCAGGCCAGCCACCCCTGTTCATACCTGGATTTCAAGTTGACCCACAAGCACTCAAAATCGAATACATCTTCAAATCCCACCACTGGCTTCCTATCAAGTGCAAAATCACTTAGAAAACCTGCATCACTTTCAAAGTAGTGCATAAAAAATGCCTTTTAGGCAAAATGATTTTTGCCACATAGCTCCACGCAGCTCTGAAGCTGCAACACTCTCCAATAATTAGACAGAAGCTTCATCACTCGCCAGTGTTGTTTCAACATTACAAAAAAGGCACTACTCGTGATCCCAGACAAGTGCCACGCTTCTAACTGTTAAGCAAAAGCTTTTTAAAAAATCTAGGACTTAAATCTCATTGCACTGTGCCTTCCACATTTTTATTTCGTTTGTAGTCATAATCTCACACCAATCTCCATTCCCCACGAATAAAAACAGCTTATGATGTGGTGCAACGCAACTTGCGAAAGCCATCAGATGCATACAATGTGTATTACATTCCAGGATTCAAATTATGCCCCTGTGGTCATGCGGAGTTGTAGTTCTTAACCCACTGTAATGCTCTGCATTACTTCTAAAAGTCTAGCATGCATAACGAAAAACACAAATATCATCTTGGGAATTAGAGGTAGATAATGAAGTGTACTCCCAATTTTACTCAGTGGGCATTGCAGGTGGACAACTCAACCCAACTTTAACCTTACCTCTACATGAATTACAACCAAACGACTGAGCATGTTTGCAATCATACTTCCATGGAAACGATAGGTTGTACCCTCTGTACAACTCTAATCGCACCTCTGTGGGAATTAGTCTGATGAAAGACAGACAGCTAATTTCTATGGGAACTGGTAAGATGTTCAGTCAGACCACTGGCCCATTTTCATATGGGATTTACACTATTTTCAGGTATGATACCAAACTCATCTCCATGATAACAACCCCACTAGTCTGCATTGTGAGGTTTCTATTGTGATATTGAACTGGGAAGAGAAGTGAGCTCAGGAAGTGATTTTGCAACCAAGTAAAAAAGCCCCAAATTCATGTTGTATCACCGTTCCCCCTTTGCCCCCATCCGCCCCCCTTCCCCCAACCCGCTGACACGGTGAGTCATTTCTGGGCATGTCTGGAGCACTAGATTCGCAGATGCGTTTGTAAACTGGCACTTATAATCAAGGCCGGAGATGCACACCTTCTATGGTATGGGGAGGGTGAGCTGGAAGCTCTTTATTGGAATGCCATGTGGGGATGCTTGTGCCAAAAACTTACAACACATAATTATTACAACCAGTAATATCACCCACCACTTAATAAGTCCACATTTTCTGAAATAATATACATCAGCTTTATTACTCAAAAAAAGAATACATTAGCAATTCTATGCAAGAGAATTATTTCCTTTGTACAAAATATCTAGTCGCCCCGTAGCCTCCAACAAAAGCAGGGCACCTACAGTGCCCGATACTCTCAGACCCTAAAAGGACAGTCCAATTGATGATGATAAATTCTTATTACAGAGAGGGGATCTCTATATATGTCATG
This sequence comes from Triturus cristatus, assembly GCF_964204655.1. Taxonomy (NCBI): domain Eukaryota; kingdom Metazoa; phylum Chordata; class Amphibia; order Caudata; family Salamandridae; genus Triturus; species Triturus cristatus. Next base: position 357,139,844 of record NC_140586.1, on the reverse strand, counting down.
AGCCCTTACTGCCAACTTCCTGAGCTAGAATAGACAATAGGGCAAATTATGAAAATGTTCTGAAGTGGTCCCTTACATCTGGAAAAAATTCACCCACCACTTTATTTCTTCTGGACCAGTTCCAAACAGCAGTTGTTGCTTACTAAAGGCAAATGGCTATATGACAGAGGCAAGAAGAGCTATGGACTCACCTTTTTAGGACATAATCTTTAGAGTCCTCCTCTGTTCCATCTAAGGCAGTCAGAAGTCTGGGTATCTCGACTTATGGAAACCTATCCGTTGAATCTTAAACTGCCGCTGTGGTAAAGGCCTGCCATTATATACTGTGGATAAGCAGGCGAGTTATGTACAGAAATTTAGAAAAGTATTGCGGAGGAATTAATGATTGCCTCTGGTTAGGGTTACTGCAATATTAACCTTTGGAGTCGAAGGGACAGCCAACATGGAAGAATCATAGCAGCAGGGTTCTGGGCCGGGTCTCCTGAATCCACTCCTGTCTTCTCCAGTCGGGTGCAGCCAGTGCCCAATATCATAAGCGGGGAAAAGGGAGGCAGCTGTGGAGGTTGATGACGGCAATGATTGCCTTGTTTTGATCACTGCGGACGGGGCTGATCGATCGCGGTCTGCTGAGCCTCGTGGGGCGGAGCCGGAGGCTGGGCTACAGAGGCTCCTGGCCTTGCGCTGTCTCAGAAGTGAATCCCCCTGCAGCTTACCCTGGCACAGCAGGGGGTGCCACCTGGACCAGTACAGGCCGCGACCACTTGAAGATTGTGGATTTGGAGGTCTGCGGCAGGGCCCGCTTCCCCAGCAATGTTTGGAATGCCCTGATGGGGTGGGGGGGCATGGACCTGCTTTCCAGCCGGAGATGGCTTATTGGCCAGATCGCTGACTCACTCCTTGAGGCGGCAGGGCAAGCGCCAAGATCCACCGGGGTCGTTGTCTGTGATCTCTACCGTGGAGCTCAGAGTGCACAAGGGCTCTGACCTATCAATGGGGAGCCAACCTACTCCTGATTGTATCCTACCATCAGGTACCTGGCCTGCTGGGAGAGCGGTCTCACTGCCCAATCTGGGCCTTTTCCTCTGGGGTGACATTGGCAAAGAACTACAAAGGCCAAGCTGCTGACGGGACTGGCTCTTTGGAAGTGGGAGCCCCCCCCACCTCATCTTGGGACACTGGAGAATTTGATAGGACTTGTTGAGACATGCCTCCTCCTATAACTTCTCACCTCCCACAGCCTACGTACCTCAATATTTGTGGATCCTTTCGGAACAAACCTGCTGTGAACTTGTGCTTTCAAGCAGCAGAAGTTTAGAGATCTTGACGGAATGGGCTGCTCATGCTGTGCTGCTAGTAAACTCATTGGAACGCAACGTGGCGGCAAGGAGGCCCAATCCTGTTATTTTGACTACCTGAGTCTGCGATTGAGCATTCCCTTATGGACTCATTTGGCCTCTTCAGTATCACCTTTCAGAGATACTGCTGACTTTCCCACTCTCTGGAGTCCAGAGCTTACTCGTGTCGCACTGAGTTATATCGGCACATCCTTACTGACACCCTTTTCTACCTGCTCAGGCACAGTCTTGCAGCGGGCAGGAGAACGCCTTGTGGGCCATCCTCTCCCCTAATTAGGTGATGCCGTCAAAAGTGGCCGGTCGCCACCTTCCAACCCACAATCACCCATGAGATGACCCGCACGAAATTAGCTAAAGTTGACCCTTCCTCTCTGCGATCGCCGGAGGACACAATACTGCCCAATACTCCCACATCGGAACCGGATAAAGTGAACTCAATCCTAAAGGTAACTGAGTCATTGCATACCTCTTTGGAAGTGAAGGTGGATGCTGTTGCCATTGATGTAAACTTGGTACAGGAGGATCTTAAAACGTTAGCACAACAAGTCACGAACTTGGAGAAGCTGATGGTTCAACTACAACCTCAGTTAATGGACCTCCAACAGCAAAAACGCAGTTTGACTGAAATGATCCGCTTTCTTGAGGGCAGAGTGGAGGATGTGGATGGTCTCTCCCACCACAGTAACAATCGCATTGTGGACATGCCAGAGGTCTCGGAGGGAAGCAACGTGGGGATTACTTTGAGACTTGGCTGAATGAACTGTTGCTTACTCACAGCCTTACACCTTACTTTCCAATCAAGAGGGCCCACAGAGTGCTAGCACGCCGCACTCCTGATGGGTCTCCATACCCAATATAGCTTGGACTTTGTTCTGCTGCATTTGGGACCAAAGGGTAGCATTGCAGTGGGTGGTGATACGCCATATGCTGGGTGCAGCAAAACTTTTAATTGCTAGATTTTGGAATCAGAAAGTGATTGATATGCGGAATACTAGGATTGTGGAAAAACAGTCGCATGATCTGCAGCAACCCAAAAAAATATCTTTGAAACTCTTTGGGGACTGGTTGTCAAGCATTTCCCATCCTTGCTTTTGATTGCAAGACTTTCCACCCAAAGTATTATACATGGGACTGACTAAATTCTGAACTTTGGCCTTAAAGCAGGGTTTTTTTATTATCACAATTTATGTAAGAACACCTGGAAGGGTGAATAAAGAATGGGGTTATTGACTTTCCTGGGGGAGGGAGTGGGCGGGAGGAGTAAATGGGGAGGGAAGGTAGAGAGTGGAGATACAAATGAAAGCCCTCAAGATTCAACTGTATATTACCCAGAGAGGTAATTAATCATAGCAATGAGGAGGACACTCATTGGCAATGTAATATTAACTTTGGAACTACTGTGATGTACGTTTCCCTTGCTCTTTTGAAAACTCAAAAAAAAGTTATTAAAAAAAAAAAGAAAAAAAAAAAAAAGAGGGCATGGAAAAAAGTCCAGTTCAAAAGGTGAGTGTGAAATAGAGAAAGGTGGAAATGGAAAAATTACAGGACAGCCCTAACAAGAAGTGATGTATGAAAGGAAGTAAGGGAGCTGGAGAAAGCAACGGATGAAGAAAGAATAAAATGACAGACTAAAGGATGTCACGGTATGGAAGATAAGCATTGAAAAGAATCGGCTGGAAGAAGAGAAGTATGATAGGAGACACTGAAGAAGAAATGAAACATGAAAGCATTTTCATCTACTTAAGGCGAACTCAATTCACTGGCCTCTGCAGGGACAGCAATGTCCCAGGGATGAGCCAAGATTGGAGGGCCCGGCAGACCCACCAGGCTCAATGCAATAGAGATGCAAATGGGCCTGCTCTACTTCCACAGAATCCAGAGGACTTCTCTGCCTCTCCCTCCTGCGCCATGTCAAGAGCTATTCTCTTCAAGCATTGTCAGTCATGAAAGGGGCGTCATGTGCCCGAGTTCAGAGGTGAACCCGCAACAACAGAAGTGTTTAATGTTAAAGAGCACCAGTGTAACGCCCCCTATCGCTCCAGCTCCTCGCCCACAGACGACTCTTGTATCATAAACCCGTGCCCCCTCCGCTTGGTGACCGCAGACGTGTTCAATTGACCCCAATTTGCTCTAACATTAACACCATTGTGTTTGGTAGAAAATATAGCAAGTGTTACTCTTGAAAGCTTCACTTGCTGCTGCTGGGGGTAATGTGGGGGCAGGGCCAGAGGCCGCAGATCGGCAGTAAGGCGGATGTTTTCTTTAACTGGCTGTCCCTTTGTCCCCTGCTTCTCAGAACATCGCAAGTGTGGCCTTGCGTTCCTCGGGCGGTTTGTCCCCGTGTCCCAAGCTCATCACACTATGCATGGCGAGCTATAAGTTCACCTGCCACGGCATCGCAAGCTTTCACCCCATCCGAGCCGGTGTCATAACCACACCTGCCACAGTGATTCCAGCTCGTGAGGGAGCAGCCAGAAAATGTAAATACCCCCACCTGATCCGTATCTCTAATGCCCAGCGGTGAGGGAAGCGAGTAAGCCTTACTCAGACTATATTTGGTCCCTTCATCCCACCTTCCGTTCATCATGCTTCCTTCCTTTATCATTTGATCCATCCACCCTTTCTTCATCACTCTTCCAATCCTTCCAATAACGCTTCCAGCCATCCATTCATCATTTTCCCATCGATACATCTCTTCTTTTTCATCCATCCATCATTTCACTCTCCATTTATCAATTCACCCATCCATCCACTTCCATTCATCCATCTACCCATTCATCCAGCCATTCTTCCTTTCACCCACCAATGCGATGTTGTTTTACATTTTATCCATCAATTCTTTCACCCTTGCATCCACCTTTTCATGCGTTTTGCCCTTCCTACTGGTCACAGTTTCTTTATTCATTTCATAGGTTCTTCATTTCATTCTTCTTTCTATCCATCTCTCTCTCTCTCTCTCAGTATGGTAGCCAGTGTATTTTGGGTTGCACTGTAAGGAAGTAAATGGCCCCCCACGGCTACTATTTGATTGCAGGGTTTAGTGCGCTGCTTAAGCTCCTGGGTCCTGGTGACACTGCACCTGCTGCATCAATTGAAACGACGCCTCTGCACACTCTTTAATTCTCTGTCTTTCATCATGTCTCCTTTTAGGTCTCCTTTACTGTTATTGGCTTCCGACCCCTGACCTCTCTTATGGTTGCCCCTTTCTGGTTTTTTATGAGCTTTTTTTTTGCAGACAGAACAAGCTCACAAATAATTATAGGTGTCAACACCACCCTAGCTTAAGCAGTGAAAGTGGGGAGTTCACGACGCCACTGATCCATCACACTATTTCACAAATGCCATAGTATCTGAAGCTCGTCCCACTATGCACCATAAGCCTACCTGTTACGCCGTATCTTAAGTTCATCACACCATGGCTCCCTGTGGCGTAAGCAAATCTGCCCCGGTGCCTCCAGTTCACCGCGCTATTCACCTCGGGCCATAAGCAAACCTGACACAGTATCTTACGCGCAGCACACTACGGGTCCCTGTGCAACGCACGCACATCTACCAACCAGGGTGTAGCCAGATCATTACACTACACATCCCTGTGCAATAAGAACACCTGCCCCGGCGTGACACTCACAATATTGTCCACCCCTGCGCCATAGGCACACCTGCTCGTTGTCTCCAGCTCATCACACTGTCGACCCCGAGTCATAAGCACACCGGCCACGGTATTAAGCTCGTCACACTATCCGCCCCTGTGCCACAAGCATTTTACGCTTCCCTGCTGCCTCAAAGTTGTCATGCTGTCAGTCCCTGCCCCCCAAGTGTCCTCGGTTTCTCAGTCTCTCAAATTCCTCACACCGTCCATTTCCCAATAACCCCAAGAACCGTATTAGCTTCTGTTGCAAGTTCCAAACAGGCCGTCTATACCGACAAGAACTGCTCATATGGCTCAAAAGCGCACTGACAAAATGAGGGCGAAAGGAAGCGGAAATGAGGGCGAAAGGAAGCGGAAAAGAGTGGTGAACTTAATTCGCAGCCCCGGAACACTTAAGTCCTGTGGTCGTCGCCTCTGGGGTGTGCAAAGGTCTGTAAGGAGACAGATTCCCAAGAGGCCTTGTAGCGGGTGCTGCTGCCTCCTCATCACAAATGCAGGTTCAAGGCCGCCATCAGCGCCCGGCTCGCTGAGCCCTCTCCCGTCCCCCAAGGAGGAACTTACGGAGACAATGATTGTATTTGACAGCTGCAATTACATGCCAGGCTGATTATTAGGAACCTGTTAATTGTGAGCGCCATAATTGCTGCTGTATTTGGTTTCTCCCGCGGAGGGGACGGTGTCAGGGGGCGGGGACGGAGCGTGCCCTCAGCCCCAGCGTGCAGGTGGTCCAGTCACGGAGGGCCCCCCGGGAGTGCGGGAGACAATGAGCTCTGCTCTTTTCACAGGCGCGCGCGACGGAGCGTGAAACTGGAAGGCACACGCGCACACACCAGTGAACTCGATCCTGTTGCGCCACCTGTAGATCCTGGCCTCCCTGCGCAGCTCCGGCGAGACGGAGAGAAACGGGGCCCGAGCGTCGGCACAATGCGACAGCAGGTCCTCCTGGTGGAGGGCTGCGCGAGACAGTGGCACCGCCGGAGCAAGCACCCTTCCTGGCCTCGTCCCCGGGGGCGACCTCTGGTGTAACTCCGCCTGCGAACATTCGGTGCCCTCTCTTGCCTTCCGACACGGGTGCCAAGTAAACCAAATTATTGGTGGGGCCCAGTCCATGCGAGCAGTTATGGAGAGGCGAGGTGACGAGTGTGCCCGGCAGGAAGACATTACTCACATGCACCACGGTCGACGGAAAAAAAAAACACTAGAATGAAATAACCCGTTTTAACTTATGAACAATTAGCAATTTGTTTATTCATTTTGTGTAGCGCATGCCAACTACTGCTGTACACCTAAGCTTGCCATTCTTGGAACCCCAAAAGCAGGGACCAAGAAAAATAGGTGGGGAATAATTGGTGTAGGTAATGTGAATCTCTGCCATTTCACCAAAGAGGACTGTCACACACATTATCGCACCCTCCTCTACAGTCATATGTGAGGAAAAAAACATAGCAATATGTAACATGCATGCCGGTAAACAGGGCTTTAAGTAGTCCGGGTCCTGTCGATGCTCAGCACTGGCATTTCTAAAAAGCAAGTGTTGGGCTCTCCATTTTTACCCTCAGGCTGAAAAACAATGTTAACTCTGCCGCAGTACCACCCTTCACCACCTTTGAGGTAACTTCAACGAGCCTCGCTATAGTTCTTTCAGTCTCATCATTTCAAAACGGAAGCATTTTCAATGTTCTACACAACGAAGCCATAGCTGTTGCTTATTTATTTAAGGCAACTAACAACCACTGACAAAGGCAATAGTTCTGGCTTGTTGTAGGTGTATTGTTACCTGTTGAATTATACATCTGGATGCAATGACATTAGCAGCAAAATACCAGTCGGGCGGCACACTATTCCAAGGACAGATATCTAGCTTATGTGTTTTTAAGCCATGTCCTTAATTACATTGGCCACGCCCCTTGGTGAGCCCCCCCCCCCAGTATTTTCATTCCACTTAAAGCCCTGCCAGTAAATATACGGTTTACAGTGCATATTTACACATATAAACCACATACAGGGGGCTAACAGGTTTATGCCCATGTTTTGTTTTGGCTTGTGACCTACAGAGGCCTCATGACTATTTGAACACTAAAAAAACACACTAGATATTATAGCAGCTTTGAAATGTGATAGCAATATTTAAGTTGTTTTACTAATGTTAATCACATGCACATTTTACACTTACTGAGGAGTTCACCTCAAAATGACATTTTAAAAAGGTTTACCCTGATTTGGTGCATGTAAAAAGGGCAGTTTTCCAACAAATAAAATAAATGTTCTGACTTGAATGTTATAATGTTTAGGTGCTAACTGTATGCAAATAGCTTTGAATTGTAGCCTTATATGTCTCCAACAATCCATCTTAGTCCGCTTTAGAAATGCCGATCACTCTTTCACACCTTGCTTTTCTGAAAGCAGTACAGGCATGTCCAGCCAGTAAACAATGTAAAAGGTCCTGGTAAAGAAAGCTCTTGGGCACTTTTAAATTATTGGTGGGGCCCAAGCCCTTATAACCCGGTGCCTATGCCTTTAGACTGACCCTGGCACTTAATCGTCTTAGACCAGAGGGATCTCCTTCACAGCCCACTTACCCAGTGCTTCACAACGGTCTGTAAATCGAAATCACTCCCTACTGTCTTTTTACTACAGATTGACACTTGCTCCATCATGGTCTGTGACCTCCGGTAACTCAGTCCCCCTTTTTCCCTAAAAACACAATTCCCAAATTGATCTCAATGTATGATTCTGAAAAATCCTATCTCCTGCCTTCATTCCAACATCTATCAAAATGGAGACCACTTGTTAACTGATAACCCCATGAAGAACAGCGTTAAAGCCGTACATTCATATCTACATCCCTTACTTGTTTTGGGGATGTTGTGTTTACTTAGCTTTTTTATTTATTTATAATGATGATAGGGTGTAAGAGAAATCCGACTTCTGGGATTGGGGAGAGGGGCACCAGAAAGACCCTCTTCTTATTCTCTCTGCAGGAACAAAGTCAACTATTCTTGGAATCGAGGACTGTAAATGTTAGGGTTCAGAATTATCCTTAAGTAAGTGCAGATTATCGGACAAAGGTGAAAGGGGGCTGTTATCCGCACAACCCCACCTAGCATTAAGAAGTAGTTGAACTGAGGAAATCTTCTCCCCAAACACAGAGGAAGTTGTGTCAGACCACCACTCTCAGGATAAATTAACTTCCTTCGGGAAGTGTCCAACTCTAAGTTCAACACACTGAAGCTAGTGTGCAGGGTGGTACAGTGAAAAGAAACACACAGAGGCCAGTAGGTGATTAACTCTTATTACCTCCAGTATAGAAATAAATACCCCAAGCGAGGTCCCTGAAACATCCCAATGAGAAGATACATGGTCCCTATGAGTCAGGTCTCATAACACAAAGGCTTATATTCCCCTCATATTACCAGGGAGTGCTTAGGTCGCGAAAGGGAGCAATGTAAATATCTTATGATCATTGGCTGTGGTTCCAGGTGGTTCTTGAGTCAACATGTTGAGTGTTTAGATTTCGAAAGAGATTAACACAACATAAACCGTTTTTAACTTTAGCAGAAAACTCTCCAGTTAATAGAGGTCCTTTATTATCCAGTATCCTCCAAGCTTGCAATATATGCTTTAAACCATCCACACACCATCACCTCTCACCTAAGGCTACGTCCATCTGGTGGTTCATGGTTGGTATAAGAGAAATGGAGGATCATAGTCAACAATACATAAGTAGCAAGGGTGGGGTGAAAGTGAAACACAATGTGCACAAAAACTATTCCTCTAGTAACACATGAACTTACTTCTGAGCGGACTAATCATTTTGGGTACTAGTCTCAAGATTGTGGAATTCGTTAAAGACGTGAACAGAAAGGTTTCCACAAACATGTATTTCACAACACTATAGTAACGCCATCAAAAGACAACTGCAGTTTTTACATAGCGCCTAACATAAAATAGCTTTCGAATGTAAGAGCTAGTGTTTTCAGTGTAGTTACATGCTGTGATTATCTGCAGTCATCTGTGAGGGGATTTAGGACAGATGGTCTTTTAGCTCAATGGAGTAAGCATCAGAATAAATGAAAAACACATTCTTTGACACCATTTTAATAGCTGTGTGTTGAAGTGACACAAAAGTAAACCATTTAATGATGCAGAAAGGGGGCGGGGAAGAAGTGTTTCTGTGGAGGACATCCATGCTGGAGAAGCATTGTTATGGATACAGTTAAGTAATTATCAGTAAGAAAACCTCAACTGTTTAAAGCTTTGGAAAGATTATTATGTAACAAAAAACTGTGGCACACAGAGGGATCCTGCCCGTCTGAAGAGACTTGAGAGTAAAGACTGTCCTAAAGTAAAAGTTCAAACAAATATTTACAGAAAATGTGATTCGATTGGCAAGTAGCTACTTTACACTTCTATGGCTTGTATAGCACCAACACTTTAGAGAGCAGTTTTTTGTTTTATTAAATAGAATATTTTTGTTTTCAATATCGTTTTCCTTTTCTGTGGGTCAATATTTGTAATTCCAGGTTTCTTTTTATGATTGGTTACTAAATTTCCAGCCATCTTCTAGTTGGCAAACCTTGGCGACAGAGATACTGAATATAGGACCCTCCATCTCCTCACTATGGATGTGTTTGAGGTGGCAATTGGCAACGTGGTGGACGAATTTGACGCTACAAATTATCCATCCTCAGATGCCCAGCTTTGAATCAGCTCATTCTTCAAACTAGAAGTTACACAATACTGCTATCTCCTATATATTGGTTTTGAGAAGACAGCATCTAACAGCTCCTTAATAATGAACATAGGAAGTGTCCCACAGGAAAACAAGTAAAGATAACTGTCCATTTTCAAACAATATCAGTACATCAGCCCAGGAAAAGTCACCAAACAGATTCTCATGAAAAATATTAAATGGAACAAGTATGCATTTCAGTAACTGGTGGCAGATGTAATACTTCAAAAGCATCTCAAGTGACCCACAACATTCATTTGTAATATATAGGCCAAGTGACTTGGGTGAGCATTTCTCTTTCAGCAGTCTTGTAAAAAATGAATTACAGGAACCCTAAAGAAAGTCCTTGCTCAGGTGTTTTCCAGTAAGCTGTGAATGCAAAATTGACTTTGCCAACACTAACATGCGCAAAAAATAACTCTGCACAGCACAAGGTCAGACCCTTTGGCAATATACCAAATACAGACTCTCTTACCCGTCAAGTCACAGGAGCAGGTTTATGAAGGAGCTGGGTCTGTACAAACCAAATTTGCAAGTGTATAAATGAACAAGGAACAAATGCGCTAACTTAAAAAGAAGAGGCAATACTTTTTTTCAGATGGGTTTCTGTTAAGCTTTTTGTCTACTGGGAGAAAGTAAAAGAGCTTCAATTTACCTCTTAGAGTCCTCTACTGTGAATGTCAATGATAAGAAAATAACACGACAATCCAAAGAACATGTGAGACTGCAGACCATAGCTTCGCACCCACTAAAACAGTCTTAAGGACCAAATATAGCTACAGAGCGGGTTTGTGACTGGTGTCTCACTGTGGAGTCAATGAATGAATCGATAAACGACTGTATGTTGACAAATGCAAGGCCAGTTGCAAAAAAATAGAAGGATTTGGAGTGCAGCCCCTCTTCATCACCCTGTCAAGCATTGAACCAACCTGCTGCTGGGACGGGACTATCCCCTGCACGGTACAAGAGCGTAGTCCACTCTCCTATTCGCCAGACTACATGTGTATCTGGCATCCTGACTTTCATTTTTAGAGCTGGATTCATGCTAATCTAACGTGAAAGACCGTCCGAGTGGACAGTGGACTACTGGACCGGTCTTGGGTGCATCAGATAAATTGGTGGTGGCAGCATACTGTGTTTTGTCACTGATAGTGTGACCAAACCTTTTATTTGACTCATTGTATGGCAATTTTGAAAAACGTTCTGCTGTTATGTGAGTGCCTAGACTCTTGCACTGCCATCCTATGTGTAAATATTGAGTGTGTATGAGAGTATAGTGTGTGTGATACATGCATGGCATTAGACCTCTGTGTGTGAGAGAGTGAGTACTGAAGTCAGTGAGATCACTTTGGATGACCCTGGTTTAGCCTGGCACAAGATTAAGAAGCAGAACTAGACAGTGAAGTGTTTTGCCTGCATTCCTGTGGCTGGAGAGTGGTGACCCAGACACGGAAATGAGGAGGATGGCTGATCACAGTCAGGTGCAGAAACCTCACATTTCACCATGCCCATGGTGTGGATGATCCACTGTGGATCAGCCCCAATGCTACCTGCTCTAAGAAACACCACTTTACATATTGGCTGTCGGGAGAGAAGCCTGAGAAGGACACTTGAAAGACAACCACCTCAATCTGGTTCTGAAGTTTAAGACAATGGATCCACATCCCATTTTCTCTTTTTAGAAAGTTTATATTGACTCCAATCAAACCGCCCCACTTTGTTCCAGCGCCCAATTCTTCATAATCAAGGAAGGGATTACTATGCAGAATAGTTGAAGGACTGCTCAGTGAACTGGACTGGTGTCTGTTTGCCAGCCAGTCTCCATAGGTGAAAGGGGCATAGGTGAAGACTATACTTCCTGCCGGAAGGGCAGAGGGTATGCCTAGTAGTTCCTAGAAGCCTTATTGCCTTACGAGAGAGTGCACAAATATGCCTGGCTCTGCATGAGGACAGACTGTCTAGGAGAAGTTCAGCGAGTTCCTGATCAAAGAACACCCAGGTCAAGCAGAGTGCCTGGGACAGTGATGCCAGGAGCACCCAATGATTCAGTGAATTTTCCGGTCTCTCTCTCTCCGTACTTCTGATTAAGAACCACACCGGCCCTTTGTCAGGTTGCAACTACCATACTGCGAAAGACTGCACAAGACAGAGAAGGTCTGAGACTGGCCGAGGTGGGGCTCCAACTACTGTGTTGCATGAATCCTGCATTGGCCCTTTTCTGGCTGCAACCTGACCTGGTCACTGTGGGGCTGCAACTGATGTGCATGAATCCTGCACCTGCCTGTATCAGGCTTCAACTACAGTATTGCGCCACTTCCAACCAGCCCGTGAATGGCTGCACCTACCATGCTGTGTGTTCATCAGTCCAGAAGCGGGTTGTGATGGCTGAAGACTCTGAAGGCGTGGAGAGGCGCAGGTTTGATCCTCGGAGAAGCTGCGCACAAAATGGTCATGACCTGTGCCCGGCTTCTCCTGTGAATACTGCCATAACAGCACATGAAGACCACAGGTCTCTGCTGGAAGTCGAGAAACAGCCTCTGCAATGCACAGAGGTGAGAGCGAGAACTAGAGGCTGGTCTCATACACTCTACATCAGGAAATAAAATTAAAAAAAGAAAAATCATAGCTCGCTCTTAAAAAAAAAAAAAAAAAAAAGTAAAACTTTTTTCTAGAAAGCGACTTCAGGACTACTGTTCAAGCCCTTGTACTTTTGCATCTGGATAGTGGTAAGAGATTACTCAATGGCCTCCCAGACTCCAAACTGCCACCCTTTAGGGGCACCCTACATTACTCAGCACGTGTCATCCAGGGTCTAAAGAGAAATGATCAGATCACCTTACCATCCTGTACCATTTTCAAAATCAGCAGCATCATTTACAAAGCCATCACAACCATTGCCCCAGCTTATCTTGCAGACCTCACCATCTCTGGTCGTGCTTGGCACACCTGCAGCCAGGACACCATCAAACTGAAGACTAAGAAGTGTAACAAACAAAGAAAATACAAGACAGCAGGCCTTTTCCATCCACACACCCAGAATCTAGAGCAAGATCCCTATATTCATCAGGGCAGCCCAACTGCTGCTCCAAGTTAGGAAAGAGCAGAAGACTCATCTCTTAAAAGAACTCTACATCACAATGCATCAACCGTCCATGACCCGGCCTCCTCTTACAATACTTGACGTTATGCTTTAAATTGACCATGTACAGCGCTCCGCTACCTTTTGGCTGGGTCTGCACTAAAGAAATACCATATACATACATACATACATAAAACCGGTTGCACATTTGAACTTGAGAGGATATCCAATCTGCACTTATGCCTCATTCATGCTCTGATACAATTTAATAGGAATCTATCCTATAAGGTCACCAGAATCCCAGGCCATAACAAAGGAGACTTAATCTGTTGCAAGAAAGCCCCACAGGAGGGCAATTCAAAGGGATTGCAAGTATAGGAATTTGGTGGACGTTTGCCCAGGGGTTGGACTGAGGGCAACTCAGTCTCTGTGGGTGGGATGGATGTTGAAGCCCTGGTTGCGTTATCTCCCAACATTGTGAAATACAGGCACAGGCCAATCATCAACGGGACCAAGATAGAGGGTCTGAGTAATACAGGAGCCAGAATGACCACAATGGTAGACCGGCTGGTTTCTCCAGACAAAAACAATATTCCACATGTTCTCAATAGGGTAGTGAACACGAACAATGAAGTAAAATTCCATCCCATAGCAATGGTCACCTTTGAATAGGGAGGGTTAAATGGTATAAGGACGGTAGCTGTGAGCCCTGCCATGCAAGTGGAGAGACTGTTGGAAAACAACATAGTAACGTCTGATTGAGCCGAGTAAGGCTCATGCAGAAATTCTGTGTCTGCCTGAGTGGGTGTATATGGCCACGAGGCCCAAATAACCACATCAGGGCAGTCAAGGGAGTCTGGAGGCTTGAACAATGGCCCAGATTACCACAACTATGAACAGCACGAGGAATGAGAAACTAGCCTCAAACCTTTGCACAGTAGAGAAAGAATCCAACGCTGAGGATATTGAGACTGAAGGAAAAGAAGAGCCTGGCCCGAGAAAGATGCCAGAACCCTCTGAAGGGCATGCAGCAGGAGGACCCTCCAGGGTGGAATTCTGCCAAGCGCAGAAAGTGTGCCCAACCCTTGAAGGCCTTTGGTGCAAGGCTGAAGTCCAGGAGTAGGGGGACACCAGTGGAACCCATCAGAAATACTGGTAAGAGGGTGTTCTGTGCTGTGAGGCTAGGGACACACAACATGGAGCAACCAGGAGAATGGTGCCCCCCCCAACAATACAGGGCATTATTCTGAAACCTAACCCATGAAATCCCCTTGGCTGGGTATTTAGGGCAGAACCAAAACCTGGGATAGGTTGGTCAACCCCTTTTATTGGCCCCAAATGTCTAAGAAGGTGAAGGAGTTTTGTCACTCTTGCATCACCTGTCTAACCAGTGGCAAGCTAAGTGGACAACACAAGGCACCCCCGATTCTATTACCAGTGGTGCAACCCTTTTTTGAGGGTAGGAATTGAGCGTGTGGGACCCCTTGACCCTAAAACAGCTTCAGGGAACAGGTTCATCTTGGTGGTGGTTCGGCCATGCCACAAGGTACTCTGAGGCTATACATCGGGGAACAGTAACTGCACCCGTGGTGGCGAGAGCCCTCCTTGGTATCTTTACCAGAACAGGGTTTCCCAAAGGTGTAGTCTCGCTTCATGTCTGCATACTTGAAGGCTATGAGAGATGAGTGTATGGTGACTTACAAGTTCACCACCCCTTATCACCCTCAAACCAATGACCCCAGAAGGTATGATTATGGGGCTATCTAAGAAGCTCCGTAGGAAGATGGATATCCTACTTCTATGCCTTTTTTTGTTCTACAGGGAGGTACCACAAAAGGGAGTTTGCTTTTCCCCTTTGAACATTTGCAAGGACACCCTGTCAGAGGTCCCTTAAGATGTGTCCGAAAGGGTGGAAAAAAACCTCTCAAGGAACCTAAAGAGGACCTTATAGACTGAGTGCTGGGACTTTAATCTCGCATGATGAGTACATGAAAAGGGCTCACAAAAACTTGGAGCTTATTAAGCACTAGTATGACCAAACGCAACCTTGATGGAATACCAGCCAGGTCCGAAAGTGTGGATTGTGGCACCTATGACTTTCAGGGCCCTCCAGGACAAATGGGCTGGGCCATACACGGTATTGGAAAAGATGGGTGAGGTCACCTACCTAGTGGACCCTGGAACCCCCCACAGGGTGATGCAGATCATCCATCTGAAGCCCTACTTTGACATGGCGGATATAACAATCCTTGGGTAGAAGAGTTCGGCTAGGGCGGTCGACCTCAAATCTGGGGGACCGGGTTTGTCTCTCGGCAAGGACGCGCAATATCCTGCGATTCTGGGCAAATCACTTAATCTCCCCGTGCCTGACAAAAAAAAATGAACGTGTCCTCATGTAAAGTAACAGGTGCTCGTGTAAAGTGCCTTGATACCAGATACCTTCGGATCAAGTTCACGCTATATAAAACTCCGTTAAAAAACACAACAAAAAACCCCCATGCTTATGGTCATTGATGGCGAAGAGGAGAATGAGCCTCTCCCAGGACTCCTACCCCACAATGTCAAGGGTGGTTCAGTGGAGGGTGCAGTGCTCTCCTCTACCGTGCCAGAGCAGAAGCATAGACTGTCACCAATTGTTGGGGCAGTTTGTTGGAATGTTCCCACTTACACCTGCACTGACTCAGTGGAGAGCTCATGACATTGACACTGGTGACAGCTTACCTATCAAAAACTAAATATACAGATTGTCAGTCAAGTAAGGGTCAGCATCAAAGGTAAAAGTTTTCAAAATGTTGTTCCTGCTTGTAAATTAGCCCTTGGGCTGGATCCTAAGGTCAACCCAAAACGGGGACTCCAGAACTCGGGTTCTGTGTGGACTATACTGAACTGAATGCCTTCACCAAACAGGCGAGTCATTCCCCATTCTCAGAGCTGATGAGCTCACAGAAAAATTTGGGGCTGCCATGTATATCGGTGCATTTGATCTCACTTCCAGGTACTGGCAGATAGCCCTGACTGAGGAAGCTAAGGAAATATTAGCATTCTCCACTCCGAATGACCACTACCAATTTAAGGTAAAGTCCTTTGGACTAAAGAATGCCCCTGCCACCTTCCAGAGGCTAGTGAACAGAGCACTGTCTTGGCTGGAGAGCTTTAGAGTATATCTAGATTATATTGATGTATTTAGTTCCAACTACCAGGGAACACCTGACTCACCTTAAGGTGCTTCAGGCCCTGTAACAGGCAGGACTGACTATCAAGGACAACAAGTGCTCGACAGGGCCAGGGGTCTGTAGTGTGCCTGGGTCACCAAGCTGGCAGGGAACTTGTGCAGCCTCTCCAGCCCAAGATCCAGACAATCATGGTTTGGGAATCTCACATAACCCAAACTCGGGTCACAGCATTCCTGGGTCTAACAGGCTTTTACAGAAGTTCTATCAAGAGGTATGGAACAACTGTAGCCAGTTGACAGAGCTGACATCAGAGCAGCAGCCATAAAAGGTCATATGGACGAAGAGAGTCGGAAGGCCTTTGACACCCTGAAGGAGGCGCTGTGTACAGCTCCAGCACTCAAGGAACCTGATTTCAGCAAGCAGTTGTGCTCCAAACAGATGCTTCAGAACATCAGACTGGGGCAGTGTTAGCACAGCTAAATGATGAGGGCCAGAAGCAACCATTTGCCTTTATCAGCTGACGTCTACTACCCAGAGAGCAGGATTGGAGTGATATTGAGAATAACGTTTTTGATGTGGTTTGGTCACTCAAGAAGCGGACACTCTACCTGTTTAGGACTATTTTCCGTATTCAAACTGACCACAGGCCTCTCAGATGGCTCATACAGAGGAGAGGGGAAAAAACACAGTGTTGAGGTGGTCCATCTCCCTACAGGGTATGGACCTTACAGTGGAGCACAGACCTGGGTCTGACCATGCAAACTCAGATGGCCTTTCCAGGCTCCCCACTGCCAAAGGAATGTTTGAGTTGCTCTCACATTTCATCTTGAAGGGGACTTTGTAAGAAAATGCCTCGTTTTGCATGGTCACCCTCATTTCGTTGGACTGATGCTGCTGTTCATTTTTAATCTGATCTGTGCACTGTGATTCTGTTAACCAGGCCCCAGTGCATGTGCTAAGACCCCTAAAATATATCAAAATTGACTGTACTCCTAATTGGCAAATCTAACTTACCTATAAGCCCCCAGTATATGGTACAACGTGTGCCCAAGTTCTGCAAGTTCAATGTCACAAGTGGACTGAAGCACCCATTGTGCCACCCACTAAACTGATAGTGAAACATGACTGCAGGCCTACCACTGTAGCTTGGCTGTGTAGTTTTACAACTGCAAATTCGACCTGCCAAACTACCCCCTTTTTAACAGGCCTAAACCCTCCTATTAAGTTAATAAGTCATCACTAAGTAAGCTTTACTGCCCACAAGGCAGGGTGCATGATATTTAAAAGTAGGCCATATACAAGTTTAATGTTCAACATGTTCTTTCAGTGAAAAGACCCCAAAAGCTATTTTCACTGTAGCAGAGTTAGATGTTTCACTGGAAAACATTGGGCTATCCCCGGCTAGGTAACATCGATAAATATAATTTTTGAATATTTATTACAAGCCCAATTCACTGGTAAAGTCAGATTTGTAACACATATTTTGGAACAGGTACGTTTAGAAAGTTTCTGTTTTCCTGCCTAAAGCTCTAGAAGCCCATTTACAGGAGCTCCAACTGTCACCCAGGCGCTCAATAGCCCTCTTGATGAGGTGTGAACGTGCTCCAAGAGCAGACACAAAGGCCTTGGGTGTGGGAAGGTGTTCTGTTCCTCTGGCAGGATGACCATGTGGGCTGTCCGCAGGAACTTGATTAACTTCAAAGAGACCTATTCTGTCACAGGCAAATGTTAGCTGACACCTGTGCATGGTCCTCTTTTGTTCACCTAGTCAGACAGGGACCAATCCCAGTAGGAGGGGAAACTGCCCAGAACTGGATTGAAGTGAACACAGGGGAGGGGTTGCTCCTTTCACAGGTCACGCCCCTAGTGTGAACACAGGAGATCTGCAGAGGGGATGAAAGGTTCTGCTATCTTGGTTTTAAATGGAGAGGGGCACAGTGGGACTGTTTGCATGCAGTATGGCACACAGGAACTGCTGCAAGTGGGTACGGTTAACCCTTGGAACTTTCCCCAAATTGGTTAGGGAGCGGCCAGGAGTCACCTCCACCCACAGACTTGTGCCCCTCATAAATGTTGCACCCTTGGGAACCCTCTTCAGAATACTTATGGACCTGTGAAAGAGAGAAAGACTGCACCTGCTATTATACTTTCACCTGGGCCCAGGACAAAGAAGTGGACTGCAAGGGCCAGTTGGCTGACCTTCTATTAAGGCACAGGGACACAACAAGCTGCTGAAGCCCTTTGTCTGATGTGCCCAGCTGACCAGTTTCAACTGGACATCCCGGAGTCCTGCTGGTGGCTTATGCTGAAGTTGAGACCCTCAAGTGCTGTTCCTGAGGTCCTGGGACCCTTGGCTTTGTCAAAGAGTACTCCTCTTATCATCCTAAAGACCTCGGACCTAGAAACTTTGGTTCCAAAGACCGCTGGAGGATCAGGACAAACCTGCCTAGACAATCTGATGAAAACATGTTGCCAGTAGGCCAAAGAATCAGATTATTCCCTAGCGGAGCGTTTCCACAGCAGCAAATCTATTTCATCGTGACATTGCGTGAAGCAGAATTTCTTATTTTTTTTACTTCTATGGACCCTCCACTGAATTCAGGGACCTTGACATAATTAATTGTAACGATTTAAACCTGAAACAGCACACAAAAATACAGAAACAAATATACATCACATACACAAATATTTGAATATTCTATTTAATTCACGATAAGATATATAGAAAATGTTCAATTTTAATGGCAAGTTTAGAGTTTTTCTAAATTCAGCTTTTAATTCTTAAAGACAAAGATATATTAAACTCTCACATATCACCGGGTCTATTTGGATCCTAAAGCATGCTCTCTTTGTGTTGGTACTTCAAATCGGGGCCACCCAACCTCCATACAACATTCTGTTCACTGTACTTGTGCTGCTCCCAAAAAAAAATAATCATCAAGTCAATGCTACAAACACCATTTATTTGCCTCTAATTTCAAATATATTTACATTTACAAAATGTTTTAACATTTTCTATTTTGCTTTTCTATTTATATATACACTTTATAAATCTTAATATTAATTTTCTAAACAGTTACGGACCCCCTACTTGGGCGTTGTGGACTCCCAGGGGTCAGCAGACCACAGGCTAAGTATCACTGGGTCTGCGGACCACAGGTTAAATACCACTGGAGTGAAGGGTATCCAGCCTTGTGGAGCCCTGTTTGACTAAAGCTTGCAGCCTTGCCCAGCTGGATGAATGAGAGCTTCAAAACAGTGACCAAGTCTGAATATGGAAATTTTCACCTGGAGCAGGCGCCAAAGGTATCTGGTTGGTGAGGGATCTTCCTTGACCACAAATTTAGAATTTCTCCCATCCAGAGCTTTTTTGCCAAAAGAAAAAGTCAATAGCTTCACTGGGATGTCATCTGACCACTATCCGGTCTCGTGAAGCCCTTCCCGACCGCAGGCTTGCCACGCTTATGATTTTTGACTTCTATGTCCGAGATTAAGTCAGAAGGTAAATCTTCCGACCAGGACAAACCTGGTTTCTGAATCTGACCTGTACTCCATTGGTGTCAGCCTTAAATCATGCCTAGGTCCCGGTGAAGCGCAATCAGATAACCATGGTTAGTGCTTAAGGCTTTTTGACGCAAATTTTTTATTTACACTTTAAAAATTCATATCTCAGGTATCCCTTATTGAACTTGGGGTTTGGTTGTCATTTCGTTCAATAAATTATTCTCTATTTTTTATAAACTGAATCAGGATTTTTATTGTGTTTTTGACTTTTTAACTGTTTTGGTACTCCTAAATACTTTACACATTTTGTTAATTTAAGCCTGTATGCTCTGTGTCATAGCTACCAGAGGATGAGCTCAGGTTTTAATTACTAAAACCTATGCTGGACCTAACTAGAATAATGACATTATTACTTGCTGAGGACTACCATCCACCTCAGCAACTTATAATCTCTTTCTCACAGGTCCTAGTAGCCCATGCCTGATTTTTGCTACCACGCCAAGCCAGGAATAGGGTTCGACAAATGCTTTATGATATGACATTAGAAGGTGCCGAAAAATCACACAGCAGCTGAAGCCTATGGTTATCCAAATATGCCTTTTGGCCACAGAACAAAGTAAAGTGCATGCAGCACTCCCTGATGGCTTGTGCCTCTCTGCTTCACCCCGACACGCCCCAACCCTTGGAGCACAAGTTAAGGAACATGTAATGCGTATCTAAGAGGTAAAAAAAAAAAAAAAATGTTGCATATCCAGACTTTTAAAAACAGGAATTTTGGTCGAGGGACTTTAGGCATCATTTTGAGGGAACTGAATATCCTCCAATTTCTTTGGGGTTATAAACGTTAAAGGATTTTCAGCTCCTGCCAAACTCTAAATGAGGTCCTTTGTCTCAAAATGTTCCTCTGACTCTGCATGAAGAAAACTTCCTTATCATGTTAAAGGTATTTTCACCCTTCTCCTGGAAAAGGAAATCTCGGGTACCATGGTAAAGGATAAAAGGCTTACAGCTCTAAGAAAGCAGTTCTCCCAATCAGGTATTTCTCACTTTTTACCTGCATGCTCTTAAGGCAGAGTTTTATTCCGTGGGCTCGGATACCCACAGAATAACCAAGATGCCAATTTAAAGCGACAGTCCTGCATTGCGTTTTGGTGAGGGAAGTGACAACTAAAGTACCCCACCTTGTCCTCAAAGAAATATCATACCTCAACCCATTATATGGCAGATGATGGTTAGTGGCAGGCTGTTATATAATTGGCCCCACACATTTTTTGTGCCATATCAATCTAATAATCTCCACCTCACAGGTGCAAAATCAAAGTAGCATTCCATAAGACTTGGTTCATGTACTAGAGTTTGTGGTAAGAGACATGTAAGGAACAAAAGGGATCCCAGCTGAGGGATCTCCATTCGATGATCAGACATCGATAAAAAGCTCCCCCAACCCCACCAGAACAGCTATGCTGCTCTTAAGAGTCTTATGTATGGTTGGGCAGGGAAAACCCAACATTTCCTTCTAACCCTCCCTCTCCAAGATTATCCAGGAGATAGAAATCACCAAGTGCATGCATTGTCACTAGAAGGTGGGTCAGTGTCCATGTGGTGCTACAGGTAGGTGGTGCTTGTCTCCACCCATCGGTAAGCAAAACAGGAAGAAGTTTTCTCCCTAGATCCTGTTCTGTCTGTCATACCTGCCTCTAAAGAGTACCATTCATTCAGGACGATACCAGACCAGGCAATTGTCACCTTGCTATGCATCCTGGGAAGCCCAAGGAATCAGACCAGCCAAGTTGAGAACTGAAAGCTTGCCAAACATGACAAAAGCAGGTGAGCGGCCTGGCACATAACATACATGGAGGCCTAACCCCCTTGTGGTAATAATAACATCCCAGTTCCCCCACCCAAAACAACCCACTCCACCTAGGGAGACTCACTGGTGAACTGTGCCCATCTTCCTCATTCATGAAAGGTTGACGATCCAATTCTTCAATGAGCAAACTGGCTTCTTTTAGGTTGTAATTAGCCATGGCCGCTATTAATGTGTTTGAAGTCTGTCCCAGGGATACGTATTCAACCTTTGACCTTCGTTAGGCTGTGTGGAGTTCCAGCAAACAATAGCCTTTATATCATTGCTGTATTTTCTAATAATGCACATTATCCATTAAAGATATGAGGCTGGCAGCAACTCCAGCCCCTATCTAGGAGAAGCTACAAAGTATTTTTTGAATCATGAGCAATAACAACACAGATAACAAGGCTCAAGTATATGCTGGGATCAATTTCCCCAACTCCCGGGGTGGAGAAGCAACAAAGTTAAAAGGGGAAACTTGGGTGGGAGAAAGTCTCAATCACAAAAGGTAAATTTCAACAAAAGGACATGTCAGCCTTGCCTAGAGACTCCAACCAAACCTGGGAGGAGGTAGCAAATAAAAGCTCTTCAATGTTAAACCCCTAAGCTACAGTGTAGCTCTGGGTTCCACTGTTTTATGCCCTGATAAAAAGGTGCCTGATTCTCATCACTGGCACCAGATAATCAATCTATCAATCAATCAGGGGGTTTAAACCGCACCACTCACCCATGAGGGTCTCAAGCGCATATCATCTCGACTATGCCTACTGGGAGCTGAAATTTAGAGAAAAATTGTTGGGTGCCAGCAGTCTCTAGCAACATCAGAAAGCCTCCCTAAAAGTTCACCCAGAGTAACATTTGGAAGAATTCAATCTCAATCTATGCTACATTTTAAAGAAACTATACATGGCCCGATTATGAGCTAGCACCAGCCAACTGATCGAGGGAAGTTTGACGCGGAGATCAATCATCACACCATCTGTTCAAAGGAGAATTCTTGAGACTATATGAAGCCTCCTTGTAGGTCACCACAGGTGAAAAATGGTTTAGAGGGAAGGGAATTCTGGTGTTACTGGGCCTCAATTGTATCAACTGAGGTAATTTACCCGGTGTTTCCCAGGATCCTGTACTATAATTGACCCAAACTGAAAACAAAGCTATCTGCTCCAGCACTCGACCCTATAGGTAGCAACAGCAGAGTATTCCAAGGCTCGCTCAGGGAGGTGATGCTGGTAGAATAACTCAGCAATCCAGGACTGTCAGAAAAAGAAGTACTTAAGCACACATACAAAGCAAAATACTACACATACAATTAGAAATATGTACATAATATACAGTTGGCAGAACAGTATATGAAATAGTACACAAGTTCTTGAGGCAATACCAATTCCCAACAATTCCCAACAGAGGACTGGGAGAATAACCAGGGATCAAATCACCTAATCTGAAAATTTGTTATAGGGAGGGGCGGGGGGCTAAACCCATTAATCTACTCTGCAGACATTAACATTAACAGTGTGGTACCTCATGACAATTTACGTTCCTGCAGGCCCTTGAATACCAAATTATCAACAGCCCTAAAGAGGCCATCTGCAACACATATATGGATTTCCAGAACAAACACGGTGAGCCCTAGGGCTTAACCAGTACATTCACATGATACAAGAAAGGTGTATTGTCCTTTGCAATACCCTTTTTTTTATTTCTATCATTTAACATAAACCTTCCCACTTTGTCATTAAAATCAGGTCTCTCTCTCTGGAGAGATAAAACAAGTTTTTAGGGAGGCCTGAAATAGAGATTAGAGATCAGTGAAAAGTCCTCCTCTCACTCCCACCCCGTAAACCACTCTCCAAGAAAAATACAAAACTTCAGGCAGAATTTAAGATAGGTTGCTACCCCATTGTTTATTCGGTTCCACAGAAACTCGTTATGATCCTACATAAACAGTTTAATTGAAATAGGGCCTTGACAGAAGGAAGATCCTGGAGGATGATTCATTGCAGGTGCCATGCTTCTTCTGGCCACCCGCCTTCTCTCTCCTAGGAGACGTACACCTAGAAATGTTTCAGTCACTGCTGCTGGGCAGACTCGGGCACACTGCTGCCTCTTTGCAGATACCCAGTGTGGTTGGGGGCATTGCCGCAGTCCCTCGCGGGCACCCATGCTAGGATTCAAACTTGTTTTTCCTGCAGGAAAGGTCACAGTAGAAAATACTCTGGTGATCCACACAAGGAGATCTTTCAAATGCTCATTACTCCACAACTGCTGCACCAATTTTTATCAGGTTTGTAGAGATTTACTGCACAACAAAGGGTCTCTTAGAGCATATTCCATAAAATCACCATTCTTGGTCGTTTCTGCACAGCTGCTGCATTCGTTTCCATGTGGTATCCTTCTACTTTGGCCTCTTCCCTCAAGGTGGAGGCAGACTCTCCAGCAGGCGCAGGACTCACTTTTCGTGCACAGATTCTTATTCACCAGGCAGTTGAGCTGAGGAGTCCATAATGTAAACTCTCCTCTAGGGGATGCATTCCAGCGATCCCTTTTCTCCAGCAGACAGTTCCTCCTTCTTCATGAAGTCTACAGCTCTCCTAGCAGGGTTCTTGCCCAGATTGTCCCAAACTATAAAGGAAGCGGACAAGATTTTGTCTCTGGAGCTCAAGTATTTCTCACCAACACTGGTTATGTGGGTCCTGGTCAATGATCATCCTGACACACTGACCTTGTTTTCTACCCAGAGATGTTGCCCTGGAGTGGCTTTCAGGCAGTTCCAACAGTTTTGTTTATTAGCCCCACTGGTCATGCTAAAGTTTGCTACACTTAGCTGGGAGATTGATGTGCCCTGACATGGGAACCGAAAGGCATAAAGAAGAGCGAGGACTTCCCACTCACTGCAAGCCGAGTAAAGTAGCTAACAGCTCTGGGTAAGAATGAAGCATGAAGAGAGCAGGACTGTCCCTACATGTGAGAGGAGAATCTGTCTCTCTGCTTTCTCCTTTCGCAGGATCCTGATCCACTTCAAAGGACTTCAGGACTATTCCCACATTCTACATCCCAGTGTTGCACACTATCTTCATCCTTTGAGGGTACCAACCACATATGGGAGATCTTAAGGGGGTTTTATGCTCATACATTAAAGCCCATTAAATACTCCACACTGGTTTTAATTCACATGGACCATGCGCAGTGTGTGTGAATATTATATATATAATCTACTGGCGGTCGCCAGTAGATAGTTATAGTTAGGACCGTGTTTCCATAGGAAATCTCAAAATTCTATTTTGAATAACTTTGGTGCTGGTTGACGAATCCTCGCGAAATTTTCAAAACGAATGGGGCGCTCCGCTCAGCTCCTACCCTGAAAGTCTCGGGGGGATTCGTCAAGCGGGGGCCGAGAAAAAAGGGGGGTCCCAAAACGCGTTTTCCCCATGCATTTTCCCATAGGACCTTTAGTCGAAGGTACAGCCCGAACAGCTGAACACAATTACTTGAAATTTGGCAAAGAGGTAGTCCTCAGGTAAGGGATGTGCCTTTTGCATATATGGAGTCAATCTGTTCAGTAGTTCCTGAGAAAATTGCAGTTAAAGTACATAAATATCTATAGCCGCGCACGGTGCGCGCAAGCGTAATTCTGATTGGTGGTTACATGTCAGTCAACGTTCGAATCGGTCGAAATCAGGAAGTGTCGGCCGCCATTTTGTTTGTTTTGAGTGTGAGAGTGAAAAAGGAAGGTGGCGAACGTGAAAAGGGGGCAGGGTAGAGAGTTCCTGACCCCCTAGCCTTTGTCAGGGGGTCCCTGAAGGACCCCGAAGGCAGAAAAAAACTGTGAAAAACCATTAAAAAAAAAAACGTAGTTTATTGTAAAATAAATATATAAAAAATATAATAATAAATACATAACTTAGCATTTAAAAAACCGTACGAATTCACTTAAAAAACCATAGGTTTCACACACGTTATAGTTAGGAATTAGCATTTAAGAAACCTTGCAAATTCACTTAAAAAACCATAGGTTTCACACATGTTATAGTTAGGTGGACATTTCACTCGTAAAAAACCAATGAAATTCCCCCGTTATAGTTGGTTGAGATAACTATAACTCGCGCGACCGCCACTCTATCACAAGGATGATGTCATCAGTGATGTCATGAGTGATGCCACTGACCATGTCATGAGTGATGTAATATGTGACGTCCTGAGCAGAGGATTGCGGGCGCGCGAGTTATAGTTATCTCAACTAACTATAACGGGGGAATTTCATTAGTTTTTTACGAGTGAAATGTCCACCTAACTATAACGTGTGTGAAACCTATGTTTTTTTCAATATATATATATATATATATATATATATTCACTGAAAAAACCATAGGTTTCACACATGTTATAGTTAGTGGAAATTTTACTGATAAAAAACCAATGAAATTGCCCCGTTATAGTTAGCGCAGGCAACTATAACTCACGCGACCACAATCCTCTGCTGATGCTAATACTGTATTTAGACACTTATTTGCCCATGTCTTCTTCCATACATTTTTAGCTATACATATATTACAAATATTTTTTTTTCATAAAGACACATATGTCATCAGCAGAGGATTGCGGTCGCGTGAGTTATAGTTGCCTGCGCTAACTATAACGGGGCAATTTCATTGGTTTTTTATCAGTAAAATTTCCACTAACTATAACATGTGTGAAACCTATGGTTTTTTCAGTGAATTTGCAAGGTTTTTTAAATGCTAATTCCTAACTATAACGTGTGTGAAACCTAGGGTTTTTTCAGTGAATTAGTACGGTTTTTTAAATGCTAAGTTTTTTCGGCCACCAAAAGCACAGGGGGTGGGGTAAGTGTGGATAGTGTTTTTTTTATTTTTATTTTTTTACCGTACGCTTACCGTAAGCGTACGGTAAGCGTACCCCGCGAAATTGCCGAAAAAAAAATAAAACCGTTTTTGCACTTGGGGGATGTTTGGGGACTCCCTCAACATGACTATGTGGGAGGGAGTTGTCAAAACAGCCCCTTTACATGTTTTTGGGCTTCCGATTTTAAAAATCTCTCTCAGTGCGAGAGACAAAATGGCGGCCGCCGCTTCCTGGTTTCGGCCGATTCGAATGTTTACTAAGATCTAAGAGCCAATCAGAATCGCGCTCGCGCACGCCACCGTACGCTTACCGTAAGCGTACGGTAAGCGTACCGTAAGCTGGCTCAGATATATATATTGATTTAAAGGCTATTTTCTCAGAATCTACTGAACAGATTTACACCAAACCTACAAAAGGCACTTCCTTGACCTAGGGACTACCTCTCTGCCAAATTTTGAGTAATTCTGTTCAGCCATTCGGGCTGTAGCTCGTTCTAAAGGTCCTATGGAAAAATGCATGGGAAAAACGCGTTTTGGGACCCCCCTTTTATCTCAGCCCCCGCTTGACGAATCCCCCCGAGACTTTCAGGGTAGGAGCGGAGCGTAGCGCCCCACCTATTTTGAGAAATTCGCGAGGATTCGTCGACCGGCGCCAAAGTTATTCAAAATAGAATGTTGAGGTTTTCCTATGGAAACGTGGTCCTAACTATAACTACCTACTGGCTATCGCCAGTAGGTAATATATATATATATATATATATATATATATATATATATATATATATATATATATATATATATATATATATATATATATATATAACGTTTCAGCTCATAGGCCAGTTTTGCCATAGCGGTTAGGACTCCATTAGGAAGAGTCATACCACTTCAGGTCAAAATACCAGAGGTCAAAAAGCAAAGTAAAATTGAGGTTTCACAGGTTAGAACCCATTTTGCTAACACCATATGAGCCACAAATCTGCGCTTGTCATGAGACAACCAGTTTTACCATGCTACGTGCATAAAGTTATATTCTTTTTAGAAGTAATGCCTTGGATTATACATTGATGTTGATACAAGCTTTTTGTTACCAAAAATCAGAAGTTAAGATTTTCCGTAGGGATTTCACTACTAATGCACATTTCAACATTAAATTACCCTTCCACAGTTAAAGAATTCCCGCAAACAGAAGCAGAGAAATCCCAAACCAGCTGATGGTTTACAACTCAAGGCAAAGGATTTCAGTCTCCAATTCAAAGATGAGAATCTCTGAAAAGGCAAGCGAGCTGTGGGTCAACACCAAATGTGCTTCAGGATAAGCGAGAGTGACCAGTCAACCTGTTTTCCATATGTGACCTTCTTCCTCCAAAGAGTATAATGATATTGGAGGATAAACAGTATAGGGGGTTTAACTGAGGGCTATGGACTAGGGAACCAAGAGGACAGCAATTGACTCAGACATCTTTAGTTGACTATAGATTATCATTTTTTGTGCATCACTTTATATGCCCCTCTCACCCCCAATTTATTTGCGTGAATCGGGAGCAGCTGGAAACACGCTAAACACAATATGTGCTACCGAAATACTAAACATTGGCATTTTTTAAGTGAATGACCTAGAGCTGGGCCAAGATAATCTATTACTATGAACCTCAAGGGAGTCAGCTTCTGTAAGTCTTCAGTAAGTACACCAGGAAAGCAGAGATCCTGGTATCTCACTTTGGGTCCAGATTAATCACACCTTTATATAGGGAAAATATGTGGAAATGAAGGTGAGTAACTGACATAAGGTAGGGAGCCCAATAAAGAGCTTACTTATTGATAAACTGGAGGGTTCAACATTAACACAAACTATTAAAAAATTAACAACTTAAAACAATGTTGACATTTTGTTTTTAATAATGCAAGTGGCCTCTGAGATCAACACGCCTAGCAATACTCATGTGACTCTGGAGGAAACAAATTAAAATGGTAATCGAGGGCTGTGATTTATGGAAGGACATGGGATAGTGCTTTCCCCAATTTCTGCATGGAGGTGCACCCGGCTTAAAGACAGACCAGGAAAGAACTGCCACTCACCTCCATATCATTCCACCATGGAAAACTCTTTTATGCGATGTGCCATTTAACATTTTTATGTTGGTCACATGCTAAGGCTTGCAGAAATTTTCATTTGAAGGCTCGCCCTCTCCTATTTCAGTCACAAATCAGAGTAGGAAAGACAGACCAATAAATAACAAACTCCAAAGTCATAAATCCACAGCTAAGCAGGAAATCAAAGTCTGGGGAATAGAGCTGGAAAGTGCGAGGGTGTTTGGCGAGGGGGTAGTGGGGAGGAGGACGGGGGGGGGGGGAGCGAGAGAAAGAGCGAGAGAGAGTAAGAGCGAGAGAGATCAGTAGGAGAAGGATTGCCACCTATGTTCGCTTTGGCTATTGGGTCATCGCATGGGTGGCCTGTGCACCTAATGTGAGGAAAAGGAAGGCTGGAGGAGAGCGATGGTCGTGATACACAAGAGGCAGCTCGGCCAACGTCTGCACAGTGTTCTGCATGAGAAAGAGCCGATGATTCATAACCTGGGAACGGCTTTCGGTACGAATGTGCCAAGATTTTCATTTCCAGACAAGTAACAAAGCCCTGCAGTACGAAATGCCCAAGCTGGTACCCAAAAACATCTTCTGAGCTTTCCCGGCTTCTCACGTCGGGCGATATACAATCCTCCAAATTTGTCATTTTACATTTACGTGATGGAAGGAGTTGTAATTGCTGGAATGGTCCGATTTTCATTAGTTGACCAAACCACAGTGCTCGTGAGGTAAGCAAACGCCACGATAACTGCGTAAGACCCAAGTGGGGTCACCACGTGCACCACTGTCATCAGGCAAAACTGGAAAAAAGTTTCTAATCTATTTAAGAATCAATTATGATCATCTTGCAGCACGACCTCTGAGTGAAGTAGCAAACTGAACGGTCAAATTTCAGCCACCTTGCTACACCATCCATTTTACAGCACTTAAAATATGTGCAGCTGCAAATCTCAGCGGCTTACTGTTGGACCGGAAATGCCCCAAGCAGAGCACTGTGGTAAGAAGGGGCACAGCAAATTCATCTCCAAGCATGACCACCATCAGCTCACCGGGCCAACCACCGTACGCTCACAGGGCTGTATAGGACTGACAGTGAAGGCAATGACATATATCATATGTATATTTACACAGTATTTGTGTAGGATGAGCAAGGAGCATATATGCTGTCACAGACTAGGAATTCATTTGGAAGCTCCTGCGTGTGCAGATGGTACCTACGAAGGGAGGACTGATTGTGCCCCCAGTCAGCAATGTGAATTTGCAGGACTCCTGGGCTTGTGGAATCCAAAGTCTCTGTCTGCAACCAGAGAATAAATGTGGGGCAGAAACCTCCAGTTGATGCATCAGGATTTCTTATCTATCAGTGCCAGGGGCCCCATACCAGTGGCACCAGAAATGACCACGGAGCTCCAGGATTGGTGTCACTGACTGCCAACTACCCTTTGGCAGGTTCCAGAACAAGCGCCTTGAAGTTCTTGTATTGTACTTCAACAAGCAGGCTTGAACCACCTGGGGAAGGGGGGGGGGGGGGAGGGGGGAGGAAGTACCCTCTGACTGTTGGCTAGGCGTAATGGCGAATTTCCTATACATACAAAAGGCTCCCCAATAGAGGAGGGCATTTAAGATCCATGTGGAAAAACTAGACATTGGCATACAGTAGCCGAGGGAAGAATCTGTGCTACCAGACTCCTGTATGGCAGGCTCAGGGACCTTTGTGCCCCTGCAGTGTGCCCTGTAATGTGGACACTTCAAGCGCTATCTCTGACCAGCATGCAGAGAGCTGTGGAAGGAGGTCAGCAAGGTTTCACGTGACAACGAAGAACAAAACAACAGTCATTTTTGTTAATAAAAAAATTCAGGCACATTCGGCAGTTTAATCTGTATTTCAGACAAGATCATTTATGACCTGGTGAGGCGTGGAGAGAGCTATTCGTTTTGATTGGGTGGTACGCTCAAGCTGTGCGTCAGGGGAAGATCCACATAAAAATAACCCCTAATTTAAGAGCAAGTGCAGTATGGTCCCCCCCATACCCATGTCCAAGCACCCATCATGCCCAGAATCGCAGGTGAATGGCTGAGCACAGTGCTTCGGACAGACGACGTCCAAGGCATCAACAGAGTCCTAAAGGTTTCTCTCTGTGGCTCTGTGTGGTTGCACACAAGTAACAGGGAAGCTATCTCAGGACAAGGCCGACAGAAGCATTTCCTGAAACATCCCAGGGACTGCAGTTGGCAATGCACACTAGGACAGCTGCAACTGTGATCTAGAAATAACCATATCTATTCATACTGGTGGTAACTACAGTCCAACATAAGTGCTAGGAAAATTGAAGCTTACCAGCCCCTTGGGGACAAATTAATTAATTTTGCACTGTGTTTCATTCCAGGGTATTTACCTGTAAGAGTCTGGGAGTACCCTCATGTTAGCGCTGGCTAACTCGCTGCCCAGTTCAACTGCGCTTTTCATTTTGCACTATGCATTTTTACAGGTATTGTTCTGCTGGGTATCACAATTAAAATCATTTTTTTTCTGAAGAATAAACACTGACCGAACAATATTTTATTAACTGTTGTTATACGCTTAACAGAGTCCTGAGTTTCTACCTCACCCCACCTCTCTGAATAAGCCTTGGACCACTCTGCCTTGTGACGTTTGGGGCTACTTTCTAAAGGTGTGTATGAGGTGATTCATGTTGGGTCCAAAGTATGGTAAGCCCCAGGACATCAGAGGTAGAAGGCGCTGTAGTGTTCTCGTCTTAGAACTGCACCTAACTTACTGTTCCTAGGTTACCAGAATTGGAACATGGAACCTGTGGAACATGGTGATGTGGGGTAGAATGCAAGCAACTGTTGAGTTGGCCGTTGCAGGGTGTTGATGCTGGATGGGGTCGTTACTTCTAGACTGCAATAAACCTACTTTGGAATTCATATACTTCTGCTGTGCCTCGCTACTTCTTGTAAGAAGCTGATCTTACACGCTTATTGTTGCATTTGGAGCCCAGTAACCCGTGATTGCCTGTGGACTCTTGAAATAAATTGCACACGTACAAATTCGATAGATGGTGAATAGGCACTTTATCTAAACACGGTGACAAAGGCCACAGAGTTTAAAGCCAGTGCACAAAACACTCCCCTGCTCTTAAGATTTCTGAATGACCCAAGAAAGGAGAGAATATTTGGGAAGCGTGGAGGGTATACCAGGGACTCGGATAGGGTGGGGGGTTATGATCGTACAGCCTATGCTTGATGTCTCTAATTGGCATCATGTATGACAGATTTGAATGTCAAAAGCTTGATATGATTATTGATGTACCCGGGGCGTGGCTACGCGAGCCACGATGGCGGTCCGGCTTTGCTGAGGCTCCGCATCTGGGCGCCTCTCGACAGATACACGGAGTGTATCAGTGGGAGCAGATCGCTGCACAAGGCATCGGAAGGAGGCAGCATCACAGCGGGGGAGACGGCGGACACCTGGGCGCATCCCTAGCCCTCCGGACGAGACATAGTCCGGCAACTGCCGCCAGCGCCGCACCCCGAGCCGCAAGATGGCGGCGGAGCGTATCTGTGTAATACGGGAGATGCCGTGAAAGGAGACGGGGAAACCGACAACGCGTCTCGCCCTGATCGCGCTGACACCCGGAGGGTGTGGGCGGGAAGCGGACCCCCGGAGAAAGACACGGAGCACCGGAGAGCGGAGGGGCATTGCTGGCCCGGACGCACCCGCCATTTTGAGTCTGCTGAGCCCACCGAGACCTGGAGTCGGACCCCTGGGCGGCCCCTATGCACCCAAGGTACTCCATATGACTGGCGCTGCAGGGGACTAAGAGGGAGCTGGATCTGGATGCGGATGGCAGGATCTGGAGGCACTCAATCGACCCGACCAGCGCTTGCCTGACCCTAACATGGCCGCCTACGGGACATCGCATCCCTCTCAACACAGCCGGTGAGGCCTTGCTCCTTGGACCTGCCGGGGTGACGACCTCCTGGGCGTAACCCGCGGGAACTGCTGTACCCTTGCCAGACCTGCTGACCACCTACCTGCCGCGAGACGTGGATGGCCTCGCCTCGACAGTAGGCCCTGGGAGGGACTTGGGCTTGCACGGGGGCCACAAGATCGGTGCTTACGCTCCCCCCCCTTGACCTTGGGGCGACCACGGAGGATCCCCAGCGGCGCCAGCCATCGGTGGAGGCCCCGTGGGGGGTGGACTGGTATTGGGAGCGCCCTGAGTCTAGTGCCTGGTGGCTGGTGCGGACGATCCCTGTGCTTGATTCACGAAGAGGACCTAGGTGGACCGGCTCGGGCGGCGGCTTTCCTGAGCGACTCCATCCGGGAGGCGACGCGGCTGCGCCCTCCGCCCTTCCGTGGATTCCTTGCGTCGCTGGGGCTACTAAGACCCGGCGGACACTGCCGACTCGCCCGGACCACGTGGACTCACAATGGGGAAGTCAAAACCCGCGCAGCATCCGGTGATCCCGGAGACGGCCCCGGAGAACATGCCTCGGACCTCGACGTGGTCCCCCAGCACGGTGGCCTCCACAGACTTATCGATCTCGGACAAGTTGGATAAGGTCCTCGCCGCCATTGAACTATCCAGTCTGTCCATGGAAGAATGCCTTGGTACCCTGGCGACGGATATAAATCTCCTTCGCGATGACCACCGGAAGTTGGCGGATCGGGTGCGTACGGAGGAGCGGACACTTACGGAAATACAACCCATATTAAAAGAGCAACAACAGACGCTCCAGGGGGTCCTTACTCGTCTAACTGCGGTGGAAGAACATGCACAGGATTTGGAGGGCCGCTCGAGACGCTGCAATATCCGAGTGCTGGGGCTACCGGAGGGAATCGAGGGCGCCGACCCCATTGCCTACATGGACACGTGGCTGAAATAGTTTACCCCGCCTGCAGACCGCTCACCATTCTTTTCCATAGAACGGGCTCACCGTGTGCCGGCCCGAAAGCCCCCGCTGGGCACATCTCCTCGACCATTCCTCGCTAAGTTCCTGCATTTCCGGGATAGAGATGCGGTGCTTCGGGCGGCGCGACTAGCTGCACCGTTGCGACTGGAAAACAGCCACATTATGATCCTCCCGGACTATGCTCGAGCGGTGCAACAACAGAGATCTTCCTTCCTGGACGTAAAGCGGAGGCTACGGGACAATAAGATCCAATACGCGTTGCTCTTCCCGGCCCGCCTCAAGATGATCTATAAAGGATCCCCCCTCTTCTTCACATCTGCAGAGGCCGCGCAGGATTGGACAGATCAACACTGCTCGCGGACATCTGATCCTCACCCCCAGAGGAGCTCCCCTCTCAAAACTTTCCACGCCCGGAAGCGACCCAAGAAGCTCCGTAACATCGAGTCCCGATCAATGCCAGGCGCCCACGACTCGCCGGATCTCGAACAGATTATGGGAGAGAGACGGGAGGTTCTACAAGCGGTGATTGACCTACGCACCACACAACCTTCAGACTCTATAGATCATCCTCCACACCTGTTCTCATCCGATGGCGACAACGACAGCGACAGCACCGTCTCAGGGGCGGACCGAGCGACGCCCCCCTGCGCCACTCCGCAAACAGCAGATGGACTATTGGATGGATCGGCCTCCTCTCCTCAATCCTGAGGCAACTCAGACACACGGACTCTTGGTATCCTTCTATCTGACGCACACCTAACACCCATGATATTGCACCCACAGAGTCAGTCACTCAGCTCCTGATACACTGTGATCCTACTACATGCCCACTCAGCGTGTGGCCTCGCACTAGCACATCGCCACCCCCTATCACATAAAGCAGTTCTCCCCCTATAGTGTTACGGGAGGTAGTTTGGACACATCGTAACCCACACGATGAGTCCTCAGTATTGGGACAGTTTCCCGCATCCCCATATGTTGTTCACACCCCGGTTTGCCTATGTCCCACTTCGCCATGGAGTTTCACACCACAACACACCCCTTTCCCAGGCTTCCAGTCCGCCTGCCCCCCTTCAACGCAGCACGTCCCTGAGGGTCTACTATGCGATCTCTCTAAGGGGCATCACACCCCGCCCCCACACAGAACCGACCATCTATGGCACGATTGACAACTAGCGCAGACATTAATATACTCACACTCAACACACGAGGTCTACATACCCCACGTAAGCGCTACGCGATATATGCCTACGCGAAACGACAGAAGGCATCTATCCTCTGCTTACAAGAAACCCACCTTAATGCAACCGAAGTCGGCAAACTGCGAGTAAAATGGCGCGGACTTATCTGCGCCACGACCTACTCCTCGTTTGCCAGAGGGGCACTGATATGGATTCGCCCGGGAATCCCCTTTCGGGAACTAAGGCGGGTGGTGGACGACGAAGGCAGATACGTCTTGCTAGAGGGTCTCTTAGACGGGAGGGCTGTCCTCTTAGGCAGTATATACGCCCCAAATGTCGACCAGGATAAATTCTGGGACCGACTCACAATCTCGTTGGCTCAATTCACACAGGTGCCTTGGCTATTAGGAGGGGACTACAACTGTATCCTGGACCCGGTGCTGGACCGCTCACACCCTCCACTCCCACACTCTCCCACCTATAGACAAATAGACCGCTTTAAAGCGTGGGCCGCACACTGGTCCCTCACGGACGCATGGAGGCTGCACCATCCCCAGACCCGCATTTACTCATTCCACTCCATCCCTCATAATTTACGAGTTAGGCTTGACCGATTCTTATGCACGGCGGCGCTTCTTCCGCAGATATGTCACTCGGACTATTTGGGTAGGGTCGTTTCCGACCATGATGCGCACCTCCTCGGCCTTCAGTGGCGACCCCCGCACCCCCCTGTTCCTACGTGGCGGCTGTCACGGGAGTGTCTCACAGACCAGACCTTTACACATGACCACCAACGTAGCATCCAAGACTACTTTACACATAACGCGGGGACCGCGTCGTCAACCCTGATCGAGTGGGATGGTTTCAAGGTAGTGGCCAGGGGAGAATGCATCCGGTACAGAGCCGGGGTGCGACACACCCTGGAGCGTGCCCTAGAGAGGGCGGAGCAGCAACTGGCTGCGGCCACTAAGGCCGCAGATCAATCAGTGGCGACAGTAACTCAGGTCGCCCATGCCAAATCAGAATACCAGGTGGCGTGCGTGGACTTGCGTCGTCACAATTTGAGCCTACGCAAACCGAATGCATCGGGAACGTGATAGGTCGGGCACACTCCTGGCATGGCTCGCTAAGCAAGATACCGAAATTCGGCCTATCACTGCAATCATAAACCCCCAGGGTACCCTGGTGCAATCTCAGGAAGAGATCCTCCAGGCGTTTTATCATCATTACTCGGCAATTTACACCGCTCCCACATCTCTCGATCCTAGGGCCATCGACCACTTCCTTGACCCCCTTCCCCTTCCCCGAATTGCCTCTGCAGACCGGAAGGGGTTGGACACACGGATAAAAACAACTGAGATTACAAGTGCGGTACGAGCATTGGCCCGCGGCAAAGCCCCTGGCCTTGACGGGCTCCCACTTGAATATTACGCCACTTTTGCCCCACAGTTGACCTCTCGCCTATCGGCAGTATTAGACTCGGCGCTTAGACTTGGCGAGCTGCCCGGCTCTATGAGAGCGTCGGTGATCGTGACATTTCCGAAACCCGACCGTGACCCTCAACTCCTCGCCTCCTACCGCCCCATCACGCTGCTCACAGCTGATTGTAAAATCCTGGGAAAAATCTTGGCGGACAGATACTCTCAAATCATATGCCCGTTAGTACACCCGGACCAATGCGGTTTTGTCCCAGGGAGGAATACCTCTCATAACATTCGGCGCCTCTTTCACATTCAGGATCAGATCGGGGATCGTTTCCCGCACGCGGCGTGTCTGATCTTGGACCTTGAAAAGGCGTTCGACACCCTCACATGGCAATTCCTTTTTTCAGTTCTGGGCCGAGCGGGTCTCGGCCCCACACTCATAGCCTATACTCGCCTACTCTACACCAATCTTACGTCCCGGATCCGCCTTGGTCGCTATATCTCCCCGGAATTCGCGATACACCGGGGCACGCGACAGGGGTGCCCCCTCTCAACCCTCTTATTCGCACTCGCGGTAGAACCCTTGGCCATCCGGCTCCGTAGGGATGGGCAGACCTGGGGTATCCCACTAGCGGATGTCACACACTGCGTATCCATGTACGCGGACGATCTTCTCATATATATATACGAGATGTGACGGCGGATCTCACCACCGTTGCGACCGCCCTGTCGGAGTTTGCGGAGGCCTCGGGGTTGAGGGTGAACTGGGACAAATCGATGGTTTATCCCCTCCACCCGGACGCCCCCTCTCGGGAGGTCTGGATCGGTGACCGGAAACTGCACTGGGCGACGGAGGGTCCCCGATACCTTGGGATCCGACTATATCACTCCCCCATCGACATTTTCGAGGGGAATCATCGGAGGGCACTAGCAGGGATACGATCCTCCATTGGGTTCTGGCGGAGTCTGCCGCTGGCCCCGATTGGCCGGGTAGCCCTGGCAAAGATGATATTGGTCCCGCGGCTTTTGTACTACTTCACCAATCTCCCAGTGATTCCCCCCGCTCCTTTTTCAAAGATTTAGATACGCTCCTCAGCTCTCTGATATGGGGGCAAGGACGGCACAGAATCGCGTTGGCCAAGCTAAGACTGCCCACGACGCAGGGGGGGCTTGGGGCGCCCTCATTCGAAGCCTACTTCCTGGCGTCGCAGCTCCAATGGCTCTCATATTGGACGGCGGAGCGATGCCTACTTGAGACATGCACTACCACGGGATTTGTGCCTCTGCCCGAATTGCGACGCCTGCTTCTGCCGAGTTCCCGCCCCACGTGAACCTACCCCCTGCAGGTGGACGTTGCCCGGAAATGCGTGCAACGTATCCATCGCATGGCACCGCGCTGCCCTCCATACACGCCATCGTTACCGCTGGTCGGCTGGCCCAGAAATAACGGATTCTTCACGCCCGCCATGCTTCGGGAATGGACGGCGAGGGACATTGTCGAAGCGGAAATGCTATTTGACGAGGGACAGCTCAGGCCATATCGACAGCTCGTGGAGGAATACGATTTACCCCCAGGCCAGTTCCTGCTTCACCACCAACTCCTCAGCCACTTTCGGCCATATGCTGACCTCACGCAAGGAGAACCTCCCACACACCCAGTCCTACACACACTCTTACAACTGGGAAGGGGTCGACACCTTATTACATGGTTGTATAAATCAATCGGGAACCTAACACCCCCACTGCTGGTGCATCTCCGAGCCTTATGGGAGGAGGAGACGGGGCGACCATTTCACGACAGCGAATGGGACAGAGCGATCGAATTCCCTAAAAAAGTATCCAGGAATGCCCGCTTTAAGAATATACAGTTTCACATTCTCCATAGGGCCTATTTGACGCCAGCGCGCCTTCAACGTTTTTATCCCGACACTACATTTCTATGCCCCCGTTGTCAGGCGCAGGATGCTGCCTTCTTCCACATGTTCTGGACCTGCCCGGGCATCCAGAACTATTGGACCTCTATCCACACAACACTCAGAGACCTCACTGGGCTGACCCATTTGACTACCTGGGAGGGATGCGCGCTGGGTATCCTAGGGCGGAGAAAACGACACAAGGTGTCGATGCGCTTCGTCTTCCTGGCCCACCTATTGGCTAAACGCTGTATAGCAATGCACTGGCGGTCCCCTACTGGTCCCCCGCTTGCAGCTTGGGTAGGGGCGGTTCTTAAATGGGCTGCTGCGGAGGAGGACGCAATACGAGAGGAGGAGGCTAAGGGTACCCGTAAAACCCCAATCTCTTTAGAGTGGGCTCTCCTACTACACCAATTCCGACAATCCCAGACCCCAACAACACTGGTAGCCGACATGAATACCCCCAACGCCGCACCGCCTCCCGCGATCCGAGTCTTCGCGGCGAGGGATCCCCCCCCAGCGTCCCCCCGCAACACCCCCGGGGCGGCTGAGTTCCCCCCTCTACTCACCTGATACACCCCACGGCTCCTCTTCCCGGACTGTGCACACACCCACCCCCCCTAGATGGTTGGCAGCTATACAGCCGAACGGGCAATGGCAGACTTGGGACACAGCCTAGAACTAGTCACTTAGAACTCCATGGTATCCCCCAGTTTGGTTCTCCTCCCCAGTTTTCTATACAGGCAATGCTCGGTAATCATACAGACCACTTCCACATGGAACGAGACATGTACGTACTCTCTATATTGATGTTGGTCTATTTGCCCGCTAATGTAAAGTACTCATTTTCACGACAAGTGATGTATGTATGCTCATATTATTAAATGCCAATAAAAAGAAATAAAAAAAAAAATGATTATTGATGTACCCTTTGTTTGTGTAAACGTGTCCTGGTTTAATAAAAAGATCTACAAAATTAAAAAAAAGATTTCGGACTGAAGCTCAACCTACTTGATTTGGTCTGCACGGAGGTTAACTAAACACAATTCTAGAAAGGCACATATTTATGCACAGACGAGGCATTATTACAAGTGTAGTCGTGTTACTGAACATGAAAAACAACAGGGCGTTCACAACACCGACAAAATGAAATAAAACAATGCAACACAGTCCACTGTGGCGAGGAATAGGCAGCGTTCTGCAGCCCAGTCCTGGATGTGCGGTACCATTAACTATAATGGGGCAACCCTGTGTCCCTCAGAACATGGGTACCCTAGATAAATGCTACAGTGCATACTGTCGGGTAAATCAATTGCTTAGTATCAATCGCAGTAAGTAAACAAAGATCACAAATTAGTTGTGAAAGTAAGGGGATAAGTCAAAGCGCACCAAACCAAATCAATTGCTTGGTTTCAATCGCAATAAGTCAAAAACGACCACACTCTGGTTGTGAAAGTAAGGGGATAAGTCAAAGCACACCAAACCAAGGTTATACTCTATATTATTTATATATCGTGTAAATGCATCATGATAGATATATGGCTGTAACACAGTTAATTCGCACTTTGACTTATCCCCTTACATTCACAA
Organism: Triturus cristatus; assembly: GCF_964204655.1. Lineage (NCBI taxonomy): Eukaryota > Metazoa > Chordata > Amphibia > Caudata > Salamandridae > Triturus > Triturus cristatus. The sequence goes on along the minus strand of NC_140586.1, from coordinate 357,100,528 downwards.
TGAATTTGTGATCTTTATTGAATCTTTGGAGGAATCAGGTTTGACTGCTTCAAAATGCTGTTGAGTGTCTGGAGGCCTGGCACCATTGTGATACGAGGGATAATGTGAGCAAGATGGAGCACAGTTCTAAAAGTCAGTTCAAGTCACGCCACAATATACATTGCTAAACTCACTCACTCACTCAGAAGTAGCACTCAGACTCCTAGTGATCTGGAAATAAGCAGGCAAATAACTTCAAACAAAAGCGGAGGAGTTAACACAGGTGCGCCGCCACCACCACCACCCCCAGAACGTATTCATCACTCAGCATAACAAGCATTGAAAATGCAATAGGTCTCGCCTTTGATTAAGTTAAAGCAATTTGCTTTGCTAACGCTATTGTATAGCAAAGCAAATGGCTTTAACTTAATGAAAAGCTAGATCTATTGCATTTTTAATGCTGGTTTCTTAACTGCTGAAGGACTAGTGCCTAAGTAACAGGGACACGTCTCGCTTTAGAATCCAAAATCAAAGCGTCCCTCTGTTGAGACTTATTCTGATTTGGAGGAACGTTTCAGGGTTTCTTGCAAGTACAGAATCTGGGAATCACAAGAGAGAACACTTCGCTTTTTCTGCCCACTGACTGGCGCGTGACAAAATTAACAGTAAGTGTTTTTGTATAGTGCTCACTGCCACCCATTTTGTCTTTTCAACCATAATATGAAAGCATTACTGTAGTCTCGTTTAGAGGAACTCCGTGGAAGGATGATAGGCTAAACTGACACTGCCGGGAATCGAACTGTGGGTTGCTGCAGATGCCAGGCGCCCGTGCAACTCACTGAACCATCTTCCCGGTGTGACTCATTTACAACGGGAAGGAATATCCCACAGGGCATTTTATGGTCAGGATATTCCAGTATGATGTAAGACGGTCTGTATGGGCGAAAAGTTTAACACAACACCCCTTTCAGATGCCAGTCAAAGTGCAAAACGAGAAAGGTACCCATGTGTAGGGGTCGCGTCCATCCTTAGGGCAGTTTGGTGCACGACCGATGTGTTCTCGGTTTAATACCGTGTTTTGATGTCCTGTACCACCCACTCTGCCCGCGACTCCCCGCAAACCTTTTTACAGGCCTATTAAGGTAGACGCCCTACCTGGCTGCCCTCTCCTTAAGCCAGATTCGCCTCCCCGTCAGGTGCAGTCCACGGGCAGTCCGTATCCCGCCAGGCTGCTTCCCTTCTCCTGGCTCCGTTCCCTCGCTCCTGCCTCCTGACGCTGCAGACTCAGCGGTTTCCCAGCAGACTCAGCGGTTTCCCAGCACTTCCTGCAGAGCACGACACCGCACTCCGGCGAACTTTTCCTCCAGGATGAGTCCGGTGTTCCGGTTGCTGACTGAGGAACAACCCTTCTCCCCACTCCTGCCAAGAGCGGGGGGAGGTGGCTTCAACCCCCCGGCCTGAGCTCCAGTGGATGAGTCTGTTGTCCACTGCCTGCCCCGCTGGGCAATCTGGAATTGGTGAATGTTTATTGACAGTAAAGGCTGCCTGTGGTCAACTAGTTTGAAGGTGTCTCTTCTGGCGCACATCGAAGGGAGCCAGTACACCACTCAGAAACAACAGCACAGCAAGTTCTGTTCTGACAAAAATAAAACACTCCTGCCATGTCCAGTAGGTATCGTAAATAGAGTAGGGTAAGACATTCCACAGCCCAGGACTTAAGGCAGCACCAAATAAAACAAATACAATATTTTTAAGGATCTTACAAAGTTGGGCTTTTAAACGTTCTAGTTGTTTTTGTTTTTCCTTTTGTGTTTTCCCCCCAATAACCCGAGGGTTTGCAAAGCCATCTCGACTTTGTTTGCCGTAAACGAAAGTGTTTTTTGACAAATCGCCATGTCGGGGCGCATGCGCTCGCCCTTCAGATCATACACTGGCCCCCAACCGCTGTGCTAAAAACCACAAAACAGCTTGGGCAGCGGGCCACTTCAAAAGTCACGCTCGAAGGACCTGCATTTCAAGTTTGCCTCATTCTGTTAGTTGTCTGCAGCACACAATAAACGGGCAAAACTCAGCTTTACAAATTTAAAGCGCTTGGGAAGTCCACGTTCACTTTTCATAAAAACATGAAGCCTACACTGTCTCCCAGTAAACGACTAAATCACATTCAAGATTCTACACCTAAGTTACAAATGCAGTGAATGCACAGTTCTCAAACCCAAATACTGGTTAGAAAAATAAAGAAATTGTCAATACACTCCCCTGTGCCCACTCTAGGCTCAGCAGAAGGGCTTCTCCCTGTGACCCCTAGAACCAGAGGCAGAGGCACACACTAGACGTCTGAAACAACCTACCAGAGCAATCCAGACATCTGCTCTAACCCCGTTAAGGCATCCGGCGTGTATACTGTCAATCGTTAAAGTAAATTATGCCTCGCAACTGCCAGACCCCAGACAGCAAGGCCCCGGCCACTGCACGCACAATCCTACTCATCCGCGTGTATGCTGTGCTGTACACACAGCACAACCGTCTGGCACTACTCACAAGTAACCCCAAATACCAATATCCACACTCCGGCACCTGGAAGCACGGCAGTTCTGCCGTGTACGCAATATAGAACAAGCCTGCTAACTGTCCGCCGCTCGTCCTGCTGCAGTAGAGAGGGGGAGGGAGTAAGCGTGGTTAACGCGCGAGGGGGGGAGTGAGCGCGGCAAAGCAAAACAAACTAGAATACTGTCATAACAAGCGCTCGTCATGATGTTTTCGTTTGCCTTTTTCTGCCGTCCCACTTGGACGGCCTCGCCTGCTAAAAGGTTTCTTATCTTTATGGGGTCATGTGTTTGGCCCCATAAAGATAAGAAACCTTTTACTTCAGAAGGAAAGCAGGCAAGGCCGTCCAAGTGGGACGGCAGAAAAAGCCGAACGAAAACGTCACAACCAGCTCTTTTCCAATGGCTGGCCACAGTTTAACATAAACGGTGACGCCAGCCAATGGAAATGCGGGGCGGGGCTTAATGCCCTTTACACAAAATACCCCAAATCATTAAATCTCGACAGCGAGACTGTGCATGGGCGCAGCTTACGCCAGGCGAGACCTAAAAAGCAATGAGTGCTAAGGCCTTGGTCATCGCTCGAACGAACACTTCCACGTGCAATACCTGTTACGTAATCATCCTACAAAAAATTCAGGTAGCTTTAGCTGTGCCAGCAAGAACAGAAATGTTGTTTTAGTTAGCATTTAAATCACTACACTGCAAACACAACGTGCAGATGATACATAAGCTACCAGTCAGATAAACTCGGACTTCAAACTAAGGAGATAAAGTAGCACCCTTGGTCTTCCAGAGTCAGGCAGAACACAGCGGCTTGAGAAGAAGGGCTCAACATGCCTAATCACTGTTCAGCACAGTAGGGGGGATGGTCAACAGCAATAAGGGGATGACACTATTCCACTGTAGTGGTTCGATTTACACAGAGCTTGAGAGAGCTTAACAAATACTGACATTTTGACCTACAAAGCCAAAGGACCATCTATGGTAAAAGGAACCCCAAACTACATGAAAAGAGAGGATGAAAAGGGTCTAAAAAAGACTATGCCCTAAAACAACCCCACTGCGTCAAACGAGAAATGCAGATCTACAGCATCACGCTACAGAGCGACAGATGTTATCAAAACTCGCTCTGATTTTATGCAAATCAGCAAATTCTTTCCAGGGTTCTTTTCATTACCATATTAGAATGCTGGCAGCTACAGCGCATTGTTTGTCGCAAAATGAGAAACCTGTTTAGCAGCCTGGCACGCGACAGTCCTCTGGGGGCTTGGCCCTGCTTCGTGAACAGAAACCCATCAGCCATCCACACTATGTCCCAGAGCAGCTCTCCTTCAGTGGGCCAAGTATTGCTTTTCAAGCAGAAACCTAGAGCATTTCACAGTAAATCTTTATTTCGTGGTTTATAGATCTTGTATCCCCTGCATGAAGCAGAGGAAGCAGAGAGAAGAGTTTGGGTTCAAGAACTGCAGTCAATGGCTCATAGTAAAAATTTGCACCACAAAGCATTTCAGAGAAGACACTGTAAGCCTGCTCCACAAAGCCTGTCTAAAGCCCCATGGGTAATGGCACAGCGGTTGACGCACAAAGATTGTGTTAAAGCACCGCACAGACAGAGACATTTAGAACCCAACATACAGCTGTAACTGCCTACAAGATTGAGAAATCCAGAGTCTGTCACATAAAGAGAAACAATGTTTACCCACACTCCACCAGACCCAGTTCAATCTATTGCCAGCCAACCCCTACTGAACCACTCCAATCTACTCCCCCCAAACCCCACCACCACCCAGGTTTAACGGTTCCTCGAATGTCCCTTGCAGGGAATGCGAGACTATTTTTTTTGGAGTCATTGATATTCATTTTTTTTTTACCTTCCAGTCATATACTCCCATATTATTTCCCAATTAACTCCTCATCCTCAATCTCTCCCAGACCCAAAACTTTCCGTGGAAACATATCTCAAAGGAAACTCTCCTTTGCCACTATGAACACTCTGTGGCTGAAAGAATTTCCATATAAATAAGAAGTAAGGCAGAACAGGGCCACAGGGGACACGGGGTTATGGAATAATCTCTATTGGGATCATGGACATTACATCAAATGTATGCAAACAGAAATGCTACATGCTATTATGGCCATAGCAAAATGGCTGCCATCCACAAATACCCAAAAAACATCAAGACAGCCAAAAACGCACGTGTCTCAAACAAACATCTAGTATTGCATGGGTAATCCGAGAACCAGGCTACACATGCATTTATCTAACACCCCTCTACAGTTTTTTATGCAACATGAGAATAAAAGCATCTCAAGGGGAAGCATTCAAAATAATTTACTATAAACAATTGTTCCAGTAAATTTCAAATAGTTGTTGTTGGGTCATTGCAACACTAACTATTCTGCATGAAGTAAATGTAAACTGGTACATGGAGTTATTTAGAAAAACTTTTTAATCCAGAGACTCTTGAAGAACGTTTGAAGAAAGTACAGTACCAATTCTACAATTTAAACGTGGTGTAATTTTTCAAGCACAGTGTACAAAAGTTATTAATGCATAGAATGTTTACCTTATTTAGGATGATGTTCCTTGAGTTTTACATAATAGGATGATAGGTATCCTGGAGCTCCATGGACGTCATCCAGTCCTACATGTTAAAGGGCAGGGGAACATGGTTCAGACCGCATATTCAATTTGTCCTGGCAGACAAAGATTCTAAAGCCTCAAATTCAGATTAGGCCAATGGCCCCTTTCCTTTCTTGGAACCTGGAAGTAGCAGAAATAGAATCCTGACCCGTTCTCCTCCACGGGAAGCACTTCTATGGCACCTTTCAGAAACAAGGCCAGGGCTTTCGCCTCCAAAACGGAGGCATAGACTGGATGCTCGGGAGTAGTAGCCCAAACAGGAAAGTAATAATCCTTATGTACCAACAGGAGGACACAGTGATGTGTGATGATGGACTCATTTGGACCAGTAAATGGGAGGCCCTTCCCACAACCAGAAGCTAATGGTGGAAGGAGAACAAATCAAAGTGTCTTTGTACGACACCACCAGCAGAGAAAGGGGTGGGGGCTGAAGCTACGGTGGAGGGAGACTTTTTGATCCAGCTCTCCCGGAAGGAGAAGAATTGTTGAAACTGTGTCCCTACCAGTGTAGGAGGTTGTATCTTCCAGTGAATTTGGTCAGTTGAAAAGCTGCGAAAGTAATGATACTGCCAGTGGTTCTGTACTGCTGGAGAGGCTACTGTATGCAGCGAACTGCAGCGTGGCTGTTCTTGAAGCACTCCAAGGAAAATTTATTTTGTTCAATGAAGAGCTTCTCACCGTTTAATGGCATACCCATTAGAGCAGCCTTAATGTTTCAGGATATTCTTGACAAGCGCATGCAGCAATGTTTGCAAAAGTAAGTGCAATCGCCACAGAGCAGTACAGAGTGTGGGCTGAGTTGAGTCCTCATTTCAGAATTATTCTAAAAGCTTTACGCACAACACTTGTGAAACAGCAATGTTCCACCGAGGGAGTTCCTAAAAGACGGGGAATGTCCATCTTTTTTTTGATAATGAATTCTTATTGAAATTTTCAAACACAAATTCATAGTGGCATCACAATCAGACAGAATATCATACAGTGCATGCATGTGTACATCGTCCAAGATCGGTGAATCAAATAGCTGGGTAAATTCGTACAAAGGGTTGACCCAGAAGACAAACCCACTCAAGAGCTCAGGTTGAACCACTTGCCTCATATCCTTTGAAAAAGTTCAGGGCAGCCCCAGGCTTCGAAGAGGGGCTCCTCCTGAGTCCCACACCAGTCCACCCCTCGCTTCCACCTCCGTACAGTGGGGGGGCTTAGCTTGAGACCACAGCACCGCAATGTCTCACTTCGCCACTGCCACCGCTGTCCCCAGGAAACGCTTGTCGGCCCGAGAGCCGTCCAGGCCATCGAACACCCCTAAAATCAGGCGCAGGGGATCGTGGGGAACGGTCCACCCCAGGGTCTGAGAGCGCTCTAATTCCACACCCGCCCAGAAGGAAGCTAGGGAAGGGCACTGCCACACCATACGATAAAAATACGCAGGGGCATGGTCGCAACGCCCGCAGGCCGGGAAGGGCGTAGTTGGGCTTTGTATAGGCGCTCCGGGGTGAGATAAGCCCTGTGCATGTAGTAAAGTTGGACTAAGCGCAGTTTCGACGAGGTCGTCAGGGTCTTGGGGGGCAATAGGGCGTCCCTCCAATCTGCCTCCTCCAAGGGGCCCAACCAACCCTCCCAACGGGCTCGCAGCGCGTCTAAGTTCGCAGGGGTGTTGTTCACCAGGGAACGGTATATCCGAGAGACCCCACCCCTGCCCAGATTCCCCATCATCACCTGGGCCTCCAGGGGACTCAACTCGGGAAGGGAGGAGGGGGAGGGAAGGTGCATCCCCAGAGCGTGCCTAAGTTGCAGGTATTTGTAGAACTGGGAGGGGTGGAGAGAATAGCGCTGTTGCAGGTCTGCGAAGGTTCTGATATGGCCCCCCACCCAAACGTCCCCTAGAAGCGAGATCCCTATGCAGTCCCATCGGTGAAAATCCCGGAAAGATGAGGTCTCTTGTAGCCATGTGCCCTGCCACAAGGGGGTCTGCCTAGTAAGCGTCCGATCCCACCTCGTGTGGCGCAAGGCGGTGTGCCAAGCCAGGAGCACCGACCGAGTGATGGGAGGCAGTTCGCGCGGCACGGGGACCCATACAAGTAGGCCTGGAGTCGCGGAAAGTCCATTGTTTGAAGTTCCACTTGATAAGCCGGGTCGGACCAGCCTCCCGTGAACCACAATAAGATTTGTGGCAAGGTAGTAGAGATGAAGGTTAGTGACTCCCATACCTCCGTCATAAGGAGGTATTCGGCAGTGTGCCAAGGACATCCGTGACCTCCCACCCCCCCACAAAAAGCGGGTGAGAACACCGTCAAACTCTCAAAACCAGGCCGCCGGTACATGGAAGGAGATGTTCTGCAGAATGTACAAGAAACGGGGGAGGACCATCATCTTGAAATGGGCACTTCTGCCTAGGGGGTTAAGGGCAAAGCCTGCCATTTCTTCAAGTCCGCCCTGGCCTTGGTGGTCAGAGGTGTGATGTTCAGGGCCCACTCAAGCTTGGGAAGCAGGGCAACCCAAACCCCCAGGTATTTGAAGGATTGCCTGCGTAAGTGGATGGTTGTCTGCCAATCGAAACAGGCACGGGATGGGTGGAGGGGAACCAGAGTTGACTTGGCCGGGTTGAGCCGAAGGCCTGAGGTTCGTTCAAAGGCGTGAGAACCTCCAAACAGCACGGGCCGGAGGTTTCGGGGTCCGCCAGAAAAAGGAGGACATTGTCCGCGTATAGGGCGATCTTGTCCACCCGCAATGGGTCCCACGCCCAGCCCCGGATGTTGGGGTCTTGACGGATAAGGGAGGCCAGGGGTTCCATCGCCAGTGCGAATAGGAGTGGCGAGAACGGACAACCCTGGCCTCTGCTAGTACCCCGTTGACCAGGACCCTTGCTTTAGGGCAAGAGTAGAGCACCTGGCAGAGGCGCCGGAAAGGCAAGCCTTACCCCATCACCTCATCCAAGTAGGTTCAATCCACCATATCGAAGGCTTTCTCAAAATCGATCAAGAGTAGAGCCAAATATGGAGTGAGATGATGTCAGTGCGCAAGCGCCAGGTGGAGGCGGCGGATACAATGCCGCGTACCCCGAGCAGGCATGAAGCCGCATTGATCCAAATGGACCAACTCGCGTAAGATGGGACGGAGGCGCTGGGCTAAGATAGTAGCGAAGATTTTCACCTCGGTGTTAATGAGGGAAATAGGGCGATAGTACACGCAGTTGACGGAAGGGGGCTGTGTTTTCGGAAGCACCACGATAGTGGCCATGGGAATGTCCATGTTAGTGAGCATATGAAGTCCAGTGGCACTTTGAAGGTGCATTTAATTCCCAGTCTGGATATACCTTGGAATGGTGAGGCTATCATCCTAATCTTATTCTTCAATGAGTTGCAAATTCTAGCTGGGCATATCAAGAGTACCAGAATCTGGGCCAAAAAGTTCTTCCATGAGTACAAATTGCTGGTCTCTGAATGCAGTCAGTAAGAGGCTGGCAGTTAGAGCTCACACTGGTTTTCTCTCTAGCGAACTAAAAGATTGTCTCAGTTTCCAGGACTGGGGCGGCACCAAAAGCAGCTGTGAGCGGGACATCAAAAGCGGTGCTAATGCCAGTGGGGCCTACGTCTTAAGAGAGATGTGGCTTCTGAAGAAGCACCACTGAGTTGGGAGCCTGGAGAAGGCAGAGGTTAAGACAGTGTTGGGGCAGAACTACAGTACCTGAAGTATCTGCCCGAAGAGGCCCACCAGGAGGACAGACAGTACTGAAAAGATACAACGCAGCCTGATGAAAAGCTACAACAGGGGAAGAATCAAGAAATGGATCCAGAAAGTCCAGTAGAAGACACTTGAAAAGCGAAATCAACTCAGAGGAAGATGAAGAAGCAGGTGGCTGACAGCAGCACCCCACCTTTCACAGAAATACCAACAGCAGGAGTATTGTTTCAGCGATGAAAAAGTCTGCCTTTGGGATTTCATGCCTTTCTTGTAAGAGGACACTTGACTGAGGGAGTGAGTGGAAGACTAGTTAGGGGTCTCCTTACGGGCTCGAGCCAAGGATAACTTTGCCCCCCCCCCCCCCCCCCCCCCCCCCGGGTTCAGATTCATGGAAGTGCAGAAATCACATATTTAAGGATCATAATCAGACCCCAGAAACCACATGTAGATGTAGCAGCAGTAGAAGAGGGACACCGGTTTGGGGCTTTGACCGGGTTTGGACCCTGGCACCTGAGGAACTGCCATTTCACTTAGTGTGCAGAACATGAGTTATTTGAATTTAGAAGAGTTTGATGAAAGGCCAACAAGAGCCTCGGACTCACATTAGTATGTTGCAGAAAAACAGGAAGTGATATCAGCGTACCAGGCATTGCCAGGTGTCATCACTTCCTGGGCAGGAGGGTTGCAACTCCAGTTATGTGGTGCCACCTGACAGTGCTCGAGGCCAACAGCTAGAGCAAAGATTGGGATCAGAGGATGTTCATTCATAAGGTGAGGGAATCTGCAGGAAGAAGTATGCCTCAGAAATGGAAACCTAGGAGCAACATGACCCAGAGCTTTGGATGAATAAATATCCAAGTATTCAATGTAATGATCTCGCCTGCAATAATATCTGTGCACATTTCTAGGCATACAATATATGCTGAAAATATATTGCAGCTCCCACAGTTGTAAGTAAATAGCAATAGTAAAGTGGAAACAAATTCACAAAAAACATGGGTATGACTACGGATTTTTTTTCAAATCATGTTTATTGTCATTTTTCCTTAGAAGTACTGTACAATAGTAGCAATTGCAAGTAGAGCATAAAATTAATTGGTGATACAGCTTGTCATGGAGTAAAATAACAGCTTAGTATGTGCCTCACTGAACAGTTGTGGAAGTGACCGTGTTGATTCGGATAGATGAGTGAGGCGGGGTCCATGCAAGGCAGTCTATGAGCTGTACTGGGAGTCGGGCACTCGCTCACATTGCCAGCCCTACGCTGTAGTGGGTGCTATGTGCCAGCTAATGATTTGAACAGAAGAAACTGGGGAAATATAACTAGGATACACTGTGTCTCGGGTCATGTCACATGGTAGGGGCCGTCTAGCTATAACAGTCTGGTGTGGTCATGGGTTGTGAATGCGCGGGGAGGCCGGGGAGGGGGGGGGGGGGGTTAGGGGAGGCAGGGGACAATGGAAGCTCGCGTGAGGGATGATGTGTTTATTGTCCGGTCTTAGGTCTCTGGCCCTGACCCACCCGTTGCTTGTTTCACAGGGGGACTGCCTTGAGTTGCCGCTGGGTGTGCTTGTGTTGCGGGGGAGCGGGGTGCTTGGGACCCTGGCTCACGGGATGTTTCCTGTGTGAAGGAGTGGAGTAGGAGAGCCCACAGCATAGATATGGGATGTTTGCAGGCTCCTTTGACTTCTTCAGTACAAAGTACTTCTTCCTCTGCCGTACCCTATTTTTTGACCGCCCCCACCCACGCCGCTAATGGGGGTCCCCCCGGTGCCTTCCAATGCATCGCTTAGCGAGAAGGAGCACCAGAGATGCAAAGCGCGTCTCGACCTTCATACTCTTGTGGAGTTTGTTAGTACCCAATGCGCAGGTCTCCCAAAGTTTGATGCCCGAGAGCCATGTGACTGTAAGGAGGGTAGCGTGGATAGTGGTCCAATAAGTGCATAGTGCTGGGCAGTCCCAGAACATGTGTTTAAAGGAGGCGCAGGGTTCTGGGCATCTGGGACATGTGAAGGACCCATCTGGGTAGTATTCTGCAGCTTCTCGGAAGTAAGGTACGCTCGGTGTAGTATGTGCAGTTGTATGTTTTTGAAGCAGTAGTTGCGGGACACTTTTTTAGGGAACTCTAGGGCACGGGCCCATTGGAGCAGTCTTTGGAATTAGATTTCCCATTTGTCCCGAAGTGGCACCAGGGTGAGTGGATTTAGGGCCCGTATCGCTTTGTAAATCCAGGTGACCAGGTGTTGTCCCGGGCCCATCTGCAGTAGTGTGTGAACTACCGGGTGTGTAGGGGGTTCAGTATCTATTGTGTGCCACATGCAGTGGCAGTAGTCGAGCAGTTGCGTGTGAAAAAGGAATTGCCCACTGGGGAGTTCCACGTCAGCCACCAACTCTACAAACGTCTGCAGTTGCCCATTTAAGCAGAGTGAGCCTACTTCTGTAAGTACGTGCTCTGCCCATGTGTGAAGCATCGGTTCCGTGTAGTGTGCCCGACCTCTGGGGAAATAGGGGTATGACTATGGATAACATTAAAATGGTCCTCTAATGAAAGTAGTTCGTATTTAGAGGGCACAGCTTTCTGGACTTTACTTAAACGGGGGAAAACAACTTTCTAAATGCAGCAGCAGTATAGGGGATACCCCTCACTGACATCTCGAAGATAGTGGAGCAGCACAGGGACATAGAGGAGACATCCGTGAATGGCAAATAGGGCAGCTGAGAGGTGGAAAACATGATGAACACACCTTCGACTACTCAACTCACCCGCAAGCTTAAAAATCTATCTAAAGTTTACACTCGCATACCTATAATGCATGAATCCTCAGCCGTATAATTGTTGTGGAATCTTTCTGAAACTATGCTCTGATGGTACTATTACAAATGACATGGTCTACTTACAGTGTTTTAATTGAGAGGCAGGGACTGTGCAAAAGCAAGATAACTCTTCCAGTACTGCATGATGGGGTTTGGCGTGGAGAAGCGGATGTATCCCCCAAATGTTTTTCTAGTCTATTGGTTACATGGTTAGCTAGATAAACTGTCTGAACTTCCTTACATATGGTTCAGCAGGGGGGGTGTGAAGCCTTCTCACAGGAGCTGTGACAAGGTGGCAGACATACTAAGGATCTGACCTCCTGCAGGCAGATGACCAGCAAGCCTGGAGTGTTTTACAAGATTTCTACTTAGCCTTGGTAGCCCATCTGCTGAAGACTCGTTCTAGTCAAAGAACGATCCAAATGCAATGTAGTTTCTACGTGCTTTGACAAGTTGCAATACCCTATGTTGTATACCAAAAGCTCCTCTCGACCAAGGTGAGCATTCCCAAAAACGTAATTTACGAAGCTGCATAAAATAATTCAGAACGAAAAATGCAATCTAAAACAGAAAAACACAATTCTGTTAGGAAAGGAAAAAGTTCAAATTTCGCGCATGGTAAAACACTGCCCTCTTCAGGAAATTTAGCAAAAAGCATTTGCAATGAAATAGGTCTCGCATTGCTGAAAGTTTGAGCTATTGGCGCAGCTAATAATAATGTAACGCCAATGTAACGCCAATAGCTCAAACTTTCAGTAATGCGATACCTATTGCATTGGAAATGCTGTTTTTTTCTATTTATTGACTTTTGAAACAATCACGGCACCCGTGCTTAACCCGTTCCATCCGACGTCACGAGGGGCCTCTGCGTAGGATGGCCGGGGGCCGTCCGATTTGCGCATGTGTGAAATTCGCCCTCCCAGAGGGGGAATGTGCGCCACGGCGAAGCGGTTAAGATGTTTAACGCTAAAGCACAGGTGCCGCGAGTGTAACAAAAGTAAAGAAAGAAGAAAAAAAGGCATGTGTCTGCATTTTTTTTCTATTGAATGACTTTTGATGCAATCGCGGCACCAGTGCTTTAACTTAAGATGTTTAAAGTTAAAGCACGGGTGCCGCCATTGCTACAAAAGTAAACAAATGGAAAAGAAATGGCATCCGCATGCTTTTTTTCTTCTATTTATTTACTTTTGTTACAATTGCAGCAGGCCCCGCATTAGCTTTAAACATCTTAAACTAAAGCGAGGGTGCCGAGAGTGCTTTAAAAGCAAATAAATAAAAAAAAAGGCGTGCAGCTGCATTGTTTTCTATTTACTTTTGAAGCAATCGCGGCACCTGCGTTTTAGCTTTAGATGTTTACAGATAAAGCAGGGCATGCCGCGATTGTACCAAGAGTAAAGAAATAGAAAATAAGGCAGACAGCAGCGTTCGACGAGCAGCAAATAAGAAAAGAAAGGCACGGCCACCATTACTGCTGGCTGAGGCGTGCTGCGTTGGCTAAAAAAATTAAAAAGCATTAGGCGACAGCATGTCAGGCAGGACAAAGTGCTTTAAAAAAATCGTGCTCACAGGGTGTAATTAAAACATGTAGAGCAGAGGTCTTCAAACTTTTGTAGGTTGAGCCCCCCCCGCTCAATTTTTTTAGCTGTTGGGCCCCCCCCAACACCTGACAGAAATTTCTGGAATCTGGTACACTACATAATTGACCGCCGCGCGCATATCCGGGGCCATATCCAGCAAATAATGTTCAACATATTAAGAGTGTTTAGTAAAGTGCAGGTTTGTGAGTGGGTGTGCTGAAATGACAGATTATTACATAGCTCAAACCACCATTTTCCTAGATAAAATGTGCGCAAATGGTTTTTACTAGGATGCTTTGTTTTACACATGACATTGATTGATAACACCACCAACATAAATGTGATGGGTGTGCCTGTTTTTTGCCACAGACGGTCAATCTGTGGATGGATTTTTGCTACTGCCATCCTCAGGTAGTGCTCTACATCCAGGGGCAGATTTACAAGGAAGTGCTGCAGCGTGGCACTGCAAGCCCTTCGGCTGCGCCATGCTACGGCACTTCCGAAGCACAGGGATGCGACATATTTACAAGAATATGACGCATCTCTGTGCTTCCCCCTGCGCTGGCGCACAAACTGCAGCCATGCGCTGGCGTAGGCATCCTTGCACCATGGTGTAAGGATGCCTGCGTCGTGGGGAGATTGTTTTTGTGCAGGAAGGGGCACCTTCCTGCACATAAACAATCACTACAGGCATTTCCCTCTTTCAATGCATGCTGTAGAATGCAGCACGCATTGAAAGAGGGAAAAACGAGGAGAAATGAAAACATTTCTCCTCGTTGCACCTCGCTAAGCAACCTCTAGGGTGAATTAGCATTCATACACATTTCCAGATTTACGATTCCTCATACATCTGGAGATGTGTCTTGTTCCATGGGTGTTGCGTGGGAACACCCACAGCAATACTCACGGAACAACTCTTCAACACAAAGTGCTGCGTTTGAAGGGGCCGTATTTACAAGGATGGGAAAAGTCACGCAGGGTGGCTTTTCCCATCCTTGTAAATATGGAGGCGCCCCCTGCGCCACCAGTACGTCACGAAAAGTGATGTACTGGTGGTGCAGGGCGCTTGTAAATCTGCCCCCTAGTCTTTAATACAGCAAGTGCTGAGAACCCAATCTCACATAAATAAGACGAGCTGAAAGGCAAGAGAGTTTTGATAGCAGTTTCTCTCAAAGCTGAATATTCTGCAGACATTTTCAGCCAAAACAGGGACTGTAAGGGAGACCGTGTTGTCAGATTTTTCAAGCACTCCCTAGCTCAGAGCTGGTACACGAGAAACAAATCTTCTCTAGAAATCATTAACAACCGTTTTAGGCAGCATTATAATGGGATAATTGCCCACCAACCTGTTATGGACCCGAAGACAAAGTTGAAAGTCCACAGAGGACGTTGAACGAACACCTAATTGAGAATTCCTTGCTTGCCTGAAGCAGTTGGGGTTAAGGACAAGTCGGGCTTATGTTAAAAAAAAAAATAGAACTAATAATAAATGAATGATGGTGTCTATTTTACTTCAGAGCAATGTTGTCTGACAGACTTTGTGGTGGCAGGGACATGTTAAGGACTTGGGGTGCCCTGGGCCAAAACTATTTTGGGGGCCCATGTTCAGTACAGCTTTGAGTCTAAATGATTTACTTTCAGCTCTGCCATACCCTCTTTAGCCAGGCTACTACCGGTGCACAGGCACTTTGGTTGAAATTCTAAAAGCGTTTACATCTAATATTCATAGATAGTGATGTGTGTTTTCACTGTTGTAACAAAGCAGCAGCCCACTAATTTTACAGCGGATAATATCTGTGATATCCTCCAATTTCTCATATGTGAGGACCCCTCTTGGATCTAAAATAAACTTTTTTTTTGATAAACGAGTTTTATTGTTTTAAACAGCACAATAACAGAAACAGTCTGGTATTCCGAATCAGTACTACACAGCAATACATTAGGAAGCACCCCCTGCTCCCCCCCGCCCCCAGAATCCCCCCCCCAGCCCCCGAACCGCCCCATTAAGGTATGTTGCCTAGCCATTTCCCCCAAACCTTTCGGTATTTCTTGGGGCATCCTCGTGCCCGATAGAGAGTCCGCTCCTGCGCCGCGCACCAGTCCACCCCAGCGCCCCACTTGGCCACACTTGGCGGCAGCGGCTGCTTCCATGCCGCAGCAATGTCGCGCTTGGCCACCATCAAGGCCGTCATGAGAAACAGCTGCTCGGAACGCGTGCCATCTAAGCCATCTGTGATGCCCAGCAGCGAGTGTCGTGGATCATGCGGCACCTCCCACCCCAGGACCTCCGTAAGTTCGGTCTCAATGCCTCTCCAGAACCCCTCCAGGGCCGGGCAGGACCACACCATATGCAGGAAGTCTGCCGGGTCGGAACCACATCGGGGGCAGGCCGCATCCCCGGTGAGGCCCGCACGGTGAAGGTGAGCCGGTGTGAGGTATGCCGCGTGGAGATAATAGATTTGGATGAGTCGCAGCTTAGCGGAGGCCGTTACCAAGCGGGGGGCCATAAGGGCGTCCCGCCAGTCGGCCTCGTCCAGGGGACCCACCCATCCCTCCCAGCGCTCCTTAAGACCCGCAAGGGATGTAGGGGTGCAGTTAATGAGGGAGCGGTAGATCCTGGAAATGCCCCCCCTCCCCAGGTTGCCCAGCAGGACCTGAGCCTCCGGAGGGCTGTGATCTGGCAGCCGGACGTCCAGTGGTGTGTAGGTGCGTATGGCGTGGCGCAGCTGGAGGTACCGGTAAAATTGAGAGGAGTGAAGGGAAAAACGCGCTTGCAGCTCTGAAAAGGAGCACATCCGCCCTCCCCGCCAGACGTCCCCCAGCTGGGAAATGCCGATAAGATCCCATGATTTGAAGCCTTCCAGCTTTGTGACCTCCCGCAACCACGTCCCGTGCCACAGGGGAGTGACCCGGGTCAACCGTCCCGTCCATCGGGTGAGGCGGAGCGCCGCTCTCCAGGACAGGAATACAGCCCTAGTGATGTCCGGGCAAGAAGCAGGGATGGGGGCGCCGTACAGGCGATCTTGGATGTCGGAGAAGCCCAAGCCGTTAAGTTCCACCCTGTAGGCCGGGTCGGACCAACCCCCTCCAAACCAGTCGTGAATGACCAGGAGGCGGGTGGCCATGTAGTAGAGGTAGAGATCAGACATGCCCAGGCCCCCGTCAAAGGTGGGAATGCGGCACGTCGACAGAGCCAGCCGTCGCCTCCCCTCGCCCCAGAGAAATCTTGTCGCCATCCCGTCGAGCTCGCGGAACCACGGGCGCGGAAAGGAGAGGGGGGTGTTTTGCAAAACATACAGAAACCGGGGAAGGATCATCATTTTGTAGAGGGCGACCCTTCCCAGCGGGTTGAGGGGCAGCTGCTGCCACCGCGCCAGATCGACCTTGGCTCTCTTGACCAGGGGGGAGACGTTGAGCGCCCAACTTAGCTCCGGGAGGAGGGAGACCCAGATGCCCAGGTACTGAAATGATAAGCGACGCAGAGGGATGGTCTCCTGCCAGTCAAAGCATTCCCTGGAGGGGTGCAACGGTACCAGGACCGACTTCCGTGGGTTGAGGGAGAGACCCGACGCCCGGCCGAAGCGGCTCAGAATGGATAGTGCGCGCGGTCCGGAGCGCGCTGGGTCCCCCAGGTAGAGTAGGACATCGTCCGCGTAGAGGGCGATTTTGTCGGCTTCCAGGCCGGGCCATTCCCACCCCCGAAGGAGGGGGTCAGATCTAATCAGGGCGGCCAGAGGTTCCATCGCCAGAGCGAAGAGAAGGGGCGACAATGGGCAACCCTGCCTCGTCCCCCGGCCGATCCGGAAGGGCCTTGACAGCGCACCATTAACCAGCACTCTGGCACGGGGCCGGGCATAGAGGACTCGCACCATCCCCACGAACCGGGGGCCAAAGCCCATGCGGGACAGGACGTCGAAGAGGTAGGCCCACCCCACCGAATCGAAAGCCTTTTCGAAGTCAGCGAGGAATAGAGCGAGGTACGGGGTCAGTCGATGACGATGGGCCAAGGCCACATGGCGCGTGCCCCGAGCGGGCATGAAGCCACATTGATCCGGGTGGACCAAGGTCGACAACATGGGCTTAAGCCGTTGGGCCAGGACCGCCGCATAGAGTTTCACATCAGTGTTGATGAGCGAAATTGGGCGGTAGGCCGCTCTATCAGTGGGCGGCGGCGTGGATTTGGGCAAAACCACAATCGTGGCCAGGTCGGATTCCAGGGGGAAGGAACCCCTCTCAAGCGCCTCCGCATAGTGAGCTCTCAGCCGCGGGACCCGGGTGTCCCTATAGGCCGCAAAGAATTCCTGAGGAAAACCGTCCGGTCCCGGTGTCTTCCCCGTTGACGTACGCCCGATTGCCTCCCCGATCTCCTCGACGGAGATGGGCGCCTCCAGGCTCTCCATTTCGTCCGGCCGAAGCCGGGCCAGGCAGGTGCTCCCGGACGCGAGCAGGGCGTCCAGAGAAAGGTCCGGCGCACGCGCTCGGTAGTACTGGGAATAGAACTGGGCAAATGCCTCTGCCATCGCCACGGAGGAGGACTGGAGCACCCCCGAAGAGTCGGCAATCGCCGGAATGATGCGCGACGCCCTGGGGTAAGTGGCCAGGCGGTGCAACAGTGCGCCGTTCTTGTCACCCCAGCCATACACCCTCGCTACCGAGGACTGCCAAAGAAGCTTGGCCGCCTCGAGGGACCGCTGACAAATCTCCTGACGAAGGTGCCGCAACTGTCGGTCCACCGCCGGGTCGTCATGCTCGGAGAGCGACTGCTCCAGCCGCAACGCCCGGGCCTCGCAAGCAGTGAGCTGCTGCAGCTGTGCCTGGCGGTGCCGCACCACCTGTGCCTTGGCCGCCCCCCTGATGGTTGCCTTGCAAGCCTCCCAGAGGGTGCCTGCCGACGAGACAGAGCCCTCATTGGCACCATAGTAATGAGCGAGCTCAGTGCCAACCGCCTCGCGCACTGTCTTATCCTGGAGGAACCAGGCGTTGAACCTCCACACCGGCCTGGCCGCGTGAGGCGGGGGGCCCAGACCCAGGAGGACTGGTGAGTGGTCCGAGATGCCCCTGGGAAGGATGCGGACATCCTGGATGCTTCCGCACTCGGTGGGAGGGACAAAAATCACATCAATACGAGCGTGAGAGTGGTGAGCGGCTGAAGTGTAGGTGTATTGACGGTCGTGAGGATGCCAAAGCCTCCAGGCGTCGCAGAGGCCCTGGGCCTGGGCCTCCGCCCAACCCGCCAGCTGTCTCGCTCGCGCGGCGCGGGAATCCGAAATCGGTCCCGACGAATCCAGCTGTGGGGCCAGGACCGCATTAAAGTCGCCCCCAAGCACGATGGTGCCCACGGGGAGAGATTCCAACAACGAGGCGGCATGGGATAAAGCCTGTGACAGTCCCGAGGGAGGCACATAGAGTGAAAGGAAGCTGACCGGGCGACCCTCCAGCGTACCACAAATGGCAATCCCGATTCCCAGGGGCGCGCGGGCCACCCTCTGAAGGACGAAGGGGAAGGAACGACGCAGCAGGACCGCCACCCCGCGGGAACCACGGGAGAACCCCGAGTGCCACACCCGGTCGTAGCCATAGCGCGCCAAGAAAGGGCATTTTTCCCCAAGGAGATGGGTCTCCTGAAGGAGGAGGACGTCGGCCCCAACGCGCTGAGCATACTTAAGGACCGCCGTGCGCTTAAGCCTATCCAGCAGGCCGTTCACATTCCAGGACAGGATGTGCAGCTGTGCCCTGGGGGTTACGTCAGCCATGGATACAACGGGTGCATCGGGACACTGCAGGGTCGGAGCCACCCCAGGGGTGTCGGGAGGACATCATGTCGCGCCGGCGCGCAGGGAGGAAAGGAGGATCGCCCAGGACCCGTGGGGAAGGCAGGGGGCAGGCAACAGGGGACCAGGGGTGCCCGGCCGGGAGCGAGCGGCAGTAGACCGTGTGCAGGAGCCAGCGCGGAGCGCTGCAATGACGCCCGTGGGAGGAAGCCAAGGGGCGCCAGGACGGGAGCGGGCAGCAGCAGGCCGTGTGTGTGGGCAAGCGCGGGGCTTCACAGTAACGCTTGCGGGAAGCTGTGATGCGGCGCACCTAGGGAAGACCAGACATGAACGAAAAGGACCACCCCCCTAGGAGGAATATCCAACAAAACTTCCAACAAAACCCACCCCGTAACCCCCAACCCCCCACCCTACACTTCGAGAACTGAAGCATCTGTCGCCCTAACTTCAACAACTATTACAAAAGCCCCAAGCGAAACGCTCGGGTGTCAAGAGCGTGGTGGACCCCTCCAGAAGTACAGATGCAAGCGTTCCGGCCTAGACTACTACCCATGAGCGGAGATCCGCTGAGTCCAGGACCATGGCGGCGGCCCCAGCCGCGGGACCGGGCCATCAGAGCTGCTGCCAAGACAGAAGGCCACCCCAAGTCAAATGACCGGGCTGCGGGAAAGATCAGAAAGGTCCACAGGCGCGATGAGGGGGGTCAGGGACGGGTCCGGCGGGCGCGGCGACCGGCCCCGGAGGCCCCCAGCCGCCTGAGAAGATGTCCCGGATGAGGCAGACGAGTCCCTCGGCATCCTGCCCGACATGCTCGTGGACCGAGGCCCATCTGTCAACCCCCCCCGGGGCCGCCGGGACTGTGTGCGTCTTCTACGGCGTGGGCGAGGAGGCCTGGTTGTAGCCAGGTCCGTAGGCCTCCGGGCCGGGGACGCTCGCCCAGATTGGCGCAGGGGTCGCTCCTCAGTGAGCCAAGTCCAGGCCGCCCGAGGAGTGTCGAAAAACAAAGTCTTGTCCTGGAAGACCACACGGAGGCGGGCCGGGAATTGAAGTTGGTATCGAAGACCCAAGGAGCGCATCTTATGTTTCACCTCCAGGTATGATCGGCGTTGCTCTTGAACCTCCCGGGTGTAGTCGGGGAAAACCATGATGGTGTGGTTATTGAAGGACAAAGGAGACCGCGCCCGCGCCTCCTTCAGAATTGCATCCCTGGCTCTGAAGTTGAGGATCCGCAGGATGAAGGGGCGCGGTGGGGCCCCCACCGGAGGTTTGGCGGCCAACGACCGGTGCGCTCTTTCCACCACGAACCAGGTGGACAGGCTGGCCGCCGGCATCCAAGACTTAAACCACTTCTCAAGAAAGTCATCGGTGCGGCCAGATTCCACCCCCTCCGGAAAGCCCACCAGGCGGAGGTTGTTGCGGCGGGCCCGGTTTTCGGCATCTTCTGCCCGCCGATGCAGTTCCTTGGAGTGGGTCGTGAGCTCCCGGACCTGATCTTGGAGCTGCCGGATGTCGTCCTCCGCGGTCGAAATGCGGGACTCCGTCTCGGTGATGCGGGCCGTGGCATTGCGGAGATCTTGTCGGAGGAGCGCCACGTCCACCTTCACCTCCCCGACCATCCCCTCCAAGGACGTGCGGGAGGCGGTGATGGCCTGCAGAATGGCGGCAAGGTCCGTGCCGGGAGTCGGCGCCGCCTCCCCCCCAGCCCCCGGGGGCTCAGAGGTCGTGAAACGGTCAATCTTGGTCTGGTGGGGTGCAGCCGCCGACTTGGCACCCCGTTCCTTGCCCATGACTGCCGTCGGGGCGCGCGCGCCGGTGCTCAGGCGCCGCGTGGCTCGCCGTCCCAGTGTCCCAACTGCCAGCCGGTGCGGATTCGGGGGGCAGGGGTGGTGCCCTCACCCCGCTATGACGGGCCACCGGGGGTGCCGCAGCCCCGCGTAAAGGCGATCCAGTGTGGTAGAGTCCCACCGTTGCTCCAGGCACAGGGCCCGTAACCAATCAGGCCCCCACAGCGGCCTCTCGGGCTTACTCCGGCGGCGCTCCCCGCCGCGATCGGAAATGGAGCCCCTCCCCGAGGAGGGGGGAGGAAATAGGGGGCCCTCTCCGTCCAGGCGGCGACGGGGGAAGGGAGCGCACGGACCCCCGTGTGGCGATGGGTCCCCGCCGCCAACCGCCGACGCCGGCACCTGCTGTGGGCACTTACACGTTGGTCGCACCAGTTCTCGGCCACCACCAGGAAGGAGTCCAGGCCCTCACGCAGGTGCGCGTCTCTCACCTCTGATCGGCGCTGTCTCGGGGTCCCTGCAGGTCTCAGGCGTCCCGTGGGTACAGCGTGCACCTCTCCACACCGGGAGTGGGGCTCAGCAGCTCCGGGCGGGAACGGGACCCCCCTCCTCGGGTCTCGCGCAGTTGGACCAGCCGCCGTCAGCCACACGGCCCGTGCCCCCTGCGGGCGCCGCGGTCTCGCGTAGCCCCGTGCGCCGACCTCAGATCCGGCCAGCCGCGTCTCCTGCGGCCGCGGAAGCGAAAGGCGGCAGAACTCGGGCCAGGCGGCAGGCAGACGGCCAGGAATGTCACAGATGGTGGATCCCCGGTCCCGCAGCAGATAGGGACCTCCGGGGCACCGCTAGGCCGAAGGAACACGGAGAAAGTTCGGATGCGAGGAGTCTAGCATCGGGAGCCTCACATCAGTGCGGCCATGTTGCAGTGCGCCACCTAGCGCTCTCTAAAATAAACTTTTTTATGGTTGTTGCTTGAAACAAACACATTTCTCTGCACATAGTAATAGACTCCTTACATCAATCACATTAAAAAAAAATGAAACAAAACGGTATTTACAAGAATCTGTTTAGGAATTATTCCAGGCCATCAGGGCAAAAACAGAGCTGTCTCTATCAAGGGGACCCCTGGAAGGCTGGATTGCAGTGCATGTAAATGAGTCCTTTTGTAATTTAGGACGACATGCCCATACTTGTGTACAGGGGCGCAACTAGACCCGAACTTCCGGTGGGGGCGAACACTCCCAGCCAGGGCTGGCCCAAGCACTTGTTGCACACAGTGCAACAGTCTTTTTTGGTGCCCCCTCCCACATTTCCTCCTTCTCCATGAATTCCCTCACTACCACTCACCAACGATGCACCTCATCTCTCTTTATTTTGTTATAGCGCTACTCATTGTTTACTCACACTCAGTTCTGTGATCTGCATGGTACACATTCTATGGAGCAGGCGCATTAACCCTCTGTGCTGTGTGGGTGGCAGGAGTGCTCATGTGAGTGCACGGTGAGCCATGAGACAGTTTGCGAGTAGGGTAAGAGGAGTGACTGCAGGGTGAGCAAGGTGACCATATGAATTTGGTTGCAGATATAAGTGCAGAGTGGGACAAATGAATGTATGGTTAGTGGTGGGCTTGAGTGAGATTGCAGATTGAGCAGTGAGGGGGACAGGTGATTGAAGTGTCACTTGAGCGCAGGTTGAGTAGTGTGCTTGTGTGACTGCAGGGTAAGGTACAGGGTGAACAGTGCAAGTGCATTGTGAGTGCAGAGTGATCACTGTGAGTGCAGGGTAAGTGGGTGAATAGTGCGAGTGCATGGGGATCAGTGTGAGTGCAGGGTGAGCGTGAAAGTGAAGGGCGATAATGAGAAACGAGTTGCCTGAATGCAAGGTGCATTCCCAGACACTTGAAGTAACTCAGAATGTTATTGACGGCAGCATAGGTTTTCAAATGTGTTAAACTATTGCTAATATGGCAGTAAACAGGGATCAGGGTGGAGGAAATAAATAATGTGCTGATCCTGCAACAAACTCCTAGTCTTATGATTAGGGTTGCCAGCTCATTATTTTGATGTCCCAGATGGTACAAAATTAAGCAGTCACCTAAAGCTGTTTTGTCAGTACTTGTCCATGCATACTTTGAACAGCAAATATAAATAAAAATAACTTTTACTTGTGTTCTAGGGCTGCCTGAATAATCTATGGCTGATAAAGGGGGACATGCTTCTTTATTTATAGACAAGCAATTTGCAGTCTGTTTAAAAGAACACATAGCTGGCTGGCATTTTACGCGCCTGCCTGTGTAGTTTTAAAAACAACTTTGTCTCCTTTCTGGGAAGCGCTAACCCTCCCAGGAGGGGGTTAATTCATAGAGCTGAAATGCTTCCGCTGCAGTGAGAGGCAGGATGTCTCCACCGCTTAAACTGAAAGCAAAGGAACAGACAGGCATTTCAGCTGCAGTGCAAGGCTAGGAGTCTCCTCTACTATAACATGGAATGTGAAGGCTGTCTGTTGGGCCTTTACCTTCGGTTTTAGCAGAGGAGACTTCCTGCCTCCTCACTGCAGCTGAATGAATTAACCCCCTCCTGGGACGGTGAGCATAATAAAAGTATGGGCCCTTCGTGCCCCGTCGATTTCCCCTCCCTCCTCCCTCCAACCATACCGGAGTTATCTAAGAAGACCTGACAGGGAACAAAGGTAAATTAGAGTGGAGTGCGCGCCCCCCTAGGATGGTGTTGCGCCCCCCAAAGGGGCCGCGCCCTACAGTTTGAAGAACTCGGATGTAGAGTAACAACACGTAACAGGGGCAGTCCTCATGAGAGGTTATAAGAGGAGAAAAGGAGGGACCACTAAGCCTATTGAGTCAAAATGCACCATTTACAAAGGACAGTACCAGGAGCCAATTGAAAAGATGGGTGGAAAATGGGCAGAGCTTAAAGTCCATACCTGAATACAGCATGTCTCAAAGAGACAGAACAAGTGCTACCTAGGCGAGACCTAATAACCATTAGTCGAAAAGGGTAAGCAGCGGGAAAAATATTACGTGCCCATAAGTGATAACACACACTCTCTCTTTGTCTGCCCACATAACATGATCCCATGCACACGCCATACATAACTGGGTCCGATCAATGGCAGAAATCAAGGGGATCCAGCCGGAACCTGGAATCTGTAGTTGGTATTTGGCCTGTACCAAAAATAGAGACCAAATGTATTCATTTTGTTCTATGGTCCTGGTTTGGAGCCATCTGGAGCTCATCACCTTGATGGAGGGAAATAAAGGTACACCGCTTTTTATCGCTTCACAAGTACTTAAGATGACTATTGGAGGCAGGATTTTGTTGAAAACTTGTAAGAAAGATAAGTAGCCACTGTAAGAATGTCCGTTATACCGTCTGTCTGAGTAGTCATAAAAATAATTTAAATAGCACTTACTAATTTTCTATATTTAGGGCCACATGTATCAATATTATAAACAGCGATTACCTAATTGAGATTTTCTGCGAAACGTTATTAGGTGATCACTATTACCAATGTGTGAAACTCCATGAGTTTCATTTAGCGATTCCTAATGAGGTAGGTCGCAATTTGCGACCCATTAGGAAACGCTACAATCACGGGGATGGGGGCCTCCTGGGGTCAGCAGACCACAATGTCCGTGATTTCTTTGAAACAAAGCAATTAAAAAAAATTTTTTAATTAAATGCAGCTCGTTTTCTCTAAAGGAAAACAGGTTGCGTTCAAAAAGAGAAATATGAAAAGTTTTCGATTCCTTTTTTAAGAGTAGACAGTGGTCCGTGGGGCCACTGCCTGCTCTGAATTCATTTTTTGTACTACCATTCACAAAGGGGAAGGGGTTTCTTGGTGACCCCTTTCCATTTGCGATGGGTTGGTGGTAAAATACAAATGTTTTGCTACCGCTGTTCAGTCGCAAAACATTCTTACATACCGCTGCTCTTCGGTATTAAGAAAGGACACCTTAAACACTCCTCTTCCTAACACCGAATCGCAAACCCTGTGATTCAGTAATAGGTTACCGAAGTGCAAACAGTAGTTTGTACATCAGAAAATGCTTTTGTTCTGGTCGCAAACGGCCCGATTATGCAAATCATGCCGTCTGCGAGCAGAAATAGGCTTTTTACATCTGGCCCTTAATCTTTTGATAGTGTTACTTATTCCAGTGTAAGGTGGCAGAGCGCTTTACATGACATGCATACATTATACACATTCTACATCGACAAGAATCACATATAGTGTTTACTGGTAGGCATTATATGTTAAGAATGCATTAAAGGGAGAAACACAAAGTTGGGATTTAAAAGGTATCACAGTGCTTAGGGTTATCTTCAGTAATAAGCCTTTGTTACTACCCAAAGGAAACTTTTTATCCCCTTAGATTTGCGGGGCACACAAAGATCTCTGCAGCATGTGCCTTAACTTCTTTCGCCGCACCTATAAGCGACTTTAAAATGGAGACTCGGTGCTCAATTAAGCCAGAAGACATTTACTGTCACGTTTATCCTCGTTGTCAATTTCTCTGCAGCGGATTTTTAAAAAAGTACAAGTTGACTGTCAGACTCTGCTTTTCAAATCTCTTCCCCTCATTACTCCACCCCCTTTCCATTGCCACGCCTTGATCCCACATTTATGAATTCCAGGAGCGCATTTTTGAAAATTCTGCAGACACCAACACACAACATAACCAACAAGCAAATCTGCAGACGTCATAGTCAATGCAAAGCCGATAGACACACGACTGCAGACCCCATATCATGAGGCCCCACACAGACAGACACCTCCAGACCTGATGCATTTTAAGAGAAAACACACATTGGCAAAACTGACCATGGTTGACAAACAACACGTACCCAGAAACTACAAGTACACTTCAGAAAAAAAACGCTCACACCTGCATACATGATCCACACATCAGAACCACCCCTCCCACACATAACAATAAATCCCAGGCCATCTACATAAAGAACATTCACCGAAGTAGACATGCACACGACAGGCCCAAAATACACGCACACCTACTACTCAAGGCTGAGCAATCAACATTCATAAACCACACACAAACGCACCTTTCAGACTGTAAATACGCCAGCCCGTACAAACACACATAGTAGAGCAACCAACACTAGTAGGGGTAGATTCCATGCACCCTGTGAGAAGTTGGCCTGGCATTTGCTGTTCCTAGTTATAGGGACACCTTGAACCAGTCCAATTCGACTCTTATTGATGATAGGTTTAAGACAACCTTTAAAGAAAGCTATCCTAGTGGTAGCTGTGGAGAGCAGCCTTCAGGCTAAGTCTTGAAGGAGTGTTAAGCTTATTGTTTTACCATAATAACCTCTTGAATGACCAAATGAAAGAGTAGCCCACACAGGTATATATATATAAAATATATGTATTTATTCTAGACAGAATCCCACAGTCACTTTATGTGGCTAGTGGCAAAGTTACACTTCAAAAAGCATTTATAAACACAATAAATAGCACAGAAATCAATGGGCCCCAGGGGGGGACCAAACCATATACTAAAATAGTGGTATAAGAACCACGACAAATCTACAGGCAATGCCTAGGGCATTCAGGATCGCTTGCCCCTTCAGAATCCACCCACAGTTAAGAGGAAGGGGACCCACGGGAGACGCGTGCAGTGCAAAGAGCTGCTATCGGGATCGCAATGTTAGCCTATGGAGAATGTCGCGGTTGAATATTTAGAGTTTAAAGACACTTCTAGCAGTAGTACAAAGTTAAGACTTGAGACTTAAGGCTTTGGAGAGCCCACCACCACGGGAGTACCGAAGTACCACTGTTACCTGCCCCCGGGAAGCCGGGTGCATAGGTCGATTCAGGTGTCAGGTCGCGGGCTGATTTTCTATGGAAAAGTAGTCCAAACTGCTGCTAGCTGAAAGCGTCGTTGAAGTCGTGAAGATTGAAGATGTAGAAAAGGTAAAGATGAACCTGAAAGCAGAGGGGACAGAGTCTGGGTCACAGCACAGTGACCAGGGGGCTCACAGCAAGGAGACTTCCGATGTCGGGTGCTTCA
Source organism: Triturus cristatus (assembly GCF_964204655.1). Classification (NCBI taxonomy): domain Eukaryota; kingdom Metazoa; phylum Chordata; class Amphibia; order Caudata; family Salamandridae; genus Triturus; species Triturus cristatus. Next base: position 357,073,686 of record NC_140586.1, on the reverse strand, counting down.
GGTGAGGTAGGTGCAGCTGGGCTCTGCAGTCACGGGCTCCGGGAGGCTTCAAGGAAGGCCAGCTTCTGGAGGGCGACTGTCCCACGTCGGATGAGGGTCGCTGCGGTGTTAGTGTCCCGATTGGATCCACTAAGCCTTGGCAACAGCAACCCACGCAAGACGGACAAAGCAGCTGCTGGTGCAGACCCACGAGGTCTGAGGGTGCTCTCCTTTGCAGGGAGCGCAGAGCAGGCCTGGAGCAACCAGGGGAACTCTTGGAAAGGTAGATTGTCCTCCGTCAGGGCCCACAAGTCGAGAGACAAGGGACCGTGGAAGGCAGCAAAATGGAGTGCGTAAAAGGGCTCCCACGGGCCACCGGAGCGGAATAGGGAGCTGAGCTTTTTTTTTTTTTTTTTTTTTTTTAATTTTCAAAAAACCTTTATTAAGTCGGACATAGGCAGTACACAGCCCCTGTGCCTACAACCAGCAACTGGCCGGCAGCGTAATATATGAACTGAATGATGGTTTAGTACACAGCTGTCCGCCTACAACCCCTTCAGGGGCCGGCAGCGTTACAGTAAACAGTAGTGCCACAGTACGATGTTCAGTGGGGCCGCAGCATACCCTACGTCATGTGATGTGTATGCGTTATTAAACCTGATAAACCATTACAATATGTGCATAGGTTGTCTCTGTAGAGGGTAGTGACTTCTCAAGCCATCCCCGAGGAATACAGTAACTCATGGTCACAGTGGCAATCGATTCGTGGTCTGTGGTGACATTTGGGATGACTATAACCTCATCGCCTTCCTTTACTCCCAAAGAGGGCATGCCAGTTCTCGGAGGGACCAACAGTCAGCAGAGGGTGCTTCGACCCGCCGATTAAGAGTGAGATCCAGGCCCTCCCTCACCTAACAGAGTTTCCACCCCCCCCCCCCCCTCCCAAATGGAATGATCCGGTGGAATCAGTGGCATAGGATTCGGTCAATCGGGTAAGTGAGGGTGTGCTATGTCTGCGGGTGTGATAATAAATATGTCGTAAGGGGACTCCAAATATCCACTGGTCTGGACGCTGCGGGTAGCAGCTCAGCATAGCAGAGCAGTGTATCTTGGCAATGCACCATGTTGTCGATCCAGTCTTTGTATTTAGGAGCCCTGCCCCTACCCCATCTGCAGGCGATTAGCCTCTTCGCAAGGAGGAAAGCAACGGTGGCAAACCGGCGAACTGGTTTCTTAATGGTTTTCGTGTACCCCAGGAGTGCCTGCATCGGAGATGGTGTAAGTGAGACTCCTATCATTTCCGAAATCCCGGAATATATTTGTTGCCAGTAATCGGCTATTTCCCGGCAGCCCCAAGCCATGTGCAGAAAATCTGCCCCTGGTGTGCGGCATCGCCAACAGAGATCATCCCCTCGGAGGCCCACTCTACACATGTGGGCTGGAGTACAATAAAGACGATGCAGAAACTTATAGTGGATAACCCTGAATCGACTACTGGAGGAGATCTGTGTGGTCTGGAGACAACAATAACTCCAGAGTTCGTCCTCCATGGGTATCCCTAAGTCAGCCTCCCACCTGGTACGGGCCCTGCAGGTTCCCGGGTCGGACCCCGCACGTATAGAGTGATATAGATTGGAGACCGCGTGTGCCGGAGTGGAAGCTTTAAGCAGCTGATGTAGAGGGTCTAGAGTGGGTGGTTCTTCCGGGAATCCCTCGGTCAGCGATCGCACCCCTCCCCGCAGACGAGTGTAGAGGAATGTATCCATGGGAGTGGGTGTGAGGTCCGCCAGCATGTGCGATTGAGACCGAAATAACCCATTGTGGTACAGGTCTCCCCACGTCTTGAGGTTGAGTTTGGCCATAAATTTCTTGAATATTTGCTCCTGCAGAATGGGGAGTCGGGGATGATATGCCAGAGGCAGCAGAGGAGAATACAGAAGTGACATTCTGGCTTCTTTTGCTATCTTGCGCCACGCTAGAGCCGAGCTGGAGACTGTGGTGTGGTGTGCAGCCCTAGTCTCCGGCGCACTGAAGATGGCACCCTCCAGTGGGATAGGATCCACTAGCCAGTGTTCCACTGCTATGTGTGGCATAAAGGGAGTGGGGTGAATCCAATGGTGAACATAATGGGCTTGAGCGCTGTAGTAATAAAGTTCGAGCTCTGGTAAATCGAAGCCTCCCTGAGCGAATGGGCGAGTCAAGACGTCCCAGCTCAGGCGCGGCCTCTTCCCCCCCCACGCCAAACGGATGAGCTCGGAGCGTAGTAGGCGGAAGAAGGACCTGCCCGGGTAATATGGGATATTTAAGAAGAGGTAAAGTAGCTTGGGAAGGATCACCATTTTAATGAGAGACGCCCGCCCTGCAAAAGAAAGGGGCAGCGTGATCCATCTGGTCACGCAAGTTTGGATATGGTCAAACGTGCGACCATAATTCATCCGCATCAGTTCGGTCCTATCTCGGGAGAGTAGAATGCCCAGGTAGCGGACTTCGTCCTCACACCATCTCAGAGGGTAATCTAGCTGAAAAGGCTGGGCGGCCGCGGTGAGCGGGAAGATAGTGGATTTTCCCCAGTTAATGTGTATACCTGACAGGCCAGCAAATCGAATGAATTCCCTCAAGATAGGGTTAAGATTAGCAGCTGGGTCGCGGATGTATAGCGTGATGTCGTCCGCATACAATGATATGAGCACTTCCCTTTGAAGACATCGCAGGGCCCTTTCCCGGTGATGTTGTCGAAGACGAGCAGCTAGCGGTTCCATCGCTATGGCGAACAATAATGGGGAGAGGGGGCACCCCTGACGAGTACCCCTGGATACAGCAAAGGCCTCAGAAATCCGACCATTCACCCCCACCCGAGCCACTGGTCTGCGGTAAAGGATTCCGATCCATTGCGTAAAGCCTATCGGCATGCCCATGTTCCGCAGGATACATTGGAGATAGTCCCACTCTAGGGAGTCGAATGCCTTGGTGGCGTCCAGTAGGACAGCCGCCAGAGGCAAGTTAGGGTCCACATTATCCACTATTGAGAAGAGGGTCCTAAGGTTGTGGGAGGTGGCTCTGCCGGGGACAAATCCCGCTTGATCCGCCAGTACCAGGCCTCCCAATATTAGCTGCAAGCGATTGGCCAGTACTTTGGCCAAGATTTTTGCATCACAATTGATTAGTGAGAGTGGCCTGTAGGAGTCACAGTATTGAGGTGGTTTCCCGGGTTTTAGAAGCGAGGTGATTAGGGCTTCCTGCATGGAGGGGGGAAGTGTGCCGGATTCATGAGCCTCCATATAAACCTCCCGAAGCACCGGCGCAAGTAGATCCTCGTATGCCTTGTAGAAGTCCATAGGCAGGCCGCCCAAGCCAGGGGCTTTCCCGGGTGTCATCTGCCTGATAGCGTCCCTGATTTCGTCCAGGCCAATGGGTTCAGCCAAGAACTCCCGATGACGATCTGAGAGCCAGCCCAGCGTCAGCTCCCTCAAGTAGTCGTCCATGTCTAGTGCTCCCACCCTGGTAGTTGAGTAAAGGGCAGAATAATGGGCAGTGAAGGCAGCTAGCAGCGAGTCCGAGTCTCGCAGGGGCAGCCCGTCACCTCCCTCCAGTTCCATAACGAAATTTGAGCCTCTTGGGGGCCTAACTATTCCCGCTAGAAATTTCCCGGGCCGCTCGCCCTCACCATAAGCCCTCGCCCTAAAATATTTACCCCGGAATTTGACCTCCCTCTCGGCGGTGGAGGTGTAGTCCGAAAGGGCTTGTCTGTATTGGGCCTGTGTATCCGAGTCGGTGGCAAAGTCCGGTCGGGTTTCGAGCGTGTGTAGTGTAGTTTCCAATGTGCGCAATGAGGCCCGTAAAGTTCTCAGTACTCCCGAGCTCTTTGAGATACAGATGCCTCGCACTGTGACCTTCAGCGCTTCCCAGAGAGTAGCAACCCGCTCCACTGAGCCCTTGTTGTGAGCAAGAAAGTCGGCAAGCTCCTGGCCTAGTTCAGAGCGGAACAGTTCATCTAGTAAAATGTTGGGTTGGAGTCTCCAGGCGGGTGGCCTACCCATTATGTCCGGTAAGCGGAGCTTAACCAATACCGGGGAGTGGTCCGAAAAAGTGCGTGCTACGTGTTGGACTGTGACCAGTGAGGGTGCCAAGCCTCTGGACACTAAAACGTAATCCAGTCTGGCCCATGTGGCATGGGCGGTATTCCAATGTGTGCCCTCCGTCTGTGTCGGGTGTAAGTGGCGCCAGGTATCTACGATGTCCTGAGCGTCGCAAATGTCTCGGAGGTATTTGTGTGTGGTGGTGTAATGTTGAGCAGAGGGGTTGGATCTATCTAAAGCAGGATTAAGCACAGCATTAAAATCTCCCCCCCAGATAAGATGTGTTGAGCCCACCTCCCTGATCTTGTTCCAGAGAGCAATGAAGCTGCTCGGGTCGTCACAGTTAGGACCATATGAGCAGGCAAATGTGATAGTTTCCACTCCCATCCTTCCCCAAGCCATGCAATACCTTCCCTCCCGGTCGACAGCGTCACCCATGGGAACAAACGGGACAGTTCTTTTAATCAGGATTGCAGTACCCCTTGCATAGGACGAGTAGGAAGCAAATCCAGAGTGCGCTGCCCAACGGGAGGCAAAGGAACCCCCACGTCGGGGATCCATATGTGTCTCCTGCAAGAATGCGACCTGGGCCCCCAGCCTGTCAAGAGCTCCCAAAATTTGCCTCTTTCTAGGGTCACCCAACCCTCTTACATTCCAGGTGATGACGGAGAGTAGTCCCTCCCCAGTGATGTCAAGGTTCACAACGTGACTCATATCTGCCGATGGGAGAGGAACAAGTCATGAGACTCACTGTGCCGTACCCTCTTTGGTGCCACTGTGCCACTGAGATGTCAGATGTTGCAACAACGCTATGCCAAGTAAACATATCAGTATGTACTGTAAACCTAACAAGAACAATCCCTTGAAATCCTCCCTGCCCTCCCACTCCGACAACCCCAACCCGTCGGGCATCACCCCCACCCCACTTAATCCCACAACTTTGAATCATATCCTTCTGGGGAATACCCAATTGGGGGACACAAGGGCTCCGGAACTGCCACCAACTCCCCCGATATTGCACCCGCTGTCCGCTAGCGACAATAGCCTGCGGAAAACACGGGAGGGGGAGGTAGGTGCCGAGGCAAGAAACAGATGTAGTGCACATCCAGGAATCCAGTAGATAATTAAGGCTCAACTGGTGATAGCCTACCAAGTCCAGGCTAGGGCCAAGAGCAACCGACATAGCGAGCGCCCGGGCCTAGACCCCAGGCGAGAGCAGAGCATAATGTCAGCATTGCGAGGATCCATTGCAGGAGCTGTGATGATACGATCAGTCAAGAGCAGAAGTGGGCGAGCGAGAGCATGCCTCCCCCGACGGGGACCCAGCAGCACCGCGGGTCCGCCTGCATTCCTTCAGGAAGAGTTCCGCCTGAGAAGGGTCCTGAAAAATGTGGGGCTTGCCTTGATGAAAGACCCTGAGCCGGGCCGGGTACAACATGGAGTATTGGATTTCGCTTTGCAGAAGTCGTTTTTTAACCGGGCCAAATTTACGGCGGGCCTCCTGCACCGATTGCGTGAAATCTGGGAAAAAGGAGAGGGTGGTATTCTCAAACCGGACAGGTTGCTTCTCCCGGGCAAGGCGGAGCAGGGTATCGCGGTCTCTATAGTTCAGGAATCTGATAAGTACAGGCCGTGGAGGGGCTCCCGGCACCGGGCGAGGGCCCAAGGTGCGATGCGCCCGTTCCACCACCAGTTGTGTCGAGAAGGCAGCGGTGCCAAACAAGTCAGCAAGTAATTTTTCAATGAAGAGCTCCATTTTGCCCACCGCGGTGGACTCCGCCAACCCAATAAGGCGTACATTATTGCGGCGCGATCTTGCTTCTAAGTCCTCATTCTTGTCGGCAATCACCTTGAGTAGTCTCTCCATCTGCGATACTTTGGCTTCAGTGGCCGTTGCCCCATCCTCCAGGCCGGAGATCCGCTGTTCGGACTCCTTGACCCGCTCTTCTTGTTGATCAAGTCTATGCACCACTGAGTCGAGGCGGCGGGACATGCCGTCAATCTTGGAGTCTATGTAGGTCAGGCTAGTTTGCATGTTTAGGAGAAGCGCCTTCCAGTCCACTTCGTCAGTATCCCTACCATCAGAATCGCCTTCTCCCGGCGGCTGGGCACGGGATTTCTTCTTTGGGGTGTCAAAGGGGAGCCGGGACTGCTTAGTATCTGACTTCCCCATCGTGAGAGGCTAGCAAGTCTGACGTGCCCTGTAGGCGCGCCGGTATGGGAGACCCCCGCCGGAGTCGCTGCGACCACGCCGTGTAGATAGATAGGCCGCAACGGTCTCACCCGGTGCCGCACGATAACGGCGGATGTATGTGTAATGGATTGGCAAGAGGGACAGGGGTCAACCCGCCCACGGCATCGGCCGTGGAGCTCCGTCTCAAGGTGGGGGCCCCGTGTCCCGCCGCAGGTCCCCCAGTCTCCCTCCGCAGAGGCCCCAAAGATACAAGGGAGACAGCACAGTCAGGTGCAGCAGATGGGAGCAGCCCGGATCAGGATTACAGTCCACCGAGCATATCAGCCTCTTGGTGCGGCAAGAAAGCGGGCCAGCAGCGAGTCCCAGGGGGCCCAGCCAGTGTAGAAAGCACTGCACCCTCAGCGGGGTACACTCCGGGTCCGGCAGCAAGCGGCTCTCCGCTGGGGACCGGGGGCGGAGGGGGGAGAATAGGAGGGGGGGGGGGGGGGTCCCGGCAGTTAGGATCCCAGCCTCCACGAAGTTACAAGGCAAGAAGCGGGCCGGGGACGCAGCACCCCCCCCGCTCCAATGCGACCAGTTCTGGTATGTCGGGGTCACAGATGGCTCCACCCCAGTGACTCCCCAGCACCCCCGCACCTTACCGGCACCTCAGGAGGGCAGCCGATTCGCACCGCGGTCACTTTTAGTCCTTTCCCGCCGTTGCAGCGTCCCGCGGCCTTCCGCCCACGTGTGAGCCGCGGCCTCGCGTACACACCTCCGCCGGCCGCCTCGCGTCTCTGGTTCCGCAGTCGCTCCCGCTGAAAGTTGCGGCGGCTGTTGCTCCGGGTACACCCGGCAGAATGGCCCAGGACTCGCCACAGGTGCGTCGCAGCCCCAGCCCAACACTCGGCGCTGCTCAAATTCTGGCTTCCAATGTGCAGGATGGGCTGATGAATTACAAAACTCGCCCGGCGGGCGGGAGCCTCACGGATGTGCGGCCATTGCAGTCCGGCGCCCTCTAGCGCCCCCTAGGGAGGGAGCTGAGCTTTGGCACGGATGCTGCTTGAAGGTTGGCTCAGAAATGGGCCAAAGCACAACTTCCCCACTGGTCGGGGTCGTGTGCTATGCAAGAGGTGGCCGGGGTCTCGGGGTATGCAGGGATCTCGGCACCCACGTGGTCCACGGTGCTCAGACTTGCTGGGCACGCTCACAGGACTCTGGGATGCACTGGAGACCCACCTCAAGGTTGATGGAAGGCGTCGAAGTTCGTGAGAGCAGCGAAGTTCCAACCGGGTATCTTGCAGTCTTTTAGGTGCCTGCCAAGCAGGGGGATAACTCCTTTATCCCAAGGGAGATTTCTTCAGTCAGCTGGGCAGCAGCACGTCGAAGGTCAGTTCTGTTAAGTTCTGGACGAATCTGAGGCTCTGGGGCCAGGTTATTTATATATCCCCAAGATTAGGGGATGGTCCCAACAAGAGCCCACCAATCAGAGTAGAGGCGGGAAAGGGTGGCTACACCCACTCCCCTTTGTGTGTTTCCCGCCTGGGCGAGGGGCAGGATGCCCCTGAACCGGTTCAAGGCGGTGTATGCAGAATTGGGGCTCTGCAGCTGCCTACGTGCAACTCTGAAAGGACATTTGGTGCACCCACCCTGTTCCAATCCACATATCCTGTCTGGGGAGGTGCTGGCACCTCCCTGCCACAGGAGCCCTATTGTCCAGATGGCGAGGCTGGGGTTTTCCCCAGTAACAGCCAGCCAGAGTCGTGTAGGTGGCGGACAGTAGCCATTTTGTGGAACATGTGCACTTTTAAATTGGTGTCTAAATGCTACCGCTTTTCCCATATCACCCTCCTAGCAAGGGGGAATCGTACCCTCATGCCCATGGCTGGACTGGGGGTATGATTCCTTCATGTTTGACACCAAACACGATATGGTTCTGTGTAGCCAGTCTCAAGTTATCGCGATTTACTTATAATGCGGTTAAGAGTATATGGTATGGCTACACTACAAACAACCCAGTAACGGTTTTACGAAGGTTGCAGAGAGGCCCTACTCACGTAGGGGTCCCCCCTCACACATACCTCAGCACCCAGCCCTGTAGGATTACCAGGGCCTGCCATAGGGGTGACCTATGAGAGTATATGTGTTGTAATGGTATGGGATATAGGGTACCTACATCCCTGTAAGGGGTGCTAGCACCACCTTACCCAGACTACAGTAGAGGTCTGGTGGTGTCAATTTGGGTGGCTGTCCCAGGGTGGCACAATAAGTGCTGCAGCCCTGGTAGGCCTACTGGGGGACCCATGCCCTGGGTACCGAGGGTACCATCTACAAGGGACTGGTAGGGCATGCCCAGCATCCAATTAGGTTTGTACCTAGAGTACTCACATCAGTTTTAGGGAGAAAGCAGATAGGCTGGGGTCCTGAATAGCAGGATCCCAGCCAGACTAGTCAAAAACCACTCAAATACCAGGCAAAAAGTTGGGGGCAACCATTAGTCAGATTCCACTCTCCTACATAAACCCCCCCCCCCCCAACGAAAGGAGATAAGGCTAACCTTGTCCAGGTAAGCCTTTATTTCCTGAGTGGCCATATAAGGAAGAACCTGCACTAGCATGGTTGCTCCCTGTCTCATGGTCCACTTGGGAAATCTTACCCCAAGGGGTTCTAGAGTTTCTCCAAAGTCTAGGGAAATTACCCGTATTGGTTTTTGGGTCAGAGGTGGGCTGGTGGGGTGTCTGAGTCTGGAAGTGAGGCCTTACTTGGGTTGGTCTCAACCTCCTCAGATCACTGGCCACTATGGAAGCCTTTCTGCCCATGACTGTGTCATATCTGGCCCTAAGGGTCAACCTCTGGCTGCCTACAGCTGGGGGTTGGATCCGTTTGGCTGGAATAGTGGAGGGTCCTGGAAGGTTTGGGGCAACTAGGCCCCAGGTTTCCCTGTTCCCAACAACATCCATTTGAGGGGTGCCTATACCTAAGGGTAAGGGGGATCCCTCAGTTTGTAGAGGAATGTTCACCTGGCTGAAACTACTCTGCTGGGTGTCCCTAATCTGTTGATGAGGGGGTTCCTCTGGACAGGGGCCCAGTAAGGGTCCACTGACCTCCCTGACCTCTGCAGCCCTGGGCTGACTGAGGCAGGGTAGAGAGGGGCAGGATACCTGCTCCAGACTGGGTACCACCTTGGAAGGGTCCCCTGCCATCAGAGAGGTGGGCAGGCCAGGCCTGTCCACTTCTGGGGCAGTTACTTCACAAGGGGCAGGATCAGTTCCCTGAGAAACTTGACCCTTACCTGTAGTCTGGTGGGGGGAGGACTGTTCCTCTTCCCCTATGCTCTCTGTTTGGGTAGAGTGATCCATAGTTTCAGGCTTCACTCTTTCTATTTTCTCCTGGGGTGGAGGTGAGGCCCTCAGGGTCTCATCCACTCTCTCAGGGATTCCTACCATTTTCAAATGGGCCTCATGGTCAACCTCAGCCCAGGCTGAGATTTCCAGATCATTCCCCAGTAGACAATCTACAGGCAAGTTTGGGGACACTGCCACTCTCTTTGGGCCAGTGACCCCTCCCCAGCTGAGATTTACCACTGCCATGGGATGGTCTGTCCTAATTCCATCTATGTTGGTCACCTGGTAGCTAAACCCAGGTAAAAGCTGATCTAGGGGCAATAGCCTCTTGGTCACCATGGTGACACTGGCCCCTGTGTCCTTATAGGCCACAGCCTTCTGACCATTGATTATTGGTTCTTGTCTGTACCTGCCCAAAATATTGGGGCTCATGGTAAAGTTGGCAAACCCCATGCCACCATCACAGACCATAGTCGCTTGAGTAGGGGACCTGGATAGGCCAGAGTCCCCCTGAGTTCCCCAAGAAATCCCAACTAAATTTTTGGGTGCACTCCCACCACCTGGGGGATTACTACTAGTAGCAACAGGAGGTGTTGGAGCTGCTTTTGGAGGAACATTTTCTTTATTGCCATTCTTTGGACAGCTGGAGTCAGTTTTCCAGTGGCCAGGTTGCTTACACACATGGCAATATGGTTTCTTGTTATTAGAGGAAGTATTTTGGGACCCACCCCCAGCACTGGGTTTTTGGGGCCCTTCAGAGGACTTTTCTTGTTTATCATCCCCACCTTTCTCTTTGGGCTTAGTGGAATCCTTCTTCTGGTCACCAACTTGGTTCTTAGGCCTAATCCTGGTTCTGACCCATTTGTCTGCCTTCTTTCCCAATTCTTGGGGAGAGGTCAGATCAGAGTCCACCAGGTGCTGGTGTAAAAGTTGGTTTTGACAATTATTAAGAATCTGCTCCCTCATTATGAGATTATATAATCCTTGATAATCATTAACTTTACTGCCATTCAACCAACCTTCCAGTGCCTTGGTTGCACAATCCACAAAATCTACCCAATCTTGATTCTGTGCTTTCTGGGTGTCTCTGAACTTAAGTCTGTATTGATCAGTGGTTAAGCCAAACCCATCTATTAAAGCAGCTTTCAAGATATAGTAATCATCTGCATCCTCTTCTCTTACAGAGAGGAGCTTGTCTCTACCTTTATCTGAAAAGGAGAGCCACAGGATTGCTGCCCACTGCTCTACTGGGACCCTCTGTACTCTACAGGCCCTCTCAAGAGCAGATATCCATTTGTGGATGTCATCCCCATTCTGATAGGGGGGCACAATCTTGTGGAGGTTCCTATTGTCAGGGACTTTCTCTCTAACTCTAGGGGTTTCCTTACTGCCACCAGGGGTCTCTAGACCCCACTTCATTGAAGCTTTCTGAAGCTCCAGGGCTTCCCTGTCCAATGCTAACTGTTCTCTTTTAAGCTGAAGCTTAGCCTGCTCAAATTTGATCAGTCTGCATTTCCTCTCATGGGAGGATTCTCTTCTCTGAGAAGAGGCAGAGGACCCTTTGGATCTCCCAGAATGGTTGGATCCTCCTGAGGGGGATCTGTTCCTTCTTGGACCCACCACTCTCCCTTTAGGGATGGAGGGAGTGCCCCTTGGGCCATCACCTCCATGCTGTGAGTGGTTTGTTTCTTCCAGGTCAGGACTTTCATCCTCTTCCTGGTCCTCATCAGAGTCCCCTACTGGAGGGTCCTCTTCTGATGGATGCCCACCCAGCCTGTCAACCCCACTAGACCCTATGATCTCCATAAAGTCTGCTATGAGCAGGATTTCCCTGAGGCGTTGGGTGTTAGCACCCTTGTTTGTCTTCAGTTTTCTGAGGGTGCACATCTCCCTGAGCTCAGCAAAGGAGAGATGATCATACTTATCAACTGGGACCCTTTGGGGTCCTTCCATAGCCTTAGTGGCACCTGCACCTGAAGACATGTCTAGTGTAGTGATAGTGGTGTATCTACCTACACTAAGTGTGGCCTACTGAACCCTCTCTTGAGTTGTAGTCAAGGTGTGCTAAACCCTCTACACACAACTCTACGTTCAGTAGAACTTATTGTATTCTAGCTTGAATTTATATGTACCTTTGGTACCAAGTGGCTTTCACTTTAGAAATTCAATTTGTTATCTGGTAAAACAATGGCAAGCTTGAATCCCACCGCTGCACACCAATGTGAGAAGTTGGCCTGGCATATGCTGTTCCTAGTTATAGGGACACCTTGCACCAGTCCAATTCGACTCTTATTGATGATAGGTTTAAGACAACCTTTAAAGAAAGCTATCCTAGTGGTAGCTGTGGAGAGCAGCCTTCAGGTTAAGTCTTGAAGGAGTGTTAAGCTTATTGTTTTACCATAATAACCTCTTGAATGACCAAATGAAAGAGTAGCCCACACAGGTATATATATAAAATATATGTATTTATTCTAGACAGAATCCCACAGTCACTTTATGTGGCTAGTGGCACAGTTACACTTCAAACAAGCATTTATAAACACAATAAATAGCACAGAAATCAATGGGCCCCAGGGGGGGACCAAACCATATACTAAAATAGTGGTATAAGAACCACGACAATTCTACAGGCAATGCCTAGGGCATTCAGGATCGCTTGCCCCTTCAGAATCCACCCACAGTTAAGAGGAAGGGGACCCACGGGAGACGCGTGCAGTGCAAAGAGCTGCTATCGGGATCGCAATGTTAGCCTATGGAGAATGTCGCGGTTGAATATTTAGAGTTTAAAGACACTTCTAGCAGTAGTACAAAGTTAAGACTTAAGACTTAAGGCTTTGGAGAGCCCACCACCACGGGAGTACCGAAGTACCACTGTTACCTGCCCCCGGGGAAGCCGGGTGCATAGGTCGATTCAGGTGTCGGGTCGCGGGCTGATTTTCTATGAAAAAGTAGTCCAAACTGCTGCTAGCTGAAAGCGTCGTTGAAGTCGTGAAGATTGAAGATGTAGAAAAGGTAAAGATGAACCTGAAAGCAGAGGGGACAGAGTCTGGGTCACAGCACAGTGACCAGGGGGCTCACAGCAAGGAGCCTTCCGATGTCGGGTGCTTCAGGTGAGGTAGGTGCAGCTGGGCTCTGCAGTCACGGGCTCCGGGAGGCTTCAAGGAAGGCCAGCTTCTGGAGGGCGACTGTCCCACGTCGGATGAGGGTCGCTGCGGTGTTAGTGTCCCGATTGGATCCACTAAGCCTTGGCAACCGCAACCCACGCAAGACGGACAAAGCAGCTGCTGGTGCAGACCCACGAGGTCTGAGGGTGCTCTCCTTTGCAGGGAGCGCAGAGCAGGCCTGGAGCAACCAGGGGAACTCTTGGAAAGGTAGATTGTCCTCCGTCAGGGCCCACAAGTCGAGAGACAAGGGACCGCGGAAGGCAGCAAAATGGAGTGCGTAAAAGGGCTCCCACGGGCCACCGGAGCGGACCAGGGAGCTGAGCTTTGGCACGGATGCTGCTTGAAGGTTGGCTCAGAAATGGGCCAAAGCACAACTTCCCCACTGGTCGGGGTCGTGTGCTATGCAAGAGGTGGCCGGGGTCTCGGGGTATGCAGGAATCTCGGCACCCACGTGGTCCACGGTGCTCAGACTTGCTGGGCACGCTCACAAGACTCTGGGATGCACTGGAGACCCACCTCAAGGTTGATGGAAGGCGTCGAAGTTCGTGAGAGCAGCGAAGTTCCAACCGGGTATCTTGCAGTCTTTTAGGTGCCTGCCAAGCAGGGGGATAACTCCTTTATCCCAAGGGAGATTTCTTCAGTCAGCTGGGCAGCAGCTCGTCGAAGGTCAGTTCTGTTAAGTTCTGGACAAATCTGAGGCTCTGGGGCCAGGTTATTCACATATATCCCCAAGATTAGGGGATGGTCCCAACAAGAGCCTACCAATCAGAGTAGAGGCGGGAAAGGGTGGCTACACCCACTCCCCTTTGTGTGTTTCCCACCTGGGCGAGGGGCAGGATGCCCCTGAACCGGTTCAAGGCGGTGTATGCAGAATTGGGGCTCTGCAGCTGCCTACGTGCAACTCTGAAAGGACATTTGGTGCACCCACCCTGTTCCAATCCACATATCCTGTCTGGGGAGGTGCTGGCACCTCCCTGCCACAGGAGCCCTATTGTCCAGATGGCGAGGCTGGGGTTTTCCCCAGCAACAGCCAGCCAGAGTCGTGTAGGTGGCGGACAGTAGCCATTTTGTGGTACATGTGCACTTTTAAATTGGTGTCTAAATTCTACCGCTTTTCCCATATCACCCTCCTAGCAAGGGGGAATCGTACCCTCATGCCCATGGCTGGACTGGGGGTATGATTCCTTCATGTTTGACACCAAACACGATATGGTTCTGTGTAGCCATTCTCAAGTTATCGCGATTTACTTATAATGCGGTTAAGAGTATATGGTATGGCTACACTACAAACAACCCAGTAACGGTTTTACGAAGGTTGCAGAGAGGCCCTACTCACGTAGGGGTCCCCCCTCACACATACCTCAGCACCCAGCCCTGTAGGATTACCAGGGCCTGCAATAGGGGTGACCTATGAGAGTATATGTGTTGTAATGGTATGGGATATAGGGTACCTACATCCCTGTAAGGGGTGCTAGCACCACCTTACCCAGACTACAGTAGTGGTCTGGTGGTGTCAATTTGGGTGGCTGTCCCAGGGTGGCACAATAAGTGCTGCAGCCCTGGTAGGCCTACTGGGGGACCCATGCCCTGGGTACCGAGGGTACCATCTACAAGGGACTGGTAGGGCATGCCCAGCATCCAATTAGGTTTGTACCTAGAGTACTCACATCAGTTTTAGGGAGAAAGCAGATAGGCTGGGGTCCTGAATAGCAGGATCCCAGCCAGACTAGTCAAAAACCACTCAAATACCAGGCAAAAAATTGGGGGCAACCATTAGTCAGATTCCACTCTCCTACACACCCTACAAATCAAACAAACACAACCCAAGCAAACTAGAGAACCAACACTCACACCAGGTGGCCCCATCTACACAGTGTATAATAAATAGATTGTTCTCACGCACAACAAAGAACCGGCAGACACCACAGAACATTTCACTTTAAAGAAACAACACACACATGCATCTACCTGCGAGTCCTAACGCTCATTCTGGCAGAACTCCATAGCAATTCCAGAACCAAAATTCATAATAGCAGAACCAACACAAATACCGACCGACCTAATCACACACCTGTAGACCAATATAATTTACAAAACGAACACGTGCACCTCTCCAGACGGAACACACACTGCAGTACCAACAGGCGAGGTGTGCTACTAATGTAACTGGGGTGGGGAGAGCGCGGGACAATAACATCAGTTCTTTATTACTCTATGGTACCGGCAGTTAGTTATCCGTCGCACCAAACAAATCTATCCTTGATTTGTCCAAATAACGTGTATGGTGTGTCCCTGCTTTTTCTGTTGGACTGGCAAAATGTGCTCCCGATTTTTCCGATGGAATTGCTCTAGTACTTTTAGTGGTCGATGGGTCTTCTGCGTGGTATCTATCTATATCAGCAAGTGAGGATTAGGTGCTTTATAACATGGATTTGCACTGCCATCTAGTGGCTAAATTACAAAACGAACTCCCCCCAAAAAACAGGCATTGGCAATGCCTTTAGGTGCCAGTTATGAATTCAATGTCAAGCCAGACCTAAAAATCCATCTAGGTTAATGACTGCCCTCCTCCCATATGTGCTGCTGACAAAGAAAAACGCTATAAATTATCCAGTTATCTAAGACACTTTAATAGTATAGCAATGTCATGTGGCTGCCCATAAAAGGTCCAGCTCAGGCAGCTGGATGAATAAACAAAATGATCAAGGCTGTGGGGAAAGCAAACAAACTCTGTCCAATCAAGACATGTAACCCTGCCACCCAACATGTAGGTGGAGTTTAAGCCCCTCTCGTCCCGACACATAATTGTCTGGCAACAGCTGCGCTGCAACTCAGACCATTAAAAAGGAAACCTGCTTTTAAGTTATGTCAAGGGGTAGGTACAAGTGGAAAACAAGTACTGGCAGAGCCAATAGCCCAGCCCTGCGATGTTTTTTTATTTCTTTTACTGTAGTAAAAAGTGAAAATGTTACCATTTCAAACTTGCCAACATTTGGGAAGTGTAAAGAGGGAGCTTTCGAAGAAAAGAAAAAAAAATGATTTTATTTCCCCCACTGATTTTCATTGTAGTGAATGAAATTTTAGGCTGGAGACAGCTAAAATAAAGCCATGTCTGGATTAAAAACTCTAGAGTCTCCCGCCAGAATAGGGTGTGTGGGCATGTATGCCATCTAAAGGTGGCGCACAAAAATGACTCATTGCATAAATAAATATAAAAACAAGAAAATAAACGAGAAATTGGCCTACCAGACATGGCAATGAAGTGAACGACTTTTCAGAGGGATGTACCTAACAAAATGCGGTCATTTACATTGACAGCCCTGGCTAAAGTGAGCTGACCCATACTGTAGACTTTGGTGGGTAAATAATATTTAATGGACGCTTTAACATAGCAGTGGCTGGCAAAAGCAGATCTATATATATATATATATATATATATATATATATATATATATATCTATATCTCAAGGAAAGGATTCCATTGCCTCCTTGATACCTCCCACACACGGACACGAACTACCAGATAAGTGCTTCAGTTATGGAATTTTGCGATGTCTCCATTACGCGTTTCGGCTCGAAACAGGCCTTAATCACATGACACGTGCAAATTGCGATCATAGACATAAAAGAGAGAAGGAAATGACAGGAATCCATTAATCAACAATAAGTTCATACTAAAGTATCCTAAAATGAACATTGTTAAAAATGGTCATTCAAAATGTATAAATTCATCAATTATGCATTTGATTTATTTGAATAGAAAACATGTTGTTTCATTCATCAAATATTAACTTTTTACATGATTTGTAACCTAACAAATCATGCTTGGACATCAGTACCACCATATTCATATACACGGCTATCATTGTAGAATACAGGTATGTAACCTATGACATGTTGATTATTCCACCAATCTTAGGTTTCTTGTCTGGTTGGTTTTATATCCATATATGTTTAGATCGCCAATAGAAATGTGCTTGTGAGTAGTTCTAAAAAGTGCTTAAAGTGTCTAAGTGCTTATGTGATTTCTGGACCATAATGTATGCTATTAACCCTCGTTTCCAGTATGTCAGTTAAATAGCTTAGTGCGGTCCTCTTAGTGGTCACTCTTATATTTTACAGGTTGATTATTTCACTAGAATAAATTCTACTACTACAGCGGTTGACTCATGTTCATAGTTCTTATCATAATCTTGGTCTGAATACCTTTGGGGATCTCAACTCTTTAAGCTTATTTTACTCCCCATTTTGTCTACCCCTTAACTCTAATGAACAGGTAAGTGCAAGTCTCCACTATAAATCTACAATATTAAACATTAAAAACCACATATTAAATGTTAAATATTAAATATTGGATAAAATCTTAAAATTGTGTTATATAATAGTAAAACTGTTATAGGCAGGTGTACAAATCTTCTTATGTATTGGTCCCCCTGGATGTTTAGAGTCCATCTCTACACTACAATATAAAGTGTCTCTAACTTTCTAAGTTTGATCTCTCTGTTCCCACCTCTTCTACTTGGGGGGACTGCGTCAAATAAATAGTATCTCAAATCTTGGCTATTGGAGTTCTGGTTCTCTTTAAAGTGACGTGCCACCGGGTACGTGTTGTCTTGGTTTACTATTGCTCGCATATGTTGGAGCACCCTTTTGTGAGCTTGGAGTTTTGTGCTCCCAATATATTGAAGACCACATGGGCATAGTAAAACGTATATTACATGATCAGTTTTGCAAGTCAGTAGTTTGGTAATTTTATGTTCCCTTCCACTGAACGGGGTTTGGTATGTGGTCTTGTTAATACCCTGCTGGCATGCCTTACAGGTTTTGCATTTGTAGAAGCACTTGTGAGTCTGCAGCCGGCTAGTCCCTTATATGACTTTAGGGCTGGTTTTGACCAAACTGTCCCTTATGGATGGTCCTCTGCTGTGGGTAATTGACACCCTATGTGGTAGCAGGGGTCTAATTACTGGGTCGTTGAGTACTAGGGGCCAGTTGTGTTTGATTATTGACTGCAAGTCCTTTTCTTGCCTGCTAAACGCCATGATTATTTGGAACTCATTTACTTTCTGTTCCTTTGCCAATACTGGTTCTTTGGGACACTTCGTAAAGTTGGAATGTTTGTCCCGGAGTAGTTCTTCCCTCTCATGAGTCATAGATTTTAAGATTTCCCCGTTGACAGTCTTATGGGAATAGCCTCGCTCTAAAAACCTGATTTTGCTGGCTGCCCGTGCTTCCTTAAGGTCTACGGTGTTGCTGTCAACTCGTCGGAGTCTCAACATTTCCCCGTAGGTTATACTGTTTACCAAATGTCTGGGACGGGAACTACTGGTGTGCAAAACAGAGTTACCGGCCGTCTCTTTACGATAGAACTGGGTCTCAGTTTTGTTGTTCAGTATATACACTTGTGTGTCTAAGAAATTCACCTTGACATCACAGATGGTGGCAGTAAAATGCATATTGATTTCATTCTGATTGATTGCATTCACAAATTCAGTTGCTTGGTTCTGCGTACCCTGCCAGACAACAAACGAATCATCACTGAAGCGAAGCCACAGCCTGATGTTGCTATGTACATACTGGCTGTGTCTGGCTTCCAGGACCAGCTCCTCCCACCAGCCCATGTGAAGACATGCATAGCTGGTGGAGAAGCTGGTTCCCATCGCCACTCCCCTTGTTTGTTGGTACAGTACATTGTTGAACATAAATACATTATTTTCTAGACAAACTATCACCATTTCCACCAACATGTTACAATGCTTTATCAGTTGCCCTGGTCTTTTGTTAAAATAATGTTCTAGTGCTTTAACTCTATCCTGATGTTTTATACTCGTGTACGAAGATGTCACGTCGAACGTCATAAGGAGTTAGTCACTTTTCCATTCAAAGTTGTATATTTTGCTTAGGAAGTCACTAGTGTCTCTTATATATGATGGCAAGGATTTGACATGCTCCTGCAGGAAATAATCCACACACTGTGATGTATGTTCTAGTAAACTGTCCCTGGCCAAAATAATCGGTCTCCCCGGTGGTTTTATTGGGTCTTTGTGCATCTTCGGAATGAAATATATGGTGGGTATTGTGGGGCTCTCCTATTTCAGGAATTTGAATTCTTGCATTTTGATTAAACCTTTTTGTTTTCCATGCCAATAGTTTGAAATAAAAATAATTTTATATCGTTTTTAAATTGGAGACACTGCTCCCGATTTGGCAAAGTCCTGTCATTAAGTTGGGATAGTGCTTCCTTGGTGTACTCTTCTTACGACCAGATAACAATATTCCCTCCTTTATTGTCATCGTGCAGTCTTTTAATAAGTTCATAGTATTGCTGATTACGCCTATTGCACTTTGAATTGGTATTTTGAACTTTTCTGTTCAATTGCTTGATTTGAGATGTCACTTGTTCATGGAAGATATCTATGGAATCTCTAGGGGTGACAGGATTAAATGTGGACTTTAATACGAAAGGTGTAGGCTGGATTGTACTGCCCGTTGCTGGTTCTGCTGGTAAAAGTGTTTGGAATAATGTCTAACCCTTCAATGTCTTCTCTATCTTGTGATCCTGATACACCACCATCTTCCCACAATTCTCGTAGATCCCTTAGTAGCGGCATATCAGACTGGGATAGATTAGAAGTCCATTCCGATTCAATATAATCATTACTTTGTTGCCTCGGATCTTTATTCAACAGTGTAAGATACTTTTTTAATTTGAGTTTCCTAACACATCTATATTTGTCCATCCTAGTTGTCGCATAATCAAAATTGCTCTCCGGGCAAAATGACAAACCCAGACTCAGGAGTTGCCCCTTCGCTTTAGATAAGTCTATGTTGGCTAAATTCATCACGGTTTTATTTGCCATAATTGTATTGTTCACTTTCTTTTCCATCTCCCCACTGTTTGTTTTTTTGGGTTGGTTGTGTTTCCTATTTGCTTACCTCCTCTGCCTGCGTTTGAAGTTTCTGTTGGTTCTGTTTTGTTCTTTGAATTCTTGGACGGAGGGTTTGCCTCCGATCTAGACATAAAAAATTGAGTTCTTACGCTAGCGAGGGTTTCGGAGGTTGTTGCCCATCTCTAGGATTTCTTCAGTCAGCTTCTGACTTGCTGTCCACCGCTGAACTTAGATCTGAATTAGATGTGTTAGAAAATTGTTCCCTGCTCCTTGATGTACTTGCTGTTGGACCATCGCTTGTTTTGAACTTGGATACTCTCAATAAGTCGTATCTTCTAGCAATTGTAAATATTTGTCTATGCTCATAGTCCATCTTGTCTCTTTGAAATTTGTAAGTTTTTCTCTCTTTTGTCTTCCTCTTTTTTTTTTAGCCTTGTTAACATCTCACTGCGCAGTTTGGCCATCTCCTCTGGTTGGCCCATGCTTTCCAATTACTCGTTGATTTTATCTATTTGATTCAACAACTCTGCTCGAGCTATATCAGCATATTTTATTAGAATTAGTACCAATTATTTAGAAGAGTCCAAATTGCATTCGGCCAACTCACGCATCATATTCGGGTTGGGATTCTTGTAACTTGGTGCAATGAGTATCATGAGGCCTCAGGGTATTCTACCCACATCGATGTAGCGCTGTAGGAACGCGACTCCCACCTTTTTTTTTTGTTCCAGTTTCATAATTTTTTCAAATTTTTTTTAACATTTCTTTCACAGAACTAGATTTGTTCATTGATCCAGTATTGCTGTTTTTTTGCACTTGGTGTTACGGACAGTAGGTCATTGAACATCTTAACAGCTGCCGTTTCGCAGTTGCGTCCCATTTCAGCAGACATTGCAGTGTATTTAATTTGCCGAAGGAAAGTAAATCAGATAAATACGGCCACTCTCTTCACGTTTTGCACACCTCTGCTTCCCAGATGAACCATCAATTCCTACCTGGTCTCGTAGTAAGTGCCGTCTGCGATCTCCGACTAAGCTGCACAAAATACAGCCAGGGTTTGTGTTAGTCTACGGTTCTGGGGGTCAGACGAGTCATATCCTTTAGGATCAATTTTCTGTCCAAGGTGAGCCCTGGAACGCCTAGTTTCACTTTTGCGCGTCGTCCTGTTGGAGAGGGTGTCCGTGTAAAGTCGGGTGAAACTTCCCGGCTTGTTATATCAAAGGATTCCGTGGCCTACTGTATACCTCCCACACACGGACACGAACCATCAGATAAGTGCTTCAAGTGTGGTTTATTGCAAGGTTGCCATTACGCGTTTCGGCTCAAAACAGCCTTGATCACATGACATGGCTCACCGTCTTCAACCATTGCTTTTAAAGTGTCATGTGCTTGTGCAACGTACACTGTGCAAATTGCGATCATAGACATAAAAGAGACAAGGAAATGACAGGAATCCATTACTCAACAATAAGTTCATACTAAAATATCCTAAAATGAACATGGTTAAAAATTGTCATTCAAAATGTATAAATTCATCAATTATTAATTTGATTTATGTGAATCGAAAACATATTGTTGCATTTATCAAATATTTACTTTTTTCATGATTTGTAACCTAACTAAATCGTGCGTGGACATCAATACCAACATATTCATATACACGGCTACCAGACATGGCAATGAAGTGAACGACTTTTCAGAGGGCTGTACCTAACAAAATGCGGTCATTCACAGTGACAGCCAATGGCTAAAGTGAGCTGACCCATACTATAAGGTTTGGTGGGTAAATGATATTTAAAGGACGCTTTAACATAGCAATGGCTGGCAAAAGCAGATCCATCGAGAGACAGAGAGACAGACAGACAGACACACAAACATTATTTGAGGTTTCACAATATAATCCTAGTATCCCTAAAAAGAAAGGAACAAAAATACATAAAGGGGGAAGGGTAGGCACACCCACAACATAGCAGGAGATCCTCAAATGCCCCCATAAGTAAATATATACATTTTTTAAATAAGTCACAGTATGCATAGATCCTTTTCAAGATTCACAGAAGCCCCACACCTAAAATGGTGGCCAAAGTAATCTGTACCAAGATAGGTACGAAGGGCCATGGCAGCCATTTTAGGTGTAGGCGATCTCAGGATTCTGAAAAAAGTTACTGCAAATCTAAGGCAAGCTTCATGTCCGGATTCTGCGAACTCATCTACAAGCAAGCTTCTGACCCATGTGTTGCCTTTCCTGGTTACAGAATCAGAACTGTGATCCTCCAAGGAGTAGCTTGAGTTGGAGAAGCTTGTCCTGTGTTTGCCATATCCGGGAATTAAGCTTGCCCTGAAAGCACAATTCCAAATTAGGGTCCATGAATCTACAAAATAAATTATATTAATAAATACGCCCAAAGGTTATTAGCTAACTCTTTTGAGCAACGATGGATGATCGCCGGCAAAGATTGTGCCGAGCATCGGCTAGCTATGAGCGGTGGGTCTGCAGCAAGGCATGGTCAAAGGCTAGGCCCTGCAGTCAACCCCTGCTACGCACGGGTGAAGGCCCTGAGGAGCAGGGCTTGCCCGCCAGTGGTTGGCTGCTCTCAGGACCTGGCCTATGGCAAGGCCCTGTGGCCAAACCACTCTGGGAACGACCAATGGTCTTGTGCAGAAGGATTGGAAATAAAGTGCATCATAAATAAAAACTATGAAATTCACTGAAGAAACTAGTTAAAAACTGAGTTATGGTTCATGCTCAAATTGGAAAAACCAATAAAATTCATCAGTTATACTTAATGCACACAAAACCTGCCGAAGTCCATGCTCCGATCACCAATTTACCAATGGTACAAAACAGCTATCAAGACAACAACATGGTGGGCAGTGCAAGTTATGGAATGCACCGTTGCTAAGCCCTCCCGTGCACATCCTTCAGCCAAGTGCAGTAGGTGTTGGTCGCAGAGTCTGATGTTTGGTCAGACTGCAGCACCTACCTGTACATCCTACAAAGGTCTTTTCACAACCATTATGTTTTTTTTAAATGAAAATTTGGATTTTTGTCGACAAAATGATGACCTTTTTACAAATATAAAATGTGGCCTCTTGATCGCAATTTTCATAACAACTGTGATTTTAACACAGCCAACTCATATTTCTCCTTTTTGTTACAATTTTTATCCCCATTTTTCACACTTCTACATGCCCCCCAGCACTACCCCGAGGTCAGTTACCTCTCTGAGCTCCCCCACCCATTTGCTGTGGAATATTTTGCCAAAGCACAAAAAATCTTGATTTTCAATATGACGATAGATTAAGGTACCACACAAGCTCATTTACTAACTCAAGTTACAAAATAAGATCATTTTTTTGAGGTCTGAAAATCAACCCTTACAATGTAAATGAACTGTAGTACAACAAGAAAATGATGTGGTCGAGGCCAAGATGGCGACCAGAGCGGACACAGCTTGAGGAGCTCCACAGTCCGCCCATTAAACATCCAACTCAATCCTGCCCATACAGCCATTAAGAGCCTCTCCTGGGGAGACCGAACAGGAGAGGGCTACAGTGTGGAGAGGGTCAGGGTTGTGGACTCCCGCCCCAAAAATCAGAACGATTTCACTCTGCCAAGGCCAGGGAGAAAGACTAAAGCCAGGTGAGGCCACGTAGTGGCTGACACAATCAACCCGCACTCCGCGGACAACGTTGCTCCTCCTGATCCTCCAACTGCAGACGGAGGTGATCGCCCGCACTCCCCTGAGATTGGTCCTGATCAGAGGCGGGGTGGTGTGCGGTGGGTGAGGCCTGCTGCAGAGATAGCGCCAGGACCTCACGTGGGGTGCCTAATCCTTCCACGGGCTGTGGAGGAAGTGACGGGGGCACCGTGGCCATTATGCAACTGGCACTGTGCAAGGCCGAGACTGGGAGACGTGCTGAAGGCAGATCCAGATACGCAACTCCACAACTCCACGAGGTGAGCAGCTGGAGAGTACGCGCACAGACGGGTTGCGATGCATGGAGTGCGACAGTGAAGCACAGAGCAGACTTTGTAAAATCTCCCAGGCCGGGCCATGTCAGGAGTGGGAGACTAAACGGGGTTGTGAGCGACACTGACCCCAGGAAGTCCAACACAATGGAGGCCCACAGAGGAGGAAGGTAGGCAGGCAGGGAGGGGTCCAGCTGAATGCCACAGCACACGCTACAGTTGCAGGCACCGAAGTGTTGACCTCCCCCTCCCAGAGAGACCCGGGATGCACGATGATAGTGGAGGAGGAGAACACCTGACTCAGGAAACATGGGCATGGCTTGCCAAGACTGGGACACGGCCGACCGCTGGAGGTACGACTCCCTGGTGCAAAAGGAAAGAATGGACGTATTCCCCTAAACAAGCCATCGGGTGGAAACATTTCTGCAACCCCTTAAGCTGCCCCACCTGCATTGCCATAACTGGAGCAAACACGTCATGCCAGAGGATAGGATTGGTGGGGCCAGCAGAGCCACTGTGGAGCAGCCCGGGCACTGAAGAGGCCCATGTGGCTACTGTTGACACAGTGTGGCGTGATCACGCGGGTGCCCCGGGTGCGGTACCACGCACCTGGCCTTTTGGCCATATAGACAGCCCATGAGTTTAGAAAACACAGTGGCAATCACTGGTACCTGAACAGCAGACCGAAGGAAACTACTGCAGTGTGACACTTCGAACTACACAGCTGACTGTCTGGAAACATGGCTCTGGGAGCGGTGCCTACCGCTTGACGGAGCGGACTACGCAGACCACAGTGAGATCTTAGACCACAAGATAACTAGTCGTGCCCACCACCCAACCCAAAAAGCACCAACTTGGGCAAAGACAGGCTGCAGCGAGGAGCACAACAAATGAAAATGGATCACTACACAGCACAGGGAGACGCCACGAAACCAGGTGCCACACGTGAGGCACCACTGGAGAATGACAATGCACAGTCAGACCCCACCGGAGACCAAATTGTTGCGGCCATAGAGGCTTCAAGCACTGCCATACAGGCAAAAATCGACACAATGTCACTAGATGTCACTGAGCTACAAACCGATGTCTCCACATTGAATGCAGCCCTAACAGACTTAACGGCTAAATTAGCAGCTCTGGAATGCTGGGCCGAAGAGACAGAGGGGTGCTCTTGAAGATGTAATTTCCGCTTTGTAGGATTTCCAGAGGGTGCAGAAGGGAAAAACCCAGAACTCCTTCTTGAAAGATGGATCAAGGAGGCATTCCCCAAAGCAGATCTTTCTCAATATACGTAATCAATAGGGCACACCATGTTCTGGTGCTGCCACCTCCCCCCCCCTTACCCCCAGGGTGCCCACCCCAGAACTCTCATTGCAAAGATCCTAAACTATAGCGATTGGGACTGCATCCTTAAGAAGGCAAGGCGAGAGGGGGACACAGCCTTCGAAAATCACACAATTCGCATTTTCCCAGGTTTACACACGCTTAGTGCAACAACAAAGAGCGTCCTTTGGAGAAGTGAAAAGGAAACTAAGGGCGATGAACCTCCAGTACATGCTCTTCTACCCAACAAAATTGAAGGTTATCCACAAAGATTGTGCCTGCTTCTTTACATCACCGGAAGCCGCGTGGGATTGGCTGGAGGTGCATGGGGAAGGGAGGACCCTGCATCGACGGGGCGGGAGACTCCAGGTGCCAACACGACAAGAAAGAACAGTGGCCAAGGCAGGAGATCCAGAAGTCTTGCGCTCAACAAAACAAGTGGTTGTATGCCAGGACTGATCCTTGGACCTGGCGTGCCTAGACTATGGCAGCGAGGACAGAAGGTCTCCCAGAATTAACCCAATCGCACAAAAGTCAGAGCTAGAGGCTGCAAAGGCTCTGGTGGAAGAAGTAACTGCCTCGGGCTCCAAAGCCAGCATGGGGGATATAGTGGCAGACACTCCCCAGCCGGAGGACTCTTGATTCAGCTGTGGTCTGGGGTGACATGTATGGGAGGGTTGAATGCTAAATAGAACTGTAGAGTGCAAGATTGATAAGTGAGATCTTGCTACGCATGGCTTCAAACCGGTGAGATACCGGTCAGCCTGGCCTGATGAGTGGATTGATCGAAATAGGCACAGCCATTAGACGTGCGGATACCACCCCCTTCCTTCCTCATCTTTTTGTACTACTGCCTTCCTCCCTCAACATTCCTTTCTTTCTATCCCTATTCTGTCCTCTAACCTGTTGACCTACATATTTTCCTCTTTCACGGATATATCCACGGTATGGAGAAGTATGACAGTTGAGTGAGTGGAGACCGGGGTTGGAAAGGTGCAACCGACAGACATGTACTGCGTCTGCGATGCGCACCAACCCAACCTGGTGTGAGATACAACTCTGATGCTTGCAAGTGGAATGCATTAAGTTATTGCAACTACTAAGCTACGTAGTATGATTGTGTGTTTTTTTTTGTCACAATACATTGTTTATTCGCCACCATGATGGGTGCCTACAGACTGTTACCAATTTTTGGGGGGTTGGGGAGGGAGCAGCAGGAGTGGCGAACACATGGGGATGCACGATTTATGCAGTGTCTACACGTGGGTGGGTTGTTTCAATTGTTAATTTTATGTTTGTTACGGACTGCGACAGTGATGGGACGGTGGTTAAATGGAGGGTGAGGGGCCACAGACTATGAGTAATGAGGCAGTTCAAATTTACAACATGGAACGTGAGGGAGCTTAACTCATTTGGGAAACATTACAGAGTACAGACCTATTTAAGACGGCAGGGTGTCCAAGTGGCGATGCTGCAGGAGATACACCGGTTAGACCCTGAAATCCAGACGCTTCATAAGAACCTGGATTTAGCTAATCCGTTAGGTCCATAGACCACCGAGTGCCTACAGGCTCGGGGTAGAGTCCTCTGCACCTTGTTTGGGGAGAGGATGTGGCGCAATGGCTAGGGCGGTCGACCTCCAATCTGGGGAACTGGGTTTGAGTCACGGCAACAGCGCTCTACATCCTGTGATTCTGAGTAGATCACTTAATCTCCCCCTGCTTAACAAAAAAAAAAAATGAACGTGTCCTTGTGTAATGCAACTGGTGCTCATGTAAAGCGCTCTGATATCCAATACCTTCAGATCAAGTATGCTAGGGGGGTGGCGATCTAGGTGGCTCCACAGGACCCATTCCGGGTGCAGGTATATGTGGCAGACATAGAAGGGAGATATGTGATAGTGCATGGCATACTGGATGGCATGGAGGTGTGGCTGGTGAATGTCTATGCCCCAAATGTGGACGATGGCGAGTTCTACCGCGACCTAGAGAAACTACTCCTCCCTTACATAGGGATGGCGTTAATATGGGCAGGGGATTTTAATTATATACTAGATGGCAATTTAGATAGGCACCCCCCGAAACTGCACACAAAACCTCACGTCAGCGGCCCTACAAGAGGTGATGAGCAACCTGCACTGCGTCGACATTTAGCGTGCAACACACTTGGGCATACAGGGGTACAGTTGCTATACGTCATCACGTGAGGTCTCTAGTAAGCTGGACAGCTTCCTGCTCTCCGAGAAGGCGTGTGGAGCCGTGACACAGGCCAAATTATTGGGCCGCTTCCTATCAGATCATGCTCCGGTATTAATGGAGTGGGGGCTGGAGCGCAGTAGGCCGAGGGTCCCACTGTGGCGTTTACGTCCGGAAGCCCTCCGTGACAGGGTATTCCGAGAAGAGCTTAGAGAAGCTGGGGGGGGGGGGCAAGGAGAAGACTAGAATAGGAATGGACTTATGCTATGGACAGGCTGACTAAATTGCAGCATGCGAGGCAGGCACCGGAACCAGGTTGCAACACCATCTTACAGGCACAGCTCTGAGTTGGTGAGCTATGGGACAGACTAGACTGCGAGAATATCGCCAGTTACTCCACAGGGAAGGTGACAAATCAGTGAGGTTATTAGCATGGTTGTTGAAATGGGAGCATACCCCTTCACTTATACAGACACTAAAGTACCTGGATAGAACCATGGCTAACACGCAGGCCGGAGTTATCTCCATGATGTTTGGCCATTTAGCCGAGATATACCAGGAGACCCCGGAGCCTACCCCATCCTAAAATGGGGAGTTCCTGGCTGATGTGCTCCTCCCCCGCCTCACAGAGGAATAGGTGGCAGACCTAGATGCAACGCTCCAATTGGATGAACTGCGGGAGGCTCCACAAAGCATGGATTGTTGTAAGTCCCCAGGCGTGGATGGCATCCTGGTGGAATTTTATCAGACATGTGCTGATTTAATACTTCCCCGTCTGCTGGAAACTATGCAGGAGGCCAAACGAGTGGGAACCTTACCACACTCTATTAGAGAGGCACAGATCGTCGTGCTCCCTAAGCCAGGCAGAGACAGATGCCACCCGGGCTCATACAGACCCTTGTCAATGTTGGGAGTAGATGCTAAACTACTTGCTAAGGTTCTGGTTGTGCGCTTTGGTAAGGTGGTGACCCACCTGGTTCATGAAGACAAGTGCGGGTTCATGCCGGGAAGAGGAACACACATGAACATACATCGCCTCTCACACATCTTACACTCAGTAGCAAACAGCGAAATCCGGGCAGCAGTAGTCTCTCTAGATATCGAGAAAGCATTGGACACTCTGCGCTGGAAGTATCTGAGGGAGGTCCTGAGAAGAATGGGATTAGGCAAAGAATACATGACCTGGGTTAGACTACTTTACCGTCAACCGAGAGCGAGATGGAGGCCTAATATCAGAGGCGCTGAATATCAAGAGAGCACTCAACAAGGGTGCCCCTTATCTCCACTCCTTTTCTCCCATGCGATGGAGTCACTAGCGATCAGGCTGAGGCAAGATATGGATCAGTGGCGTATCGCCGTCGATGGCCGTACCCATGTTCTTTCCTTGAATGCAGACAATGCACTCCTGTACATTCGCCAGCCGGAAAGGGAAATCCCAGTGCTCTCAGATGTGCTGGCCTACTTCGGATCAGCGTCTGGCTTGCGCGTCAATCACCGGAAGTCGGTTATATTTACATTGGTGGCCCTCGCGAGGGGAGACACGCTAGACCGTAGGTGGAGTTCAGCAGGGAAAGTGATCATTTGCATTGAATATGGGAAGGGTCATAGCAGGCCTGAAAGAATCAACGCGATTTTGGAATGAACTCCCCTTTTCGGTTGTCGGAAGGGTAGCCGTGGCAAGGATGGTGATGCTCCCCTGCTGTCTCCATGCACTACAGAACTCATTCTGTAGCATCCCACAGTCCACATTTGATACTGTGAACAGTCTCCTAATCTCATTGGTATGGGCCGGGGGACGCAGCAGGGTGAAACTCGAGATACTCAAGTTGAACATGGACTCGGGGCGACTGGGGCTACCAGACGTCAGACTTTACTATTTTGTAGGATTACTACAATATGCGGCACAGTGGTGCACAGATGGCCGCACTGTTGAAAAAGAGTTACTGGCGGAACGGAGTAGCGGGACAAAACTGCAGAGATACCTCATGATGGGATCTCAGGCCCCTAAATACTGCCCACACATAATTCGGAGGGTAGCGGAGGCCTAGGAGCAGGCAGTTACCATGGTCCTTCGCAGGGCTCCTTACGCTAGTATGCTCCCACTTCAATGGCTACAAGGCTTTCATCGAATCCAGTCAGTCATGGACATCTCAAGGTGGTATGAGGGGGGGATGCACAACTGCCGGGGATATGTATCTGAATGGGACCTTCTTAACGTTCGATGAGGAAAGCGAATGGTTCCACGTGCCGGACGGACATTTCTTATATTATGCGAAAATCTCAAGCACAGTCTGCGAAATCTGGACCTAGTTTACGGACGAGCCGAAGACGTCTCACACATTGGCACGCATTTACAAAGTCCTGAAAGAAGATCGCATGGTCGAGACATCCACAGTAAGAGACAGATGGGAGGCAGACCTACCATCCCCTCTCACTGAGAGTGAACGGACGAGGGCTTTGGCACAGGTGCGCGAGGTAGCCAGTAATGCTAGGTTTAAACTCACTCAGTTCTACTAGCTACACTGCACATACCTGACACCTCAGAGATTGGCACGTATTACTCGAGGGCACTCCTCGGCGTGCCCAAGATGTGGTACGGACCCAGTCACATTTATTCATATGATCTGGAGTTGCGCTTGCCTACAAACACACTGGCGCCAAGTGATCCAGGCGCTCCGTACAACTACGGCAGTGTGATTGGAGGCTCCCATCAAACAGTGCCTACTAGGTGTCCTTCAGACACCAAAAAAGGAAACCTGCATGTGACACAAACTTGCACTCCTAGGCATTGTTCTAGCTAAGCGTCGTATTGCAATATACTGGACTAACGCCACTCCCCCCCCACCCCCAGCCTAGACAAATGGAGGGCAGACATGCGGGAGAAGGGCATGGCGGAGGAGTGCCGTCTGAGAGCGGTTGCGGGGAAGAGCATTCAGAGGGGGATCTGGAGAAATGGGGGCACATGCTGGAGGGAATGCAGCCAGCGATAGATCAGAATGGAAGGATAGTGGGCTCAACACAGATGCAGAATCACACTACCCCCGCACCAAACCCAGAGAGCGGGGATAACCCTCACACCAGAGTGTGAAATACAACAACAAAAAAATGGGGGGTGGGGGGTGGGGGGGGAGGGGATAATAGCCTGTTGGATAGCAGAGGTGGGTGCTCCACCGATCGTCCTGCAACACACATAATGGACTCTCGATGGCCAGGCCCTAGAGGATTTCTATACTTGATCTATGAAATGGATTCTGCCACCAGTCGCTGCCAAGGTTGTTCTGTTTCTTCCTTACATTATTCTTTTCCATTCTTCTTGTTAATAACTCGGACGAGTATTGTTGCACGCATTGATCTTGTGTTTTATTTTGGGTTTTTTTACACTGTGATAGCCATAATATGCCCAGCTATGGAACTATGGACAGTTTAATGGATTGCCAAGATATAACCTGTTAACAATAGTCTGCCAACAACAAACTGTACCTTGTATATGTCAAACATGAAATATGATCTCTGCGCAATGTTATGAATGAAGACACGTTTAAAAAAAAAAAAATGTAGCCATGAAGCAAGAGTTAAATCTCACTCACATATACATCAGCTAGCAACAACAATCATACCTCTAGGGATTTCAAAAAGATTCACAAGGGATCCAAAGAACTTTGCACTATTTCTTCGTGTTACATTCATTATGATGTAAGTCAATGGCATCTCCAGATGATAAAACGAAACTGAGAATTATATTGAGGTATGAAAGGAGGAATGTTGCTTACTGGAATGTTCCTAGAATATAGTAATAAACCATTGTTCTAAAACGTTTCTGCCTCCTGCGAGCAGAGAAAAAGTTGTTTGATGGAAAGTCACATACCCCTTCTTTGGATAATGAATTGTCAAACTTGAAGCAGGGCAATCTGGATTAACATGGTTATATTACTAAATTTCACCATTTGATAATAGAGGTTAGCTGGCCCAAACATAAAAGAAAAGCGCATCAATATTGTATCAGAGGTTGTGAATGCAGTTGAAAGATGTTCTGACAAATGCAGTGAATCCCCCATTGAAGTGATCAGAGCTTATAGACTTGGTGTCACTGGATGTACCAGACCTGCCTAATCTCTGACACTGCAACTCAACTGCAACCCTGTGTACTTCTATCTACTCATGTGCTATAAACCCCACCCTCCACTTCACATTCCATGCAGTCAAATCCCTAACACTTCTGCCCTTAGCAGGCTGGACAAATGTAACAGCCTCTTCATTAGTCCTCTACCTTAGCCCGTGTTCCTTTCCCCTACTACCCCCTCCCATTCTCGACTAAGACATTCTTATGCTGTCTAACATTCCAGGATACATTTCTCTCCTAGAACACAAAACACCAAATTCATTTGTGTACATACACCAAACTGGAAATAAATTCATACAATTCCAAATTTATTCTCAAGCAAAGGTCATTTGCATTTGAGTAATGAATCATTTTTCCCAATATATCTGCTATGCCCATGAAGCAAAGCACTCTTTATATCGGATTTACTTTTTCACTGGCTAGGATAGCTTTAGTTCACAATCAAGTACAGTGAATACACTTTAAAAAAGCTGCCAGAAATATGCACCCTTAATACAACAATCTACTTGAGCTGATTTTTTTCCTGTGAATATTATTGTAATATTACAAATTGTGTCCATTTAGAAGCTACCCATAAATCGAGAGAGAGAGAGAGAGAGAGACAGAGAGAGAGACAGAGAGAGAGAGACAGAGAGAGAGGTATACACACATGCATAATTATATATATTCTATACCACGCATGTCACCATACTCAGGGTATCCTGGGGCTAGGAGAGTACTGAACTAGCTGGAGATGCAGAGGAGACTTAGGAAATTAGAATAGTGAGGTTTTGAGTTTCTTTTTAAACTCCTGGAGAGAGCTGGTGGATCGTAGAGCAAGTTGGTTCCTTTACTTAGCTGCCAAGTGAAACAAGCACTGGCAAAGCCAATATGTCCTGTCTATGCAAGACCTATTAGCTATGCCAATGTGTTTTAACCATGTCGCAGAGTAGGGTGGAAGTTGGGTATGCATGGTGTGGTACTGCACTAGCATTACAGACAACACATTTTCAATTGAAATGACCATTGCATTTGCACATACTAGTTTTACTGATTAATCTATACAGCGCACAAATAATATTGTGTGGAAATGGCATCACCTAGTGTATGGATTTGTTTTTATCGTATTAAAATAGTTTTCACCACATTTCAGAATTACAAAAAAAGTATTTGGACATTCACTTAGACATTTAAAATTTGATGTGTGCTAGGAAAAAAAAGCTTTCTTTCCCAGTACCCACACGATTTCACATAAGTCCTCTCACTTTGAAGTCGGAGAAAGAAAAGTAAACCCTCAAGCTCCCTTGCAAGACAGAGGCTGACATCTGACTTCTGTCTTTGAAAGCACAGCAAATGTGACAAGATGAGAACAAAATGTATAGGCCTACAAGGAGCGATGGTGAAAAAGTTTTGCTCCTCTGAGGGACGAAAACATGCTGGCCAGTCTATAACAAATAAAGCCAGCAAATAGATAGCCAGAATATGTGATTTACAAACCCCAAAGCCAATGGTGCACAATGGGCAGAATGCATTCCCAGGGAAACTTTCAGAATGCCAACAGGAAGTCTTTTTGCAACCTTGAGTTGAACTGTCTTGTAGGCTTCGACCTAAAAAAGGAGCTTCCCCACTGTTCACAGATCTGAGGAGGTGGCTTCGTACAGAGAGGAGGAACGAAGGAGCCTAGTGTGACTGAGAAGAGCTACTCCTTTGTTAATCTAGCTAGGGCAGATTGTGTTGAGAGGTTTGAAGGTATGACACAGAAATTTGAAGTGATCATGTTTGCGCACCAGGAGCCTGTGAAGGCCCTGAAGATGACTGGTAACCGACCGGTGTGCAGGGAGGTTCAATACCAGTCAGGCCTCAGCATTTTGTACTAGTCGTAGCCTCTCAACCAGATAATATGTGATGGCTACATAGAAGGCGTTACCATAGTTAAACGTAATGGTGATAAGGGCTTGGGTGACAATGCTGTGAATGAATATAGGCAGCCAAGAGAAGGTTTTACGAATAAGTTTAAGAATGCCAAACTAAGTGGCTGGAACAGTTGTGGTTTAATAGACTATAGAAAACTGACAGCTAGGATTCCAAGATTCTTTGCAGGTGTGACTGGGGTGGAAGTAATACCCAGTTCTCAGGTCCATCAATCTGTGGTGTGCAGTGTTATTTTGGAAAGAACCATCCCAGTCTTTTCTCTATTCAGTTTTAGGCAGCTTTCGTCATCCACCTGGCAACCTCTAGCATACAAATATTGAAGATGACTGCTGCAAGAAGAGACAGGCAAACAT
The DNA here is from genome assembly GCF_964204655.1 of Triturus cristatus. NCBI lineage: Eukaryota > Metazoa > Chordata > Amphibia > Caudata > Salamandridae > Triturus > Triturus cristatus. Next base: position 357,040,185 of record NC_140586.1, on the reverse strand, counting down.
TAAAGAAAGTAGGACTCCGAGAAGATCCATGAGGGAACCCACGGGTGACTTTCGAAGAGTGGGACTGAAGAGGGGCAAGGCATACTGTTTAGGTGCAGTCTGCCAGGAAACACTGAAGCCATTTAAGGGCCATGAGATAGATACCAAAGCAGAGAAGGCGTCTGAGTAGCATGGTGCAAGATACCCTGGCAAAAGCTGCTGATAGATCCATTGGGTAGAAGCTCCCTAGCCCAGAATGTGATGTATTTCATCCGTTTAAGCAATAAGAGCAACCTCTGTGCTGAAGGTAGTACCTATTACTAACTAATGTGGCAACCCAAACGGCCAAAGGATCTGGGTACAATCCGATACAAAAAAACAAAAGGTCCTATTGGCTAGGATATATATCAATAATCACCGATAAGAGGCAGTATTCTCATTTGTTGGCCCACACCTACGGGAGATCAAGATAAGGAGTCCACCAGCGCATATACATATTAAAAGCGTGTGCGTTTTCTCCAACGGCACTGAAGGTTGCTTAATTTTCGTCCTGATGTAGACCCGCTTGCTAGGTCCTTAATTGCCACATCTTATTCCTGGATCGAAATGTCGAGGATATAACCAAAACACTTTTTTTGCATCATCCTGGCAGGATATGACTGCAACAAGAGTGGCTGGAAGTTAGACAAAATTAGTGGGGTCTGCAGTAAGTTTCTTCAGGAAGGGTAGGACTTTGGCATGCTTCCAACCTGCGAGGTAGGCAGCAGCAGTAAGTGACTGACTGAAGAGAGTAGTTAGTGCTAGACCTGCAGCCAAATGACAGGGTAAAGATGTGATGAGGGCAGAGGTTGTCGGGCAGTGATTAATGTCATGGCGCAAGATATTTTTCAGGATGCCACTGCAGCTAGCTCCACTTGTTACCACAGTCAGCGCTGCAAAATGCCTGTTACAACTACTAACCATCACACTTCTTCACGTATAATAATTAGGCCTGTTCCAGGCCATCAAAAGCTGTAAAAATGGCCTAAACATACTAATGTTAATTATTTTGTATTATATGTTGAATTTCTAAACACCCTGATGTGACCACCTCAGAAATAGATCTAGAGAGAAACTATGTGCTGGATTTTCACAATTACCAGTGTTGAGAATTAAGTGCGGTGCCAAACACTAGCTCATATTAAGCCCTGTCGTCGGACAAACCAGATTTGATAGAGATTATGGTATTGGGAAGTAGGGCAAACATCTTTAGCAGCAGAGACAGATGGAAGGCTTGTGAAGGGGAGATCGCTTAGTGGAGGTTATGGGTTGAAGTTGGTGTATAGGTTATTGATTTCAGCAAGAGAGAAGCAAAGATTGGCTGAGAACCAACAAGTTTGAATCTTGGAGCAGGTTAGAAGAATTATTTGACAGTGGCAAAGATCTGTTTAGAGGAGTTAGAATGTAGGTGGATATAGGCGATAAAAAAAATGGTGTCTGCCTATGCAGATATGTTTGTGGTAGCTCTTTAGTGCAAACTTACAACAGTGTCTGTCATGAGCTAGGTGAGAGCGTCTCCAAGTGCTCTCAAGTGCTTGGAATGATGTTTGTGGTGTCTTAAGATCCTCTGTGTACCAACTCGCCACAGGAGCTTTGCGTAGCAAAGAAAACGTTTTTAAGGGGGCAATGTCATCCAGGGAGCTTACAATCCAGTAATCAAAGTTGGCGGCACCAAATGTACTTTCAGTAGTTTGATCAGGGGAAGAATTGGTCACAGCTGGTTCCAGGCTATCTTTGGTGACTAATTTCAAGGAACTGGTGTTAAGTGTGGAGGATGTCTTTGCTGCTGAAGTGATGGGGGGGGATTCAGATATTGAAAACTATATGGTGGTAATCACCAGGTCACTGGGAGGTTATACACAAAGTAGGTTATAAGCAATACTGATGCTACTGAACCTACCGAAGAGAAGGTCTAGCAAATGACCAGTGTCGAGTGTCTGGCTCGTCACAAATTAGGTGCGGATGATAGAGTTTAGGTTCTCAAGAAGACGGCAAGCAGTGGTTGTTTACGTGCAGAGTAAAGTCACCAAGTGCCAATACATTGTTATACTTTAGGGCAAAAGGTAGGATGAGCTTGGTGAATTTGGCCCTGAAATCCTTCCGCCACCCCCGTGGGCAGTAGATTCATGTGCCACCTAGGGTGGGCAGAACGTTGACTTTATATAGGTGGTGAGCTTAGACAGCATGTGCTAATGTACATACCGAAGTGGTTAACAGATCTTGGGGCTAATGTCAAGCCCAGGCATGAGAAGTGAGGTGGAACTGCTAACCAAATAGAAGGAGTCTTCGGCCACAGAGGAAATCAGCTGAGGTGCAGAGGCCACCGAGGAGGTTAAAATGTTGCGTAAAAAGCAGCAACAGAAACAGCTAGAAAGTCCAAACTCTGGTAAGTGGCAGAGAAGGCCAGAAGTAGGCGTTAGAAATTAAGATGGCATAAGTAATTGGAGAATAGCTGGCACTTACCTGGATGATAAATAATCCAGGGGTCCTGGAACTGGTTGCAGATGGGCTCCACTTTATTCAAACCAATAATTAGACTTGAAAAGGTGTAACATGCCTTCCAGGAGCAAACAGACTGACCTGAATGGGAACAGAGGCTTCATCAAAACTCTGCAGAATATGCAGGGAGTGAGCCTTTTTTTTGGCACTGCGGTGTCAAATCCTGCTTGAGTGTCAAAACCTGTTCGGCAGGTCTGCTGGGTTTACATAGAACCTGTTGGGACACACTTGAAAGGAGAGGGAACAGGATGTCAAGACAATTCTTGCAGATCCAATGTCTGGTTGCTGAATGACCACCAGACTTCTGTCTCTGGGCTTCTCGTGGGCACAGCGGCTGCCTCAATCTGGATTTTAGTGATATATGTAGAAGGACACTAGGATTACCATAGTACACTAACCCCACAGACCTCCCCAGCTCTAAGAGCCCAGGATTAGATATAGTCAAACTATAACTACCATCCCATCATGCACTTCTTACGCCCTCATATATTACATCACTTATGACTTGTTAACCGTAGAGGGGAAAGGGACAAGAAAGTGAGCTGGGTGTTTATGCGGAGGTGTGTCCCCCCAAAGGACGGTGCATGATGGGGTCAGAAGTTATAGTTTAACTTCAGTGGTTTTTGGATTCTTTAACATTAGCTCATGTCTCATTCAACATAACTATAAACTCGCTTTAACATTTTTTCCACTGTATATTTTATGCATATCAGATACGTGTGTAATATTATTGAATATTACCACTGAGGGTTCCTGGTGACACCATAAGACATTAGGCCGTAGGCCAAGTGGTTTGAGACTCAGAGCAGAACGTTGTGAGAGACACATCTTTTTAGTGCTTCAAATTGACTATGACAAACTCTACAAAATCTAGCAAATGTTTCTGGATTATCGGCAACCTGCTTTTTTAAATGGCAACAGCATTATTGTAACTCAGCTTTTTAAGGTCCTTTGCCTTCAAAACACTACTGTGTCTGCTTGTTTCTACTCCATTATATGCAAAGTACCCAGGCTGAGAGTCCTCCAGCCACATTTCAGCTGCCTGAAATTCCCTGAGCTTGACATTAGGAAGAAACATACCATTCTAACCTTGCGGACATATTTAAAAAACAATTTTCTAACTCTTTTTAAATAAATTAACTTACCCTTTTTGCAGCTTTCAGTTTGACAACAGAACACAATGCTATCCCTTTCTATTCGCTTATTTCTCATTTTCTGCCTCTGTAATGTAACATGCATTAACTGGGTTATCAGTACAGCACCCTAAAACTCCATTTGTGCAGGAGTGGTATATAAAACTGTTAACTAAAACGAATTTGAATAACTCTGTGCTTTTGACCAACCCCTTATTTGTCCTACTTCTGGACCTGAATCATCTCAGAGGACATGAGCATCACCTCAGGCTCTGCACCCCCTGTCTCCACTCTGTGTTTCTGCTTCAAGGCTACTTTGTGTTGCCAGACATTGGTGCTGGACTTCCTTTGTTGCTCCTGTACCACTCAATTTGCGAAATGAGGGCTAGGGGGTACTTAAACACTGGACTCTGTAGGCGAGTTAAACTGCCAGGACAGACTCAGGCTCCTGGGTCAATACTATACCACCAGGGAGGCAAAGGAAGCAAATGTGAAGTCCAAAATACAATTTCGATTTCTCTCGACTTCATTCTGGAGAAGAATCATTTTGAGAAGAATCAGTGACAGATAACTCGGCAGAGAAACTTTGCGAAAGCTGTTGTTGAACTGAAGGCTTGAAATTATATTATTAGCAATAGACTTGATTCAGCCTCATTGGAAGGCTGAAAAATACTCAGGCAAGTAGGATGAGGCAGAGCAACGGTCTTTGGAGGATGGCGTAGAACCATGCTTCATTGTTGTACAAAAAACAGAGAATTCATTGCATCACATGCAAGACAGAATTTAAGACTCAGAAGAGCACTCCTGACTTAACCACATCCGAATATTACCAGTCCCTTTATCAGCGACCTGGTAAGATACAGAACAGTTTGTGAAAAATCGACTCTGCTGATGTACCAGGATACACTATACTTGGCCACTGGGAATATGAACTGAACCCTCTTCAGGGCTACATGTTCATGATGTTCCCAGACTTCATGTCACAAGTGCAAACTAAGTCCACTTTTTTTTTCTTTGAGAGTTCAAACATATTCTAGAAATTCTGACAGATACAGGAGGAGTCTAGTGGATGACATAAAATATTCTTTTTAGCTCCTGGGTGTAAAGTATGTGACATTCTGTTCAAATTACGGATGGGTACTGAGCGTAGTGAGAGGACTGGGTTACTTTCCCTGATGGCTGTAGGTTTTCAGTTCAATCTTTCAGACAGTGAATTTTGTTTGTGTGCACTGGAGCAGCGCTATGGCCAGGAGACGGGATAAAGAGTTGGTTGCCACCTTGAGTGTTTGCCTTCGATGCTAGTAAAGAGGACAATGAGTCACCGCTATTGCAAGTTTGAATCTGCGAAGATTCTTAGACGGACCTTGCAACATTAAAAGTCAGGGATTTAAACAGTGGCATGAAGACTAGGAAAGTGCTGGCCTACCTTCATAAGCATGACACATGTCTTTATATGCCTGCAATCAATATAGGGACGTTGCAGGAGACATGTTACTGGTACCGGGCAAGGGCATGCAAGTTTGTAAGAAATGTAGGATGTCATCACTACTTTTGTCAATTTCCCTCACACTCACAACATTACCTTAATTCATAAACGTTTCGCTTTCAGCGAGGAAACCACTGAAGGACGTTTCTTTGTGCAAACCCCTTTTGTTTAGATCGGGGTCACCTGAAGTAATGTGTAAAACTTCAATAAATATTTCCCCAAATTTTATGAGCTGGACAAAAACAAATGCCATCAACTCCCTGGCACTCATGTTATATAAGCGAGACACTTCAATATTACGCTCCAGAAAATATTAGATACATCAATGCACAGTATCGGCTGGCATTCAAGTCTGCTAGTTAGATTACTTTGCTGTGGGAATTGGCAGGCTTCAGACATCTACAGGCAGTTCAATATTGGTGTTTCCCAATTAACATATAAATCATTTGTATACGTTGATACATCAAGTAAAGATTTACTTAAGCCCACCAAATTGATGGTGCACAAGCGGACTCTTGTTGGTTTTACTATCCCTGCAGTTAGTAACAAACATTGGCAAAGACACTAGGTCTCGCCTATGCTTTGGTGGCCTGGTATAGTCCAATGTGTTTTAGATTGTAGTGGAGTAGATTGGGATGGAGTGGGGTAGGCTGGAGTGAGGCAGATTTGTACAGTGGGGTGGAGTGGGTTCTATTGGAATGGACGGGGTAGATGGGGTAGGTTGGAGTGAGTTAGATTGGGGTAGATCAGAGTGGAGCGGAGCAGAGTAGACTGGGGTAGATTGGGGTGGGCTAGAGTTGGGTAGACTGGGGTGGAGTGGAGTAATGTGCAATGGAGTAGACTGAAGGGGAGAGGAGTGGGGTGGATAGATTGGAATGAGGTAGATTAGAGCGGGATAGAGTGGAGTAGGTAAATTGGAATTTGGTGGAGTGGGGTAATTTGGAGTAAAGTGGGCCAGAATGGATCAAGGTAGACTGGAATGGAGTGGGGTAGACTGGAGTAAGTGGAAATGATGTACAGAAAAATGAAAAAAGTACCCTGAATCACAGAGCGAGCAGTGGAAGAACAGCGGAAGGACACTAATCAAAAGAAATCAACTAGCATTTGGTCAATGCTCTGAAGAAATAAAAGGAAGTGAAACGCGCCATATGCTAGCCAAATAGGAGCCAGCCAAAAAGAATGACAATTTAAAGCAACAAATGGTATGTAATAGGCGAGCTCCAAGCCCTTTACTGAATACAATACGCTTGCAGCAACAGTTCATGCATGCGGTTAGGCGAGACCTCAGAAGGCCAAAGTTACAAGCATTTATGTGTTCTCCACCTACTCAGAACTAAATCAATATTGAGGTTTTAAGTTTCAAAGACCTAACAAGATCTTGTATACAACACTGAATCCAACTTCCAAACTAATTTGTCTCAGACATAAAAACGAGGAGCTACCTCTCTTGGGGTTGTCGATTGGCAGCATTTTTGTAGCCAGAAACTAGAAGGCAAAACAAGTATCAGTTTGCTCACATAAGGGTGCAGAAAAATGTGTGAGGTTTTCATGATGGAACTTAACATTGGCAATGTGCCTTCCTAAAATTCCATCGAGCCTGGAGCAAGTTCACAATATGACCACTTATTAATCTCACTTACAAGGCATTACAAGACTTCCTACTATATGAAGCAGAATACGTGTACGTATTGAACATTGTGTGTAACTCATGGTTCTGCAAATGTATACTAATTGACAATTAAAATGAATATTTGATTCCCACTGACCGGCTGCACTCAGAACACCACCCTGGAATCCCGCTCTCCTGGTCAACTGACCCGGTGAAGTATCTGGGGATATGGGTACACAGGGCCCTGATGCGGTTCTGACCATGCACTATGGGCGTGCCATCACTAAGATCACTGAACAGGTCTCACGCTGGATCTGCTTGCCTCTTTCACTTGCAGATAGGATCACCTTAGTAAGTAGACTATTTTGCCCAAACTTCTGTACCTATTTGTGAATATTCCAATATGGCTGAACGTGGCACTTTTTAAAACATTGCAGTCCTGCCTGCTGTCGTTGGTGTTGGCTGGAAAGCAGCCAAGATGCAGATTGAATACTCTAACATTGCCGTTTGACCGCAGTGAGTTCAAGGCGCCCGATTTGCGCTTGTATTATCTGTGCCCTCAAGTGCAATTGGCACACTATTGGTACTTCCCACAACAATATCTGCCACACACCGCTGTGGAGGCAGATACTGCACACCCAACCCCGTTGACTACTATGATTCTGCTGGGTGGTGAGGGCGGCACTAGGAAGGAGATTAATCCGGCCAAGTGCACTACCGGGGCATGGAAGACACTTGCTAAATGTGCACGGCTGGCCTATATATATGCCCCAGACATGCAGATTGCTGCACACCCAGGTATCTCTGTAGCCTAGGAACGTGGGGCCCCAACTGAATTACAGAAGTCAGAGGTCACAAAGCTTAGCGACATGTATTTGAATGGCTCCTTTTTCTCTCTGGCGGATTTTCAAATTGGTCAAACGTAGAATGCAATGCTTGGGTTTACGTTTTCGAGATTGCGCTTGGCAATTCGGTCCTTATACCCAGAGTTCCCTGCAGAGCCCAAGATACTGAAAGCACTACAGGCGATCCTGGTGGGAGGGGAGAGTAGAGGGCTGTTCACTAGATTATATCATGCTTCCCAATGGGAAAATTACTTGGCGGACTTCCTCTATTGATAAATGGAATGCAATGCTTAAGGTCCCCTTAACTCGGGAAAGTTGGGAGTCCTGCTGCGGACTGACGGGGCGCCTGACTGCAAATTGTAATCCCCGCATTATACATTTTAAGTACTTACATCAGTTGTATTACACCACTGTGCAGTTGTTGAGATTTGGGCTGAGGGAGGATGCAAGATGCAATAGACGTGGGCAAGATGGGGCTGACTTCATTCACCTGGCAAAGGGAATGTGCTGTTATATTTGCTTTTGGGCAGCGGGTTGTAAAGGAGCTCACTGAAATGACACTTGAAAGGATTGAATGTACACCCGAACTGTGACTGCTCAGATTGGTAAAGATCATCAAACCATGCAATAGACGTACTGTTGCTATATCTACTGTTTGCTAAACGTGCCGTCGCAATGCACTGGGGTGCCAAGATGGGCCCAACTCTGTTGAAGTGGATTGGAGATCTGGTGTATTGTAAAGAACAAATGGAGACATACGCCGAGGAGATGCCTGCCACCTCCAGGGCTAAAGATTTTTGTGCGCCACTGACCGTGTCCCTGCTAGCACACCGGGACCTGCTATAATGGTTTATGAATAATTGTTTAGATGGACTGCAGAACCTTGAGGTGGGACCTACTGAGCCACTGGATGCTGCACTGTGCTGCACAAGTTTGACCACGCTCCATATGTTTTGCCTGTTGGGTTTGGATGGGTTGGATGAGGGGATTGGTAACTATTCATTATAAAAGTAAAAATGTCTGCATCTGCTATTGTAAATCTCCTGTTATGCAGGACGGGGCCCTTAGGCGCCCTGCTAGATGTAACTTGCAATATAATTTTTTTTTTTAAGTGTATTTGATATGCTTTCAGTTAAAAATAAAATATAAATGTTAAAAATAACGTGCAAAACTCAAAGGGATTTTTTCTTATTTTTTTTTTTATTTTTTTTAAGAGAACAGCACGTGATCAGCAATTGCAAGAAATCCATAAAGGAGATCAATATTTGACTAGTCATTTTTGCTTGCATAGCACTCTTATTCTAATTCAACAACTAGGCTCCAGACAAAACCATAACCAAGACAGCAACTGTGCTTAATACCCTGGTCCACCCCTACCTGCGTCTACAGTAAATTTGCTTGAATTACGATTTAGATTTGTTGATTAACCTCGTATTACCCTTAGTCTCCACTCCAAACTATTTGGGGATTAGGGAAGGAAAGGTTTGCCTGATTAGCTGCCTTGGATAATCAAAGAAACATCTGCGCACTGGCAAACTTACCACACAGTTTAGATTGTCTTGTTAAAACCCAGAACAACTAGATAATGAGTGCATCAAAAAGGTCCAGAATAGAATTGAAAAAAAAAAAGGTGGGATGGCTTGTAGATCACGTTAAGTCTAAATAAATCTGAATATGTAGTACACTGGCAGATTTTGTACAGTGGCGAATGTATTTAGCAATGTAATTATTTTTCACCTGCAGCAATTGTCGGACAAAAATGTATATTACCATACACAAAACCGTATCTTCTTTTCATCAAAGGACAGAGCAACATATACGAGTAGCCTCAAACTCAAGCAAATGCAATCACAAAACAGAGCCCCGATTACCACAATAAAATTCAACAAATACAAATGAGCAGGTCAAACAGACGTCAAAGGGTCATTTTTTGGGAGAACTCTACCTCTTGACTTCACAGTGGAGATCCGAAATAGTTAATGAAAGTATGAAATAAAATTGGCAAGAAAAACTTTGATTAACAAATGTATGTTCATTCCCCCCCCCCCCCCCCCCTCATTGCCTACTTTGTTCTGGTGCATGCAAATCCCTTCATAGTTTCCACTCCAATTTTCAGGCCTTCATTCATTCTTACTCCACTCTATCCGTAATAGATCAATATTTATCTTATAGCTGAATGCTTAAGAATGATCATTAATGTCAGGTAGTGCTCTATCAAAGATAAATAAAACAAGCATTTGCAATGCAATAGGTCTAGCATTTGCGAGAGTTTAAGCTATTAGTATTGTAAAGGGCAATGCCTTTTATTTAAGTTTTAAAACCCAAAACATAAATAAAAGGCATTGTCATTTACAATGTCAATTGCTCAAACTCGTGTAAATGCGCGACCTATTGCATTGCAAATGCTTGTTTGAGGCATATGTTGTCTTCAGGCAAATTTCACTATCCTGAACCAACTAGCAATTCTGCGAACTGCAAAGGGGTATATTCAGCCGTACCAATTCATTGGCACGAGGTGGCACTCTTACAGCATCAATCACAGATTCTGTGGTATCATGCTTGCATGAGGAATAGGGTTCATTCAAGCCTACCACAGAGGTTCCTGTGGTATCCGTTCTGCCTACATTTCTGCATTCCCCAAAGGCCAGATTGAAAACAAAACTGAGGTAAGCAAAAAATTACCTCAGTTAAAAAAGGAAGATTATTTACCATCACAAAGCACGTTTAAGGTACCCCTCAAAGCAAATTATTTACCTATCCTAGTGAACGAGCTCTCCGTAGCAATGGAGAATCAATAGCAACGGAGAATCTTTCTGTACAACACTACCCACTGGTATACAGCCTTCTTTCAAATTACTGCCTCATATAGGGTCGCCGCACCCAACAAATACAGTTGCTCGCAGTCCTAGAGCGCTGGTGGCTGCAGTGGGCTGACGCATAGCTCCATCCAGTATGCTTAAGTAATGTGTGAATGACAATTTAACCAATGGATGAAAAGGTTTAACCTAAGGCCCATCTATTTAGATATGTATATGTAACTAGATACGATGTGTTTTTTGGGGGGATTTTGCATCAGGCCGGTGAAAAACGTCAACCTGCCTGTATGCACACCTTAAAAGGACAAAGAAAAGTTCCAAAACAAACGGAAGAGTACTTTTGGAACTAAACATCCAGCTCTCAACATCGCTCTTTCTAGATAAGACATAAAATGGGGAGTCACGCACAGCCTATTACCCTACTCCTTACTAATACAATTACAAGAAGAACAATGCGCCACCCCATTGTCCTGGCCGTGCGCAAGGAAAATATTCAGTCCGGGTGGGCGGAAAGGAGACAGGACAGCAAAAGAGACGCCGTGCACGCGGACAGCAAAAGAGACGCCGTGCTCTCTTAATTTCCATGACGGCCCCCAGCGCCTTGAGACACATAAGGGGGAGTAGTTTGAGCTTTACAAATATGGATTTTATTTATGTACGGCATAATCTAGTTGCCATGGTCACAGTCCTGCATCTGTAATGTAGAAAGCAAGAGAATACGCATCATGACAAAAAGCAGGAGTTGACCAGATGGTATATCTGGTTCAGTGGTCGAATGGCAGTGGGGGCGCCAATGCCAGCCAGAGTCCATCTGGGAGCGCAGGAGACCAGGAAGGCCTCTGCTGTGCTATCCCGTGCTCCAAGGCTTGACACCACACTTCTATTGTGTGTTTCTTTGATCATGTTCTGATGTTAGGTAGTAGCCCAAACTCCATGCCTAGAAAATTAGATTGTATTACGTTTTTTTGAGAAGCTGACATCCACGCATGTACCTTGGGCGCAAAAACAGCCCCTAAATGGCTCATTTGAAGAGAAGGATGGGTCTGTTCTGTCTTCTCTGTTTCAAAAGGATTCCTAGAGCAGAGGCCTGCTGACCATAGAGTACCACTGGGGTTCCCAATGATTGCCGTAGACTCATCGCAGCAGCAGCAGCAGCGGCGGTGGTGTGTGTGTGTCACATAAACCAAAAATGGCTGTAACGTGCTTGCCCAGATGTGCAGTCAGTCATGCTTGACCACGCATACATTGCACTGGGGCTACTCCTCAGTCCTGCCCTTTTGGGCCAGACCTAAAAATGTCAGGTATATGCTATTAAGAACATTGGGATGCGGCACCCCTCCCCCCCACAAGGAGCGAGACTCAGTGACGCTGTGCCCTGAGACTGCCCCTGCCGGCCATTGTGTAACTTGGTGCTGTGATCTGCTGCTGACTGCCTCTCCTATTCTTTCTCCAGTCCTACTTCTTCGACCGTGACGATGTGGCCCTGAACCACGTGGCCAAGTTCTTCAAGGAGCAGAGCCATGAGGAGAGCAAGCACGCCGAGAAGTTCATGAAGTACCAGAACAAGCGCAGTGGGCGCGTGGTGCTGCAGGATGTCATGGTGGGTGGGTGCGTGCGTGATGCTGCAGGAGGTCCAGGTGAATGCGCATGGTAGCTATTGCACATGTCAAGGCGAGTACGCGTGGTATTTATTGCGTGATGTCCAGGTGAGCAGGCGCGTGGTGCTGCAGGATGTCCAGGTGAGCGGGCGCGTGGTGCTGCCGGTATGCAGGAGGGCACACGAGGATGAACCTGGGCCTGACATTACAATTAATACCTTGATAGCAGATTACAGTTACATGCAATCATCGCCCTAACCGCAAATCTGCTCTGCACCTAACCTGTACCCTGAAGCTATCCACGGACACATTGGAAACACTGTCATCTCTTAACACAAAGTTTCTCCTGAGTGCCATGGTAATCCCAGTTTGGTGCCCACATAGGGATTGCGCACAACTCGAGAATAGACGGTGCACATATTTTGCATCCCTCAACTTTCCAGAGTTTTGCAACTCTGAAGCAGCGAAAGCGTTCAGTGTTATAACATGAACACCAAAAAATAACTGAGCACTAGAGTTGGCGAGACAGAGACAGTTTTACAGGAGGAAACTAGAGAAACACGAGACAGGTCACACCCTGGGTGGAAATAAGGAAAGAAGGCTAGAGGGGAGGTGCGTGTTAGCACGTGATCATTTTAACCGAGCGCAAGCACTAGGACGAGCAAAAAGACGCCGCGGCCGTGCGCGAGCAAAATATTCAGTCCGGGTGGGCGGAAAGGAGACAGGACAGCAAAAGAGATGCCGTGCGCGTGCAAATCTGCTGTCTTTCGTACACGCGTGCACATGTCCTGTCCCCCTTTGGCCAAGAAACCGACAACAATAGGTCTCGCCAAGGCGAGCAAGGCATGCGCTGCATCACTAGGCGAGACCTAATAAATGATATGGAGACATTGGGGTAAGAGCCCCTTTCTGATGGGTACACCCTATCATAAAGATGCACTGTTCAATTTCTTGATTATTAAAAATTCTGCCCTAAGCTGAATAATGATATTATTTCTCATTGTGCAGTCTCTGAGATGTGATAGTGTCCACATTTTATGAAGGCAATCCTTCCCGTTTCTATAAGCAGCCTTACTCCTCCATTTTGCAACTACATAAAACAGACACTGCTAAAAACACATAGGCAATCACTAACATCGCCAAACTAAAAACAACAAACATGTCCTTAAGAGTCAAAATGTCACCTCTTGTAATCTCATACCTATCAGTAAAGAGTGGCATGCAGGAAGAGTGGAGAGTGGGTGTCTATCTGGATTGGGCAACAATAAACATCTGTTATTTAGACCCAACATAACCTTCTGGGCGAACGTGCGCTTTACAAATACACGTTATGGGAGGAATAAACTTTTATAACATTTTAACTTTACATCCTGCACATACAACCTTCTAAATACTTATATTACTCAACAGTATCAATACTTCAGACTGATTTACATACTTAGAGTGTACCACATTATAATTTACGCACAACATAATATCTTTAATAAGTATTCCAAATTTGAATAAAGAAGTCAGATCTAGGAGTTGTGATCCAAATCTTATGGGACAAAATCATGATAGACTAGGAAAACATTAACTGTCAATGATAATTCATTGATGGTGACTTCTACTCCGAAGCTCATGCACTCTAAATGGTGTAGCTTCAGGCCTACCTGAGGGATCCAGCTTGGGTCCAGTGTTCTCACAGTAGAGACATACTCCTTCATGGCCTGCTCAGCACTGGCATCTCCTAGAGCTTTCCAGGCTTCCCTGAGGCAAAGAAGGAAGTGGTCAACCACCGCAGAGGCATTGTAAGAGCCACACAAGGAAAACAGGGGCTGAGGAATATGTGGTTCCAAGGAAAGTAAGTGTAGAGTTCACCAGTCTGAGAATGGTCACCCCACTGGTTGAAGGGATGGCAGTGTCACCAAAACACATTCAAATCCCGACGAAGAGAACACACAAACACATCCTTGGATTTCCTTCTAAATCCCAAAATACACATGTCAATCTTCTACAGGAAACAGGTGTGAAAACAGGCACTACTACAGATAAAAGACGTTGTAACACAAATAGCCCTCCTTCATGGACGAGAGAGACCAGAAAATAGAGAAGTGATTGCGGAGTGCTTAAGGGAAAAAGAAGGTAGACGCACAGGAACCTTTCCAGGAATAGAAGTTGCGTGCACCACAGGACATGACATACATTCACACGTATTGACCAACTCAATCAATCAATGATTTGTATAGCACTGCTCATCACCCGTGGGGGTATTCAGGCACCGGGAGCACTGCTGCTGGGTGTTGTCAGCCGACAACAATTAATATAAAATTCTTGAAAACCCAACAAGTTTTCCATCCCTGCCAGAAAGATCATCATTAATTCGAACTACCATTGACAACATGCAATTATTTTCCAGTCCTGCAACGTAGGGGGCAGGATAAGACTATCACAGCCTGCATCAAATGATTCCACTGAACCTTGGGCATAGTAATTCCATTACAGAGTGCCTTCATCAAACCACAGAATCCAAAATACTCAAAGACCTTTAGTAAGTAGCTTTGAGAGCCTCACCATTTTTGTTTTCCTTCAAAATCGAAGAATCCAGGTTTCGGAATGTTGCACTTGCCCACCTTCACCTGAATGGAGAGGAAGTGATGGTACAGTTTAGAGTTGACTTCAGGAGCTATGTGGTCAGTTACTTTCATACTAGCAATACTGGAACTGATATACAGAACATACAGTACAAAGTAAACTGCCTCAGAGTTATCATTGCCAACGCTGAGGTTTCCTGGGTCCATGCACGAGTAGATCTTTCAGTCCACTCCAAACATTGTACCTTGCATTCTGGGACCTTTAGTCCTGATTTTTTAAGTGGCGAAAAAGGACTACAAGTCCTAGAACGCAATGAAAATAACCTGAACTGTAAGACTTGGGAATCTTGACAACTCTGTATTTTTAAAATGTATTACCAAATGTCATTTTAGAGACCGATGAAGGCTGAGTCTGCGCTGCCAAGATGGAGATCTCGCTCCAATCTCTGTAAAGTGCTCAAATGCACTGACCCACTTTACTAGTGAATTGACTTGGGTGAAATCTGTAACATTAAGAAGGGAAATACAGAAAGACACCAACATTAAAGGAAAGAAGGAGTGAACTCGACATGAGGTAAAAGAAAAGAAGAAAAAAAAGAAAAGAATAAGCTATACTAAAAAAACAAAGGAACAACAAACGTAAGCTTTTTTTTTGCAGTAAAACTCAGCAACAAGCGAATGACAGAAATAAAGACACCAAAACTGAACTAACTATGAGTGAATCGGACGTATAGTGAAGCAAACAAAAGAAAAAGAAACTAAGCTTTTTAGAAAAACTAAAACGTAGGGACATGGGAATGACAGGTGCCAAAATAGAAAGAAAGAATGAGTAAATCTGACAGAGAAAGGAACTTAAATAATACAATTAAATCAGGGACAGGCATAAATTAAAATTTCACTTTTGGGAGTTTTGTTAAGCTCACAAGCAACACACAGGCAATTAATTAGGTTTATAAAGTATGTAAAACTTTGCTAGTGGAACATTTTTCCTGCAATTATGTTTTGGTGAGATTTCTTCAAGAACAGATTTATGCTCAGATCTTTTTCAATGCAGGCTACATTTGTTTGAGTGCATTTCTCATGAGGTATTAATTGCATAATATACAAGGATTGTAAAGCTTGCAAAGATTTGAAGAATACATCACAAACTATGAGGAGGAAAAACTTCGCACACACCTAGTAAAATATGAACGCAAAAAACAGAAGTTTAGTATAAAAACGTAACAGTCTGATGAATCCAAAATGTGCTTGTAGAATAACAGCAGCTCTTTTATTTTACATTTAAATGAAATGTTTCTCACCCATTTCCAATGAACTATACGTAGCTGGCAACAATTTTATGCAGATAGAATTGCTGGTCAAATATAAACGATACATGAATATGCATTATGAATAGAAAAAGCCCCAGCAGGCGTTCTACTTTTGTGGTTGCCAAGCTACATTGCATCAAGAACGCATTTAGTAAAACAAATACAGTAGGAGTGGGTGACATGTCCTGGCCATTAAACACTGTGCTCTTTTTCCGGATAGCACCTCCTGCTTGTTCAAGATCACTCTCATACTGACTGGATGCAATCAGAAGACAGAGGACATCTCGACTGCTTTTGAAATGGTCCGCTACAATCTCCTTGGGATTGTGCCTTGCACTGCTGATGTAATGACTTACTGCACCCATTTTTTATTGCCAAATGAATATCTACTTACTGGTGCATTTAATTAAACATGTGTGCTCTCTGATGTTGTGTTTTAAAAAAAAAATATTAAATGCCTGCATGATGCTGCAGTTTTGAAATGAGGGTCATTCAATGCCCAAAACATAATGGGAAAATGTCCCTCCTCCAACCGACCTTTCCCTTTAAAGAGAAAATAAGGTTCTTTTTTGCGAGAGTGGAAGCACTTTCGACCTGCAAGGACTAAGAGGAAATAGAACGAAGAGCACAAAGAAGTCATTCTCATCCCAACTTACAACTTTCTTTGGGCCAACTTACTGTCGAACGTTATGGGTTTTAACCTGGGATTCAATTTCCTAAATACCAGTTACTTGATTATTCAACATTACTGTGAACACATTCATAGAAATGTACCATCATATTTACAATTATTTTGAACTTAAATTAAGAAGACGGAAATGATTGGATCTCAAAGGAAGACAGGCAATGCAACATCCTTGAAGACTCTATATTCGATCAAAGAAACCTTCCTGTCAGTATAATAGCCGCGGCAGCAGCAGGTAAGACCGGTGGGGGGCAGTGAGGGGGATTTCGAGCGAAAATTAAATAAATAATTTTCCTCGTGGTCGTCTCTCGAAATCTCCCCTCACCTGGCCCCACCGCTCTTACCTGCAGCGGCCGCGTATAAGACTTCTAAATTCCCTGTACTGCACAAGACTCAGAGCTCTTAATGCCCGTCAGAAAAGTGGCAGAACAATTAAGCATGCCCACATCTCGAAAACAAGACAGGTACAGGGATGTGGAATTCCTATAGCCCAGCGCCCAGCACATATTGTTTGGGCTCAAGGGAAACAAGTTTTAATGTGTATTAAGTTTTAATGTGCATTTTGTCCTTGGGACAAGTAGGCCCAACCCCCTAAAGCACAAACTCTTTGGCCGCCAGTTTACAGTAACACAGGGAAGAAGAGCATTGCCTGCAGTTAAGGTAATATTTGTGTCCATGTGTTAATGCTGTTCAAACTTGTATTTATGGTTCACTAATGCAAAGCCTTTACTATTAGGGTGAGCGCTCTAAGTAAATTTTCTAAGCTCAGACTGTACTACTGACAGTGGTTCCAGTATAAAAATGTGTACACACGTTTTCAAAGTTTAGCCATATTAGGCTATGTATAATGCTCTCAGAATGCTCTCTGATTAGATGCAAATATTTGCAGAAGCTTGAAAGGAAGCTTGAGGAGTCTTTGCTTTCAAAATAAAATGTTCACAAAAAAATGCAAGTAGGAAAAAAAATATTTGGCTATACTACTGTAAAGGTTTAGGGCCATTTCTTTGCAACATCAGTTAGTAAATGTGCTGATGTATGCTGGCATTTCCCAAAGATATTCATAATGGAAAATCAGTGTAACAATTTTCAATAGGATTGTGGTAAACAAAAATAAACAAGCATTGGCATAGCCAGCAGGTCTGAAATTGTTGGTCAGCTTTTTGGTTTTGTCAATGTGTGACTTGTCTTGGCATGGTTTTTGTAAAACCTTATTGGTGTGGGAGCTGCCGGGCCCTCACCATTATAACAAACATTGGCAAAAGCAAAAATTGTTTTTGGCCTAAAAAAAACACCCAATGCCACAGTAGTTCCTGGCACTGAAATAAACTACTTTGTGTGCCGATATGCTCCTTGTGAAAAAGCAGAGAGAGAGAGAGAGTGTGAGAAAGTGGCTCTGTATATACTGTTCCCAAATAGGTACAGTGTGTACAAAGTCCACAGTCCCCAGAGGTTTGGCAGAGGCTAAAGTTCACTCAGTCAGCAAATGGTCTCACACACTCAATAACTGAACTCTAGGCCAATGGTTTATATATAAAAAACATATGCTTGTTTTATTTTAGAACCAACAATAGGTATCAAAATATACTTTCTCAGAATGAGATGCTTTAGATAAATACATTTGCAATATGCAATTGGCTTTTGTAGAAAGTTACAGATTGTTGCAATAGGCAACTCAAGTTCAAACGCAATAATGCATTGAGTTCAATGGAAGTTTTAAGTTATTTGCAATAGATTACTTTCAGGATTACTTTTGTAATTCCAGGACTGGATCCTAGATTCAGTCTTGGCTTAGTTCTCAGAAACAAGTGATAAAAGTCGACTTAGTAGCTGTTATGATTTTTAGACAATATTTTGCTATTTTAAAAGTTGACACAAAATATTTCATAGAAAACAGTCAATGATTCCCTATGGAAGAAAATTCAAGTTGCGGGTATAGTATGTTCTCGTTACTTTTGTAATCCAGTACTGGGTGCCTAGACTCAGTACAGGGACCTCTATCGAAAGCAGGTAAGTAATTAAGTTTTCACAGTTTGTACGATTTTTAAAGAATATTTGAAGTTTGCAAAAATCGACATACAATGATTCCCTATGGAAGAAAATTGGGTTATTGGTAAGTATGGTTGTGAATATTTTTCAGGGTCAGTGCTGGGCACCAAGATCCAGCACTGGGAGCTCACCTAATAGCAGGTGAGTATTTTCGTTTTCGTTACTCAGCTGATTTTTGGTGAATATTTTAAATATTGAAAACTCCACACTTAGAAGAAATTTCAGAAGAAACCAGTCAATGTTACCCTAAAGAGAAAATTGAGTTATCGGCTTTCAGGTAAGTACTCGACTGGCAAAGTTAAGGTTCTGGGCACAGACTCAGGGGTCTCCCAGGGTCAGGTAGGTACAGTTGTTACACCCTCAGCAGCACAGGGGCAGCCGGGTGCAGAGTGAGTTTGGCCCAATGTTATCCTATGGGAGGCAGGGGGGGCTTGGTTGGTGGCTGCTGACTAGCAGGCCACACGGCTGTGGGAACTGGGCTCCTGGTCACTTGCTCAGGGCAAATGGGGAAGTAGGTAGGTGCAAATGTTAAACTGCCAGGGCCACTCGGGCAGCTGGGTGCAGGGTGCTTTTGAGCCTTCGGGCGCTCAATTGATTTCAATGGGAAAGCTCTGGTTTAGAAAAAGACTGCAAGCTCGGGGACGAAGATTCTTCAGGTGCCACCACCACTTCGAGAGGTAAGTTGGGTAGTTGGAGGATAGGTAGGTACCCAGGAGTTGGGCACAGGGGGCCGCAGGGCGCCGGGTGCAGAGGTGCCTTTTGGTGTCGGGAAATCTTACCCTCTGTTGATCGCAGTTGGGGGGGTACCTGGTTCTGAGGCAGCAGGCGTCGTCAGGAGCGTCGAGGGAAGTCCTTGGGTGCCGGACTCTGGGTCACAGTCGCCGGAGGGTCGTCCTCGTGGTCTTTGTTCACTTCGGCACAGGCCAGGCTTGGCAGGTGCAGAGTGTGCAGGGTTCGCGGTTCCGGGCTGATGCCAGAGATTAGAAGCTGATTTTGAGAACAGCCTCTGCTCATGGGAGTCCCAGGTGCTTAGAGCCAAAAGGTAGCCAGGTCCTCCGGGGTTTGTGAGGTTGCTGGCCACAAGAGATGCCGGGTTGTAGCAGGAGCAGGTTCGAGGGTCGACAGGCTGGTAGGGCTGGGGCCAAAGCAGTTGGTGTCTTCCTCTTCTTAGCAGCTGCAGGGCAGGTCTTCTTTCTTCTTGCTCTTCTTGGTATTTCGGAATCTGGGGAAGGAAGGTTCAGGGTGCCCCTAAATACTTGATTTAGGGGTGTTACAGGTAGGTGAAGGGCAAGGACCAATGGGTCCCTGTCCTGGGGTGGGTACACCCCCTATCCTGCCTCTCTCCTGTGGGAGGGGGGCAGTAGCCTAGTCCTGATTGGGTAGGGCCTCCCATCTTCAAGATGGCGAGTGCCCGGAGATGTGCTTCACCTCGCCTCCCCCACCTGAGGGGTGGGGTTGGCAGGCTGGCACATACCCTGCCCTTATTTGGGGTTTCCGGCCAGGCTTCCCGCCAGAGTGGGGGCTGCCAGTGGCCTGGGGAAGCTCACAGAGGCGGCATGCCTTTGAAGCTTCCCCCTGCCCATCCTGGGGAAGGAGATCTAGCACCTCGCCGAGGATGTGCATTGTTGCAGGCCCAGGAGAGCAGGGGATCTCCTACCAAGGGGTCCAGCAACATGTCAGCTGGGTGGCAGCCTAGGCAGCCTCCCTGACCAGACGTGGATTGTAGGTTAGGTTTGAGGGGGCATCTCTAAGATGTTCTCTGGGGTGCTTGGTACATTAAATCCCACACTGGCATCAGTAGGGGTTTAATGTGCTGAGAAGTTTGATACCAAACTTCTCAGTCTTCAGTGTTGCCATTATGGTGCTGTGGAGTTCGTGTTTGACGAGCTCTCAGCACCATGTACTCTTAAATGGCAGCACTGCACTTACAGTGCCCAGGAATGGACCTGGGTACTGTAGGGGCACAGGGCTCATGCTCCTGTGCCCACACCACTGGCATAGGGCACCCAGCTAGAGGGGTGGCTGATGTATGCCAGGGCAGTGTAGGTGGTGGGCAAGGCACACAGGGATATGTGCCATGTCGACTCTCTGTTTTGTCTTGTACCCAGACACTCAGCCTGCAAGGGCAGTGTGTGTGTTAGGGTACAGGGCCACTAAGTGTGGCACAACAAGTGCTGCAGCCCTTAGAGGCCTTCCCTGGTCACAAGGCCCTGGGTACCATTTACCAGGGGCTGACATGTGGCCAGGGTTTGCCAATTTGGGTTTTAGGGAAGGAACATAGGCCCTGGGCACCTGATTGGCAGGAGTCCAGGGCACACTCAGTCAAAGTACATTCAGCAAAAAGTGGGGGCATACCATGCAAGAAATATGGCACTTTCTCACAGAGAGAGAGAAAGAGAAAGAAAAAGAGAAAGACAGAGATAGAATTTTTATAAAACACAAAAGGTCATGGTTAACGCCAGACCTAATTAGGGGCCCAATTATTAAAGAAAATCTCAAAAGTGCAACCATGGTATATGTCCTTGCATTAATTGCAGATATACAACTATTGTGAATTCACAAAAACTTACAGAAGTAGGCCAAGAAATTGTACTCCTAGAAAATATTTGTGAACTGCATTTTAGCATGAGCAAATTTGCATGTGTCAATTTGCTCATGCGAAAATCTGAGTGTTTGCAAGTTGACTTTCCCTCCAACCACTTTTTCCCAACGCTCGAAGAAGTTTCACATTTGCCTTTGTCAGGAGTAAAGTTCCAACCTTTCTCAGTATGGGAAAAGATTAGAAAAGAGTTGGTGAAAATCCTTAAACGTGCAAGTTAGTAGGTGTGCACAAAAGGGCATTACAACCTTGGAACTATTGCTACCTTCAGCCCCAGTATGTAGATCTGCGGAAACGAGGCAACATAAGGGAATGGCTAGTATTCAAACCCTACTATGGTATGAGCCTGGCATAATCAGAGAGGCTATATCACAGCTCTTATATAATGATATTGCTGCCATACTTTGTCACCGCATTACATGGCACAAAAGGGACAAGTGGATTTTGTTACAGGACAAGTAGATTTATGAAGCAACCGCCCCCATAGACAAGTAGATATTTTATTAAATTCCACACCCCTGCAGGCAGTACTTGATTTATACTTTCAACTCCATAAAGTTGGTAAATCAGTTTATATGCTTCAAGATTAAATAGCCACGTAAAAGTGAGGACTCCCATTGATCCATACTTCTGAAAGAAAGCAACCACTCAGTGCCGGTGGTGGCTTTTGAAAGTGGACTACATCAGTTAAACCAGATAACATGAAACGCATTTTCTCAATACAACTTTACCAAATGGGTAACTCAAACATGCCAACTTACTGATCTTGCCGGCCATAGTGCAAAGTTCTCTCTCCTTGGACCAAGATATTGGGGACAATTAACTGACCAGCTTCTATATGAACTGCCTTCAAAATCAGTAAAGCCCATCCTCAGCCTTACAGATTATTCAACTCATGGTGCTCATTTGATTAGAAACTCCAGGGGAGAACTGACAAGACCAACAAGAACAAGCAAGGAGATGAAGTCTCTAGTAACTTATGTTATAGAACATTTATAAGATATTAAGCTGGGAATCAAAAACAACAGCCAAGGGAAGACAATGGTGAGATCTTCATGAGTCCTACTCTGCCTAAAATCCTAAGCGATTGTGAGAATGCATTAACAGGATCGCTGACACCTATCACAAGTTGGCTGGAAAGAACATAAGCTCTTCTGATTGGACCATTTACATCATGCCTCTGCAGGTCTCAAATGATGCAAACATAAACATGCAGGGCTCGACATATCCACTCGACCGCTCGCATTTGCGAGGTAAATTTAATGAGGTCGAGCTATTTTTAGGTCCTACTCGCCCTTTCTGGCGAGTAGGAGAACATACTAACTTTTGTCCTGTGTCTGGAGAAAATGTGACAAGATAACAAGATTTAAAGGCCTTTTTATTGCTCACAAAGCAAATGAGCAATAAAGATGCCTTTAAATCTTGTTATCTTGTCACATTTGCTCCGCTTTCAGAGACGGAGATCAAGTAGGTTACTGTTAGGTCGAGGATATTTTTCAAGGTACTAGACCTGCCGGACTAGTACCATTTTTCAGATTTTTCGAGCCCTGAACATGGCTCTTGAAAACTTAAGATGTCTCCCAAGCTTGAACATGAACATTTCAACAATAAAACCTGGAGAAGTATTTCACTCAATTTAAATCTTTTATCTGTCTTCAGTTTAGCAGAGACACACTAGACTATGCTGGACAAGGTGTTTGCTGTCATAAACGTAAACAGAAGGTATGCTTCTCTGGGCCAAAAAGGCTACCAACAGCTTTGTTTAAATCTCTATCAAGTTATTGGGCAGACTAATTTATATACTAGTAGTTTTGTCAACAGCCTCCCCATAGAATCATTGCAAGAGTCTATTCTACAACCCAACCACAAGAAGAGCGCCTTGTCAAACCCAGAAAACTATCATTTGATCGTCCTTCTTAACAGACCCAAAATATTATGGTTTGTTTTTAAACAAAAAAAATTTTACTGACTGGGTCATAAAAACAACATACATTTTTTTGTTTTTTAAATAAGGTTGATTGTACGCATGATTTATAGATTTTAAAACAGCTTTCAATAGCATCGACAGTGGGTAATAATGACAACATCGATTTATTCAACTCTACTGTAGACTATGAGTGTTATACTCTAACACCAGGGTACAAGGGGAAACTGGCAACAACTCCACCATCACAAATGAAATCTATATTAAAAAAAAATGATTAAACCAACCTGTCCCTGCACTGACATTATTTAATCTGTAAGTAGCCAACATAAACTCCACCTTAAAAACTCTGCTAGTCTGTATCTTATACAATATGTGGATACCACAATTGTCTTATACCATGTCAAGGTTGGATTACAGCATAGGTTAAAAGTTCTAGTGAATTATTTCATACAAAGCAAACTAGAAATGGATCACGCAAGACCAAAAGTGGTAGATATTGCTTGTCGCTGAATAAACTAATTGGACAAGTCCTTGGTAGGTGTAAAGGTCATAGTTAGTGGCCTGTACCTATGCAGAAGGAGCGTAAACAACTGTTTGTTGTTTAAGGAAACCCCTCACCCACCTACCTAGTAGGTGGCATGCTTCATCATCGGGGTCCAGCTGGATTACAAAGTGTAATCCAGCTGTGCTTCAACGCCTGAACTACAGGTGAAATTATGTGCTAAATGTCTCTAGGAAATTCCCTTATGAAAGCTTTAATAAAAGGGTCCTAGGACATGGGTAAAAAATGTAATCATGATATACTGGAGGTTTTTAAAATGAACCTCTATATCTCTTTTTTTTTTTAAAAAGATTTAGGTCTACTAGTTTCAGCCTTCAGAAATGTTCAAGAGGCTTTCGTCAGGACCATGAGTGCGTGACCCAAAAGAGGGGGGACGTTGGTGTCAGTATCAGCGCACACCCTACAGTGCGCTGTGAGTGTTGTGGGATCTTATTACTTACAGATCCTATGCAGCGAATACTTTTATTCTGTAAGCTACCTGCCTCATAGATCCAGTTTACAATGTTACACCCGTTTGCAGGTTTTCAAAACACATAAATAAAAGGCATGGTCATTTACAATGCCAATAGCTCAAACTCTCGCAAATGCGAGACCTACTGCATTAAAAATGCTTGTTGAGCTCTGAGACGGAGGGGGAGCAGCCATAGGTAGGCAGGGACCGTGACGCCAGGCTATGCGTTTCAAAAGCTGGAGGGAGGAGAATGCAGCTGCAGCCAAAAGAGACCTCGATCTTTGAATGCACAGCAAATGTGGCAAGGTAACAGCCCTGTTTACAACAGGGCTCTGGTCTCGACTGCTCCACCTTAGAAAGAAATAGTGCTTACAAGTACTGAGTAACAACACATGTAACAGGGGTAGTCCTTGAAAATGGGTGGAGCTTTTGAAGCCCATTTCTTGAATGCAGCATGTCTCGCAGAGAAAGCCCTGGCGCTGCCTAGGCACAACCTAAAAAGGTTGTTCTCGAGGTCACGATTATCTATTGTAGGTAAAGTAACTGCTGCCAAAAGATACTTAAGAGTGCCGGAGGTCAGACTGAGGAACAGAATCAAAGTGGTCCTCTAGTCAAAGATTCTGAAGAGTGCGGGAAGTGTTACTGCTAAGCAGAAACGTGATATCTAAGTACAGTAGTGTAAAAGGAAACATTTTGGAAACGAGATGCTACTAAAAGAGTTGATTGGAGTCTATTGTACTGCAGTTGGCCACCTTAATAAAAAAAATGGAAATGCTGCAAAGAACGGCTTATTTGCATACTTAGAGCTGTGAGTGGACGTCTCCATGGGCTGCCTTGAGTCAGAACAGTTTAAGCTTGCTGAGAATTTGTAACCACACATTCGATAAATGCTCAATAGATGTGCAAGTCATAAAGAGGCAGGTTAGACCACAGAAGTAGCATTCCATTTAGTCCGCTCGATGATTGGTTTATTTCAGGAAATCAGATTAAAGTAAAGAAGAGGACAGTGGTGTATGGTTAAATAGCCAAACTAGGGAATAAAAACCAATAACGTGAATCAATTGTTTGCATCATAATAGAAGATGACACTTATAACATAGCAGTATTTAGTGCATGCATATAAGATAGGCTAAAAGGTAACTTAATTCTGTCCGTCAAAATGTGTGACTTGCAGATTCACAGAACTGTCCGAGGAAGTCTTATTAAACCATCAGCTACAGCAATAGCTAAAAGCAATATATTCCAATAAGGTGGGTGCTTCCCAGGGCGGCATTACCTGCTTATACCTGGCATACAGGTAAAGGAGCTGCTCTCTACTGGCCGCATGCACCATCCCCTGCAAGCGGTCTGCTGCCTGCTGGAAGTGAGAGGCCAGCAGCTTGTAGTCCTCCTCCTCATCTTCTGGATTGGGGTCCGATGAGTCAAAAGAGTCGTCACCGGAGCTATGGTCACTCAAAGTCTCACCGCTCACGAACAACGAGGCCATGGCTCAGCAGGTGCCTGGTCCCCTTTTCCCCTCTAGGGATGCTTCACAGCCTGGCTCTGTCCTGTGGTACTAAAGTGCTGGTGCTGGCACCCCACCAGAGCGGTTCTATGTTTCCGCTAGGCCTACATGCCAATACTCTCGAATCACGAGGGAAGATCCTTCTACAAACAGATTTCAAACACCTGATCGTATGTACTTTCCAGACTCTAAACAACGTTTTGTGAGAAGTCGGGAGGAGGTCATGAGGAAGCGGGTTTCAAATTGATTGACAAGGTATGGGGCGGTATAAGCAGGGTGTTTGCAGCGGTACTTCCCTTTAAGCCCTGCCATTGGTTAGAAAACATGACCCGCCTCTAAAAGAGGTTGCCCTGCATTTCCCAAAGAAACATGGCGCACCGACTAGGACCGCCCCCAGGCCATAGCGGAAAAGTACTTCCGGTGCTCTAGAAGACTGCCTGGTGAGGTCCTGCTGTACTGTACATGAGCTGCTTTACTTCCAGTTCTGTGCTCTGCGTAGCCGCTGGCTAAGAACGAGCGTGTAGGAAGATCCTATAGGAAGAGCCTGAAAAATAAGAAAACCACGGCATTTACTCGGTGGACTTATCGTCTTGCTGACAATCAGGCAGCCTGGACAGGGGCCACTGACGGTAGCTCGTGAGCTCTCGGGAGGTGACAGTCACAATGTCAGCCTCCTGCTGCCGTAGAGGCAAGGCACGTTTTCGAAAATATTTGTCACATTTCTGCGCTAACGTGGATATATGGTCTCGAGAAACTCAGTGAGCGATCATCTTAATGTTTCCCAGACTAATACCTAAGATAATGTACAAAAAAACGACATCAAACTGAACGCGCTGCAATATTTATAAGGATTCTGGAATGTATAGAAAGCAAGCCACGTGTAAGCTGCGGTCTTGTCAATTTGTGCACACCAGTCTTCTACATTTCGAGTCCTAATGAGTCATAAGTAACTCTTATGATACACGTGTCTGTGGCTCGCTTCCGACCAACACACATCTGGGCATTCTTTTTATATTGATACCATGGTGTCTGCAGATAATTTCAAAACAATTAACGTGAAACTTAGAAATCCGTGGAAACCAAGTCACAAACAATTCCTTCGAAAATATCTGAACCACAGATCTGTAATGTCCTTGCCTATGAACTTTGACACTGTCAGATCAGTGTCAAGATTCATGACAAGGCATTGCGAGAATACAGCCGCAATCTGGAAGATGCTGCAGCTAGACAGTGGAGCACGGCAAAGGATGGGGAAGAGTACAGCTGTTAGGTTTAAGTTGAGTATGGCTGCATCTGAGCTTCAGAGGTAGACCATAGCGATGAGGATAGGTGTAGCCTTTGAGGCTCAGGACCTAGGACACTGTAGTATAGCAGCATGTGTTTTTTGACAGGAGGCGGCGTTGGACGCATCAGCTAGTGTCAGGGGAGAGTGTATTGTGTATTATTGAAATTTGTTGGTTCCTTTTTTTCACATGGGACACAGTGCACTTGCATGAGGTTCATTATAAAAGTAATAATGATTCCATCTATTGGGCGATGGCTCTTTCTCATAATTAGCTTTATTTTCCTTTTGTGAATTGAATATTGAACATAATAATTGCGTTGTTGCATTTCAAAACCACTTTCATTCTTTCAGTAATCGTATCACTAATGAGAACCTCTGTTCTTTAAAAGTACTTTATGCCCTCGTTCCCGTTGAATAAGGATTGCCCCTGGTTTTAGCAAGGAATAACTTACAGAGCAAAACCGGATACACTAAGGCAACATTTACTTAAATTCATAGTGCCACAGCTTGCGTCTCTTGAATATGCTGCTCTGCTTGGGTTGTTGCCATATTTGGGACTGTTATTTACTATCAGTGTCAGCTTCGCTAACTCATTCTCTTGATGACTGCTGTAGTGTGAGGTGAGCGCCTTATTCTACCTGTGTGTTTCGAAAGCATTGTACCAGTGCTATCACTTGAGGGATAGGCCAGGCTGGCTTATATGGATAGCCAGCAAAATCCCACTTGCTCCCTAGAAGTTACAGGGAGGCAGTAGAGTGCTTAATGGGTCACTTTTAGAACCATTCAGCCAGGCCTCGAAAAATCATAAAAATGTTACTAGACCTGCAGGTCTAGTAACTTGAATAATCTACTCGACCTAACTGTAATGTACTTGACCCGTAAACGGGTCTCATTATGTCACCTTTAGGCAAATATTTTATTTTGCAGTATGACCGTTTTATTGAGAGCACCTTCAAATATGTGAGTTCAGCATTGCTGCTGTACAAAAAAACCTATTTGGTTTCATTTAATAGACTTAATGTTTGCTCCAGCCACAATAAGAATCTAGCTCACATATAGGGTACACATGACCCCTGACTTGCCTCTTCGTTCACTAATAGCATTGCCATCAGAGCAGGGGCAGGAATGTTTCTCAGGTCATGTTGAAAAAAACTCACTTTTAATAACTATGGGGGTCATTATGATGGTGGGTGGATCGCCACCGCCCGCCATCAGATCCGCCCGCCATCACAACATGATTTACCCCTGGCCATATTATCATGGCGGGGGGTACCGTGGCGGACGGAAAGTCCGTCCTCCGCTTTTCTGCCGGTCGGCAATCGTTAGGATTGTCGGCCGGGCGGAGCTGGAGCATAACATGGTGGCGGTGCCTTCCAATTTATATTATGATGCTGGGTTGACAAGGTCTTTTCATGTCGGCGATGCCGCTATGGAAAGGCTGGCAGGAATTGCCTCTTTGGCATTGTGGCACCCGCCGCAATGTTAAAGATGCGGAATGCGACGGCCAGGGTGGCGGTCGCATCCTAATTGGCGGTGCGGGACCGCCGCACCGCTGGCAGCCGGGCCCAGCACCGCAAGGGTGGCAGACGGACTGAAGTCCACCCGCCATCCTAATGAGCTCCTATATTACTAAAGCATGAGGTGGTAGTGCACTGTAATTCACAGACCAAACAATTCCCATTGAAATGGCCAAAAACGTTCCCACTAACACGCAGTTTTACCTGTAAAACTATATAGTGTATAGTCAATAATCTGTGAAATTTGGATGGCAGCAAATATATTTATCATTTGCACATCACCAATTACAGTGTTCTGACTTGTTTTAATCCTATTAAAATATTTTGTTTTCTTCTCACACACATACAAAACAATGGCCTTCGTAACTACTGAAGATTGTCAACCTGCTGTTGCCGCAGCCGGGGACTACAGCCCCAAGCACTGCAGCGGCCTCACGCCGCTAATGCGCTGCGCCAGGAGACGCATATAATCTTTGCAGGGGTCCCGCAGCACTGGAGCCCAAGTTTAGCAGCCTGCTGTTGCCGCCACCGGGGACAACAGCCCCCAAGCACCACGTGGCCTCATGCTGCCAACACGACGCACCAGGAGGCGCATAGAACCTTTGCAGGGCTTTCGCAGCACGCCCGGGCCGAGGGCAGGCCCATCGGAGCACGTAGGAGGCTGGGCTAGCCTACCCTCTTGGTTTTCTCCTCTCTGACTCTGAGCTATTGGTGTTGCGATCCAGCCTTACGAAGAGTTTTCCGATTCTTGTCCAGTAAGTCTGTTTTAAATTTTTTGTTTTTGGCTAAAAAAAATTATCTTGTGAGACCGTGATTTTTTTTTTAAAATGGCCAAACGGGAGAGAGGAAGGGTACACCTAAGATCCTGCAGAACTTTACCCTTGACTGTTTTTTTGACATGGGCCGCTAGAGCCTTAGATAAAGAAATCTCAATGGTTGAATGACATTTATCTATGGAGTGTGGAAATTCCAGGAGAGACTACATAGGGGGACCAAAAGCAATCCATCAGTACCTACCACTGTGCCAAAAATTACATCTATGCCTCCAGACCGTACAGCTGTATCCTTCCAAGATATAGAGACTTTAATAAGCCATTTTGACAATGTATTATCAAAAAATCTTTCTCCAATATTGGTCAAACTCGACAAACTTGAGGCTAATGTGGGAAATATCCACAAGTCTATTACTTGTCTAATGGCTGGGGCAGGAAAAGATGGGTCCAAAGGATCAGAACTCTCTGTTTCGGGGGGCGGGGGCACAAGAACCCGCAAGACAAAATAGGTGGGGTGGGAAGTCACTGTAGCAAACCCACACAACCTCCTCCTGTAGTTACCTCTCAAAAGAAAGTTTATGTTCTTGGGAAAGACGTGTCCGAAGACAGAGTATTGAAACAAGTTGGCCAATCAGTTGGGGGTGGGCGCATTGGTAGTAGTCTAAGGTCAAGAGTGCACAGTTTTTCACAAAATATAAATGATATTGCACCTATTGGGCAGCCACCTTCACCAATAGATGATATTTCTGACACGTATGACTCCTTAAATAAGGTGAATCTTTATCTTCCACCAGAACGTTGCCCTTATGTGGTGATTTTAACTAATGTCCCCATGCTTCAGGGAAATCTTATAGAAACCACAAGTCAATTGAAAAATAATGTTTGTCACTAGCTATCCCATAACTCTGATTTTACAAACTCTAGCTATCATGACATTCTTTTTGTTAGAAGAGTGAGTTGGGTTGGTCCCCTACGTAAATCTACCCAAGGGGACTGCATTGTGGTTAACTGCAGTTCCCCTGTCCTAGCAGAAAAACGAATTAGAAGCGGGAGGAAGTCAAGTGGGTGGGCCTTTAACCAGGGGATTAGCATTATGCCGCAGTTTTTTTTATAGACATCTTAATCCCACTGGCCTAGTTATTAAACGCAATGCCCGTACAACCCAGAATCTCCAGAGGAGTAAGGAGCAATTCTCCCTTGCAACTAGTAATAGATCTCAAGCACTCACAGAGCTGGATAACTCAGACTGAAGAAGTTGGGTAGTGCTAAATCTATGATGACCCATTCCACAGTCCCAACTGGCCCATCTGGAGGGGGTATCTACAAATACCATCTCAATTGAAATAGAGAACCAAACACCAATTGTTCTGCCTGACCACCATGCCCCTACCCAAGGCTCAATGAAAGAAAACTTAATAACAGGACACCCGCCCCTGGGAAGGTCAAATGATGACCAGCAATTGAAAATTATCTTGTGGAATATTGCGGGAATTAGGTCCAAACTAGATGACCCAGAGTGGGGCAAGCTAGTGGACAGCAGTCACATATGTCTGCTTCAAGAAACTTGGGCCTCTGAGCATATACATCGGGTGGGGTACACCACGTTTAATATTGAAGCTAAACACTCGCCAGCTTGCAGACCTGTTGGAGGCCTGCTGATCTGGATTAAGACCACATTGGCTTGTAAAATCAAGCGCCTAGATATAGATTCACAAGAGATCCTTGGTTTAGACCTGACATTGCTTAAGGGGAGCATTTTTGTTAGATTAATAAATCTATATTATCGGTTTAGTAATCACCACAAGGCTTCAAACACTATCAAACTCTCAAATTTCCTTGACAGCTCAAGAAAAGAGAATTATCTTATCGTAGCTGGTGACTTTAACACAAAATATGAACCTGTAGATTTTGTACAGGAAATAGTGCTGGAGGAAGACCAAGCAAGAGGTGTTAAAAGGCTCAAGCTACCTCCCATTGGAAGATGTACTAAGGTTGGTCAGCGAGCCCTGTCGTTCACTCTTGCTTTTGGGGTACGTGCTTGTAATGGGCGGACACCCTCAGATGCAGAAGCAAAATTTCCATTTAAATTGGGAATGTTAAGAGCAGGATTGATTTTATTTTGGTAGACCTTGACCTTTGGCCACAAGTCAACTACATGATTATTTTAAATAGTCAGGATAGTGACCATAATGCTCTGTTCCTGAGGCTCTCTTGCATTCCTATTTTCCACTCTCAGACTAATTTAGTGGCGGCCCCTGTTGTTATCACTAACAATAATAGGAGAATCAAATGCCCTAGGTAATTGCTGATGAGAAGCAGCTCCCTAACATCTACAAAGAGGTAGCTCAGACTCTTACTGTATTGGGCGTAGCTTAACGGTTAGGGCAGTGGACTTCAAATCTCAGCACCGACACTCAACATCCTGTGATTCTGGGCAAATCACTTAATCTCCCCGTGCCTAACAAAAATGAATGTGTCCTCATGTAACGCAACTGGTGCTCATGTAAAGCACTCTGATACCTGATTTCGGGTCAAGTTCGCGCTATATAAAACTTCAAGAAAAAAAAAATCCTAACATAAATGAAGAGAGCATTATGTCTAGCTTCCATCACTTATCGAATAGTATAAAACCCTACTTCAGCAAACAGTGCAGATCAAACCTGGTTACTTGAAACGCGGCCCGTGGTATAATGAGTAATGCAGGCAAGCCAGAATTGAGTTAACTGTGGCAGTCAAGAAGGGAATAAGGATCGACATAATAAACAGAAGAAGAGTCTACAGAAGAATACAGGATGAGGCAAAAAGGAGCTGAGAGGTAGAGAATTGGCGTACACTAGTTGAGGCATCCAGATTGAAGGATTGTCGGCTATTCTGGTATCTACTTTCTAAAGCAGTAACCCAGCCGGTCAATGAAGATGACTTTCATATAAAGGCCACATGATTGGGATGAGTATTTTCAGAATTTATATTCTGGAGAGGACTGCAAGCCCAAGGGTGAGGTAGCAATAACAGGCAGGGATTTAAATATAGAGCCTGTAGTAGAATATTTAATCAGCTTTTCTTTAGAGGAAACTGAGAATGCAATGAATTTACTCCAGACCGGGAAAGCACCATGGTTAGATAGATTGCCTGGAGACCTGTATCGATCCGTGCCCAATACATGGAGCCCTCTGCTCCATACAGTTTTACTGCCATCATACGAGGGGGGTTATCCCCACGACCTGGAAGGGTGCCGAAGAAATCCCCATATTTAAAAAAGGGTATAAAGTGTAAACCCTCAAATTTCAAGCCTATTAGCCTCATGGATGTATCCCAGAAAGTCTTTAGTAAAATGGTTTTGTCACATCTCCATTGTTGGATAGAGGAAAACCGCATACTCTCCCACCTGCAGGCTGGTTTTAGGGCCTCTAAGAACACTTTAGATCAGGTGTCCTGCTTCCTTTTGCTTAACTAGAAGGAAGTGAAGATCCAGAGGGGTCACATGTATGTCGTGTTTGTAGATCTCAAAACTACTTTTGATTCTATATGCCAAAGTCAGGTGGAACCGATAATATACTTATTTCAAACGGGGTGCGCCAGGGTTGTGTCTTGGCCCCAACCCTGTTTACCTTGTATATGAACGGGCTCATTAATTATCTTTATGACTGTGGAGGTGACCTGCCAACATGAGCGGGCAAACTAATTCCCTCTCTCTTATTTGCAGATGAGACGCTGCTCATCTCTAAAACCCCAATGGGCATTCAGAAAATTCTAACTAGGTTTGCAACCGCTTGCAAAGACTGGGGCCTTGAAATAAACTGCTCTGAAATAAAGTTTATGGGTTTTAAAACCTACAAATCCACCAAGGGAAAATTGAGGTTAACCTTTCAACTATTAGAGTAGGTCAAGGTCTTCGATTATGTGGGAGTTCGAATTAGCAACAACATGGCATGGACTCCCAAAATCCAGAAGAGCATGCTGACACTTCAACATGTGGACTATACAATAGTAAAGAGAGTTAAACGATCAACCTGTCGCCCAATTTCTCCCATATGAGAAATACATCGGGCCAAAAGGTTGGTTGTGGCCCTTTATGGGGCCAAACTGTGGGGCTGGAGTATCTGAACCAGTTAGAAGTTGCAGAAAATAAATTCCTAAGATCGATCCTTACTCTCCCAGTGAACACGCCATTACTACCACTACGCCTTGATCTTGGCCTAAACTCTATTACCCACATAGCTGTTCTTAAGGTGCTTATGTCCTGGATAAGAGTCTGGACGAGTAAAACCCAGATCCCAGTAAAGCCAACAGTGGAGGAATTACTAATTCTTGAAAGACAGACAGGATGATTGGTTTGGTTTAAAAGGGTTAGGCAATGTTTTATTTAAATTAGAGCTCGGGAGTATGTTGGATGATTAGCAGTTCATTACAAAAACAATGGTTCCAAAGCTATAAAAAAGGTACTGGGATTTTTGTGACTCATCTTGCACTGATACTAGGTCACTTGGCACTTTGAACACCAAATTTCTAAATGTCAAAAGTTGTTTTAAGTTTGATTTTTACATGGATGATGTTGAAACCACTCAGGTACGAGCACTTTATGTACAATTTAGGTTTGGGGTTCTCCATCTGAATGCTATGAAAAGCAGCTAGGCGAATGCAACTGTAACTCCGTTCTGTCCGTCGTGTAGCTCCAGCCCAGAAACTATAGAACATTTTATCTTCTTCTGTCCTCTCTATGCAAACTCGAGAAAAATATGGATTATCCCGGCATGTCAGTTGCTGTCGTTCTCCTGTCCTGCAGATGCACTACGTGTATTCAGATTAGATACGATAAGGTGGCTTGTCTTCACATTATCAAAATATTTGCTGTATTTTAACGGAGTTTTATATAGAGCAAACTTGACCCGAATCGGGTATTAGAGCGCTTTAGATAGCGCCAGTTGCATTACATGAAGACACATTCATTTTTGTTAGGCACAAGGAGATTAAGTGATTTGCCCAGAATCACAGTATGTTCAGCATCATTGCTGAGACTCGAACCCAGTTCCCCAGATTCGAGGTCGACCGCCCTAGCCGTTGGGCCAACTCCTCTCCCCAACGGTGGCAGAGGTCTAAATTGGAAAAATAAGATTACTGTGCAAGAGTCTGGAAAACGTTGGAAATATATGCATCAAGGTTGCTTAGAGGGACTGTAATGTACAATGACGCTTATGTCTTGTTAATGCTGGGGCATTTTAAAATGTCTATTTTTGGTCTCCAACAAGCCAATAATGTTATTATTTTACTCTCGAATGATGTACAGGATTATGAAGATGATGTCATTTAAAACTTTTCTGTTCTTTTTTTTATTCCAATGAAATATTGTATATCGTGATATTTTTGTATGTATATGATCATGTTATTGATCGAATAAACTACTACTTCTGAAAGCTGTTTTGAAATGTTTGTACAGTTCACGTTTTAGCTATTTAAATGTCTATTGGAATAAAACATGACATCCTACTGCCTTTCATTTCACACTTTTTGAACAGCACGTTTGTCAGACAGTACACTTTACAAAATCCTCAAACTATGCAGCCATAGAATGAAAAGTAATTATAGATGTAAACTGACTTTTGACCTCTGTCTCTGAACACAGAATAAATGTGACAAGATTTAAAGGCATCTTTAATGCTCCTTCACTTTGTGAGTGAACAGAACACCTGTTGTTTGTCAACCCGCTAGAAGGGGCGAGTATGCCCTATATATAGCTTGCCCTGAGAGAGTCTGATTCACCATAGCGATTGGGTAAGTAGATTTGTGGAGGCCTGATACCAGAAAGTAAGACAAGCAAGAAGCCATTGTCCGTTTCTCTCCAGCATGAGTATGCTGCAGCTGGCTCCAGATGGGATGTGTTGGAGCCTCTGAGCAGGTTGGGATTGTGGGCTTGGAACAGTTATGTGAGCGTGCATGGAATCCAGTGGTAGGAACAGTGAGTTGGGTCTGGATTTGCAGGAGGAAGGGACTTGTGGTGGTTATTTAAAGCTCTGAAGCCTACTTTACTGCATTGGTTGAGATGCTCAAATTGTAGAGGATAGATAGACCAGTTTTTTACACCAATAAGGTGCACTTTTAAAATACAATTTTATTGACCAGACACATATAAGGGAAAACACATCACCAAGGGAGTATACAGAAGCATCACACATGTCCTAATATAAAACATTAAGACCCCTGGTAATCCCACAAATCCATCCGCCACTTTTCATAGCTACAGTGCCCAAGAAATAAAACTCAGGTAGGCATGCTGTCAACGATTGAATGCTACAGCTACTCCTTTAGCTTTGCCCCTGGTAAGAGTGACAACATCCAGTAGCCATTTGGCTTTACGGATATCTTGAATATGTTCGGATTCGGTGTCCGTAGAGAAAGGTCATGGAACTGGAATAAAAAGCTGTTAAATTAGAAACGAACTTCGGAACAAGGTAGAGATAAGAGTAGGCCATGATGATTACGGCGAATTTAGGAGACTGAAGGCTCAAGGCGGAGCAGACATGGAACAGAACTGACAATAATAGCACTCAAAGTATCAAACAGAAAGGAGGGGAAGAAGAGGAAATATTGTGGTCCAGATCACAGCCTCCCCAGATTTAAAAAGTAAAACTGCAAATTGGTAAGCTGTTCTGCTGTGCGGTCAAGGATTGAGTCAAAGAGGCCACTGATGTTTGCAGATCTCGAGGGATCCGTATTTGAAGGATGCCATAGCTCTCATCCTCCTGGGTGGCATGCTTCATCATCGGGCTAGCTCTTCGCTTGATGGGTGCTGCAATACCCAGCGGTCCTCGAAAACCTGAGGCTCTGAAGCATTCTTCTGTGGATATCAGGACCTTCTTGCAGATTTTCAATTGCTGTCCTCCTATGCTCCTGACAAAATGCCTAGACCCATTTTGGCACTTGTGGGCATGCAGCATGTTGATCCTACTGCACATAACCAAGGGCCTATTTCCGCACTGGTTTTGGTTCAGTCTTGATTTTAATCTTGGCAAGGTCTCTCGTCGGCAATAAATCCCATAAAGGGAGTGCCTAATGTCAATTTTAACCATCTCATCAAGTGGGTGAGGGCTATTGCATCTTTGAAATTGAGATCCCCTGAGATCTGTGAACACTAGTGGCCTCTAACTAAGACTCGAAGGTACCCACTAGACTAGACTAAAATAAGAGACTGAGGCAAAAAGGAACAAAAAAAGGCAAAAGATAGCAAGGGGTCATTGAACCCATTTTGACTGCATTGGAACATAGTGGTTTTGTGAATCAAACTACCATTTATACTGTTCAACAGGAAACGGTAACATATTAGAGGATGTGTGGTGGCTGTCTTGAGCTGGCCTAGAGTAATGGTCCTCCACACACTGGCATCCCATCTTGTAATGAGTTATTATGTTTGGATTATTTAGAGAAAATCCTCTTATGGAATGTAGCAACGTGATGCAAGGTGTTGAATTGTTGTCTTTTCACCTGTAGGTCTTTCTTCCAAACACTCACGACCTGGCCTGCAATCCCCCAGCAAACTCACATGAGCCAGCCCTATCCAGAGAAAGAAATCCTGTTCTGGCTGTGCTTACCTAAATTGGGGTAGGCCACGGAAACAAGAGGCAAGGACGGACACTCCATAGCAGGAGAATTGGGCAGCTACCGGCTGCTGGCAGGCACAGGTAGCTAGGCACAGGTAGCCGTGATCACAGCAAACACTGATCCAACTGTGAACATTAAGATAAGGCCACAAAGAGTTTGTGCCATGTGGGTACAACGTAGATAACTCATCGGACTCTCTGTGATTTCTCATTGACTTCCATTATTGTCTTACAAGAATGGTTGGAGTTAAAAAAAAAAAAAAAAAACTGGTGGTCCTGAGAAATTGACAGAAGTTGCACCCTACACCGTGCTTTGGTTTGTGGAGGGCTTTCCTGAGACTTTAAAAGTGGACTCGCTTATTCCTAGCCTGGCACGGGCACACCAATGTAGGATCTGAGGATGCGGTTTCATCAGACCTAGTAGATAAAATGGTGGACGTTTTTCTGCAGAGACTTTCTTTAACCGATTTTTTTGC
The DNA here is from genome assembly GCF_964204655.1 of Triturus cristatus. Classification (NCBI taxonomy): domain Eukaryota; kingdom Metazoa; phylum Chordata; class Amphibia; order Caudata; family Salamandridae; genus Triturus; species Triturus cristatus. The sequence continues at coordinate 357,002,881 of NC_140586.1, read as the reverse complement.
TTCACACTCAGTGACCTATGCAGTTTATCTGGCATAGTCGTTGCTCAGTGAGTTCCATTCTGTGGGGCAATTAAGGAAGAGGAAGATTGTGCGCCACTGCTTGAAATGACGGCGAAGCAACTTCTACCAGGCTCTGATGAGTCATCCCCACTGGAGCATCAATGTTTTGCAACAGAACTGTTTGGGCAAAAGTTAGGGGAACTTGGGAAGTAGGCAGGCCTCTTGCTTTAACATGGAGACAGTCTTCTAGAAACAAACAATTTTCCAAAACTGCCTTCCGCCAGTTTTCTTTCTGCATCCAGGTGTAGAAGGAGGGGTTCCTGAAAGAGTTCCGTGTGGCTTACCTGGATGACATTGCAGTGTTCAGCAATTCAAGGAAGGACAACCTGAGGCACCTAGGACAGGTGTTGGCAAGGATACGGGAGGTGAAACTGACCATCAAGGCAGCCAAGTGTCAGGTGGGGCAGTCCTCTGTAGTCTACCTTGGCCATGATATGGGGAGCGGGAAGTGCATACTTCCCAAATTGGAGTGAAGGCCTTTTTAGGACTTACTGGGTATTACAGCAACATTGTAGTGAAATATGAAAGTAGCCCCACTGACTGCTTTGACCTTTAGGAAGCAGCCCAGGAAACTGATGTGGACGGCAGACTGTCGGCAAGTATTTGAGGAACTAAAGCAGGCGCTATGCATTGCATCTGTACTGAAAGCACTAGACTTCAGTCAGCCTGTCATTGAACAGATGGATGCCTCTGACAAAGGAGTTGGGGAATTGCTTGCACAACTGGGTAGCAAAGGTGTAGCGTGTCCAGTAGTCTTTATTTGCAGGAGCTTACTACCTTAAGAACAGAACGTGGCAGTTGTGTGCTTAGACCTAGTGTGGGCCTTGCATATGTTCCGCCCTTATTTGTTTGACACTAAGTTTGTGGTGCAAACGGCTCATAAGCCACTGAAATGGTTGACGGCTATAAAGGGAGAGAATCCCAAGTTCTTGAGACAGTTTATTTCTTTGAAACAGTTAGACTTTGTGGTGGAGCACAGACCTGGACTGAGCCACGCAAATGCTCATGGACGTCCGTGGTTTTAGCTATCCGACAACCCATCCTCTCTCCAGGTTAGGAGTTGGTTCTGGATGCTCTGGTCTGGGAGGGGAGTCTGTTGGGACTGAAAAGTCCTCTGCATGGTAACAGACATGCTCCCATGCCCTGAGTGCCCTGCTGCACTGATGTTTGGATCCCTAATGCCGATCTTGTCGTAGGCAAACACAGATCATGTGTATGTGCCATGACATAGGCTTGTTTCACGGATTGTGGTCTTGCGGAACTGGAAGGGGTGTCCAAAGTGCTACCCTCATATTGGTGGGAGACTGCTGCCTTTACCAGGAGTTAAGTAACACAATGAGGGTGGTGGCAGCATAGAGTGTAGTGATCGGTATAAGTGAACAGGTAATTTTTAACCTCTGTCACTACAGTGAGTGAGGCCTACAGGCTCATTCAATTTTAAAGTTCCACTGCTGCGTGCTTAACTCACCCTTGGCCTACATTAGGTTGGTGTGAAGTGCTGCACAGCGCAGAAGTGGTGTATCTGTGCTGGGTGTATGTGTACCTGGGAAGAGTGCAATACAGACATAGTGCAGTTTTGAGCAGTGCGTGCATTGTGTATGGATGTGCTTGTTGTGCATGTGTCTGAGTGGTACAGTATCTGAAGGATGTAGTGCTGTGAAGTGCATGCCAGATAAATGCATGTGCTGGGTGTATGTGTACCTGTGAGCAGTACAATGCATGAAGCATGCAGTGCGTGCATGTTAAATACATATGCCAGATGGTTGTGTGCCTCTGAGTGGTACAGTTCATAAAGGATACAGTGCCTGGCAGTGCGTGCATGTTAAATTCATATGCTGGATGTATTTGTGCATGTGAGTAGTACAGTACATGGAGGATGCAGTACTGAGAAATGCATGTATGCTGTATACATGTACTGGGTATATGTTTGCCTGTGGATGGTATAATACATGGAGGGCCCTGGGTTCCATTATGCGAGATTCAGATCTGCATGTTGAAACATGGAGATGAGATAGAGATATCCCCCCATGTAGATTTGTGTATTTCTACATTCCTGTAAGCTGGGTGAGACCCAAAAGGGGAGGCGAGGAATAGCCCGCCTCTGTACACTTCAAATATTGCTCTTTGATTCAGTGAGAGGTCACAAGGAGGGGGCCTGCACACATCTCATGAAGGAGATGGGGCTGATAAGAGAATCTTAAAGAGTGGGCCTGGGGACCCTGGGCTAAACCTATGATGCACGTATCATTGTTATTGACATTCAGGTGCGAACTCTAGTTCCTCCCATGGCTTATGTTGTGGGACTATTAGCTTTGGAGACATTCGTGCTGTGACAGACTGCTTTTCAAGAGAAAGAGGGAGCAATGGAATGGGTACTTCAAATGAACCAGAATCCCACCCTAAAACTTGAAAAACTCAAGCCGTAAATCACATTTTGTATCTGGAAATGGACTTTAAGAATGGGAGGTTGAGACCACAATAATGGTTATCTGCCAAGCAGCCAGACGGGGGCTGTGTGAGAGGGCAAGCTCTACAAAACTTGTACCTGTGACCAGGATTGGGGGGTGAAGTCTCTCTTCTCAGTGAGGGGCCATCACCCAGTGAATTTAATCCCACCTATCTTGGAGCACCAGCACCTTGCCCAGACCAGTGTGCTCTGTGAGGAAGAGGAGAGCATTGGAGGTAGTGAAGTCCAGTGGGGAGCACTGTCGAGTAGACTCCCTGTGCACGGTGTGAGTAAACGGCTGCTACACCAATCGGTTTGTTGCCCGTGTGCAGGACAGAGCTGTATATTGTGCTGCGCCGATCAGGTTGAAGCCTGTGCATGTTAGAAGAGCGGGAACCCTGTATGCCAGGAGGGTCTGCCGAATAATGACTACAGTGCAGAAAGGGGCTGTAGCCCTGGGCGGTAGTGGAGCAGCAACCCTATATGCCATGAGGGACTTCCAGAGAAAGACTGCTGTGCAGAAAGGGGCCATAGTTCTGTGAGGTAGCAGAGTGTCGACCCCGTATGCCAGGAAAGGAGGCTGGAGAAAGACTGCTGTGTCGAAAGGGGCTTTAGGCCTGTGCAGTAGTGAAGCAGCAACCCTGTTTGCTAGGAGGGGCAGCCGTGGGGAAGATCACTGTGCTGATCGGGCGCAAATCTCTGACTGTGAGTTGCGCTGACCCTCTATGCCATAGGGGGTCACCTGCAGCACCAAGGACTGTGACTTGTCTGCTCTACTGGAGGAAGTGAGAATGCTGTTGGAGCACCGTAACTCAAACGAGGGACCCAGGACAAGATTATTGTAGCCACTCCCCCATCGGTAGCCGAGCTAACACTTCGCAGGAAGAGACGCAGATAGCCTCCGGTCGCTTCAGAAGTGCAACCGCAGATGATCGATTTTGCACCTACTGAGTTAAGCTGCTCGGTTCACGTGCAGCTGACTTATCGGACCTTGGCTGCAGCCTAGGAGCACTCAGGAAGTCCAAACACTTCACACCTGCAGGCACGGGTAAGACTGGTTTCAGGTCTATCAGCCCCAGGGGAACTTGCTGCTAGTAGCATTGTGCTGCTAGAACACTGGTGACTATAATCAAGAGTCAAAGTGGACTCCTGAGACTTGGACTGCTAGTAGGGCACATGCTAGATGTTACCAATATGGGATGGGATATGATCACTATCGCAAACATGAGGAAGGAGTGGGACAGGGAATCGCCATTGTAAGAAATGAGCCCCAATCTCAAGGGGGGATTGTGTAGTTGTTTGTGTATGTTGTATATTTCCTTTGTCTGGGTGCTGTTAAAAATTATAATATTTCTCTTTTTTCATAAAAGTGAGCTTGTTTTTACTCCCCTGTATCCACACTTCCCCACGAGGAAGCCTTGGACTGCGCTTACCCTGTGAGCCAAGTACAGAAAGGTCCTTGTCCCAGTTACTCAGAATCCATAGTAGGTTGTTGATCCCAATAGCCCCAGCATGCCCCGTGGCCCTCTGAAAGGGGTTCTGACACTGGGGTTGCCATTTCATTTTCTTTTAACAAATCTTTTTATTGAATTCGTAGACATATGTAACATTACGGTACACAGAGCAATATATTCAATAGCAATCGTCTCAGGCCCAGACCAAGGTATATAATCCCCAATACATTATGACCACTCATATTGTGCCAGTCATGGAATATGCAGTCCAAGCCTCCCAGATTTTACCATGTTTTCGGAGGCAGCCCCTAGTTTTGTATTTGTAGCATTGGCGCAGTAGTCTGTTCCGCGCCTCCGATCTTCAGTGTTGGGGATTGTAACTTTTAGCCAGGAAGGTGTCCAATGAAACCAGCCGCCTATTATATCTACAACCCCCTCCCCCATTTGTCCATTAGCTCTAGCAGGATCTTTTATGATCTGTTATCACTTGTCTTCCAGCAGCCTGGGAGAGGGTATTACATTCGGTGTGCCAGTATGTATGTATGATCGAGCATTCCTAGATTGTGTGTTAAAATATTCCTATGTGTTTTACAGCGCAAGCATTGTGGGTCCAGGTCAGGATTAATTTTGTGCAGCCTCATAGTGCTGTAGTATACCCTGTGTAGGTATCTGAGTTGTATGAACCTAAGGCACATGAATACCGCCAGCACCCTCGGTCCATCTTGGCTTTCACCCAGTCCTCCTCCAGTGTGCCAGCGTCGTGTTCCCAGCATTCTTTCAGTGTACTTAGGGGGACTAGGGTTTTTTCTACTAGAGAGCGGTATATCTTAGAGATCCCCTTGTCCATTTCTGGGTCATTGTGATGTATGCCTCAGGTGGGTTGTAGTCTTGTACAGCCTGAAGACTGTCCTGTTGTTTCCCCAGGGTGTGCCTAAGTTGTAAGTATTGGTAAAATTCTGACTTGTGCATGTTGTGTGAGTCCATAAAGTGTTGGAACATGCATATTGTGCCACCAAGCCAAATATCGCACAGTTTTAAAATACCAATGTTATCACCGGCACGGAATCCCTGCAAGGCGACCATGTGTGTAAGCCAACTGCCGGCCCACAGCGGTGTTTCCTTGGTCGGGTTCCCTTGCCAGTGAATCCACCTTAGTGCCTGGTGCCAGTAGGAAAGGGATGTCTGGGTTGCCGGAGAAAGGCAAGCTTGCCAGGTTACTCCTGTAGAGTAAGTCTAGGACGCCATGCCGCTCCAGGGCCAGCAGTTCAATGGCTATTGCTAGGTCCACCATAACTCCGAACATCCAGTCATTAATGAGCACAACGTGGCTGTCCCAATAATATAGTTTAATATTCACCCCTCCAAGACCTCCATCGTAGGGACGCAGCACACATGAAAGGCTATGTGGGTTGCCCCCCTTCCAGAGGAACTTCATGAGAATAACTTGCAGTGTGTGAAAGAAGGATAGTGGTATGTTGTGGGGATACATTTGCAGAGTGTATAGCAGCCTATGCAAGGCGATCATTTTGAATAGGGCCCCCATGCCAGCTATTGTCAAGGGAATGTTCTCCCAGCCATCCATATCTTGCTGTACTTGGGCAACCAGGTTGCAAAGTTTTTCTCCTAGGACCTTTCTTTGGTGTGTGTAATATACACCTGAGGTATTTAAAGTTCAGCCCATTTTAGGATAGTGGTTGCCCAGATATCGTCATGCACCCCAGTTAGAGGGAAGTAAATGGATTTGGTCCAGTAAACTTGCAACCCGAAGCCTTCTCCTCAAATCTTCAGTATATGCTTAAGCGTGGTAGGGATATCTCGGGGTCGCTAATGTAGACCAATGCATCATCAGCGTTGAGGGAGATTCTATCATCCATGAATCCGGGGCCAGCAAAAGCTGCTAATTTGGGCATACCTCCTAATCCATTCAGCCAAAGGCTTTATCACCAAGGCGAAGAAGAGAGGGAATGGGGCAGCCCGGCCTCAAAACGTGTCAGATGGCAAATTCCTAAGAGCGTGTCTTTTTGATGCCAACTTTTGCCCAAGGATTTAGAGTACAGTACTGCTACATGGGGAAGTGGGGACCAAAGCTCATGTGGTCTAGCAGCTGGAATATGAACTGCTACCAGATGGAGTCGAAAGCCTTCTCAAAGTCTATCGATACCAAGACCAGGCATTCTGTTAAGACTATTGTGTTACGTAGCCGTCATAGGCAGTGGCGGCTGTTACACTTTGGCAGAAAGCCATTCTGGTCTGGGTCTATCACCGATTGGATCACTTTGAGCACCCTATTTGCCAAGACTTTTGTGAGAAGTTTAGTTTCGATGGTTGATCAGGGAGATCGACCTGTATGATGCACATTAATCCTGTGGCTTACCAGGCCTGAAGATCACCGATATAGTGACCCCCACAGTCATGCTGTAGTTCGCCACGTTCTAGTGCTTTTGTGTATAGGCCCATTATCAATGGGATCAATTCGGAGGCACTCTATTTGAAAAATTCTAGTGGGTAGCCCAGGGTTTTCCCTGCTGGGAGGAGTGGGTGGACGCCTGAAATTCCTCCACTGTAAGAGGTTCACCTAGTGCCCGTCAGTCAAGGTCCTACAATCTGTGAATCATGAAGTCCTCTACTATCGGGTGTTTGTGTTTTGCTGGGGTCAGATGGATTCTGCACAGAAGTTGGTGCAGTAGGCTGGAAATACATGCACTATCTTCTGGGGGCTGGTCAAGCAGTTACTTGTGGGTGTTTGGATGATCGTTGCAAGTCTGAGCTCCACATCTCTGGTCTCTTTGTCCCCTATGTTGTAGATCTTGTATTGGGTGACAACATAAGAGAGGGAGGCCGGGTCCCAGAGCTGTTATCGCAGGATGAGGCAAAACATGTCAATTATGTGTTGCATGTGTGGAGCTGGTCAATTACTCCCTTGTCCCTCCGCTTTAGAGACTGCACCCTCAAGTGCTGCAAGTTCTCTATGTTTCCGTCTCTCTGCCACTGTTTGGAATCATATGATCTGTCCCCTGAAGACCTTCTTTAGGGCCTCCCAAAGCACAGCATGCGACTGGACCATGCGTATCAGTATATTCTTCGATTTGCTGCTGCAGGACGTCGCCAAACGTGGAACCACGTAGCCACCAGGCGCTCAGTCTACACAGCGAGAGGCCACAGGCAGTGGATAGCTTGACTAATACCATGGTGGGGGCATGGTTAGTCAGGGCCCAAGGAAGGATCTGGCCGTTTGTTACATCGCCAGCGCCACCGATAGAAGGAAAGCATAGTCTATTCAGACTGAGAATCTGGGAGTACTGTGTGTATTCCCTAGTACAGTGAAGAAGGAGGTGCCACGTATCCACCAAGGCTATTGAATGTACCAAGTGTATGGACTTTCGGGGTTGGACTGTGTTAGTGTCAGTCTTGGGGTCCATGACTGAGTTACAGTCGACCTCTACTATCATGTGGCCCGGGCAGTACGGGAGAGGATCTGCGACAGAGCCTGGAGGGTATCTCAACTACTGTAGGGGGGCATACACCAAGGTAATGGTCTACTGCTTCCCTTGCAAGGACCCCTGAATGATCATGAATCTACCCCGATCGTCGTGATGTATGTTTGAAATTGTCTGTGTAGGAGAATGACTGTCCCTCTAGTGTCGTTTGTGTAGCCCAAGTGATAGACCCTGGTGTTCCCGCCCGGGAAAGTAAGGGGCGTCTGTTGCCCAAACGGTGTGTCTCCTGCAGGAGTATGACGTGAGAAATGTGTGTGTCACTTGAGAACCTGGAATACTGCACCACTTTTAATTTTGTTGCTGGGGTCATTTATATCCCATCAAAAGGATTTGGAAGGTGTCTTTGGAGTGTGTCATGGGGGTTTCTGCCACCTCGTGGGTGGGCTGGGAGAGGCAATGTGTCGCTGTGCTTGGTGTCAAATAAGATATAAACTAGGTAACTGAGTAAACATTCTAACTGCCCCCCTCCCTACACTTCTGAACATGAAGCATCCATCGCCCATATTCAACTGTGCCAAGTGTGTTTGTATATGCTATAAGGTGGGCAGCTTGAGCTGTGCTCTGAGCCATTAGTAGTGCACAGCATACCCAGCTTAACTTACTCGATTATCTGTTACATCACATACAGAGCCATTCTGCCCAGCAAGCCATCCATGTCCACCTCCCAAAACACATGAAGCTGGTATTGTGTTGAAAAAGGAATTTGTAAAGTCAGTTGGTTGTGTTGTCTGGTAAGGCAACCAGGGTGTGCTCCCTGGCACCAATCCCAGCCATCAGACACCCTTCAGTTCAGATGGCCTTCTCTTTGGAGCCACGGTGTAGAGGTGTCCAGTCACTGCTGCTTTTCCATTGCGATCCCAGCCGCATCCTCATCTCTTCAAGAGGCGGTGACCCTCTGGCTGGGGGTCACCCCTTTACATCTTTCTGTCCCACGTGGGTGGGGGCTGTGATTGGTCCTGTACTCTGGGTCTCGGAATATCCAGCAATTCCCACACCACCTGGGGTGTTTCAAGGAAGTGTGTTTTGGCTTTGTGTATTACTTTCAGCTCAGCAGAAAACATTAACATGTACATCAGCTGCATCGCCTTCAATTTTTTGCTTCACGTGTGTGATGGATATCCTTTACTGTTGTTCTTGTAGAGTGTAACCGGGTAGATGCTTACCCTCGTTGAGTCTACCATTAGGTGGGCGTGCAGGCAGCTTGTTAAAATAGTTCCGAAAATGTGCTCCCATAAGTCTTGGGGGTGCCATGGTGTCTGCTGAGCAGATAGGGTTCAGTGTGCCCATTCGATCACAAAGCACACAGAGGAGGCATCTGCAGGCATCCATGATCATAGCCAGGTTCATAAAAAGGCCTTAAGGGGTTTTCCCTCTGCCCCTCTGGGATGTCAGGTTATTCTTTTCTTGATCAGCCCTCTGCGTCCTCCACTCTATGCTCTACGCTCAAGTTAACTCACTATCTCATTGAGGTTTGTGACAGCCACAGTCAGTGTGTGGACCGTGTCCTCAGTGGTGAAGATCCGGTGCTCGGCATCCGTGGCTGCTTCTCTATTTCGGTGCGGAGGTTACAGATGACCCTCTAGATCTGTTTTGGGGTGAGTTGCAAGACTGCATTGTCCCCCTCTCTGTTGCCCCAGTCCACTCAAAGCCAGCTGCGAGGAGTGCCTCCTGTAGACAGTCTAGTGTGGCTGGGTAACCTTACCACAGCCAAATCACCTAGAGGGGCAGCCATTATTGTCCATCAAAACCCACATAGCCTGTTCCCCGTCCAGATGGCTGCATTGCCGGGGCAGGTTATCAGTCCAGGGAACAAGGCAGTTCAGGACTACAGCAGGCAGCTGCTGTGCCACGGGCAGCGGGCTATCAGCACGGAGGCCACGGGCAATGCAACATTGCAGCTGGATCGGCTGTGCCGCAACAGAGTTCGCAGTCTAGGAGGAGCTCGTCTAGGATACGTCCGCCATGATGCGCAGCAAGCCCTGCCTCGCTGTGGTTCAATGTCCACTTATCCACTGCTAATGGCTCTTCCATTGGGGGCTATTCTTCCCTTCTTCTCCAGTGTTTGTGGGCATTCTATTTAACATACCTTAGTGTTTACAGTGGTCCAAAACGGTTGTACACCAGAACTTTCCAGCATTGCCCAGGATTCAAGGTCGAAGGTGACGTGTGCGAGTTTCCCAGGAAGAACTGGGCCTGGGAATGCCCTTGACTTTCTTTTTGTTCCAAAACCAGTCAGGACTTTCTGCTTGTTTTTTTAATATGAATAGGTTAAATGCATTTGTAAAGGAAGTCCCATTTCAGATTATTTGTCTTCATGACATTTTCCTGACGGTGGCACCAGGGGATTTGTTGACATCAATAGACATGCAGGATGCATACTTTCGTGTCCCAGTGGCTCTTTCTCACCGAACGTTCCTCTTCTTTGAAGTTCCCTCAGCCCAGTACCAGTTCGGTGTCATGCCATTTGGCTTGAAATCAGCCCGAGGGTATTCACACATGTGTTGGCCAGTCTGATTGGCCTTCTTTATGAAAGAGGTGTCCTTCTCTTTCTGTATCTTTATGACTGGATATTACGTGCCCCTTGTCATGGATATTGGGTGGATTCTGAACCCGAAGAAGTATTTGGATCAATGCAAATGGATGTCATTTGTAGGAGCTCTGTTCAACCCTTTCTTCAGAATGGTGTTTTTTCCCTTCAATGAGCGCTCTCCAGTTGAGGATTCATCTAAAACATTTTGTGAATTAAAATCAGGCTTCAGCTCGTGTGTGGTTGAGGTTGCAGAGGGACATGACAACCTACGTTTTGTGGTGCCTTGGGCCAGGCTGCCCCTTAATCCCTTTGTCCAGCATTTCCTAAGATCCTGGGACACCCAGGCCAAGCCCTACATTCCTCTGATCCCAGTTCCCGTCAAGATTATTTTGTGTCTCGAGCGACGACTTTAGGAAATTCATCTAAGCTACAGGGTGGACCTCTAGCATTTGTCTCTTGTGATCATGACTTGAGATGTAGTAGGGTTTCGGAAGAGATTTTCAGATCATCGTCAGTGCAGGGTCTGTGGTCCCTCGAGTTCAGGAGGTCTTCAAATTGAGAAGAACCCAGAATTATTTGGGTAGCTGCTCAAGACTTTGCTTTTCTGCTCTTGGGACAAGCACTTTTTATCTGTCCCCCAAGAAGTAAGACAGTTACTGTTTCTGGAGCCTCTTCCTCAACAGCTCCCCTCTGCTTTAGTTATTGAAGAAATCCTGCTTGTCATCAGGACTGGGCCCAGAAATTGAACCTTTGGTGTTCAATGTCCAGCTTCCCTAGAGCCTATGTCTTTTGGCCACTGTATGAATAAATCATCAACGATACAAATTATGGGCTAAAGGTTATGGTAGGCATGGAAAGAAAAATACACACACTGCTATTATGCTTTAGTGGGAGAATTCCCTTCGCATGTGCCCCCTCATGTCACTGGGAGGTGTGAGGCCATCGCCACCAGGCACTTTGTCACAGTGCTTAATTTGTAAAATATTAAGTGCCGGGGCTCTGACCAGAAGGCTACCCGCAGCTTGCATCACCCATTGCCCCGGTCATCGCTGCCAAACAACTACTAACCATCTCTATCGCATGTAAATGCGACAGTTCAGATTATTCCAGGTCTCCAAACCCAAATGAATGGCTGGGGAGGCAGGTATTAGTATTTCTTTAATGTATATTGTTTTCCTAAACAACTGTTATACTGCTCATCTCTAAATTACATGAGCAGCGCCACCTTGTGGCAGACTGCCCTAAGTGTGGTGTTGACAATTAAGTGCCGGTGCTAAGCACCGGAAACCAATTAAGTGCCGGTGCTCAGCACCGGAAAGCTCCGGCTCAAATTAAGCACTGCTTTGTCACCTATCATTTGATCTCACATTGTGATACTGGTTGCCACAGGTTTTCACACTCATGGTTCCATAGTGTGACGGTTTCTAGATATTAAGTAAAGTCTGATAGGGGTGCCACATTTTGAGAATGGTAGAGGTGTTTGTACTAGTTGTAAAGCTGGTTTATCCCTACACATCTGACCCACACATTCTTGACCTCTATTATCTCCTTGAGGCCCATGTAGGCACACCATTCTGGACAACGTTCACAATGGGCGCATTCGCATTTTTCATATGTTCTAGCTATGGCATATTTAAGATTTTGACCTCTTTGTCTGCTTCTTCATGAAATTTCAACAGGGTGTTGTTCAATCTCTCAAGGATCTATGTTTAGTAAGTATAGGAGTATTAATTTTCTAGCTTTTTAACTTCCGTTTCCAACCTATCCATGGTGATCTCAATCGACTTAAAGATACTGGCTTGTTAGCAATGCTTACGCCTGTTGTGTAAGCTGTAAATGTCTTGCATATTGATTCCAATCTGACCACAGTTCCAGTATGTAACTGGAAAATGTGCTTATAGATTACCACAACTTTTCTTTGAACACTGTGCCCAGCAGAGTCTTGGTTGGGAAGCACCATGTTCTCCACCAAAGCTACATGGGTGATGCTAATCACATCACTCAAGCCTGGATCATATAAGCCTCCAACTCTAATCAATATGGAAACAAAGATATTGGAGACAATTATAACATAGAGACTTCTTGCCAACATGAAGGACTAGGTGCTAACACAACAATCTGGTTTTGTATCAGTCCACTGCTAAACACATAGGGCCTATTAGGGGTTGCAAGTCCTACGACAAACTGCATTAAAAAACACGAGCCGGACTCCATCCATGCGACGGCATCCAGTTGAAGTGAGTCATAGTTTGCGATGTACCGCATGCATAGTAATGAGGTAGGCCAAATTGCTACCCACTCCAAATGGTGATTTTGCGAACCAACCGAACAGTACATAATAGTGCAGAAAACCAGAATCAATTTGCAAAAAGTGCACAATTTGTGACCACTTTTTGCAAATCGATGCATAATACCTCTGAGCCGAAATCTCCCAAAGTTTTTCCAGCTCCTTCATTAAATAAACCCACAGCAACAGAGTTGTTTGACCACAAAAAGTAAGTTGCATCACTAGAACGGTCTTTCATGTCCATGACACTGAGGAAACTGGATCTAAGGGAGGTACCGCTGAGCTGGAGCTCACTCCTCTACGGCAAACCTGTGGCACGTGGTGGTGTGAGGGTAAATAGATGCACTTCTGTGGCTATTAGTCTAACACAGAGCATAAAGCAGGGATGCCCGCTGTCTCCTCTGCTGTTTCCAATACCGCTTGAGCTCCTGGCCAGTGCCCTCTAGGAGAGTGGCTGCAATGGGGGTTTGCGATTGGGGCAGGGAATCGAGTCAAAATAAAGCCCTTAAACTGAGGGAAGTGGTCATACAAGGGATTTTGTCAAGCGTATTGATTAACTGGGGCAAATACAAGGTAAGTCTGCTACGAAGAACCCAAGTTTGGACTTGGGAGGGAAGATTTGGTGCATTTCTTTGGGGTTTAGCTATATAGAGGTAACACTTAAAGACAAATATGGCCCTGTGATTGCAAAGAACAAGACAGTATTATGAGGTAGGCGAGGCTCTCGTTGTCCTTAGCAGAAAGAATTGAGCTTGTTAAATAATAGTTCGGCATACTTCTACAACTATTTGAAAACATCCCAATATCACTGATTTGGGCTTTCTTCAAAAACATATAATCAATGCTGATCAGACTGGTCTGGGCTAGTAGGCTGCCCTGGTTGAGTTGGGACACAATTACCTTACCATATGACAGAGGTGGGTTGTCAATCTCGGATATGGAAGACTATTTTTAGGTGGCACAGGCACATTTTTGATTCTGCTGGCAGTGGCGGCTGGCATCTACGGCGGAGGTCAGGCACACGGAAGTTCAAACACAACAAATATCAAAATTATTTAAACACTTACCTAGCCTCTGCACCGGGCCTCTTCTTTCTGGAGCTGCAGCCTGGCCACCAGGACACTCCCTTGACCAATCCTGGCTCTGCTCTCATTCCATGAGAGCTGCGCCCTAATTGGAGGGAGCAGCCTCACTCTGCGCTTCACAGCGCTCTGGAGGCCTGCATTTCTCTAACCCAGTTATCTTAAGACAGCTGGCTTAAAGTTGTTTAAAGTGTGCCTGTGTGGCTGGCCGTCGCAAGATGGCCGGCCAAAAAGACATGCGCACAAAAAGACAGCCCACCCTCCTGTCACTCAGCAGCAGCTCCGCCCCCGTCCAGATGCTCTGTTTGGGACGGGGGATGAAAAATATAATGGTAATGAATTACTATTTTATTCTTAATCTCTGGGGCATTGGGTGTATTTTAAGTGGGGGTGGCGCTCCTCCGCTCCAATGGAGGAGACACCGCTGTCTGACAGTTTATATGAAACAGCCAATGCCACATGCACCCGTGAAGGGGTCCAGATATTCAGCTAGGCCTCTAACTAGGCCGTTGTCTCAGAGAAACACTGTGGTGTGCATGGTATGGGCTTGGCATAAAATAGCTATATGTATGCTGTAGGGTACTCTCTGGAGCTGTACTAGCATATAATGCTAGTATACCGGCCACCATGGAACATGAAATACAAACCAACCTCGCACAAATCAGATTGAGGAAAATGGGTGACATGTTTCCATTGGGCTCATTTCTTACATTGGAGCAATTTAAAGAATTGAGTTTGCACATGCACTAGTTATAGCCTTATACTTCAGACTTAGACACACTCTTTACAGGACCTCACCTTCTCAGATGAGCCCTAGACATATGCCATTATAACTGTAAATGACATCCTCATCACCGTTCTACACCATAATACATATCTATAACACACTAGCTAACTCCAGGGTGGCACGGAAGGTGACCCCCAGGCAGCAGTGGGATAGAGTTAGGGTTGGTGATGACGGATGGACAGTGGCTCCACTAACAGAAATGAAACTCCACCCCTTAATAGCAGACCTAGGTTGTAATAGTAGATGTACTTTATAAGATCTTTGCGATCGAAAATAAAGTTATGATGATGATGCCATAGTATAAATACTTGCATGGAATGCATTATACCCCTATGAAGCTGAAGGCCTTTGGGCTGGACGAGAGCACGGAGCGCCGCTGATGTCGGTGTGAGGAGACCGGCTTCTTGCACTTGACCGAGGCCTGTCCTACGCTGCAGGACTTTTGGAGGTAGATCTTTCCCATGCTGATGGCTCCATTAGAATTTGTTAAAGATTTGCTTCATAGCAATGCCTCTCTTGCTAGCTAAGAGGCGCATGCTGTACCTTGGGGTAGAGGCGCTGCTCCTACAGTTGAGGACTGGATAAAAGACATGTTGCACTGTAAAGGAGCGGTGGACAGTTGGATTGCTGCCAATTCGCATCCCAAAGATTTATGAAGGCCCCTCCGAAGAGACCTATTAAACTGGAGCAGTGAGAACACTCCAGTTTGGGAGGCCACATTGAATAGTGGAGGTGTGGGAGGTAGTTAACAATAAGATGGAGAGATATAAGCAAACTACGCTAAGTGCCCTGATAGAGATCAGTCCACTGATTGAACAGTGGGAAAGAAATGGAAAAAAACAGATTTGTAGAAGAAGACCAGAGAATACACTGAAGTACATGCCTTGTGGATATCAGTCATATACCAGCAATCGCTCCCATGCTTGTCTATTTGTCACCGCACGAGAATATTTTCGATGTCCTCACATGAAAATGCCTTTTTTTAATTGATGCACTCAAAACCATGTTTGGAAAGTTTCATGTAAAACACGTATTTTCTTATGAAATCCAAAAACGGCTTAATTGATGCGTTTTGTTAATATCTTGCAAATAGGGAGAGGATGGTGTAACGGCCAGAGCTGCTGACTTTGGAACTGGGGAACCAGGTGCGAGTCTTGGCATCGGGTCAACATTTTGGGTAAATCACTTAGGGCTATATGTACAAAGCATTTTTCTAGTTGAAAACGGGCTGATTCACAGAATCGGACCGTTTGTAACCAGATAAATGCTTTTTGGAATGTACAATGCCTAAATTGCGATTGAGTAGCCTGTTACCGAATCGCAATTTGGGTTTTGCGATTCGTAATTTGGAAGGGCTGTGTTTAGGGCGTCCCTTCCAAATAGCGAATTACATTGGTAGGTACTGATGTTTTGTGACCAGAATGCAGTTGCAAAACACTTGTACTTTACCACCAACTCAAAGTTGGTGGTAATGCATTCGCAAATTTGAAGGGTACCCATGGGCCCCCTTCCCCTTTGTGAATGTTGGGAAAACATTTTTTGATAGCAGGCAGTGGTCCCATGGACAATTTTTTATTGTTAAAACGCATTTTGTATTCCTTTAAGAACAAGCATTGGCATAGCCAATAGGTCTCGCCTTTGGGACCTTATAAGTATTGAGTTATGCAGCACAATATCCTTCCTGCAACAACATTAACTGTTGCATGGCTAAACACTTATAAGGTCCCAAAGGCGAGACCTATTGGCTATGCCAATGCTTGTCTCTTCTGCTGCTTCCATTGTCTTTGAGCATGACCTCGGTACTTACATTTCTGCTGACCTAAAGCACTGTTGACTAATTCTATGGCTGTGAGGTGATTCATTTTAGCAACTCACTGCCGAGGAGATAAGGAACCCCGCCTTTTCTTCCGCTCATCAGTGGCATTAAATAACGTCAGGTTAATATCATGAATATTCTAAGTTACGTTCTGGGTGCTTTGCACATCATTGTGTACCCACTGTGCCCGCTGTGATTTTCTTATTGACAATCGGCATTGGACCTCCTCATTTTTGTCTTTTGCTTTATTGTACATGCTCTCCAAACCTCAAATAAAAAAGCAGATACGTGTTGTTACCCAATTCATTGTTTCTCATTTAACAGACCTTGGTAGGATGAAAGGCAGAGTAGAACGTTTGAATGCCATGGGGTTAAATATAGATCCCAGCAGTGAATGGTTTTAGTCCAATGAGCTATCACACCTGGCCGTCTTTGAGAGCATAGACTGACTCTAGAAGTGTGGTTAATAAAAATGAAAATCAAGGTTCCAGCGCCTATACAACATGTCAATTCTAAATGGTTTGAAATTCTGTCATTTTAGGGATGCCTATAATATAACAGAAAGATACCCAAATGAACTCTTAAGCACGATCAGCAAGTATGCGACTTTATACATAGGACAAATGTATTTTTTTCGAAATCAATATGGAATCCAATTATAGCCACTAGATGGCGGCAGTAGCTTTAATTTCGTTTTCAATAATTATAGAACTGAACGGAAGAAAGAACTTCAAACCCTGGACCCCTTTCCCTCCACTTCTCTCCTTCGCAAGTTTTCATCCCACAAATTAACTTGCAGCAATTTATTTAGCGCAGACATTACGCAAATGTGTGAAAGCGCTTTGGAGTAGAAATAAAACACTACATGAAAACTACAAATGTAATCCGTAAAAATTGTGTGTAAACAGTTATGACAATATTGACATAACATTCCATGAGAATTCTAAGTGGCACCAGTTAGAAATATTGAGTAACAAGATTAGGCTAAATGAAGTATAATATAAAATCGAGGTGAGTAAATAAACCTCAAGGTAAGGCTCTATGCAGATTACAAATATATGGAAGGGGGGAGAGGGCAGAGATTAATTAAAATGTCTCTCTCTGGATTTAAAACTTGTCCGTCGTCTGGTTATGGTCCGTGGGGTAAAGTTACAAAGTGTGGTAGCGCTTCCAGAAAGGGATGGGTCGAAAAATCTCTCCTTTTTAAAGCTCATGGTCAGAGGCGTAGCTAGAGCTTCTGGCGCCCGGGGCTACCCCTCAGATTGCCGCCCATGGCAGGTAGCGGGGGGCAGGTGGGGTTGCTGGGGAAAAAGGACGGCGAGCAGAGGTCCGAGAGACACGTAGTATCGCCGCTAATAGTTACCTCGATCATGCAAGTTACATGCACATACAGGACACGGTCCAAGGCTACACAGTAGGTAGGAAGGCACATCTTTTATACCTTTCACTAGCTCCCTCTGTGTTTTTCACTTTTCAAAGAAAGCAGGGGATGCAGTTGGCAGTCAGGGCCACATTATGCCCAGACCCCTCACTCTTATCTCTTCCTTTCAAGCAGCCTAAAGCTCTCTTCCTCTTTTCTATCCAGATGCCTCTTGTTGGACGGACTTAACTCGTTTAAGACACCAAGATAAATATTTGTAGAGTGTGGACTTGGCGCAAGGGTCTGCACATATCACCGTCAATGTAATACGTCATGAGAGAGGATATACAGAGAACATGGACACTTGCCTGAGGTAGCTAACCAATTGCATTTACTGTTGCATTGTACCAGAGATGATATTGACCAATGAAGGCACCCAAGGTATTCCTGTTGGTCAGGTATGGTCAGTTCATACGAGTAAATAATTGTGCAGACACACCCTTGAGCTGCAGAAGTGTGGTGTCAGGCTGGGGGCCACAGAAATCCAGTCTTGAGTTGGGAGGTGTACACTGAGAGAGTTTGTCTATGCCTGTTTTCTGCTGCAGATTTTTCTACTTCTAATTCTACTAAGTGCATGATCTCAAGTAACTGAGAATAGAATGCTGTATTTACTGCATCCAGTAGACACACTTACTTACCCCAAGTGAGGTGTTTTCTGGTTGCAAGAAATAGAACACACTCAAAGCTTTTCACTTGGAAATTAGGCATAACGTGCAGGATCAGTATTTAACTCACACAATTTAACATGTTTTCTCTTTTTCAAAGGCCTTTTCGGCCGAATACATTTCCACAAGTTTGACCTGCCAAAAACTGTCAAAGGAAAACAGCAGAGATGCAATGTGTATCTCACAGATCTAAATCCCAGTCCTGTTAGAAACTTCTGTTTGCATAGATTTTGGTCAAAGCTCATAATCAGGGCCTAACCATCTGAATTACCCATACTAGGGGGCTGAGAACATGTCCCTGTCATGGTTTGGCCCACTCCAGGCCACTACAGGCTCCGCTTCCAGGCCTGCATTTTTCTGTTACATCCTAATGCAGTCTGGGATTTGTAGTGATGTCATGCTTCCATTGAACAAGGACACCTGACACCAGACATTTGTAGGTTTAAAGTAATGACCTGGACAAAGGATGTTACCCTAGAAGAGCCCCTCGCATGAGTGTGGTCTTGGGTTTTTAAGGATATGGGAACAAGAAACTCATTCATCCTTTAAAATAAAGTTGTACAGATGCTCTTTTCCACCACTTACTTCCACTTGAATCAGCTGTTCGGATCCCCCGCACTAAAATCCAGTCTTTCCCAGCAGCATTTCCCTAGCAGGAGAGGGAGCTGCTCCATGGTTAGGCAGCAAACCTTGGCGTTTGATATCCGGTAAAACCCTCCATGTTTCATAATCAGCCTCTGTCTTGTGTCCAGGGGTTAATTAGGCACGAGCTGCCAGGCTTCTGATGTTCACTGATTCACTGAATGAGGTGTGGGCGAGCAACTAAGGGCTCCAGTCAAGGGGAGTAATGGCTCATTTATTCTTGAGAGATGCAGTCTCTTCAACTCTCAAAATGAGGAGGCTCTCACGCCACAGTCACCAAAGAGCCTTTCCTTCCCTCATGACAACCGAACCGTTTAGGGGTATCCAACCTTTTCTGTAGTGAGAGCTACTTCTGATCTATGAAAATCATCGTGAGGTACTAAAGGCTGAGTAATGTGTGCATGATGTCCCACCCACGCCCCGCTTTACTGACTAGGGATAAAGTAATATCCATTTAATGCCTGCAATGCACAATATGAAACCAGAGAGCTTGGTATTAGTCCCAGCTTCCCTCTTCAACACATTGTGTACTCCTGACCTCTGCAGTAACCAGCTAAGAAGATTACAATCATAAGAAATCAAACACACCTGCAGTGCTGTTCACGGCTGCCAGCATACTAAAAACCATAAGCTACACATTTGTCTCTCACACCTGCTCATCCACCACACTACTATGTTCCATAACTCGGTAACCACACCTCAGTGGTCATCACGCACAACATGGAAACACTTACCACAGAGAATCAGAGAATCACAAAATAAAGACAACCCCTTTCCAACCGTACAGCCTACATGGATCAACTTGTTGACCGTGTAGTGCTTCAGTGCCCCACATAAGTGTAGTAAGCACTATATAAATGCAGCAATACGGGGGAGGAGCCAAGATGGCGACCGGAGCAGACGCTTGAGCGCCCGGCTCCGTCGGTCCGTGGCCTCGGACTACTATCCTGATGCTCATCCTTGCCGATTCTCGAGGTGCACCGTGTGCGAAGACGCGCTGACCGCGCTGCTGCTTTCCCGGAGTCTCAACCCGCCCGGATGCCCGAGTTCTGGGTGCTTTTGTCCTCGGCACTGAACCCTGCGCCCTTACGGCCTTTGCAGGCCTCCTGGAAGCTCCGCAGTTACCGGACCAGCTAGCGCTAACCTGAGCCCCGCGGTCCCGATCTCGCCTTGCACCATGGATCGTTGCCGGATGAGCCCGAGGAGAGACGGCCGGACACCTTCTGCATCCTGTGCCTGACGGGCTGGAGCTGTGGGGTGGGCCCCGGTGCGGTGAGTCTCCTGCCCCGCTCTGAGGACCGAGCTGCGGGGGGCTGCTGCCCCCTTTGCCTATTGCCTAGCCAGCGGCGAGGGGGACCGGCGAGAAGATAAGCGACTGTCGGCCTTTCCTGTTGCGGCGTAGACCTGAGGGGAATTGACCCCTTGCCACGACCCCCCCCCCCTGGCCAGTGCACCGTATAGCGGCAAAACATGGCGTTGAGTGCCTGCTCGCGGCTGGGGGGTGATACTCCGGTCTCGCCCGCTGCCCACTTCGCCCTCCCTCTTCCGGACACCAGCTCCACAGTGCCGTCCCGGATTGCTGCTGATGTTGGGGCCCAGCTTCCGCTGACATGCGGCTCCGTCCTGGCTGTCCTGCGGGACTTTCAACTACAGATGTGCGCTGGCCTGCAGGCGCTGAGTGAGAGGTTTGACCCCATACTGTCGGCTGCGGGCCGTGAGCGCACTGTTTGTCATCCGCAGGGCGTAGGTCTCCCGGTGCTCTTGTCCTCTTGCGGGGACGCAGCGGCGGTGTATGATTGTGCTACACTGGTGCCTTCATCTAGCGCTCCCGGCGCCCAGGGTCCACCGCTCTCCACCTCAACTGCGGATACTTTGTCCCCCTGGTCATGGCAGCCTGCTTCATTGTTCCCTGCCTCACCGCGTCCGCGAGGCTATCCTGCTGAGCGATACCTAACGGCTTCGAGGGACCGTCCGCGGTGGCCCACTGCTGCCTTTTTCTGGAACTCCTGTACCTTACTTGCCAGGTTTGGATTTTATGTGGTGCAACGAGGGACCCCAATCGGTGGTCGGCGGCCATTTCGTGATCCTACTTCATCATCCTTTCACAAGCGGCCATCTTGTCTTTGTCTGCTCGGGACATGGGGCCTTCACGCAGGAGCTGGTTTAATCCCAAGCCCGCGATCGGGCCAGGGCTAGACTGACTTCTATCGCTATGGTTATGGACGGGCTGGCCTGGGACTGGGACTGTATGTATGTTTTGCGCGCACTCGTCGCGACTTGTATCCCTTGCTTAAACTGTGGTGCCATGGTATCTTTGCATGCCGTTTTTTGGCGTTGAGGGCTTCCAGTGTGTGGGGGCCATAACTGGCTGATGGTTCGGGGCGCTCTGGTGTCCAGTGGGCTCCTCCCCACCTTCTTTTCTGCTTTCTTCCCTTCTTTACTCTGTTCCTACTTTCTCTCTTCTCTATATTTCGGGTTCATTGGGCGACAGGCACTATGCTGGGGGGGGGGTAGGCCGTAGCCTCCGCATTGGTGTAGGGTGGGGGGGTAATACGCTGTTCTCAATTAGTTCTATGGGCCTTTCTTCTTTTATGTCTCTGTGCTCTACTTTCTTCGATTCGGGGTCCGGGTGTGGGGTGGATCGAGTGGGGGCGGCTCTGGAGGGGCGCGTACTTGCTCATGTGACTATCCTGATATATCTCTGCACCGCCTCACTGATTGAGATTTTACTCCCATTGTTGTTCTTACTGATGTTGCTGCTCGCCCGTGTGGTGAAGCTATCTTGCGGACTCGAATCTACTTTGCTCTTATCCTTCATTGACTTTTTTTTCTCTGATAAAATCATCAAAAAACTTAAAATTAACCTTCACCTCTCCTTCCCCGGGTTTCAAAGATTTCTCCAGTATGCAACTTATAACCTGTTGTTAATCCTGACCGTTGATGCACGGGGGCTGTAATGTGGGTATCAGTGCTTTACTGTATCGTGGCCGGCCTGACGGTTGTAGGCCCGTATTTGTTCTTTTAAGATGCACGAATAAAGGTTTTTAAAAAAAAAAAAATAAATAAATAAATGCAGCAATACAATTATTTTATTACATCATGCCTCCTTTTTCCACATTATCACATGCCGGGACCTTGAAATATCTGCGTTCAGGGTGTGCATGGTACAAAAACCCTGTTCAAAAATCTCTCCTGCCAGACTATACATTTGCTCCATGTGATAATAATTTATGCCACATGTATGGTGCACGACTTGCCACTTAGTTTGTTAATATAGCATTGTCATCATGGATGGTGAGGGTCCATCCTTTCATGTTCCAAAGCTATTACTTCTAAAAATGCCTCTCAATGTAGTGATGTAATCTGATGTTCGCATGAAATGCTTCTGTATGTAGGAGAAATAAACATAACGATTTTTTAAAGGACTCAATCATATTTTTGTATGAATTTTGTGTCACTATTTGCATTATTTTCAAGTCTTTGCTCATGGAAAGAAGGGGCCACAGACCTACGCTTGACCCATGCTCAGTTCTCCCTGTTATTCTCCCTATTTCCAACATATATATATGGCCACTGCAGTGGTGGGGTACTTTTTTTTAATGGGATAAGTTTAAAGAGAAAAGTTAAGCCTTATTTTCATTGTGTAATGAAATTAACACTTCATTTTAAATTTCTCCTGTTGTCATTAAATTAAAGCACAGTTGTACAGGTATTTTTTGTTTTTTTAAATAAAGCACCTCTTGGAAGTTCTCCCTGTGCACAAACTGGAGCCAGGAACGTAATTTTACATATCTCCCATTATTTCATTAAAATGTAGTGAATAGACGTACAATTATGTTCTGGGTTCGTTTTGTGGCTATGTGTAAGGTAATATTATTTCTTTAAAAATAAAAGATGCGTGTGAAATGCTGTTTTAATTCAATACTGTATCAATGTATGGTTACCATTGCATTATACACTCTCAACTACATTACAGCACAAACCACATTGTAAAGCACGCAATGCGTAGCCATGATCCAAGGTGTACTTCACACGACCACTTATGGCTATCAAAAAAGAAACTTCCCAATCACTCGACATAATGATGTAAACTTACCCCTAGTCATAGGCACGTTTGGAAGAATGTCGAGCATAGACCGGTTTATCTATGACAGACTGTAGCAGATGCAATTGCAGGTATTGAAAGTTTTGTCTACAAACACATCTATAAGTTGACAGAGGGTAATTAGTGATTTTAAATGTCGTCATTGACTAAATTCCATGTACATGATCTCCCATAAGAACTGGAAAATCATACAATCACACCTCTCGTGTTTTTTCAGGCATTGAAGATTCTTGAGCATTGAAAACTGCTCGGGTTTTAGATGCCTGAAAAAAAGCATTGTACGGGGATTTCTTTTTTTTTAAATTACGTTCCTCTTGGCTACAAACCTGATGCCCGGCCCGTCTGCGTGGCAAGTGCTGCATCTCCTGCGCTGTGGTATGCGGAGCCAATTGTGCTTTCAAGGCTGCCGCTCCGGCCTCAAAGTCAGGCAGGATCAGAGCACGATGCAGACAGCAGAAGGCAGGCATCGTGGCGAACACTGCTCCTGCTGGGCCTATGTCAGCAGCTTCCTATAACGACGAGCACATGCAAGAGAGCTGAAAAAGCATAAAATAAAAACAAACGAGGATAGGATACTAAAGTGAAAGACAAGCTGCGAGTTTACAGTAGTATCCGCGCGAGCGCGAGTGTACCCAAATAAATTATAAAGGCTGCCGCCACGGGCCACCACTGCCACGCGGCCGCCGCCCACAAACTAGTGCCGCCTGGGGCGGACCGCCCCCACCGCCCCCCCCCTAGCTATGCCACTGCTCATGGGTTCTAAAAGCAGAGCTTCAGCGTTTTGTGATGGTCTGCTCCCACAAGATGTCTTCAACTCAGCAGGTAGGCATTGTGGCATGGAGCTGTGAGTTGTTATGTGAGTAATACAGGCTCTGGCTTCAATGGGAAGCCAACATTCCTTTTGGCCCCTGTTCTAATTTCAGCATGCCGCTTTATCCAGCTTTGAGTAGAGCAAGCTATTAACAACAACTAAAAACCCTAGAAGTTCACAGCAAAAACAAAGGTTAACCCCTTCGATGCTGCGCAGATTCCGCCGCTGTGCTGACGGAATCTTGCGCGGGTGTGGTCATGACGGAATGGTTCCGTCATGAGCACAGCTCAACCGTGGGTCATGACGGAACCATTCCGTCATGAGCACCGAAGGGGTTAAAGAGAGGTTGTAGTTAGGCTTTGCAATAATATAAACAAGCGCACGCGAAAAGCATTGGCCGCGCGGGCACCGAAAGTTAAAGTGATCACGATGCACTTAATTACCCGTGACGGAGAAAAGACAGATGGCGGCTGCGTGCATTCACGCGCACATGCACGCAAGCTTGAGGCCAGCAAACGCCTCTGGTAGCACTTTGAAAACCCCCTTACTAAAAGTCGAGCAAGCAGCTCATGCGCTGCTCTAGGCTCGACCTAAAAACGGGGGTCATTTAGTAAAAAAAAAAACTTTATCCAAAGGCAATCGCTGATATGGCGGTTTGAGGAAATCATCCGGCCACCATCCCTGTGGTGGCTGCGATTCCCAATGGGTCGCAAACTGTGACCTACCTCGTTAATATTCGTGCAGTAGGTTGATTTGCGACCCACTAGGAATCTCAAGAATGAAACAAACAGTTTTATTCATAAGAAATGGCGATATCCAAATAGCGTTGCGGATAAAATCGCTATTTAAAAATCACTATTCCTCTTCTTTGTACATATGGCCCATAGTCTCCCCGTGGCTACCAAAACAAAAACCATTAACACGTCCTTGTGTAATGCAAAAAACTGAGCATTTCTGATGGAGGCAGAAACAACATTTTTAAACACACCTGTACACCAAAACCCAATTGTGCAAAATCATATGAAATAATAAGTAAGGGATTGATTTACAAGTTTATCAACAGAGAATATCGGCCAAACTGACAAAAATTATGATGTTGTTAGTTGGTTTCCGAATAGAACATAACTTGCCTCTCCATCAGATGATGTCAGAGGATCGATTCCAACATAGTTTCAGCCATGTTGCTTTCTCTAGTTACCCCGTGAAATGAAAAAAGAAAGGCGCTCCAGAATGAGGGACTGGTAATTCAGAAAACATAAACTCAGGACTCACTATGGCAGGTTTCTCCAACCATTTCTGTAATAAGACCTACTTATATTCAATGAAAACCATACAGAGCTACTAATATTTTTATTGTGGTAATAGTAGTCACGTCAGGCAAGATTACATTAGAGCAAACTCCAAGCAAGATTATCCACAGGTGTCACTCCAGTACATCAGGTAGGGTTGCCATCAGAAATGTGAAAAAGGCTTTTTCAATTTGGACTGCCTCTACATGGGTACTATTATATTAATATTTAAAGCTGCCATTTAGGTGATTTATATGAAGTATATTTTGAGAATGCAACAATTTTGTTCGGAAAATACACACAATTTCATCCTGAGTATACACTTTGCAATGTTGGGCTAGATATATTAATTCAACCAAACAAAAGCTTCTAATTTAGTATTCTGGACTGCGCACAGGAGAGCTACTTATAGGTAGCTGGAGAGCTACCAGTAGCTCACAAGCTTCTCATTGTAGATGATGATCATTGGATATTTTTTTTTTTGTTGTTGTTGCATATTTATATAGCGCAAACTCGACCCGAAGGTATTGGAGCGCTTTACATGAGCACCGTATTTACATTACACATTCAGGCATGGGGAGATTAAGTGATTTGCCCAGAATCACAGGATGTGGACGTGACCTATATATTGTTTTGCACCGGGCAATATCTTTTTCTTCCTTATCCTTTCGATACTTGTCTGTGTCCTTCATCTCAGCAGAGTATGCTGTGCCAGGCATCCGATGACCAATTATGATCTGGACCTCAAACTTTCCCATGGCCTGCGGTTCATTGTCTTTTGCCAATAACCAGACAATGTCTGCTATGCCAATCCTATACGCACAAATGGTGCCCAATGCAGTGATCTCAGTGCCAACTTGTTGATTCTGGGAATCCAGTGCTCTGGAAAAGGTGTGAAGGAGTCACCCCTGTTTTCACTTTGGTGGCCAGCCTTAAAATACTTTTGGTTTAAAACAAGAACGATTATTAGCCATCTCATGTTTGCTACCCTGCATGAATTTAGCCCTAAAAGTGCCCTCGCTCTTGTATTACTTCAAAAACAAACCCTAAACCGTCTTAATAAACACTTGTCTATCTGCTTATCAGTTGTACTGTGCTTCAGCTGCCACTCCAGAATACCATGCTCTTGTGTGCCAAGTGTCCACTCCTTTCCTCTCTGGCAACCAAAACAGTTCTAACAAGCATTTACAATGCAATAGGTCTCGAATCAACTAGAGTTTAAACTATTGGCAATAGCGAAACCTATTGCATTGCAAACATTTGTTTTTTTACTAGTGCCCATGCGGCACTTTCACATTCATGAACACCGCTCCCCTTTCTGTAGACAAGCTGCGTCTAAAGAAAGGGGCATGTCCGACATTAAAGTGAAACCGTGGCATGGGGGCTTTGACAAAAAAAAACATCTGATTGTCAAGTTGACAAACAGATGTTTTTTTTTTTTGCTAAAAGTACCCATGCCGTGCTTTCACTTTAATTTCGGCGGTTTCTTTAGACGCGGTTTGTGTAAAGAAAGGGGCACGGCCTCTATGAATGTGAAAGCGCCGCTTGGGCTCTAGTAAACGAAATAAATAATTAAATGAGTAAGCATGGCCGCTACATGGGGACCACGCTGCTAAAATGAATAAAATGAAAAAACACGGCCGCTATAGTTAAAGCGGACCACCATTAGTAAAAATTAAAATAAAAGCGTGTGGCGTGCTACGAGGTAGTGGGTAGAATAGGGGCAGAGTATTAAATAAAATAGTGCTCACCACCTTATAAAGCAGACCATGCGTAACAACACCAGTAAAAGGTCCAGTGATTATGGAAGGTAACAAATGCAGACAAGTGGGTACCAAGGAGGGACAAGCAAGCCTAATAACAACTCGGAAGACAGCATTTACGATGGAAAATAAAACAAGCCAATTAAAAATATGGGCAGAGAGTGGGCGGGGCTTTAAAGCCATACTCCACTACTGCATGCCTCGCAGCAGTGCATGCGCTGCCCAGGCTCCACCTAAAAATGATCTGCTGCCAGTTCTTTGGCCATTTAATAGCGCATCCCTGCCCACCATGATATCTTCAATTCATAAGCTGAAGGCTGTATCAGTGTCCAGTTCTGTTATTTATTGCTCACTGGCAGTCCTTTCCAAGCTGACACCCCATTGAAATGCTTCAGCTTCTCAAACAAAATTGTCACGCCTTTTACGCATTTTTTTTATTCTGTGTGAAGTGGCGTTTTTGATTAAGTCGCTTGTGCTAATTTTCTCGAAAATTGAAGCCATAGTGATATCACCTTTGGTCAACTGGCCCAAAAGAGTCAGAAGTTTGCCCCGGTGTGACCTATGTACTGAGTAGGAAGCATCTGTGCTGCTGCTCTGAAAGCCTCAACCTTGACCAATGGTAACCTGGATTCTTGCTTTACGGTTCAGTATCCAAGAAAGACGTGTTGTTGTGCCTTCGCCTTGATTGCTTGACAGTGGTACTTTCAACGCTTCTGTCATTCAAGTGAGCTCTGACACCACATCAATGTACTCACTTGTTGGACTTCCAGCAACAGAGAGTCATCTGGGTCATGCATGTCCTTTCCCTCTCCCATTCGCACCTCCACCGTTCAAACACTATGCATGGTATTGTGCATTCAAGCTCAAACATTTAATGTTGTAAAATAGCAGTTCCACATCAAACACCAATAAAAGGTAATTCTCTAATTGTGCAGTCTACACTCTGAAGGATGAAGGTATATCTGCCTTGCCTTTGCCTCCTTGCCTTTTTTGCACCCTTGCCCCAAAGTAGGGTCAGAAGAAGTGCACATGATTGTACAAATGCTCCACTAAAGGCGTTATGGTATGGTAGGTGTAGTTATTGAGCATAGGCAACCAGACTTTGCATCTCAATGCATCTAAAACATTAAGACTAGTGAAAGAGTCCTCTGTTAATGTTTAGAACTTACTTTGTGGGTCTGTATTTAACAAAGTAAGCCTGAGAACCTGACCCAGCATCTGCTCGTGATCGTGTGTTGGGGATTGAACATAGGTCTGTTTGCCATGTGCTGCGGCTTATGCATGAGAAGTGATGGGACATGTGGGGGCTGAGAATTCAAAATTGCTGGTTGGAGGAAGCCTCAGTTATCTGTCACCTTGAGCACCAGAAACCCTTGCTGTGGCACCATTCCCACATCCGATAACCCTCACGCCCTCAAATTTAGCTGACTGTCATCAATATAAACTAAAGTTTCTTTGCAGGATAAGACAAATTGTATTCATCCCACTGATCCAATCACCAACCATCACTAAACACTATAGTGAGCAGACTTTTCTGAGCTCACAATGGCCATTGGCTAGAGTTTTGATTGCTATGCTTCCTCTCAAGTCACAGGCTGATCTGTCCATGCTGGTCTGAGCCAGTGGGGTCAGACCAGAGGGCACCTCTGAGAACCAGACATCACAACATGGCTGGGCTTTGCAGGGAGGGAGCAGAGGGCTGAGCAGTGCACAGGTATAAATGGGATCTGGAGAGACAGCATGTTGTTGCTGTCTTTCATTGCAAGTCTCTTTCTTGGAGCTACATGTACACTGGTACCCCTGTCCTTCAGCTAGATAACACTCCTCTTACACTCACCTCTCTTCCTGGGAAAAGTGAAGGCTTTCATTAATTGCAGGTGACACAGATTTAAACGAGATATGCCAACAAAGGATGTACGTAAAAAGGACTGTTGCCCACGGCTAGTTAATCGGCGGCCACCAGGTAATAAGGTCTGTATTATATAAACAGCTGTCCTGAGTAGTAAAGGCTTATTGGCCACTGCTGTATAATTAGCTGCTGCCCACTATTAGTTGTGCTATTGCTCGCACATGAAGATGGTAATCACCCATGCTAAAAGGAGTACCACTTTTAAAGGACCCCATCATCAGCAGAGTTGAGTTACAGCAGCTGCCTAGAGACTCAGGATGTCAGTCTCCTGTGCATCAAACATGCCAAATACATCAGAAATTGGGAAACCAAGAAAATGGCTTTATACCTTAAAGCAGACCACAATGACCCCAGTTAATGAGAAATCTTAGACCCATGAGAAAATGGCGCCCAGGCCTCAAAAGCATTACTAGGCCAAAGCAATTGACAGAAGTGTGCTCTCCAAATGTTCCTAACATAGTTTAGCTTGCAAACCCTCTCCTGCTCTGAATGCAATGGGATGTTGATCAGATCCTGAGAAACCTCTGCTCACCAATATTTTAAAAAATTCAAATACTGTCCTTCCCATCTTCATCCACTAAAGTAAAATGGCAGTGAGTGCCTCAAGGCTACAGTGCTGATAGGAATGAGCAGCACACCCTACTGTCCGACCTCCAGTATGTCACTGGGTCATGCTGTATCGTCCCAGCAGCAGAATCTGTGCTGCATGGCAGGCAGAGAGCTAATACTCATTACAATGAAGCCTCGTCTCACTAATGAAGAACTATCATTGCCCCGTCTCTCCTTCCATTCACTTACCCGCAAAGGAAAAAGACTTAATTGTTCATTTGCTGGAGGTGTTGTGATTCTCTGTTGTTGTTTTTTTTCTTCAAACATATCTTTATTGGTGTTTAGCATGTATTTCATACATTATATCCAAAGTAGTAGTCAAACCTTAATACAAAGTCTTGCATTCGTTAGAAAGAACGAAGTTGAAAGCGCATGTTCAGATCAAATCCAAACCTTCAAGCGCAATAAACCTAGTGAAAAAGGTACAATGTCTAATAAGATAAAGGCATAGGATGTCTTCACTTTGAGAAAGCATACATGCAACCCGTCTTTCTCTTGCGACAGGATTTTCCTATAGCCCTTCCAACTGTGAAGGTATCCCTAAAATATAAATAAAACAACCAAAAACCCTCCACCCCCCCCCCCCCCCCCCCACAACAACACGTGGAGTGGCGGCTGTATGGAAAAACTGAATTTCACAGTGTATATATTAAAATGGAAAGAGATGCATATCCCTCACCGAGGGCGGACAGACGGCCATAGGCAACCCTCGCGTAAGAAAAGCAACCAGTGGACCCCACTTGTATTCGAAGCTTTTATAACCATTGCGGAATATATCTGTCATCCTCTCGAGACAGATAAGTTTCCATAGCCGGGAGTGCCACAGCGACACAGTGGGAGCTGCCTTTTTCTTCCATGCTGCCACGAGTATTTCTTTCGCGGCCCCTATGCATGTCCACATAATGGCCTTATCTGCCTTGGTTTGGTGTTCGAGAGCTGGATCGCGGATGCCTAGGAGAACCCCTTCTATGGTGGTCGGTATCGGGTAGCCCAACATGCTCTTAATTTGCACTAGGATCTCCTCCCAAAATGGTCTTATTGTGGGGCAGTCCCACCGGATGTGTTTGAAATTGCCCAGTAATCCGCAGCCCCTCCAGCATCTATCCGATGTATTCAGGAAAATATTTTTACGTTTAGCGGGACAAAGGTACCAGTCCATCAGTGTTTTCAAGTGGGCTTCCCTGAGTTCCAGGGAATGGTTAAATTTTGTGATGTCATCCACACCCCGGATCACTCCTTGTCACCAATGTCCCTGTGGATTACCCCTTCCCACATATCCATATACCTAGGACGAGGAGAGTGTGCGGTTGATAGAAGGGAGTTATATAGGAATGAGATTACCCCCCTCATGGAGCCTACCTTTAGAATAAATGATTCAAAACGTGTTTTGTCTATTGTAGCTGCATCGCGAATGTGTGGGATAAGAGCCCAGTGTTTGAGCTGGAGATAGTGAAAGTGTTCATCAGGTTTAAATTAAATTATCGTCTGCAGTTATCAGAAGTGAGGATGTCATAATTATGAAAGAGATGAAAGAGCGCAATACAATCGCCCTCTCTCCAACTATCAAAGAGTCTCTCTTGAAGTGCTGGGGAAAGGTCGGATTGAAGTGTATCGGTGTAAAGGGGGAGGGAAACGTGGTCCATTGGTCATTCTTAGATGTAGAGTCCCATACCTTTAAGGTGGTGCGAGTGGGGGTGCTAATATAAGCATTTGTGGGCGTATCTTTCTTGGGCTTCCATATGAGGTCCCAGATTGTCCTCCCGGCGATGGCTCAGTCCATATGGAGCCAGTGCTTCTTCGACTCCCTTTTTGACCATTCCGCCACAATTCATAACTGCGCAGCTTTATAGTAAAGGCTGAGATCGGGCAAACTCACTCCACCCTCCGTTCTAGAGCGTCTCAATATTGAGAAAGACATTCGGGCCCTCCCATTTTGCCATATGACCTGTGTGAACAGTGATTTAACTTTTGGGAGAAATTACTTATCGAGTTCACTAGGCAATGCCTGAAAAAGATATAAAAGTTTAGGGAGTACCGTCATTTTAATCGCATGTATGCGACCTAGCCAGGAGATAAGGAGGGGCCTCCAACGTTTAAGGTCGTTTTGGAGTTGGAGAAGAGCGGTAGGGAAGTTAGCTTTGTAAAGTCCTTCGATGCGTGGGGTCAACTGGACTCCCAAGTGTTGCAGAGAGCGGCTGTCCCATTGGAGTGGGGAAAGGGTCCGCAGTGTGCCTACCTCTTCATTAGAGACCGTTAGATTAAGTATGTATGATTTGTTGAGGTTAACCTTGAAGCCCGCCACCGCCTCGTATCTGGCCAGTTTGGACTGCAGTGCAGGAAGAGAGAGCGACGGTTCTGTGAGGGATAAAAGCACATTGTCCGCAGAAAGTGATATTTTATGGGTGTCCCCGCCAAATAAAATCCCTTTTATCGCCGGCGCCTCACGAATGTAGACCACCAGTGGTTCAATGCTTAAAGCAAACAACAGGGGTGGCAACGGGCACCCCTGTCTGGTTTCCCTCGTCAGTGAAAATGGGGCCGAGAATGTCCATTAACCTGTACTCTGGAGCGCGGTTGTTGCTGTTTTTTTAACCTGGGTAAGTACCCGACCCACCTGCGACATTAAAAATTACTTTTTATAAAGAATTAACTTAGAGTCATGACATATTTTAGTGGTGTAGAAATCCATTGGGCAAGCAAAAGTTGAAATACACATTTGGAATTGTGGTCTTAACAGACATCCAGGAGTTCAAACGCTAAACTGATATTTAAACTAAGCCTGGGCAAAGCACTACGCTACGCTCGCGTGCTCGCGTAGTTTGCGAAGTTTGCGCTACTTCGCACTACGCGAATTGCACATAGCACAGTGCAAACACGCATAGCGTAGCGTAGCATAGTGCAGCGGTAATTTTTTGCTTGCTCGCGGTCCTCAACGTCAAGTTGGCGACCGCGAGCAAGCAAAATGACATCCCGGCGAGACTTTTTCCTCATTCGCAATCAGCAACATCAACTTGCCGATCGTGAACGTGGAAAATAAACCTCCAGGCGAGCTTCTCAAAGCGGGGAGGTCAGGTTTCTCATTGCGAGTGGTTGCGTATGCTCGCGACCGCTCGCGATGAGAAACTACCAGCCTGCGTTGAGAAAACTGCCACTCGAGTAGAAATCTACTCGAGCGGCAGAAAACGACCGCTTGCACTGTGCTAGATGTAGCTCGCGTAGTGCGAAGTGCACTTCGCGTAGCTACGCGTAGCGCTACTTCGCAAACTATGCCCAGGGTTAATTTAAACCTGTATGGTCCGTTATTAACACTATTCGCGTCACTTTCTCCCCTTCTTATGCAAGGTCCTTGCATAAGAAGGGCAGCAAGTGGCGTGAATAGTGTGCATACATCCAATATTAACACCATGTGTGTGGGCAAGAGCAGGCCCAGTGACTTTGCCTCTTGCCAAGTGGTAGGTTAATGACTGTGCCAGGCAGTGTCCCTTTGAAAGAGCAGGAGTTCTTCAGGCCAGAACCTCTGAGAGGCACGTGTCAGTGGCC
Organism: Triturus cristatus; assembly: GCF_964204655.1. NCBI lineage: Eukaryota > Metazoa > Chordata > Amphibia > Caudata > Salamandridae > Triturus > Triturus cristatus. Next base: position 356,970,169 of record NC_140586.1, on the reverse strand, counting down.
TGGTATCGACCTCGTTATGTGTGTTTATTTTTTCTTGTGCAGACACGCAATCAAGCCACTCTATGGAATTAGGTGCAGAAATGCAAAGCTCAAAGCTGCAAGTTGTGTATTATTTTAGTGGTCCTTCCGTTTAGTTAGGCAACACTTATCTGGCCTGTCTTGCTAAATTGCAATCATCGCATGCATGACTACCTCTCCCTAACCTGCTGGGGAGCAGCAGCCTCATGTCAAGTGCTAAACCCGCAGCCACTTCCGACTTATTAGCAAATAGCACTTCACATGCTGGGTCGTGGGGGTCCACACTTATAAAAGAAAACAACACAAAACTACAAATCCCAGAAGGCAGTGTTCTTCCTGATGAAAAGCATGGAGTGGCTGAAGGCAAACCACATGACATGGGGCAAGTTAGAGCACTACAATAACCGGTCAGGATCAATTATGAAAGACGAGCAGACTTGGAAATTAATGTTTCACGTGTTAGCATTAACAGTGGCAGACTGGCAGGACTGAGTAATGGGCGATCATATGCCAGGGTCAGCTCTAAAAGGACCAAAGGGGCGAGCAAAGGCCAGTCTGGGAGAGATTTGCTTCTGTGAGGCTTGTAGGAGTAGGCCAGATTAGGTCACGTCACTGAAAGGTTTGTAGAGCTGGGCACAATCAGCTAAATGTCTGTATCACCTCAGAAAGCCTGGCTGGGCTGGGACATAATCAGTCTTGCATTGGGAAGTGCGATAGATTGAGAGCAGAGTAACTTCTGCCTCACTCACCCTGCACCATCACTACTCCCTGCATCACATGAGGACAATTAGCTAAACATAAAACGGATAACATGTCTTTTTGTAGAGCTCATGTTGAGCACCAGAGATCTCCTGGTGCGGCTGATGGATAGCTGATGGTTATTGCTACTCAGACCAATGACCCTCAGGTTATCACTTGGGAAAGATGGGAAGCTGAATGGATCCACCAGCTTTTGACCCTGTGACCAAGCACAGATCTCTGCAATGGATGTAGCAGTCGGCCGGGCCACCACCTTGGCTAGCGGCAATAATTTTGCCAAATTAACAAAAAAACGGTTTTCCTAAAGAAAATGATGTGGAGTGAAGATCTGGTGGGCCTGGTAACTTTATTAAGGTATTCAACCTGTATGCCTAGCGCCAATTTGTTGATTTTTCAGGCCCCAAGAGTGACATCCATGACACACGATTATTTTAAGGGAAAAAATTAAGTGGAACAATGCAAAATTGGCTGAACTTCAATGGCATGTTTTCTCTGTCACTGTGTATGTATGTATGTGCAGGGTTAGGCAAAAGGCACAACTCACCCTTATACGGCGATACCAGTCACATATATCATAGGAGTTCAATCCTCACACAAGGGCACCGGAAACGTATGTCAATTCCCAAGCATGTGAAAGTCATGCGTGTGCATATGTGTAACGCATGTTTCACTTAACTTGCTAACTTTTCAACAAAACCATGGCTTCTAAGCAGGACACCATTCCTACATCCATGTATGTTTTCCAAGGGTATCAGGGGTATCTGTGATGGAGCAAGGACTCGTATAAAAAGAGACTTGCTCGGAGGCAATCCTCTCAAATAACTCGTAACTCCGTAATAATTGTGTTTGTAAATACTAATTTGCACTACATGTTCGTATACACAAATCTAGGGGAAGCTTGCGTATGTGTTTTACTAAAAAGTAATCAGAGTGTTTCTAAAATGGCTGCTAAACGCGGGATTCTGCATTGCGCATGCGTCTACTACATCTACGTAGTATGATGTGCTATCGCTTGGAGGGAAATCTTTGCAGCTGCGCAGTTGCTCCTAAAATGGCCGCTTCAAACTCACATGATAATGCGCATGCTTTGCTGAAACTAAACTATGCAAGTTTTACTAAAATGCTAATGCGAAAGATTTTTATAAGTAAATGGGATTAGAGTAGAGATAGGTGGTATACAGTGAAACTATTTTATTTTGATTTCTAACATGTCTCTTTCTGCCTTTACTATTAGTTTGTATTTGGGCCTCTGAGGGTGACTGAAATCCACACCCCACGTGATTACCGCACTTGTGCAGTTGTAACCTGCCAGGAACCATGATGAGGCTCTTGAACCACAGCCAAGGCCGCAAATGTTGCATGTCCTGGGAACCTAACTGTCCTACACGGAACTGGTGGAAGCTGGACTTTAAATTGCATACATTGTATTGATTAACTTGTGAATATGGGTGGGAAATAAAGCATGGGAAAGTAAATTAAGGGGTGGAAATATTGAACAATAAGCTTTAAAGAACTATTAAAACTTAGCATCCGCTCCTTCTCCTTCCGCGCGGCCAGAGCCTGGAACGACCTTCCGCTCCACCTCAGACAGATAACATCACTCCCCATCTTCGCAAGAAACCTCAAAACCTGGCACTTCGACAGACCCCCTCCTTGATGGACTGGAACCTGCGACACCCCCACCCCCCAGCGCTTGAGATCCTTACGGGTGAGTAGTCACGCTTAACAAACACCTGATTGATTGATTGATGGTGTCATGATCATCTCCCCTTGCTTGTCCAATCAGAATTAGGCGTTTCATTAACATTGAAACATTTGGGGGTGGTTGTTTCCATTAGAAGAGTATAATTGAGGTAGTTTAGTTAGTTAGCTAGAGAGCTCATGCTGAAGAGATGCTGAGAGACTGAGATGCTGTCCGAGAATTGAGCAAATCCTAAAGAAGATCCGAACTACAGAACTTAGAATCAAACTAAATAGAGAACATCGCGGAAGAATCAAGGAGGCACATAGTAGAGAACATTGCGGAAGAATCGAGGAGGAAGATAGTGTCAGAGAGGGGTGCAACGCAGGTGTTGTATCTAGAAGAGGTCACCTTTCCTGTCCTGAGTCTGTCCTGAATCCTGTCCTAAAGCCCGTCCTGAAGCCTTCGGTCTCCTAACCTGTCCCAGGGGACCCTTTCCAACTCCTAGGTCAAGGGGTTGGTTTCCACACCATCCTAGGTAAATATAACTCTGTGTAGTATGTCATTGTACTGCTCTCTCTGATTTTGTTCCTTTCCAGGTACTGTCATTTTATAACTTAGTTAAAAGTTTCTGAATTATCTGATTTTCCTTCCTTGAAAAGAAAACTGTGTACGAACTGTACTTTATGCTTCTGGTTTCACATGAAATTTATTCTATAAACTTTTAAACTGTCTCTGTGGTCATTTACTTGATGGTACTTACACCTAAACGGCTAACAACTAGGTCCATTGATCAGAGGAAATTATATTAGGACTGAAGGAATGGTAAGAGTTGGTGAGGTAAATTTATCTCGCAGGCGTTAGCACACAAAATTGATCTGTGTGGCGCTTACTAGCTTACGTATGAATGGTTATGGGCCCAGGTGAGTATGTGGCTAGTGTGTATCATTTAGCTGATAACCTTCCGCTCCATCATCTGCTAGATTGTTGATCTTAACCCGGTTGGATTATTTGATGGACAGATGTTTTTCATATGTCTTGACTGTGCATTTTTTATTTGTTTTAGAGCCTAATGTGTTTATTCTAAATGATGCAGCAAAGTTCCTGCACAGTTCGTTGGAGCATTAAATCTACCAGGATGTGGGGATGTTGAGTCTTAAATCACAGAGATTAATCCTCTGTGTCTATTGTTTTCCTTCAGAGAATCCCTCAAACAAAACTCTGGTTTCAACTATACATATTTTATTTTCATGGCAATGTAGCTAAGATGTTCCCGAAGTAATTTAGAAATCAAGTTAAAAATTAGCCTGATGCATCAATTACATCAAAATAAATAAAGTGAAGGGTCAGCGCTTAAAAGTATTTCTTTCCTATGATCTTTTAGGTCTCGGCTGGCGTGGGCTGCGCACATGCGCAGTCTCGCTGGCGAGATTTAATGTTTTTAGGTAAGCCCCGCCCCTCTTTCCCATTGGCCGGCGTCACCGTTTATGCTAAACGGTGGCCAGCCATTGGGAAAGAGCTCTTTGTGACGTTCACTTTTGGCTTTTTGAGCCGTCCCACTTGGACGGGCTTGTCTGCCTTCAGTGCGTCGCAAAAGGTTTCTTATCTTTATGGGGCCATGTGTTTCAAACATATGGCCCCATAAAGACAAGAAATCCCCAGGCTCGGACGAAAGTGAAAGCGGACCAAACTTTTTGTTACAGTTACAGCACCAGTTATGGAGCAGCAAAATCCTTAGGGGGTTATCTCGGCTCATCAGTAGCCCTTACGATTGACACCAGGGAAAAAGTGCTACGTCAAGTCTATCAGTATTTTAAAGTAAACTTTTGGAGGACTTTGTATTAAGTGAAATGGCACAGATTTTGAGCTGTCAGCTCGTTATAAATTATTTATTTCAATTAGACGTACTCATTAAATCGGATGTTTTTGGTGGTAATGGAACAAGTCTTTGACTTAAGAGAAAACAGTCTTGTCCTAGGGTCTTCAAGTGAGGCTGCAGCGCAGAACCGCCCCGGACTCTGCACGCACTGCCAACCGCCCCCGAACTCCCTCTCAGCACAGCACTCAGGCAACAGCAGCCAAAACACTGGGATCGTGTGGACAGTTTTGCCTGTTTTTCCTAGATTCACAGACTCAGGGGTGTGGAAAGTGGGAGTAATCCCAAAAGGAGGGGGAAGTGGGGCAGAAGATGGCTGCTTCTAGCAGGGGCTCCCCGGCGACGGGCCCTCTACTCTTGCGGGAGGGATGGTGAACCCTCACCGCGTCAGCCCCGGGCAGTAGCCCTAGCCTGGCCCGGAGGAAGAGGAGGAGTGGCAGCGCCAGAGGCAGTGGCCGGGGGAGGCTGGTTGCAGAGCAGGCGGCAGGAGGCTACTTCCCCTCCCCAGGCGCTCGCCAGCGGGACCCTGAGCGGGCTGCAGAAATGGAACTGGAAATGGAGCAGATTCGCCACGACCGGCTGTTGTTTCCCGTCGCAGGCACCCCGTCTCCCCCCTCCTCAGGGTCCAGGCAGGCTTGGAGCCGTGACAACCCGGGCTTCGAGCCTGAGGAGGGAGAAATGGGCGAGGAGGAGGACGAGGAGGGAATGGTGGTGGAGATGGACGTGGAGTGGCACCCCTTGGGGCTCCGTAGCATCCTCGTGCAGCAGCAGCGGGGGCGTCAGTGCCACAGGGTACCCTTCAGGGCGCACGTAGGCCGAGGTCGAAGGGGGGGCCCAGAGCAAGGATGCGCCACTCCCGCCAGCATGGAGAACCTACCGCCGCCACCTGACCAAGGCAGGCCTGTGGGGGCGAGAAGGATTCTGTACCTTCTGAAGGGTAAGTTGCCTGCCAGCAGCCAGACAGACCTAGGCACGAAAGTCCCAAAGTGCTCCTTACTGGGCGACCGATATGAACCGCCCCTAGAACAGTGCCCACACCCTACGTCCAGAAGCAGAAACCTGAGGTACCTGACAGCACAGTCTGTGGTCATTGTGTGTTCTGGCACGGTGATGTTGCAGTCAAAAGATTCTGCCAAGGTAGACCGCTAGACAGGGCACGCCCACAAACTTGTACCTGCATAGTGGGCTCTGACAGGCACAGTGCCACCCCCTCGCAGGGCTGCTGGCAGAATCTTTCACTTAACCTAGTTTTACGTTAAAGTTCCCGTTGTAAACTATAACAGATCTCCGGTGTGATCGCGCACTTTTTTTCTGTAATGGTGATGAAGTTGTTAGCAAAGAAAACACAAATCCTTAAACTTACATGCACCATTATAGTAATGCAAAAATTGCAATAGAACCTAATAACTTATTTGGCAATTAGTTGAGGAGAGTTTTTTTGTGCCGTGCGCATTCTGCGTCATTTCTTTGTATTTCTAGGTAGGTAACCGCCATTAAAAGTGTTTCAATTCATGGGTAGTTGCCAAGCAAACTTTTTTTGAAACTTTGGGTGGCAAGTTAGATGTCGACCCATATTTGAATTTTTCAGAGCAACCATAACTTTTATTGACACCGACAGTCACGGAGAGCAGGTAGTTTTCTTTTTTGGGGGCGGCAAAAGCCAGGACTGAGAAGACGTTAATAGTAAAACGCACGCCCAAAGTGATTTTAATTTCCTTTGTCAGATGCATGTGAGAGAGCCCCAAACAAAACGGGTGTCACCTGGTTAGTGGTAGTGGTACTAGCAGGTGGTAGCAGGGTTTTCAAGGTATTGGATGTGCACTTGTTTCAAAGAGAGCTGGATGACCCAAGAAATGTGGCAATAGTTATGCTTTATTTTATTTAGGAGAGATGACAACTGGGCATCCTGCTGTGCCAGCTTGGTCCATCTTATTGGCGTGGAATTTTATAAAATATCTACTTGTCCAAGGGGCACAATACTTCAAAAGTGGGCTTGTCCTTTGTTTAAAAAATGTCCCTTTGTCTGACATGTAGTGAGGTGGGAAGTTATTGCAGCATTGTCATTACATCCCAGCTCTGATAATAGCCCCTCTGATTGACAGGGCTAATGTTCTATCTGGGTTTGGATTTTAGCAAGGGTCTGACTTTGCCACTTTCTGCTCATCTACATACAGGGGCTGGAATTGGGCTAGAAGCAGAGATTTATGGATGGAATAACCAGTGAGTTTGTATACATCACAAATTTACATTTTTAAGGGTTTTTTATCCAACTCCTCTCCAATCTCTTCCGACACTTTAAGACCTTGACATAGTCTTGACAGGGAGGGGAGTAATACTTTCTCAATAGCTGGAACATGGAGTGGGTGTAGGTAAAGAAGTTATTCCATGAGAAATTAATTTTTATCCTGGGGTAAAAAGAGGAAACGTGGATCTGCAATCTCTCATAAGATTTTCATATGAAAACGAGATTTGCTGGAAAAATCAACCTAATAACCAAAGAGATCATCCTAGAGCGATTCTTATTTTTATTGGAAACTTTTTGCTGAGACAGGCAATTCTGGACCGTGCTAGACCTGATTCTAAGATAACAGTGGAGGGGCGTACCTTCTTTGCTCGGCCGGATTTTTGCCACACTACGGTCGAGCGGAGGTGGAGGATGTGCCAGCTGATATCTGCATTTAAAGGGGCAGGTTGTGATGCCTTTCTGCTGTTTCCCGCAAGACTTAAGGTTATTCACAGAGGTCGGGCTAGGATCTTTTTTTCAGAAATTAAAGCCCAAGAGTTTCTTACTGATTTAATCGAAACACGAGGAATGAGGGCATTGTCTAGTACGGGTGAAAGCAATAAGGGTGATCAAGGAAAAGTGTGATGTGATTTTTAAAAATGCTGATTCTATGTTGAGATTTCTCTTCTACAGTGTTGGACCTACTTGGTGGTGTTATATATTATTGTTGGGGTTTATACTTGTTTTTTTTTTTTTTTTGGGAGGGGGGGGACGGGTGCTGCCTTTATGGAAGACGTCTCGGCCATATTTTAGGTCTTGGGTGACCTAATTGCCTGTAAGGGAGGTAAGGGGGGGGAGGGGGGTGGGTGGGGGGGGCAGGGCAGGTCAAGGTGTTTCATATTGTTAGGCAAATAAAGAGGCAGAGGAGTGGAGTTAAATGTGTCCTGGATAGGTTACTTGGTAAGGTTTGGAAAGTGAATATGAGTATGAATGGTAAGGCAAGGTCTGATGGATTAGCAGCCAAATGGGTCTATTGTGCGAATGTAAAGAGAGAAAACCTTAATTTTAAGACATGAATCTTCGGATTTTGATAATAAATATTTGTGGGCTGAACGATCAGAAAAAGAGGAATAAGGTAGCGATTTGGTTGAAATCTTTATACCTAGATCTATTATGTATTCAAGAAACCCATATGGAGGGTAATAGAGCTTATTTAATGGAGCAACTTGGTTTTAGATTGATCGCATATACTACACAAGGTGCCCGAACTCGTGGGGTGGCAATCCTCACTCGGAGAAGTGATTTAAGGGTTCTTCGTAAATCAGCTGATCAATGGGGTCGGTGGGTAATAATTGAATGCTTGGTTAACAACTTTAAATTTACACTTTGCCCACTGTATGGCTCAACCGGTGACGATCCGGAATTGTTAGAGTATTTAGATGGTAAACTGGCGGAGATTTTAATATTAATGGTCTAGGGGTACAATGGGACAGTCAAGGAAATAATTACTTAGGAAAAAAGAAGAAAGCTAGCACTGCCCTATATAATTTAGTTTACAACAATGGTTTGACAGATGCTTGGGCTCATTTAAAACCTACTGATTTAGGTGGTACCTTTTTTTCAGCTCCACATAAAGTTATTTCCCGTTTGGATTATTTTTTTGTATCCAATCAATTTCTTACTAATTTGGGTATCGAGAAGTATCCACGGATTATATCAGATCATAATCCTTTAGTTTTGACAATTAATATAAGTTTGTTGGAAAAAAAGAATGTTGGCTGGACCTTTGAAAGGAGGTTACTATATGATCCAGATTATATTGCAAATAATCGAGGGAGTACACGGCTTGGAGTCGTTTGGGATGCCTTTAAGGCAGGGGTTAGAGGGGAAACATTAAGTTTCAGTTTACGTCGACAAAAGATGGAAAGACTAAGAGAAAGAGAGATAAGGGAGGAATTAAATAACCTTGAGGGAGTCTTAGCTACAGCTATTAGTACCGGTGAAGGAATAGATAGGACACTTTCACAGTTGGTTATTAAAAAGGCCGAGATAGGTGAGCACTTGGCTAAAAAAGCAGCAGAATTTTTTTTGGCTAAAAAACAGCATTGTCATGAATTTAACAAGAGAATAGGTCACACGCTGGCAGTAAGAGCTAGGCAGAAAATCTCGGCCGAGACGATATCTGAAATTTATGACACCAGCAGAAAGGTTATTACCGATGTAGCAGGTATTCGGGAAGTTTTCAGATTATTCTATCAGCAGTTATACTCCGGTGGACCTGCCGCTATACCTCGTGGTATCCATGAATATTTAGATAATATACCCAGTCAGAAGGTTGATTCTATAGATAGGGAGGAGCTCGAGAGGGTCTTCTCCGAGGAAGAAATAATGGGTGCTCTACAAGATCTACCGTCTGGTAAAGCTGTCGGTCCAGACCAGATTCCGTTGGAATTTTATAAAAATGTTTTGATTCTTTAGGACAGGATCTGGTGGAGGTTATGCTATCGGCACAAAGGGGGGATCCTACCCCCGAGTCTTGGGCAGGGGCAGATGTCGTTGTATTTTTGAAAAAAGATAAATCAGCCAAGGATCCCGGCTCTTATCGCCCAATTACCCTAATGAACAGTGATGTCAAAATCTTTTCCAAAATTTTGGCCATGAGATTAAATGGGATCTTGGGAAAAACTATCCATCCGTGTCAGCATGGGTTTATAATGGGCCAGGGAACCACGCAACATATAAGACGAATGATTACCTTTTTTGATGCAACGGAGATCTCAGGGGACCCTATGTCTGTGTTGTTACTAGATGCTGAAAAGGCATTCGACAGGGTCTCCTGGGATTTTCTTTGGGAGGCCATGAGGTGGTTTGGTTTGGGAGAAGGATTTATTAAATCTGTTCAAGTATTATACTCGGCCCCAACAGCTTGGTTGTAGATTAATGGCAACTATACCTCCCCATTTTAAATACAGAGGGGGACCAGGCAGGGGTGTCCCTCTTCTCCATTGCTGTTTGCCATCTATATTGATCCCCTGTTGCGATTATTTGAGGCTAATAGTGGAATCCGATCAGGTGTGTGCCAGGGGATAGAAACTAAAGTTCTTGCATACGCTGATGACGTGGCTACTATTACTACGGATCCGCAATTGGCTCTGGAAAGGGTTGAGTCAATCTCAAGTGAGTTTGGTATTTTTACAGGATATGCATTAAATAAAACTAAGACTCAAGTTATTAAGAATTGCTTTATTAATTTTGAAGATACTTGTGTTGTTGACTCTGCAGTTTATTTGGGGATACGTGTCACCTCAGATCTTGGGAAATTGGTTGCCGTTAATATGGAGACAGTAATCAGTAAAGCGAGGGTGGATTTTGATAGATTAAATAATCTCCATCTCTCTCTTGTGGGACGGTGTAATCTTATCAAGATGTTATTTTTACCAAAAGTATTGTATTTGTTTAGGTCAATTCCCTTAAAATTTCAAAAATCTTGGTTTGTTATCTTAGAAGGTTTAGTTAATAGGTTTATTTGGGCACATGGGAAAACTAGGCGGGCTCTTCGGTTTATGTGTTTATCACGGGAGAAAGGAGGATTTTTGGTGCCGGATTTTCGTAGTTATTACTGGGCAGCAGCTCTGCAATATATGAGGATATTGGTAGGGTCGTGTTCCGGGGAAATGGAAAGGGAAAACGATCACCCGGATGTTTATAGACTATTATTGGGCCAAAATGCGGAATATTTTTTTTTTAATTTACAGAACCCAGTTATTACAAACGCACAAAATTTAAGACGCTGATAGCTGCTTTTAAGATTTGGGGGGGCTAAAGAAAAAGATCGGATTAGGGAGGCTCAATTTTTGCACAGTTTTGTTTAAAAATCCAATGCTTCCCGAGGTATTTTCGGATGAAACTATGGCTGGATGGGCTAGTAAGGGTATCCGTCAGGCCGGGGATATAATAGAAAAGCAAGGCTTTCGTCAATTTAAAGATATACAGAAGGACTTTGGGTTGGAAAGTTGTAATTTCTTTAAGTACTTACAACTTCATAGCTTTTTTTGTAAGAAAATTGGTGGGACATGGGGGTTTGCTAGTAATTGCATAATTGATACTATGCAAAGGGGTGCTAAGAGGACGATTAAGTTAATTTATGCAGAATTGATTAATTTAAAACAAGACGATTTAATTAAACATGAGGGTAAGTGGGCTGAGCGAGTGGGGGCTGCCCCCGGAACAGTTGTGAAATCTTTAAAGGTGGGTCAGTCAGTTTTATGTTTGGCTAGGCTTCAGGCACAACATTTTAAAATGTTTTTTTCTTTATATTATACCCCGGCCAAAATAGCACAATGGGGCGGCTCTACAGGGACTTTATGCCCACGATGTGGGGGACCGGAAGCGGATCTGGTACACATGTTTGCTTCCTGTCCACGGTTGCAGGCATTGCTGGATTCAATTATGGAATATTTAGATCATATACTTGTGGTAAAAACAATACTAACCCATGAAACTATTATGTTAGGATTAAGTTCTTCAAATGAGGATAAAACTGCTTATCAATTTATTTTTGTTGCTATGGCGGTTTTAAGGTTAAATATTGCCTCTGCTTGGGTAGATCCCCTTCCTCCTACATTTCAACAATGGCTAGCTCGCTTACTTTCCATATATACAATAGAAAGTGCAATTTATGAAAGGAAGGGAAAAAAAGTGAAATTACTGGGTAAAAATATTTGGGCACCTTTAATAAAATGGAAGGAATCAATATAATTTTACCTATTTTGTTTGTGAAAATAATGATGGCTGATAAGAACTGTGAATTAGGTTTTCCTTAATGTTTTATAGGAGTGTCTTATGTGGGTTTTTTTTCCCCTTTTGTTTCCTGCTCCTTCTTTTCTTGCTGTTACTTGTACACTTTTTGTTTTTTAAGATCTGCTATCTGCCTCAAGAGGCATAATTCGTAGTCGATATTCGTTTGCTGTAGGATATTATGTACCTGCACTGATCCCTCATGGCTGTAATGGGGGATAAAAATCCTAATAAAGATATTTAAAAAAAAAAAAAGAAAACGAGATTTGCTGAAGTTTGCTAGTAATACATTTTCCATTCTTGCTTCTTGTGAGTCCCTAAACGTTGTAAATCTGCACCAATGCAAGGTTGTAGAACTAGGGGTGCACTTTTGAGACTTTCTTTAACAAAGAAGCCTCTATTTTCTTTTCATGTTGCCCAATACGCTTTTACACTGATGATCGAATACTAATGCTTTTTTAAATACTGGCATGCTTCAAACACATTTTCCTGAGTGCTGCTTTAGAGAAATGTTATTTGAAGTTGAAGAATATTTTAGCAAAATGTTTTTCAAAAGTTGCAATGTGTTGTGTACATTTTATTTTGAAAGAAAGTAATCATCAATCTTGCTTTCAAGCTTCTGCATATATTTGCAAACAACCATGGAGAACAATGGTAGCAATATACATTGCCTCAAATTGTTTAAAATTTGCAAACGTGTATTCATATTTATATTGGAAACACTGTCAGTAATGTAAGCTGAGCTGACAGCTCACCGTATTTCATTAGAACGCTCATCTCACTAGTGTACCTCTGCATTAATGAATCTTGTGTACATCAAACAACTTGTACATGTGTGTTCAAATCTGGTCTTAGTGGCAGGCCATTCTCTATCCAGTATCCGTACGTATTGTGGTAATTTCCCCCACGCAAATACACAAAAGAAGCTGCTCCTAAGATAATGACCGAAATAACTGCCTTAAATATTAGTTGAGAATGCTGACATCTCACAAAAAGTGGAGGACTGGGCTCACACACCACTAGGTCTCATGCTTCATCATCGGCAGTCCTCGCCCTCTAGAAACTCGGTTTGGTAGACAAATGCAATAGGTCTCGCCTTTGATTAAGTTAAAGCCATTTGCTTTGCTAATGGTATTGTATAGCAAAGCAAATGACTAACTTAATGAAAGGCGAGACCTATTGCAATTTTAATGCTTGTTTCTTTACTTTGCTGAGAAATAGGATAAGCCTTCAAATAGTTACACTCAAGGCATTACCGGAAACAGTATTTTCTTTAAATTAAAATAACTTTCACATTATGTGAATTTCAAACCATTGTTCAAATGCGCCATGAATATAGTTTGCAGTTGCTCCACATTCTTGCTGAGTGTTTCTGACCAATAACTTTGTGGAAAAAAACAACAAAGCGACTTAAAAATTGACAACGAGATACTTTTGCATCGTTCTTGTGCGAAGTTCTTAATTATCATGGGGGAGGGGCTGCGTTTTCTGTGGATTGCCATGTGAGGAATATCAACTTCTAACTGTTCTATCAATCAATCAATCAAAGAACATTTGTATAGCACTCAGCTGCTTCACCAGAAACGTCCCGTCGCGCAAAGTGGAGATTGATCGCTGAAATGAGTACAGTGCAAGATGGACTAGTTTTTATGGAAAAGAATCGTTTTCTGATCCTCTTAATGTTGAAACGGAGGTGGCTCTGCGAAGCTTGACCGGGAGCGCGTTCCAATGCTTGGACGCCAAAACTGTATGTCAGGTCCCACGAGGGGCCCAAGATATGATCACCTGCCGGTGACCACCTGCTGTGCCCCAGTTCCATGGCTATGGGGTCACTCACTTGTGCTCCTCTCCTCTTCTTATCTGCAAGGACTCCCGCCAAAAATTCCATCTCTTCATCTCTGAGGCTGGACGTGTTTTTAGCCATGTGCCCTCCAGGATGGGCCGTGTGCTCTGATTCACTCCTGGTTGCCCTGGACCCAGTAGCGCTCTCCTTTCCAACATCTTTGTTCTGCATCTTCCAAAGCATGAAAACCCTTCTAAAACATCAGTCAAGATGGCTACTAAGATCACAAGAAATATGAGGCACCCCTGCACATGTGCGCTACACGTGCCCCAATCTTTGAGCATGACTTCACCTCTGTTGCACAGTCTTCCAGGGACCTGTTGACGTGCATTGCTCGTCCTCCTGTTTGATAATTCTCTATTTGTTGAGTTGAGGGGTCAATAGTGTAGTAAGTAGGGTAGCTACTCTGTGCTCTCCAACTGGAACTGTGTCCTGTGAGCCTCTGATGGTCCTGAATTAACTGGGCTGCAGTCTTTTCAATGACTTCCTGCAGTCAACCTTTTACGCCCTTTGCAGTACCCTGTTGGCCCACCCTTCTTTGTTGTGACTCCTCCCTAGCTCTGCACTCCTTGCAAATTTCTGATGTTCTGCCTTTCTTTTCAAGCTGCCGCCCTACGAGTCCACAGGAGTCCTCCATGAGAGGGCCTGCTTGCTCGTGATCTGTGTCAGGAACACTTGTCGCTTCTTGTTCTGAACTATTGAGCTTCTCAGTGGCATCCATTTCCAACCTGATGACTTCTATCAGCCACTGGGAGAGAGCATCTGCAAGCCCTCAGGCAAGGAAGATGACGGATCCATCTCTGTGCATGCGCCTGCCACATGGATCCGATGATCAAGACATATTGGAGCATTAGGAACTGTGCTGTTTACAAAATTAGATTTCTGTCAATATAGACTTATCGCTTACTGCCACTAAAATGCTTTTGGCCCTAAATTCTTCAGAAATGGTCTCTATTGCTCTAGAACACCTACCGCTATTAAACAATATGATATAGCAAACAAACAAGCAGTACCAGGCTGCAGGAAAACGCTACAAACCCAAGTAGACGAAGGGAATTGGACTTCCTCAAACTTCTCTCCCATCTCCCACTTGTGAGGTCTGGGGTTTTCTCTCTCCACTTCTTGTATCACTGTGTCTCAGCCCTTACCCCCTTTTGAGTCATTTCTGGCCTGCGATGCACCTAGCTTGGAGGGCTGGCTGTCCTGCTGAGGGTTTTGTTGCTTGTGTTGCTCATGAGATGTGGCAGCGCTGTCTTGCCAGTCCATATGACATAATTATTGCACACATAAATCCCAGTGATTACATGTTTTCATGACCAAGGTCTAACGATATATTCAAAAGGTAACTTATGTAGGGTAGCTATCACCCCAAAGGGAAGTCTCCTGGCGCTAACAAGGCTACATGTAAGGACCACTTGATACAGGAAAAAGAAACCTGAAGTTAAATGCTTATACCAAAAAGCCAGTTTTTAAAGACATTTCTTAATGTAGACACATTTTCTTCATTTGTCAAAGAAAGACCGTGGATGTTTCTAGTGAAATGTTAAAATGCATAATGTCTATTACACACATATACTTATGTGACCGAATGTTTAAAATGGTGGCCTATTACACATGTATACATCGGTATTCACAAGTCCAGATACACAGGCCTCTGGCACAAATGTGCCTTTTTGCCCCTAATTTTTAATAGCCCAAGGCATATTAAACACACACAGTAATATCCACAGCTGGAAAGCAAAATATTAAACACACATATGCTCAATCTTTAAGTGCTAGCTTGATATTTCATTCTTTTTATTAATTTTTAACTAAAATGTGTCAAGTTTACTGTGTGCATTTCAAGTAACATTACTGAAATCTTTAAAAATGACCAAGAACTATTGCACGCATGTATGTCTGCTATCAAATTTTAAAGTGTTCAACTATTGTATATGTATACCTCTGTAATTGAATATTTAACTGCTCAAGGCCAAATATAGAGACGCGTACCTCTAACCGAGTGTTTAAATGCTCATTTTCTTACAAATATCCCTTCAAATTTAGGTTAAAATGTCCAAAGCTGTAAAAAATCTTAAAGGTGTTCTAGAATCTTTGAATATATGAAAATTTCAAATAAATTCCCTTGTAACTTAAATATTTTCAAATAAGAATACTCTAAATTTGCAAAAAACAATACAATAAATTTACAAAAACATCTTTCTTCTTTCAGATTCCATATTATATTGCTCATCAATCAATTTATTATTTTAGAAATTCCCGAAGTATTAACCACTTGATACTCATAGTACGGCCGCGGGCCGCCAGCGGCCCGGCATGCCTTCGTTGGCGGCCCGCGGACCTTGCAGGTAAGGTGCCCATGGCCCCCCCAGAGAGAGAGAGAGTGAGAGAGAGAGAGTGGAGAGAGAGAAAGTGGAGAGGGAGTGGAGAGAGAGAAAGTGGAGAGAGAGAGAGAGTAGAGTGGAGAAAGACAGTTGAGTGAGAGAGAGTGGAGAGAGAGTGAAAAGAGTAGAGAGACTGACTGAGGCTGAGATACTGACTGACAGAGAGAGAGAGAGACTGACTCAGAGAGAGAGAGATAGACTGACTGACTGACAGAGAGACTGACTGACAGGGAGAGAGAGAGACTGACTGACTGGCAGAGAGACTGACTGACAGAGTGAGAGGGAGACTGACTGACTGAGAGAGAGACAGCCTGACAGAGAGAGTGACTGACTGAGACAGACTGACTGACTGACTGAGAGAGAGAGACTGACAGAGAGCGAGAGATACTGCCTGAGAGAGAGACTGGCAGAGAGAGACTGACTGAGAGAGAGACTGACTGACTGAGAGAGATTGACTTACTGAGAGAGACTGAGACTGACTGACTGAGACTGACAGAAAGAGACTGACTGACTGAGAGAGAGACTGACTGACTGAGAGAGACTGACTAAGAGAGAGACTGACTGAGAGAGAGAGAGAGAGACTGACTGACTTTGGGAGATTAACTGACAGAGAGAGAGAGAGACTGACAGAGAGAGAGAGAGACTGACAGAGAGAGAGAGAGACTGACAGAGAGAGGGAGAGACTGACCGATAGAGAGAGACTGACTGAGAGAGAGAGACTGACTGATAGAGAGAGACTTACTGACTCAGAGAGAGACTGACTGATAGAGAGAGACTGACTGATAGAGAGAGAGAGACTGACAGATAGAGAGAGAGAGACTGACAGAGAGAGAGAGACTGACAGAGAGAGAGACTGACTGAATGACTGAGAGAGAGACTGACTGACTGACAGAGAGAGACATACTGACTGACAGAGAGTGACTTACTGACTGACAGAGAGTGGCTGACTGACAGAGAGAGACTGACTGACAGAGAGAGACTGACTGACAAAGAGAGACTAACTGAGAGAGAGACTGACTGACTGAGAGAGACTGACTGATAGAGAGAGAGAAACTGACTGAGATAGAGACTGACTGACTGAGAGAGACTGACTGATTGAGCGAGAGAGACTGACTGACTGAGACTGACTAACTGGGACTGACAGAGAGAGACTGACTGACTGAGAGAGAGAATGACTAAGAGAGAGAGACTGACTGACTGACAGAGAGAGACTGACTGACTCACAGAGAGAGACTGACTGGCAGAGAGAGACTGACTGACAGAAAGAGACTGACTGAGTGACTGAGAGAGACTAAGACTGACTGACTGAGCGAGAGAGACTGACTGACGGAGACTGACTAACTGGGACTGACAGAGAGAGACTGACTGACTGAGAGAGAAAATGACTAAGAGAGAGAGACTGACTGACTGACAGAGAGGGACTGACTGACTGACAGAGAGAGACTGACTGGCAGAGAGAGACTGACTGAGAGAGACTGACTGACAGAGAGAGCCTGACTGACAGAGAGAGACAAAGACTGACTAACTCAGAGAGAGAGACTGACTGACTGACAGAGATACTGACTGACAGGGAGAGAGAGAGACTGACTGACTGACAAAGAGACTGACTGACCGAGTGAGAGGGAGTCTGACTGACAGAGAGAGAGACAGACAGACAGAGAGGGAGACTGACTGACTGAGAGAGACTGACAGAGAGAGAGAGACTGACTAAGAGAGAGAGACTGACAGAGAGAGACTGACTGACTGAGAGAGACTGAGACTGACAGAAAGAGACTGACTGAGTTACTTAGAGAGACTGAGACTGACTGACTAAGAGTGACAGAGAAAGAGAGAGAGAGAGAGAGAGACTGACTGACTGACTGACTGACTGAGAGAGAGACTGACTAAGCGAGAGATGGACTGAGAGAGAGAGAGACTGACTGAGTGACTGAGAGAGACTGAGACTGACTGACTAAGAGTGACTGAGAGAGAGAGAGAGAGAGAGAGAGAGAGAGAGAGAGAGAGAGAGACTGACTGAGAGAGAGACTGACTAAGCGAGAGATGGACTGAGAGAGAGAGAGACCGACTGACTTTGAGAGACTGACTGAGAGAGAGACTGACTGACTTTGGGGGACTGACTGAGAGAGACTGACTGACAGCTTCAATCTATATAGCTGGCTAAGCATTTAAAAACTTCAAAAGCACATCCAAACCATGTCATATTCATACTTATTCGTACAGCAATAGACCACATTGTATGCACTATAATGCACCACCACATGCAAAACATAGCTCCAGGCCACATTGATGGCAAAATATTACTGCCTCAACAACATATCCATATCCCCGCTTCAATCTACAAACCATCCATTCAAAATGTAACTCACATAAAACACAGGCACACAACTTTGCATTAAAACACATGATGGCTGTTACATTGGAATCATAGAGACCTGTTGTAATGATGTCTAATTATTTATGTGAGGGACTTTCAGGCCTTGATGAACTCAAACTTCGGTAAAATTTGTTTTAAAAAAAACTTATGGTGGCTATGGAGATCACCAAACAAAATAGTCATCCTAGACTGAGCAATGGACAATCGTGCACTCCAGCAGAACAAAACTAATGGCAAAGTTCTTCAATGCCTGCATTCATACACATAAAGCACTATAAAGATGTAAGTATGTGGTATTTCTGTAGTGAAAAGGCAGTGATGTGCCGTACAAGGTCAAAGTGAAACATAAAGTCAACGAGTCTTAAGGGAGATATGTGGTTTGTAAGCTGTTAATGCATTGAGATGTAGTGTTCTTTAAAGAGGTGCGTCTTCAAGTTTTTCCTAAATTGTAGCAGCCTTGGAGTGGCCCTGAAGGAAACAGGGATGTTGTTCCAGATCCTGGGAGCAGAGATGGAGAATGCTTGCTGTCTTGTTGTTTTCTTTTTTTACACTTCTTAGCCAGTTGATGGTGTTCTAGCTTCAAGTGTGCCGAGAACCACCCGAGATGGGGAACTTTCTGGAAGATAAATGGCGGTGCTGCTCGTGATGGCTTTGTAAATGAAGCAGCTGGTTTTGAAGATGTTGCATGCCATGATGGGGAGAATATGGAGTTCAATAATTTCTTCAGGCCTTGGATGAGGTATTCTGCGGCGCGTCTCAACCACCTTAAGGGGTGCCAGTGTGGAGTCCGAGAGGCCATGAAGTAGGGTGTTACTACCATCCAGATGTGAGAGTATGATGGCTTGAAAATCAGTTCAGAATAGGCATGGGTGAAATTTAAATTATGACTGTGTAACTTGATAAACTTCAGGAATTTTTCATTATATCAGTTACACAGCATTCCCGAAATGCACCATTATGCCTGTTTATGTAATTACAAGCCATTTGCAGGAAATATCTACTGTGAACGGCCCATTTGTGGTACAACCTTACCACGAATGCAGGGGAACAACTGTAGGTGAGCAACTACTGTTCACAGTGTTTTTGTTTTCTGCAGGATTGTTTAAACATGAAATGTATTCTTGCATCAGAAAATGATGTGAGAATGTTTTTCTCACTAAAATATACAATAAATGATGGACTTATATTTCACAAAATTATGAGTAATTTTGTAAAGTTTTACGTTATTATTTGAATTTCATATATCTCTATTTCTGAAGTCGCTTTCTGGAAGAAACTGCTTCATTTTCCTTACAAGAGAGAGCTGGTACCAGGTCACCCCAAAACGTTTCCGGCAGGCCACTTGTCGCTTTCTTTTTGTAGGTGCTGGGCCCTGGCACTCATTTTTGGGGGCTGAGACTTAATGTTCATCATTGGACTTTGGCCCAGAGCAAGAGAGATAAAGGCAGAAAATGTGGAATGAAGAAGAAATATAGGAAAATATGAAGAAAGAAATAAGAAAAAAAATGTAAGAGTGAGGTAAAAAGTAGGAAGAACAAGGTGTTTCGAGAAAGAGGCATGAGAGGCATGACGTGGACTTAAGACTAAACATCCTTGGTACTTGACAGCCCTGGCATTTTACAGTGTTAGTAGCAGGTTCTAAGATAGAAATTTGGGGCTCTGACCATATTTTTATTTACTTATTTATTTATTTTACAAATTAAGCACTGGTTGGTGTGTGGCTCTTTCCATTTACCAGCCACATGATGGTTGGCTCGCAGTGCAGTATAATGCTCTTTGTTTCATTGAGTTTTTACTGGCAAAAAAATGAATGCTCCAAACAAACCCAATCTTGGACTCAGTGTAATTTAAGAACTAAAATATTTTTCTGAGCAGAATATGAACTGTTACCCAGAAGATTGGAATTCATAGGTAAACTAGTCCCCTGCTAGGATTCTACGGATGACCTCTGGCACATACATGCAAGAAGGATATTACTCAATAGTGGAAAAACATTGACTCATAAATACCTTGCTCTCTATCTTGGCGCACACCTAAATACGGGGAAATGAAACCATGGCAGGGTGGGACAAACTAGCAACAAGCCTTTGGCATCCAGCCAAACCCCAACTAAAGCACGTGTAACGTACCAAGAAAAAGTTCAGCAGTACTGTAGACTAGTGCTTCCCAATCTTGTTAGAACCACAACCCACTTTTAGAACGACAAACCTTGGCGACCCACCTGCTTTAATGGAAATGAGGCGGGCACATTTTTAATGTAAGTAAAGCATCATGTGGCAGCGCACTGTCAAGTACAGACAGCAGATTTTCCATTGAAATGGCCATTAAATTTGCACAGCTATGCAATTTTACTGATACAATTATATTACACACAAATGACAATGTGTGGAAATCGGGTTTCAATAAATGTTTAACATTTATGCATCACCGAGTAAAGTCTTTGCTTTCATCACACTTCAAAATTACAAGAAAATGGTTTCATTTTTGCTTTCCTGACTGCTGAGTGTGTTTCCTAACTGCTGGATGTGTACAGTTAATATACAGGTATTTACATGTTGTGTGTTACAAAAAATGACATCCTACAGCCTTTTCTTTCACACTCTCTGTACGCCAACAAAACTGTCACATAATTCACTTTATTGTTCTTTCGCTGCCTAGGAAGTTAGAGGAGCTTGTGAACACCAATGTCTGTGTTAGACAAGGACTGGCAATGCCAATAGGTCTGGCTTTCAAGGAATTGTGTATGGTAATGTGAAGCGTTACAAGTAAATTGCATGGGAACACACATGTATTTTCGGCACTGTCAAGCCACACATAAAATTCCAGGTAGGTTAAAGACTGCACTCTTCCGTCTGTGCTGCTGCCAGAGAAAGACAACATACATGTCCTAGTTATTTAAGACATTTCTATAGCATTCCAGTATCATGTGTGTGCCTCTGAAAGTTCAGGTTTAGGCAGCTGGATAAATAAACAAATTGATCACAGATGCGGGAGGGTACGCACTTTTTTGCAGAAGCATACAACTACTGCCCAATCAAAACATGTACTCCTGGCTCACTTCATGTGGGTGGGGCTAAAGCCCCTCTTGAGTGATGCTGCCATAATTGTTCGGCAACAGCTACTCTGTTTAGCCAGATCATAAAAAGCAGCCATTTGTAAGAAGACATAGACTGACATTTGAGCTCTGTCTTTGAAGCGCAGCAAATGTGACAAGATAAATACAGAATTCAAAGGCATATTTATGTGTTGCTTTGATTTTCACCACCCACCGAAAACCAGCTCACGACCCAGAGTTTGGCAAATGGTGCTTTAGACACCAATGAAGGACCTGTCTGCACTGTGGAGAGCCACTGTATGTGCCTAATAGAGAATTGGGCCTTGCGTTCTTGACCTGAGGAAACCTGACCAATATAGAAAACACACACACAAGGACCTCTTGTGCTCCCTTAACTCAGGGGTCTAACTATCAAGAGCGCAGAGGGGCAGTGGTACCGGGCTCAGTGTCCTGGGGGTCCAAGTCACCCCAATAAGTGGCTGTTTTTTTTTTTTTACATAGAACCAGGGGCTTAGGGTCCTAATTTCCTTATCTGAATTACCTTTGATGCCCTTGCTACGTCACTCCACAAACTTATAGGTAGTCTGTCCACTGTGCCTATGCGGTACTCAATGACGACACCTCCAGCTCCACATTTTCACTCTGTTTGCAGCAGCTCTGCAAATTTTTCAGTGGCTCTAGAGTGGAAAAAGTCGAAGTACAACCTGTGCAGCCCAGTATTTTATTTTCCTATGAGTCAACAAATACCTTTTTTAATAATGCAAAGCGCTGACTGGTGTGGTAAAGCTAATGATTGATATTACTGAGTTCACTGTATTCTGTACATCTCATCCTATGTCATCTCCTTGCTCATGTCTGGGATTGCTCAACTCTGCTGTCCTCAGGTTGAACTACTAAAGGAGGTGACTTGTCCACTCAGAGTTGAAGAGTACTGTGGTCCCAGGAGACGAGTGGTAAACAATCCCAATTGCCGGTTTTTGCCCAGGGGCGTACCTATTAATGGTGCCTGCGGTGCAGTGGCACTGGAACCCCCAGTGTAATGAACCACCTGGTCCCTATGTCATGGACCACTTACGCTGTATGCACCCGGCTGGCCAGGCCTGGCTGAGGGGATACATTTAAGTGAGTGTGGCCATTCTGGGCTCACTCTCAGACACAGTTCCTTGTATCCAGTGTGTCTCTGTAATGCCCTGAAGGTTGCACGGCAGTGGTACTCCACAGTGACAACAAGGGTGCTGACCCCAGTCTGCCTCCTGCCTGCATGCCACCACACGACAGACGATTACCAACCCGCACCATACAGCTCAGCAGACCCGCCTGTCGCCCCTCTGCCAGCAACAAGTGATGGTGGCTCTGCCGTTGCTTGTGCAGCATTACAAAGCCAAGGAGCTGTGGGGATCACTCACCTCCCTGCGTGGACGCGGTACGTTACAACAGCAGTGTCCCTCCAAGGAGTGGAGCAGACGTAGCATCCATATGAAGAGGAAGCATGACCACGTGCGACCGTGAGTCGTCACCGCACTCCAGTTCCCCAGCATGTGGATCAGAGCTGCTTGGTCCCACCTGAGTTGCACCCAATTTACAGCAAGGCAGCACCACACGACACACCACTGCTACTGCACTCTCCTCACTGCTAAGAAGACCTCAATGGTGGAGGGAACAAGCGCAATAGAGGGTCCAAGAGAAAAAAAACCAAAGGAAGAGCATCAGCATGGCTGATAATCAGCAGGCGCTGCCTGTCCAACAACCAGCTCTGCCACCTGTCATTGCCCCACAAGGAGGGACTGCAAAACACACCTCGTGACAGCACTACCCCCATTTGGTAAGTTGGTGAACCTAGCCATGGTGGCTTCATGCAGGAGGACATGGGTTGGCGGCTTGAATAACTACTTTTGTGCCACGAGGGAGACCGATGGTACAGTGAAGAGATTCCTCTTGCTACATTTTGCGGGGGAGGAAGAATTATTTGAGAAACTCCCAGAAACCATGGCTGATCATGACTACGACTTACAACGCGGTCATTGTAACTACAATGTTGTAATTGCATGCGGGGTGATGGCTTAATGGTGAGGGCTGCTTACCCTTTCATACAGCAGGGTGAAGGAGATGGCTGTAGCTCTAACAAGAGGTCCAATACACCCAGGTAACATGAAAGTGGTGCGCATCAAGGAAGAGGCGGTAGACACAAGCCCCAAAACGAACCACTCTGCCTGAGTATGCAGAAGTGGAGAAGAAGGATAGAGACTCCTGGGGTGGCAATACATAACCCCAGCTTTGCGTCAGTTATACCTGCAAGATGACCGCCACCCAATGGCTGTTAAAGGCACAACACCGGACAGACAGAGCAAGCAAGAAAAGGTGGTAGCCAAAGAGATTTGAGAAGTGATCTTAAGAGGCTTGTCTGTAAAAGCCCTGATTGACTTGGGTTCATTAATTAATGTTATGAACATAAAACAATACCAGGCTGTACAGCCCTGGCAACCTCTAGTCCCAACTCACACCATGATTTACGCCTGCTGGGGACAACAGCCCTTGACATTGATCGTCACCATTGAAGACACAGTGGGCAATGAAGACCCAAGCTCAGTTTCACGTCATTACTGAAGGGGAAAGGACACAGCTTGGTTTCTACTGTGCAGAAGATTTAGGCCTGGTGTTTTTTTACCTGAAACATAAATGACTGTCAAGTTGATGGCATCCTGAAACACTTCTCGCATTTTTTCCACAGGCTAGGATACCTTAAAGACACCAGTATCAAACTAAACATTGACGAGACCATAAAACCCACAGCTCTCTGAAACAGGTGAATGCCATTGTACCTACACCCTATGGTGGAATAAGATTTGGAGCAGCTAGAACAAATGAAGGTTATTGAAAAAGTATCCAGCCCCACCCATTGGGTGTCCCCCATGGTCATCACCAAAAACCTGAAGCAGCCAGGAGCTGTCCAGCTATGCATTGATATGCGGCTTCCCAACATGGCAGATGGCGAAAGAGATACACAACTCCCACCATAGATGATACTGTTGCCTGAATGGGGCGCAGTGGTTTTCATTGCGAATCTGCAATGCTGGTTACCACCAGTTATGGCTTTTCCAAGCCAGTAGGTACATATTGACTTTTTCCACACTCCTGGTGCTAAGGAGATACAAACGCCTCAATTCTGGGATCTCTTCGGTGACTAAGGTCATTCAGAACACTATTCGGGAGACCTTGCCAGAGTTGAAGGATGTCCTTAACATCAACGATCCTTATACACTCCACAAACCTGGAAGAACATCACCGCAGTCCACAGGTAACACTGCTAAGATTGACAAACCAGGGTTTGACCCTACACAGAGACAAATGCTGATTTTTCAAAAACCAAATAGAATTTTTTGTTCTATTCCTTATCAAGATGGGTCTGAAGATTGACCTGCTCAAGTCGTAGGCCACAAAGTATACCCCTGCACCCATGGAGTGGTAAGGAAGTTAGTTGCTTTCTAGGAATAGTCACTTATTGTGGCCAGTTTTTCCCCAAGTTGGCCATCCTTTCAGTACTGCTGAGAGCATTGACAAAGGCAAATGCCCACTGGGACTGGAGTGCTCAAGCAGAGAAAGCCTTTAACAGCATCAAAAGGGCACTTCTCCATGACAACGCGATGTCCTACTTCAATCGTGAGATGAACACAGAACTTGTCATTGATACAAGCCCTGTAGAGTTGGGTGCTGTTCTCATCCAAAAACATGAACGAGGGGCATGGCCACATGTATATGTAAGTAGAGCACTAATGAACACAGAGACACGATACACCCAAATTGAAAAGGAAGCCCTAGCCGTTAAATGAGGATATTTTAATTTCCATTTATATATGTATGGGCAAGAATACTGAGTAGTAACTGACCACAGTTTGCAGGCATGTTTCAGTACACCCTGCCAAGGATTGAGAGGTGGGCTGTCCGGTTCCAACAATACAACTTACTGTACAGGCCTGGGGTCAGCAACCCCGCGGATATTCTTTCACGACACCCACGTGCATTCAAGATTCAGGTGGACAAGCTGGGAGATGACGTTGAGGAATACAGCCGCTTGAGGCTGTCCCAAAGTCATGGACCTGGAAAGAATCACAGATTCATCACAAGAAGACAGATGCATTCAGAAAATGGTGAGAGTAATGCAGTAACACAAGTGGAAAGACTTCTTGAGGGACTCTCCCCGTTGGGGCCAAACTTGACAGGCCCACGCAGCTGGGGATAGTGAGAGAAGAATTCAGTCCCATTGGAAAGGGACACACTGTACTGTAGGGAGCTGCACTGTAGTACCACAGACATTTCAGAAAAGAGTACTGCCACATTAAGGCCACCTTAATTTGCAGCTGAGGGAAATCTGTGGTTCCCTAGGCTGCACAAGGCTGTGGAGTAAATGGTAAAAGCAAGCCATGCCTGTCAGCTGATGAGAGGAGCAGGAATCCCAGCTCCTATCCGGACAGGCAAATCATGCAGAACTCCATGTCAAAATAGTCAGCATGGATTGTGGTAGCCCCCTGGACATCCACTTGGCGCTAGTGCTGGTCAAGGAGCATTCCAAGTTCCTGGTAGTCAAACTGACTACAGCAACAGCCTTCCACAAAATTTGGTCCCTATTGGAGAAAACATTTGCCATGTTTGGATTGCCCACAGAAATCAGAACTGACAATAGGTCACAATTTCAAGGGAATTAATTCAGCTAAAGCCTGGATCAACTAGGGATCAAACACCGAAATATAATGCCACAATGGCCTCAAGCCAAAGATGGCGAAGAAGGCTTCATGCGTACCCTCAACAAGGGCCTTCGTATTGGTGTGAAGCAGGGGTAAGACCCTGATTGGAGCCTTTGTCACTTTTAATGGATATACCGCAACACACTACATGGCACCACTAGATGTTCCCCCATGGCACTCATGTTCAGGAGGCCAGTATGGACAGCATTCTGCCCAGGCCCAACTGGAAGCCCATCCCTCTATGTTTCTACTACCCAGCATAGGTGCCAACAAGCAAATGACTATACTAGACACAAGAGGAGAGTACAGATGTCCCCAATACTAGCCACAAGAGGAGAGTACAGATGTCCCCAATATGTAGCGGTGACCAGGTGCTGATACGTGACAGGCACCCTGGCTGGAAATGTCAAACACCATTTGAAAAGGGTCCATGGATGGTACAGGGTGTGAAAGACGCCATGATGCCAGTGTACTGCTGAGGAGAAAAGGTGATTCGCAACATCTTGAGGATCAAGAAGATACCACCTGTGGAAAGCACAGATGATGGTGATGAAGAGATGCCAGATGTCCCTGAAAGTCCGATTATCAGAGGGAGCAAAGACAGTAGCCCATCACCCCTGGGAGGAGAACATAAGACCTTAGGGGGTACAACCCCAAAGCAGGAAAATACTGGGATGGAACCAGGAGCCCCCAATGAGACCGGACAAGCTGGGGAATCGGCAGAGCAAATGCCAGTGACCCTCCAGAGCCAAAGGTACCATCTAAGCCCCAATCCAAGCACAAAGAGACTATGAGCTCTGCACACAATGAAGAATGGGGAAAAGAAAAATAGTGAGTAGAAGACCAAAGTGGGGAGGTAAGTAGGAGCCACCCGGTCCCTACGTTAAGG
Organism: Triturus cristatus; assembly: GCF_964204655.1. Lineage (NCBI taxonomy): Eukaryota > Metazoa > Chordata > Amphibia > Caudata > Salamandridae > Triturus > Triturus cristatus. The sequence continues at coordinate 356,943,530 of NC_140586.1, read as the reverse complement.
ACCACTTCCACTGCATGCACCCTGATAGCCGGACACAGCCAAAGGGATACATAAAAGGTAGTGTTGCTGCCAGTACTTTAAGTGCGCCAGTAATGTCCAGTACTGAGTACCGGCACTTTTTTATTTTGAGAGGGAGAGTACCTGCACTTTTCAAGAGAGAAGTAATACTTTTAATTGGAGAGTACCGGCACTTCTCAGAAACAAGCAGATACTCTGGTACAGAGTACCTGCAGTTCTATTTTTCCATTTCAAGCACTGGTTGCTTCTCAGGACTCATTTCCAGACACAATCGATTGTGTTCAGTGTGCCACCCTGAGAGTTGTAAGGCCATGCAACTCTGCACAGAGATCTCAGGGGTCCACTGCACCCCAATTATAGCTGTTTTTTTAGTGCCAAAGCAAGTGATGGGATCCCTTGTAACATTCTACCATCAGGGCCCATACAACACTGTTGAAGCCCGGATATCCCCCACTACCCTGGTGCCACACGAAAAAAATCTCACACTTGCTAGCTTAAGTTATCCTCATGGCCTACAGGCACTGTGAGAAGGTGCAGTAAATGGCATGGAGTAATACTGGATCCTGCTGTGGTCTGACCTCCCCCTGTTTACGTCTACAAGGGCTTTACTCCTTTGTGGCGGAAGGGGTTCCAGACTGTTTTTATTTTCAAAGCAAAAAATATTTCACTTAACAGAGCTGCTAGGTATCTTGGCAAGCTATCAGTTATGCTTCAATGGCATGAAAGTGTTAAAAATTGGGTAAAAAAACACAGCCACGGCGAAAATAATAAGTCTTTTACTGAGTACCGGAAAGGAGTGAAACTCAGAGTCTGGAAATTTGTGGTCTTTAAGGCAGTGCTTAATTTGAGACTGTGGTTTCTGGTACTTGGCATCAACAATTAACTCTCAACAGGTCTACCCTTTATCTCCCCCTTCTCTTGCTCCCTCCCCTCTCATTCTGGCCCCTTCCCAACTTGATCCCCCCTTACCTCGTCTGCTTTACCTCCCGCTTCCCCTCCCCACCCTGCATCTCCCCAATACTCCAATCCCATCTCCCGCCCCTTAACCCCCCTATTCCTACCCATTTCCCCCCTACTTAATCCACCTTTCTTACAACCTGAACTACCGATCAACTCGCCTTACCCTTCCCCTTTCCTCCCCCTTTCTCCTCATCCCTTTCCGCCCTTTCCCTTCCCACGTACCTTCAATTCTGTTCTTACACCTCCCATCTCTCTACAACCTACAATCCCCCTCCTATGCCTCACTTCCCTGCCTCCCCTCTTTGTAATTCCATCCTCTTCCCTCCATCTGACCTTACAGTCCTTTCTCCTCCTATGCTTCACAACCCTGTTTCCCCTCTTGGTAATTCCGCTCTCTTCCCTCCCTTTGACCTCACAGTCCCTCATTCCTCCCACAACTACCATTTAGCCCAACCCCCACACTCTGCCTGGTGCCTGTCCCCCTACATTCACCTTTCATAGCCCATGGTACCTGGCCTGCACCCTCTCTCTTCTCCCCATTCCTCTGGCCTTCCATTGACCTCCCTCCCTCCCCTCCCTGTACAGCCCCTTCTCCTCTCATCTTACTGTATCCCTGGCCTTCCCTTAACCCCCTCCTCTCCCCCTCCACCTCTTGCCCTCCCTTTCTACTTCTCAATTTTCTCCTCCTACTTATGATCTCTATTCTTCACCTCTGCTCAACACCAGTAAACATATCACTGTAACTCCATCCACTCCTTTCTACCACCATCTTTCCCCACCTTCAATCCGTACACCCCAACACTCTCCCCAGTCCCCCTCATCCCCCTGTCCTCCTTCGCCTACTTCACTCCCTCCCCCACATTCGACCCTTACACCCCAACTCTCTCCCCAGTCCCCCTCATCCCCCTGTCCTCCTTCGCCTACTTCACTCCCTCCCCCACCTTTGACCCTCGCACCCCAACACTCTCCCCGGTCCCCCATATCCCCCTGTCCTCCTTCGCCTACTCCACTCCCTCCCTTAACCATTGAGCCACCCAACACTCTGTGCTCAGCCCACCTTTCCCTGGAAACTAAACTTGATTCTCTCATCTCTTCCATTTCCCAGCTTGAAGCGTCCATTTCACTCTTAAGTGCTAAGATATCCCCCTCCCCTAATAACCTTCCGAGGAGTTCCCTGTCCCGCGCCCCAATAAAGCCAACTACAGTCTGTCCTCCACAGACATCACCAACTTATTGGCTAACTACAAGACTACCAACGTCAATACCCCTCCACTCTCCTCTCCTAACAATTCTACTCAATTCACCATTCAGACCATCTCTTCTGTCAGAACTTACCAGCCTCCCTCCCAAGGGGCGCCCTCATTCAAGAATCTAATCCCTATCCCCCTTATCAGCCCATACACTCCCATCACCAAAACAGTTGCGTCAGAGCTACATTGTATGCTCCACAACTGCAGATCTGCAACCAAACACAAACTGGAAATCTCTGACACTATCACCCACCACAATCTCGACATGCTCTTTCTCACTGAGACCTGGTTTAATGACTCCTCTCACACCTTGTTTGATCTTCTGATACCTACCGACTACTCTATCCTCAGAAACGACAGAACAGACAAGATCGGGGGAGGTGTTGCGATTATCTTCAGAAACTCCCTTCAAATTAAAGCCTTTCCCACCATCTTCTTCCGTACATTCGAATGCCTATCCCTAGAACTTCAAGTTCATCACGGCTCACCCTTCAGGTTCCATGGGCGAACACCCATCACAACGAAGTGATCAGTTCGCGAGGACATTACAACGCATTTAGAAGATCGTATTAACGTTTACATCGTAAGGCACAGCAATGGGTACACGGTTACATCGTAAGGCATAGCAACGTAAGCCACAACAACGCAACATTGCGATGTCAACGTTAATGTGATGTATTAATACCGCTCATCCGTTAATGTCATCATTCCTTTGCATTCCTTTGTTAATGCGATGTTCTGGATGCGCTACTAAAAGTCAACCTCTTCTTTGTAATGTATTCATTAATACCGCGCTGACTGAAAAAACTACAAATAACGTAAATCGCACGTTGTATTCATACCGCGCAATGTCAGCATTGTTCTGGATGCGCGTTTAGTCTACAAATAAAAGGCACCATGACGATGTAACTGAAAGTCAACCGCTCATTCGTTAATGCAATGTAACATAAGTCTCGTTAATGGGATGTGTCTGAAATTCTTAATGCGTTCTGTTTGCATTGTATTAATAAAGGACTGAATTGTTTGCATTGTATTAATACCGTCACGCGCGTTTACTGAATTGTTTGTAATGCCTTCATTAATACCGCGCTGATTGCAAACGCTCAATAAAACTACAAATAACGTAAATCGCACATTGTATTCATAAGCGCAATGTCATCATCAGGTCGTAAATCATGTACAGTGCCAGTTTGAGTTCCCATAGAAAACACTGTGCCTCAAAAATTTAACTGCCAGCAAAAGAAACGTAATATTGGGAAAAATAAAAAGAGAAGAATTAGCGTCGGGGGGACGGGGGGGGCAGTGGGGGCCAGGGGCTAGAGGCGGGATCACGCATTCAGCCAAAAGAATGCAAACACTGTGGTAGGACACAAAAAACGCGTTGTCAGGACGTGCGATTTTGTGGTCTGCGAAGTTATGTACTGCCCAATAGCAATCAATGCATTGGTGTTGCAACAACGTTCGATGTAAAAGGTGACGATGTTATGGACTTTGCGATGTAAAATACGCGTGGTAAACGCATGCGATGGAATGGTGCGCGATGTATCGGCATACATCCGTTCCATGCCATCTACCACCCGCCCGGTAACTGCTCTTCCTTCATGGAGGAACTCACCGACTTTATTAGTGACCAATATTCACAAAGCGACAGGCAGATCTTCCTAGGTGACTTCAATCTCCACTGGGGCTCCGTGGAAGACTCAGCTGCCAACAAGCTTGTAACCTTTCTCTCAGCTAACGATCTTGTCCAACACTGCTCGGAAATTACACACGCCAAGGGCTCAATTCTGGACCTTGTTATTTCTAAACCAGACCAGCTTACCATTGCTCCCCCTATCCATGTAGACTGGTCAGACCATTTCCTCATTCCCTTCCGTTTTCACCTCTCGCACATTATAACTCTCGGCCAACCTAAAAGGGCTTCTACCTGGTTCCGCAACACTAAAAACATTGATCTTGAGACTCTGTGTGCTTCTGCTATGCGTTCACTTCCTAGTCTAGACCCTAACGCGGATGTCAACGATCTCACTCCCCATTGCCTCTCAATCCTTGCAGTCGAAATCGACAATGTCGCTCCACTCCAAAGCAAAAGGAAAAGACCCACCCCCTCAGCACCTTGGTTCAATAAAGCTCTCTATGACGAAAGGAAAAACCTTAGAATCTTGGCGAAACATTGGAGACAATCTCCATCCACCTCCAATCTCTCTCTTTTACGTTCAGCAAGATCCAAATACCACAAGCACATCTTCCATGAAAAAGCATCACATTTCAGATCCCTCCTCGACTCAGCTAAAAACAGACCCAAAAAACTTTTCGACCTCATCAAAAACCCAAACTGTTCTCCCCAAACCATCAAACCTGAGGATGCTTCAAAGAAAGCAACTGAATTCGCTATATTCTTTGATGAAAAGGTCAAATCACTGGTGGATCAGTTCACCCACCCCACCCCCATTGAGGAGCGAAAATCCTTAGTCACTTGGCAGAACTTTGCCGCCATCTCGGAAGATGACCTCCTCAAATGCATCCTCGAAACCAAACCCTCCAACCATTCCTCTGACCCCATACCTAGTGGCATCGCCATTGATTTGTACATTTGTACACCAATACTCTCTCTTATTGGACCAGGATAGTTAATCTCTTCCTCACTCAAGGATCCCTTCCAGCTGTCCTCAAAATAGGACAGGTTACCCCTCTTCTGAAAAAAACGCCCACAGATGCGAACAACCTCAATAACTTCCGCCTCATCACCAATCTCCCTTTTTTTTCAAAGATCACAGAAAAATGTGTTGCAAAACAACTTTCCCAACACATTATGGACAATAATCTCCTTGACGTGTTTCAGTCTGGCTTTATTCAAAATTGCAGCACTGAAATAGCCCTGCTGCGAGTGATCGATGATGCGCTGCATATACTCGATTCGGGGGAATCGTGCCTTCTGATTCTTCTTGACCTATCTGCAGCCTTTGACACTGTTAATCACAACACACTCCTTAACACTCTTCAACAGAAAATGGGCGTGGAAGGCACAGTGCTTAAATGGTTTACCTCATTCCTCTTGGACAGATCCCAAATGATCAAGATTGCGAACAGTCTCTCGTCTCCACTGGTGATTGGTCAAGGCGTCCCTCAAGGTTCCATCCTTGCACCCACTCTGTTTAATCTCTATTTGGAACCTTTAGGGAACCTCCTAAGCAAATCTGGAATCCTCTACCATCTCTATACAGATGACACCCAAATCTACCTCAAGGTGTCTTCCTCTCAAGATCACTCACTACTCAACTCCACTCTCAACTCTATTCACAACTGGATGTTAGTTCACTAACTCATTCTCAATCCCTCCAAAACTAAATTCCTCCTCCTTTCTACCTCTCTCTCCCCGCCTCCTGTTCAATCCTGGATGGATCAGCTGAATTTACTCAACAGTAAACCCATCATTGTCGACTGCGCTAAATCCCTAGGTGTCATACTTGACAAAAGACTCAACCTAATCTCACACATCAACTCCATTGCCAAGAACGCACGTTATCAGCTGCGCCTTCTGTGGGGGATTCGTCGGTTCTTCCCGGAGAAAGACCTAAAAACCTTGGTCCAATCGCTAGTTCTCTCTAGACTGGATTATTGTAATTCTCTTCTGACTGGCCTTCCCAAATCTCACCTCTCCCCCCTTAAATCCATCCTCCATTAAGCAGCTCGCTTCATTTCAGGGTCCAAACGAAGTGACCACATGACTCCTATCCTGTCTTCTCTCCGATGGCTTCCCATTGAGGCTAGAGCTATTTACAAAACGGCTTGCATCACCCACAAAGCCTTGCACTCTTCCTCCCCTGGCTATCTGGCGAATAAACTGAAATTGTCCGGAGGCTTGAGACCTTCACGAAATGCGGAAAAGTTCCTGCTTGAGCCCCCCTCCTTCAAAAGGGAAAATTGATGGCTCAATCGTTCTCAGATAATGCGGTGAGAATCTGGAACTCGCTTCCTCCATTGCTCCATGCTGTAATGTTCCAACCCCTAACCTCTGCCTGGGAGGGGTAAGGCCCTGGGTCAGCACCCTCGTGGTGTGGGGAACCCAGGGGAGGCCTAGCGCTAGGGCAGCGTAATAATTAGACCACACACAGTTGCTAGGTTGGGCGCGAACTGCCGGGCTCGCCCGCCCGTTTATTATTTATACACGCGCTCACGTCAGGGACGTGAGCGCAACCTACGCGCGTTCTGCAGCGCTCTAGCGGAAACGCTAGAGCGCTAACTGTAACATCCCTTCTCAACTCAGTCCTTGACAACAGTCCCTTTTTTGCTTTGCAGCATCACTTACTTAATTTTAATTTTAATTTAATAACGATTTCTAAAGCGCCTGGTGACCCAAGGGCATCCCCGCGCTATAAGAATTGTGATCCTGTAGAGGGGGAGGGAGAGAGGAGAGACACTTATTGAGGGACTCTATTTCGGGAATAAGTGTGTTTTTAATTTTTTGCGGAATACCAGGTAGTTGGGTTCCAGTCTGAGGGAGCGAGGAAGAACGTTCCATCCAGCAGCTGCTTGAACGGAGAATCGTCGACCTCCTGTGCGAGTCCTTTTGAATCTAGGAGTGTTGGCCAGGTTCTCATTCTGGGATCGTAGGGATCTGGGTGCTGTGTAGGGGGTGATCATGTTGCTAAGGATCGCCGGGCCAGATCCGTTGATCAGCTTATGCGTCGTGCACATGGCTTTGAATTGCACCCTTTGGCGCACAGGGAGCCAGTGCAGAGGTTTGAGGGCTGGCTTGGCGGACATTCTGGAGGGGAGGTTGGTTAGCAGGCGTGCTGCAGCGTTCTGTGTCCGCTGGAGTTTCGTCAGGGTGGCCTCAGGGGCTCCCAGGTAGACCAAATTGCTGTAGTCTAGGCGAGACAATACCAGTCCCTGGATAAGCAGTTTCCTGGAAGTAGGTGGCAGTAAGGGGAGAATCTTGCGGGTCGTGCGCATAAGCCCGAAGCAGGTGCCCGAAGTTTTAGCTGCTTGTGTCTTCATAGAAAGCTCTGGTTCGAGCCACACCCCGAGTGTCTTAATTTCACGCTTCGGGGGGGGAATTTCCCCGAACACGTCGGGCCAGAGTGCTGGAGGGATGGTCGTCCATTGTTTCCCCAGGAGCATCACCTCCGTCTTTGACCCATTAAGTTTTAATGATGAGTTACTCATCCAATTGTGGATTTCTATGAGACAATTGGTCAGGTTTTCTGGGTGGTCGATCAGTTGGCACGCAAAGTCTCTCAGCTGACTGCTGGGCCTGGGGTTCTCTCTCAGCTCATACCTGGTGGCCCTTCGTGTGCCTGGGCCGAGGTTTCCGGTGGTACTTCTTGCCTTGGCCCACTTCCTGTGCCGTCGGTGCCACCTGGCTCAGAGTCTGTGTTGTTCCGTGGGTCGGAGCAGGATGTGTCCCCCGAGCCGTCTCCCAGATCGTGGTCCATGTCAAGATCTGCCGTCTCTGGGTCATCCGCGGGTCTCCTCACCACCTTGAACCACGATATGTTCCGGGTGACCAGGTCTCTCCCTCGACGCGCTGTCACCATGGTCCCTCGGCGGTCGACCACTCTCCAGTACCCTCTTTCATATCGAGTCTTAAACTTTCCTCCTGGCCGGCGCTCTTTGAGGACCACCGTGTCTCCAGCTTGAACTTCTCGGGTTATGGCCCGCCGAGCCTCACTGACCCTGTCATTTCGCCTTTGGCACCTTCGGAGAGCTTCTTCCTCACTGAAAGATGGCGCTACCCAGCCTGGGGCTGCTGGCAGCCCATCCCTGTGAGCTCCTTGGAACATCAATGCCCAGGGGGCTTGTCGGATGGAGCAGTGGGGAGTGCTGCGGTATTCCCCTAGGAATCGCTGTAGCTCTTGCTCTGGGTCTAGTTGTTCGGACACAGCGATGCGTAGTATCTTATTGATGGTGCGCATAAAATGCTCCACCTCCCCGTTAGCTTGGGGCCATTGCGGGGTGATGCACCTGTGTCTGATGCCGTGTGCCTTCAGGAGTTCTTCGAACTCGTGCCCTTGGAACGGGGGTCCATTGTCACTTCGCAGTTCCTCGGGATACCCGAACATCCCAAATATCTTCTCCAGGGCAGGTTTCACATATACGAAAGCGGTGGACGGCAGGGCCTCTGCAATGGGGTATTTCGAGTAGCTGTCCATGACGACTAGGGTGACTCGCCCATCGGGCAGGCTCCCAAAGTCCACGCTGATCTTCTCCCAGAGGGTATGCCCATGTTCCTCGGTAATGATGGGCGCTGGTGGTTGGGCTTCCCCTGTTAGCTGGCATGACTGGCAGCTGCGGACGGTGTCGGTGACATAGTCGTCCGTACCTGGGAACCACACCTTCTCTCTCATCCGGGCTTTCATCTTCTCTGTGCCTTGGTGTCCCTTGTGTGCTAACTGTGTCGCTCTTGTCCGGAGTGCCCCTGGGACAACGATTCGGGCACCTCTTAGAAGGAGTCCCCCTCTGGTCACGCTCAGCTCGTGTCGTACTCTCCACATGTGTTGAAGATCCTCTCGGTCTCCACTGGCCCACGAGTTCGCCGTTTGCAGAAACGACTGCCAGGTTCCCTCGAGGATGGTGTTCTTGACTTTGATCATCACGGGGTCTTGGTCGGCTACGTTTCGGAGCTCTTTGAACGTGATGGCCCGGGGACACGTCAGTGCCGCCACCATGTCAAGGTGTTCCTCGGCGTCGTCCTCAGCGTCCCTGTGCTCGGGTTCACCGTCGTGTGCCGGGTGGTGGGACAGGAAGTCTGCCGGGTTTTTGGCCCCTGGCCGGTATACTACACTCAGGTGATACTGTTGTAGACCGATGGCCCACCGCTCTATGCCTGGGGGCGGGTGTGGTGCTGTTCCCCGGAATAGCGGCACCAGCGGCTGATGGTCGGTCACTACTGTGAATGGGTGTCCACACACGTAAAGGTGGAAATGGCGGCAGCCCCACTGGATTGCCAGTGCTTCCCGCTCGATTTGGGAGTATCGCTTCTCAGTGTCGGTGAGGGCCTTGCTAGCGTACGCCAGAGTTGCCCACTACCCAGGTTCCTGTTCTTGCGTTAGGACTGCCCCTAGCCCTACGGGGCTGGCATCCACTAGGATCTCGGTCTTCTTGGTCGGGTCAAAGTAGACTAGTGTTGTCTGGTCTAGAAGCGCTTCTTTGATCGCCTCGAAAGCCTGCTCTTCGGCGTCAGTCCACTGCCACGCCACGTCGGTCTTGGTGAGGCGTCTCAGGGGCTCAGCCAGGGTGGCCAGATTCGGGACGAACCTTCCGCAGTATGTGGCCATCCCTAGGAAGCTGCGCACTTCCGCCACTGACGCGGGGGCCGCGGCCATTTTGATGGCTAGTGACTTTCGAGGGTCTACTTGGATGCCGTCCTTGGTAAAGACGTAGCCGAAGAACTCAATCTTTTGTTGGAAGAGCTGGCACTTCTCCCGGTGTAGGGTGACTCCGTGCTCTTGGAGGCACGTGAGGGTGGCCCGGACGTGTCGGTAGTGCTCCTCGACTGTCTTGGAGTAGATGAGGATGTCATCACTCACGTTCAGGACGCCAGGCAGTCCGACCAGGATGTCTCTAATCGTGTTCTGAAAGATTTCGGCCGCCGATGAGATCCCGAAGTTTAGGCGTTTATATCGCCGTAGCCCCAAGTGTGTGCTGAAGGTGGTAATGTATCGGCTCTCCTTGGCTAGGGTGAGTTGGTGGTACCCCGCATTTAAATCTAGTTTCGAGAACCATCGGGCGCTGTTCAGATCGGAGACAATGTCATCCATGGTCGGTGTGATGTGCCTCTCCCTTGTGATGGCCTTGTTCGGGAGGCGCATGTCGATGCATAGCCGGATCTTCCCAGGTTGTCGTGGCTTCTCGGCTATTACCATTGGTGACACCCAAGGTGTGGGTCCCGTAACCTTCTCTATGACGCCCTGTTCCTCTAGTCGTCGGAGTTCCTCCTCTACTAATGGGCGTAAGTGAAACGGGATGCGCCTGTGCCGGAGGGCTGTCGGTTGCACAGCGGGGTCTATGTGAAGTCGTACGGGCGGCCTTTTGATCTTCCCTAGGCCTGAGAACAGGCCCTGAAATGCTTCCAGCAGGTCGTCGACTTGTCGGTCTTGGACCACTCTGAGGAATGTGATCAGTCCTAGATCCTCGGCCGCATGGCCGCTGAGAAGTGTGTCTACTTCCTGGTTGATGAAGTGAACGTCGATGACAATTTCCGCCTTCTCTGACTGTACCGCTACCGTCATCTTGCCCTTCAGCGGAAGCGGCGTGTCGCTTCCATATGCGAAGATCTTGGCCTTCGACGGTCGGAGCTACGGCCTTGGTCTGAGGCGGTTGTATTGTTGCAGCCCCATTACTGTCACTGACGCACCGGTGTCTATCACAGCGTTCACCTCTGATCCAGCAATCAATATGTCGCAGCGCGGCTGAGGTCGCCGGGTGCTTTTGAGGGCTTTGGTAAATGACACCAGGTACGTTTCTTCCTCATCGTCGGACTCAGTGTCTGATTCGGGGTACTCCCTGGCTGGTTCTCTCTTGGGCCGTGGCTGCGACGATAATGACGTGTGCGACAGTTGCCATACTAGCTTCCTCATCGGCTTGTCCCGCTTGTGGCTGCTCCGTTGCATCTTCCTGCGGCAGACCGACGCGTACTGACGCTAGAGCGCAAACTGTAACACATGCCACCACTTCCATCCGGATCTTCAAAGCGGACCTCAAATCTCTTCTATTCCAAAGACACTTTCAGAACGAATTTCTTCATTCTCAGACCCCGCCAGGAAGTTCGTTAGTCATTGTAAATTTGTTATATTTATTTATTTTTTGTACATTCCTTGCTTGCGGTGTTTGATATTGTGTTCCTCTTGCCTACTGTGTTTGATTCTGTGTCCTGCTATTTATGTACGTTCTATTTTGTAACATTTCTCTCATGTAACGTAACTGGTTCTATTGTACAGAGCTCTGACACCTTCGGGTAAAGTCCGCGCTTTATAAAAATGCATTAATAAATAAATAATAAATATTACTCTGTTGTTCTGGTAAGGCGCTCTTAGGATCTATCGGTGCGAGTATCTGAATTGTGCGATGGTAATCGAGATTTGAAGCAACCTGATTTGTGCACCTTATAGATATGACAGGTAGTGGTTAAAAGATTATAAGATTATCCAGCAGGTGGCGATAAAGCTCTACTCTTTCTGGTACTGCATTTGCAACAGACTTAACTGGACAAAAACAGAGTCATTTCGAAGCAACGGCAAATTGCAAATGTAAAGGTCGCAAGGTTTAGTTCAAGAAACAAAAGAGCCAAAGTCTGCATTTAATAAGAGCGTCATAAAATAATTGTGTCCCTAGTTCAGTAGATGAACGCCTGTTTTCGAGTTTATTTTTTGTTCAATACAAGGGGCATCATTTAGAAGTTAGTGTGTCTGTGAAATATCTGCTCATAAATGGAAGATGAACTTTCTGCCAACCTCGCGGGTCCTCTTTCGAGTTAGTGGTGGGGGAAGCACAGGGTTTCTGACTCTTTACATGACGGCCTATCCCAGTGGCGCAACATTGCCCCCCCGCTGTCAGTGTGTGTGTGTGGGGGGGAGGGAGGGGGGTGAGGGGGGAGTTCCACGGGGTCCTCCCATCAGGCAGTGTGCAGTGGGTAAGGGGGGAGGGGCAGGCACCTGGCATGAGAGCTCCTGACTGGGGGTGGGGGGTGCGGGGCTCCATGCAGGGCCAAAGCAGGCCTGGCAAATTATTGTCAGACCACCAGCATCCATACGGTGCATGGCGAGCGAGCCTGACCAGGAGCGTCCATGTTCTTTGCAGGGGGCTCCTTCAAGTTTGGTTACGCCACTGGCCCGTCCACCACTTAGCCGTAGGGTGACCAACTGGCATTGGTGCAAATTCAGTGCGGTGAGTGTAAAAATTCAGGACAAAGTGTCAAAATTCAGGACACAAATTCAGGACAGGAGGTCAAAATTCAGGGCAAAACTTCAGGATAATAGGTAAGTTTTACAGACACATCAGAGGAGGTCGCGCAATAGTATATAAGGAAGCCCATCCATATCCAAACATATTCAACCATTTGCAAACCTATTATGTATCCTTCCATCTATCATTTCACTCATCCATCCCTTCATCCATTCTTTCACTCATCGATCCATTATCCATCCATCCACCCTTTCACCCTATCCATCTGTACACTCATCCATCCACTCTTCTACCCATCCATCCATTCACTCATCCATCCAGCCATTTACCATTTCACCCATCCAGCCATCCTTTCACTTACTCATCCATCCACCCAGTCACTCATCCTTCCACCCATCCACCCTTTCAGTCATCCATCCATCCTCCCTTTCTCTCTCCATCGACCCTTTCACTTAGCCATCCTTCCTTCCATCCATCCACCCACCCACCCATCCATCCATCTACTCATCCACTCATGAATCCATCCATTGACCCTATCACTCATCCATCCTTTCTCTCATCATCTATCCTTTCACTCCTTCACTCATCTATTCATCCTTTTGTCCATCTACCCTCCCTTTCACTCACTCATCCATCCTTACATCCACCCTTTCACTCATCCGTTCATCCATTCACTCTTGCACTTATCAATTCACCAATCCATCCACCTTTTCACTCATCCATCCTTTCACTCATCCATCCACCCTTTTACCCATCCAGCTACCCTTCCACCCATACATTCAGCTATTTACCTTTTCTCTTATCCATCCTTCCACTCACTCATCAATCCATCCATCCTCTCTCATTATCCATCTATTCAATCTTTCATTCATCCATTCACCCTTTCACTAATTCATCCAGCCATCCACCCATCCCTTCACTTACTCACTCGCCCAACTTTTCATATTAATTTTGAGCTGAGCTTTTGAGAAGAGGCCCATCAAGAACTTCACCCTCGCTGCAGGAGCCATTCCAGGACTGGGACAGAAGCCACCCAGGGCGGAGACGGGATCCACCACAGGGGGGGATAGGAGCCATCACAGGCAGGGGGGGCGGACAAGAGCCAGCGCGGGAGGGGGGGGGGCAGGAGCCATCACAGGAGGGGGAACAGGATCCACGGGGTGGGCATGCTGTATTCTAGTATCATCTTGGTCTCTTCCAGGGTGGGGTAGGGCTCCTCACCCCCTCCTGGACAGGACAACGAGGAGACAGGCTCTCTTTCCAAAATGTTAGTTTTGCCATCCCCCACTGTGATGTACAGTAGTTAAAGGAGATACTCCAAGAGAACTGATTTAACTGATTGTCCTCCATACTTTGTTAATCAGTGTGGGTGCGAATGTGCCATTTTTTAAATTACATTATAGACTGCATGTTTGAAGAACAGAAGTTTGCTTACAATTTAGTGACAGTAATTAAGCTCTGTGAAGAGATCCACGTGCTGCCTCGGTGTAATCAGGGCCGGTTCTAGGATGTTTGGGGCCCTGGGAAGAAAGGGAATGTGTGAGGCCCCTCTAAATTGCAGAGACATGACCCATTCAGGGCTGTTTGCATCTGAATAGATGCCCCTGCTCCTGAAGCTGCAGCCCCTCCCTCTCAGTCACCTTCAAGCACCTCTTAACAGCTCATCAAGGGCTGAAGGTGTGAGGGTTGCCATCCCGCTGTGCCTCTCCAATGCTGCTAGGTATCTGAGCTTTGGTACTGCATCGGAGTCTGTTACACCCGGCCTCAACTTCATCGGAGTCAGTGCCGGTGTAGGGTGGTGTGACCGGTGCCCGGTTAAAATTATGGACAAATGGCGTCCGTTAAAGAATCCTTCACGGACAACGGACAGACGGCCGAAATTACGGACTGTCCGTGAAATTTACGGACGGTTGGTCACCCTACTTAGCCGCCATGTCACAGATGGCTCGCCCTCGATAGGGCTGGTTGCCATTTATTTAATCTGCCCACGCTCACCTGGCAGGTCACCGGGTCCCAAGCAGCGAGAACACACAATAGCTCCCACAATCATGGAAAAAAACTCCATGTGCGCCAGGGCCAATGGCTTTTTGTTCTACTGAGATAAACTCGAGCTTAGGCATTCATTCACCCTTGCCTTGGCCCACACCCTGCCTCCAGTACACACACTAAATAAATAAACAAATAAATAAAACTGCTAGACAGGCAGGATCTCCAAGTATGGCGGACAGCCCCCGACAGAGGAGCGAGGCCGGGGGTGTACCACAGGCTCCTGTAGCGCAGAGGGGCCCAACCCGTCAGGGGCCCTCATTCAGCCCATGCCCAATGTATATCTGTGAGATATGAAAGACTCAGGGGCCCCTCCACCGTTTATGCAGGGGGGCCTCATCTTTTTGCGTTAACCAGTGACAGAGTCCAGGGTCTCCTCTGACCTTGCAGGTTGGCAGGCCACCCGCCATTGTCTAGATGAGGCCCTTAGCGGCACTGGGACACACCATGACAGTCTGCACACTGTGGGCAGAGACACCCACAAACTGGGACAGTGAATCACTGGTGCACACAGAGATGGAAACACAATGACGCACGAGGACCTTCACAAAATCTGTTGGAAGCTGCAAACACTGCTGGCAAATCCAAGAGATATCACGGGGACTCCCCCCTTTGTCTTGTACCGCACTGGCTTGCAGAACAGCAATGTCCTGCCTCTAGCAAGGCCCAAAATGCTGATCTTCATAGCTCATCAACACAGGCCCGGTTCTAGCGGGTGGACCGGGTGGGCCAGGCCCACCCACACATGAGCCTTGGCCATCGCAATCACACGTCTCCTTTTAGAAAGGTGGGCTGTGTCCCCGCCCACTCGTGCAGGTACAATAAGGGCATGGCGAAGGGGACAAATCCTTTCCTTGGCACCGGGTAACTTTTGCCTACCCTCCTGCTGCATGAATATTTATTTTTCTATTCAGTGCTGGAGAAAAGAACGGATTCACCTTTCCTGACCCCTGCTGCTGCTTATCAGAACGAGTAGGTGAAAGAATGAGTGACTATTGTGCTTATTTTTAAAATCTGCAAAGGCACAGCAAATATGCTTCATTTACATCGTTTTTATCATTATCATGGCTTTGGTTGCAAGACAACAATAAAAATGTCCAGATAACTGGTCATTGGGAGAGCAATCCTTTGTCTGTTGGTAGTTTTGAAATGCAGATAAACTGCTTTTTATGTGGATAGCTCAGTGGGTTACTGCCTTTATCACAGAGATTACTCGCAGTTCAGAAGTTACAGTCCTAACATAGGACAGTGACCAATGAACTGTCCTCAAAGAGCAGCATACAAACCTGAATGGTATAGTTAGAACTTCACTTTTTTTGTGTGCCTGTTGCGATATGGTTAGAACTTCCCCAGTCTTTCACTATTCTAATGTTGCTAAAAAGAGTTTGTTTGGGCAGATATACATTTTTATTAGTAAAGCCAACCCCCAACCACTGGGGTATGCTTTAAATCTTGAGTTTGTGCTCCTCCCTCCCAAACCCTCTTAACAAATACACTGCCCACCAGTATGGATGACGTGTGATTCTTACACCTTCTAATCCTCATTGGTTTATGAGACATTCCCTATAGACTGATTGACATGCTTGCATGATTCATTGTCTCTGTATAATGTGTGCGTGATGTAAAGTACTGTGAAACCCTACACTGATTTGAGTAGCGCTATGCAACAAATGAAATACATATAAGAGAAGGGCTACAGAGAGATGACGGGTACTGTTGGAGGGTGGTAGTAATGGCATCTGCGGAGAAAGAGGTAATTGGTGGGGTGCCAAAACAGACTTTTGCACTAGCGCTAAATCTGGTCATGTCATGGCATTTCCCTTTTTTTGTTTATTTAATTAGCAGTCAGGTCATTAGGGCAGCTGTGGAACATATTTTAAAGTGCATGCTAATTATATTTACTGCTTTATTCAATGTTTTAAGTTTGAAGATGATTTTACTAATGTTTTTTACAGGAATAATACAAGTGGATCTGGATGGTGGCTGATATGGGGCTCGGGCCCAAGGTCAGCTGTGAAATAAGGTGCACAGGAGAGGGATGGTAGAAAAGTGGAAAATCGGGCCTAGAAGTACTTGTGTTGAATCCTGGCCTGCTGGAATTTGAGGGTTTGCACTTAGGTCCAGACATTACTCTTACTTTCAAATAACTCTCCACATGCTCTGTATACACACACAGAATCGATCAGTTGTATCATGGTGACTGTTTGCAAGTAGATACGATGTAATCTAGGGCTTGAAGTCTACCTCCAGAAGCAACCAATAGGGTCCGCAGTGGCGCACCCAAATGCACCCTTGGCCCACCCAAATAAAATTTCCTAGAGCCGGGCCTTCATCAACAGCAGGAACAAGATCTGATTGGATGCCTGTGACAGGAAGAACCTTCCCTGGCAAATGTCTGGAAGATGCTTAACGGCCATGAAATCATGGATTTGCTAATGAATTTCACAAAAGGTTTAAAATCGTTCTGAACAGATTGAGGCATTATAAACTTTAAGTGAGCTTTGACAACTGTCTGGATGGGTGACAAGTGGACCAGTCACAACAGGAAATAAATAAAGGCCCCTAGGAAGTCTGGGGCCATCATTATGAGCTGGTGATAATCACGGGTGAAAATGACGCGCCCAGTAAATACTGATAGTTCAGAATATGGTATTTACCAGGTGTTCAAGTTGCAGATCTTTCAAAGTTTCTGACCTTGGAATTGGGGGATATGTGCTAATTGTGTGTCTCTGTTTTTCGCTTCATGGTGTGAAAACTTAGACAGTGCACTATTGCTTGCATGATTTGTGCCAAGTTTGAACAGAGTTTGCTTCCAAATCGAGATTTGAAACCGATTTACAAAAAAAAAATCCAGAATAAAAAATCCAGAATGGCAAAGCTGTCTATGTTTGGATGAAGGCTACACAGCAGCGATCATGCCGCAAGTGGGCCATACCGATGAGGGTGAAAGGTAAGGAGAATGTTACAAGCAGCAACGAGCTGTCTGGACTCAGACAAAGTTGCAGTGGAAGCATCAGTACTGGGCATCAGTTCAACGTCACCAGAGAATAAACTGCCAAAGCTATTGCAGAATACGGTCAACACAGGGACTAGCTATGTTTGGCTTTGAAGGATCATCGAAAACTGTTAAAACTTTTTAAAGAGTTGCTTAGCTGGGTTTGGTGCCAAGGAGATAATTGAAAAATAATAGGCCTGTTGTTTTGAATTTCAGTTTCTCAATGGCAAAGATATCCTCGGTGACCTCCCTTCGTGGTCGAACAATAGGCAAGACGCCTTCATTGTTGCAAAGACATTGACTTTGGACTCAAGAGCCCAGGAACAGCTGTGAAAGAGGGTTAAGCTACAAGAAAGGAATTTGAGAGGTCCTATTTGGCCAACTGGCATTTGAAATCCATTTGATAAAACCCAGATTGTAGTAGCGGAGGGTTCGCTGATGAAGAGCAACTTGGCAGAGACCAGGAGCCTGGATATCGCTGGACTGGAGGCAAACTTTGCAAGAAGGTAAAAAAACCAGAAGTTGAGCCTTTTCTGTTCATGCTCTAAGGCTCTGGAACAGCATCCCCATCGACATCAGATCAGCACCAACTCCCCTACAATTCAGACAAAAGCTGAACGCACACCTCTTCAAGGAGCATCAACACTGGCCCGACAATCTACCCTGAACCATGCCTCAATGACTGTATTTTCCCGGCGGCATACACATTTGCAGCACTCAGCAGCGGCGCTCCATTAGACCTGAGGTGTGCCACCACCCCACCAACACCAGCAAATACAGCAAATAAAATGTTAAGGGTTTTAAACCCGTTTTATTATCGTTTTATTTTAATCCCCTGGACCCGCCTCCAGACCCGCCCCCAAGACTCTCACGAGTCTTGGGGGCGTGTCTAGGGGATGGCACTGCTGGTAGGGGAGTGGTGGGCACTCCCTTCACTGCTCATGAGGTGTTTGGCTGGCAAACCCCTCATGTGCAGTGAAGCTCTCTCCAGCCCCAGCTGCGTTGCTGGGGCTGGAGAGAGCAGGCACAGGCTCCCAGTCTGCCTGGGAGCGCAAGTTGCTGGCGCTCTGTCCAATCCTGAAGCTGCTCTCATGCGAGAGCAGCTGCAGGATTGGCCACAGGGCAGGCTGGGAGCCTGTGCCCAGGGCCAGAAGCAGGAACAGCGCGATGCAGCGGGAGACAGCGGCGGTGGCTTTAAGGTAAATTTATTTTATTTTTTTTGTGCCCGAGCCCTTCCCACCTCTCTCCTCCAGCCCGGGCGGCACTCCCGCTGTGGTAGGGGACGAGCTGCTACTATCTGCACTCCATTGCTCTAAAGCTAAGCTTCCGTTCTACTAACACATACGGTTCGCTTCATAAAACTTTATTCAGCTAGTTCAAAACAGCCATAAAAGTACATTACATACATAATAAAAACGATATAAAACATATCCTGATGGCCGCATAATAAAACAATATCTAACGGAAACCAGAAACACATATAAACAATAGATAAACCATCATCACCATATACCCATAACATGATTCTAAAATCAATGCCCGACTAATACACAACACTTTTCCTCAAGTTATTGGCCTTCAAGATAAAAAGGGCAACATTGAAGCACACATAGGGATCGTTTAATGCAAGCAAATAATTCAGGGCAGCTTTATAGATCTAATGCTCTGGGCATCAAGAATAGGTTCAAGATAAAAACGCATAAAATTCAGATAAAAATTACAAAACAACAGAAAGTGCAACGTGCTTTGCTTACCCCGACTGTCACATGGACAAGGGGTTGCATCTGAGAGGGCAGACCTCACGTAAGGAAAAGCAACTAAATGATGCACAAAACCAAATCTGAGTCGTGTCAGAACAAAATGGTGCTGCATGTTTGTGACACAGAATAAGTAACTTCTACAGCCCTCCTGTGGGGCGAGTGACATGTAAAAAGCAAGTGTAGATTTCATCCTTTCACTGCCCATTCGCCGATCCAATCTGTGCTGTAGAAAGATTCTTTTAATAATCTTCTTGGTGAGTGATAGCACCTGGGTGGGGTCAGGCCATATGGCCAATTTGTTTGTTGTAACGCTTTTTGCCCTAAGTGGGAAGGGGATTCCCAGACGTGGGACCCGTGCTCACTACGCCACTGGAGTCAAGCTATCCTGGCTGATGACGGCTGATAGCCAGAAACCGGTCCTAGGATGCTTGATTCCGGTCCAGGGAAGACATGGCTTGGCAGTTCGGGCTGGACTGTTCCCATGAGGCACAGGGTCAAGACTGATTTGCATATGGCCATGTCTGAACTGGGGTGGCGTAGTGGGCAAAAGAACGATGGATTTAACCCAGATCTCTTGACTGGGGGAGAATGTCTGCATTGTCAGCCTTCCGTCCATCAATTGTTTGTTGTAACGCTTTTTGCCCTAAGTGGGATGGGGATTCCCAGACGTGGGACCCGTGCTCACTACGCCACTGGAGTCAAGCTATCCTGGCTGATGACGGCTGATAGCCAGAAACCGGTCCTAGGATGCTTGATTCCGGTCCAGGGAAGACATGGCTTGGCAGTTCGGGCTGGACTGTTCCCATGAGGCACAGGGTCAAGACTGATTTGCATATGGCCATGTCTGAACTGGGGTGGCGTAGTGGGCAAAAGAACAATGGATTTAACCCAGATCTCTTGACTGGGGGAGAATGTCTGCATTGTCAGCCTTCCGTCCATCACTTGTTTGTTGTAACGCTTTTTGCCCTAAGTGGGATGGGGATTCCCAGACGTGGGACCCGTGCTCACTACGCCACTGGAGTCAAGCTATCCTGGCTGATGACGGCTGATAGCCAGAAACCGGTCCTAGGATGCTTGATTCCGGTCCAGGGAAGACATGGCTTGGCAGTTCGGGCTGGACTGTTCCCATGAGGCACAGGGTCAAGACTGATTTGCATATGGCCATGTCTGAACTGGGGTGGCGTAGTGGGCAAAAGAACGATGGATTTAACCCAGATCTCTTGACTGGGGGAGAATGTCTGCATTGTCAGCCTTCCGTCCATCATTTGTTTGTTGTAACGCATATGGACAGCTTAAACAGCATCCTAAAAGAGGAGTTAGTATAGGCTAACCAAGGGATACATGAAAAGTTATCCACAGATGATTAATTTGGTGAAGCTGGTTTCCTCTTTTGCCCATTGAGAAAACCATAGTAGCAAGGGTCTTAACGAAAGTATGTCCTCCAGATACTGTAGGCCGACCTCCTAGTGTACAATCACAGTTGAGGCAAAAGTATGTAGACATAATAACAGTTATAAAAAACTATTGTCCTCAATTTGCAGGGCTGTACTAGACACATAGCCCCGAGGGCCAGCCCCATATGTGGCAGTGGTCCCCACTCTAGCCTTGTATATTTCCACCATTTCTCTAATAGGTCAGCTACTTAGTTTGGATGAAAACCTAAAAATCCCTTCAGAAAATCTGCTCATTTTGGCTTTGGCATTTAAAATCTGTTGTGTACACAAACAGTCAAACCAGCTACTACACGACTCCCAGTCCGGCTTTAGAACCGGCTATAGTACTGAGACAGCGTTGCTTGAAGTCTCAGAAATCATCAGGGAATCAGTGGATAGGGGCGAGGAGGCCATGTTGGTCCTCCTCGACCTATCCGCTGCTTTTGATACTGTTTCCCATAAATTACTTACCACCCGCTTACAACAGCTAGGGGTGGGTGGGACAGTGCTGGCCTGGATCACTTCTTTTTTGTCTACTCGTTCTCAAAGGGTTTTGATGCACCCTTTTGAATCCGAGGACAAACCCCTCTTGTGCGGAGTGCCCCAGGGCTCTGCTTTGAGCCCTCTACTCTTCAATGCTTATGTGGCTCCTCTGGCCAAGGTAGTTGAGTCCTGGGGTGTCAGGGTGGTCTCCTATGCTGACGATACTCAGCTTATTTTCTCCTTTCGAGACCATTCTGACTCCCTCTTTTCCAACTTTAGAAACTGCCTTGGCGACATTTGCACCTGGATGTCAGCTAATCATCTTGCCCTTAACACCGACAAAACGGAGGTTCTTTTCTTCAGCAAGAAATCCCCCCCCCCTGCTATCCTTTGGTGGCCTACCATCTTGAATCCTCCTCCCACCCCCGTTCAGGCAGCTCGTAACCTTGGTTTCACTTTTGACAACTCTTTGTCTGGAAGTGTACATGTCAACAAAGTGGTAGGGGCTTGTTTCTCCAAACTACGTATGATCAGGAAAATCTTCCCCTTCCTCCCCCAATCTTCACGTAAAACGGTGGTCCAGGCTCTTATCACCACCCATCTGGACTATGCGAACAGTCTTTATGCAGGTGCCCCTCTATACCTTATCAACCGCCTGCAAATAGTTCAAAACGTGGCAGCCCGGCTCATTGGTAATATCCCTGCCCGTACTTCAGTCAGAGCCTACCGAGAAGACCTTCACTGGCTTCCCATTTCACGCCGCATCGATTTCAAAATCCTGACCCTGACATTTCGGGCTATTCATGGAATTGGCCCGCTTTATTTGAGAAAGCGTCTTAAAATCTCTGTTTCAGTTAGGCATCTAAGATCTAACAACCTTCGTCTTCTGATGGTACCAAGATTCAAGCTTTCTCGGAGTGGCGGCAGATCTTTCACCGTCACTGCCGCAAAGCTCTGGAACAGCCTTCCCCTTGATCTCAGGTTTTGCGAATCGGAGCAAGCTTTTCGACGCAAACTTAAGACCTGGTTGTTCTCTAAGCGTTAGGGCCTGGCATTGTCAGATTCTCGCATTTTCCTTGTCCCTCTGTGGGATATGACTCTGGTTACTCTTTTTGGGGATAATTTTGTAATCTTAGCGCCGGGACACCTCCGCCGGAGGTAGCTGTGCGCTTTACAAGCTTCATAAATAAATAAATAAATAAATAAATAAAACCTTCAAATAGCAGAAAGAGTTAACTTTGGCAATTGGGGTATAATCAATGAAAAAGGTTCTACAGTATTAAGGTTTATGCCCGCAGATCATAGTAAAAGTTTTAGATTTATTGATCATCATTTTTTGGAGGATGTGAACTCCCCAAAGCATTCATCAATTTCTGTAAGCAGACTGGGTCCTAGATACAAAACAGCATCGTCAGCATATAACAACACTGGTATAGAACGCCCGGAAACACAGGGAGCATCAGATGGCAAAGACTGCAGGAAATCATGCACCCCATTGATGAAGAGTGAAAACAATAAAGGGGCTAAAACACAGCCTTGTCGAATGTCCCTCCCTACTTTAACCCCTTCACCGCGCAGCAAATTCCGCCGCGGTGCGAGGGGGTTGGGGCTGGGCGTGGTGCTCAGGTACCCAGGACAGCTCCCGGCCGTCATAAATCACGGTGGGCGTGTGCTCATGATGGCCAGGAGCCGTCCAAACTCCGCCCACTAATTAATTTGCCCGCATAGGCGGGGAATTAGCCACGCGTGGGCGGAGCGGCAACAGTCGGACGGCTCCCGGCCGTCATGAGCACACGACTACCGTTACTCATGACGGCCGGGAGCCGTCCTGAGCATCCATGGGGTTAAAAGTGGGCAAGCATTCACCCTGCAGACCAAAACAAATGTTACTAGATAAGCTCTCATAAAGGAGTGCAAGGGAACCTATGATTGGCCTGGGGGCACCGAGTGAAATCAGCGATGACCAAAGAATAATATGGTCAACCAAATCAAAGGCGCTACTTAGGTCTGCAAAACAAAGATAAGGAGCACCTGATTTGGCACAATCAACAACTCCAGGTTAATGCATTGCTCAGTGGTCCCTAGATCCTTTCTAAAACCAAACTGCACTGGTGATAAAATAGGATTTTCTTGTACTCATTCCTCTAACCACATCAGTAGCATCCTACACATCACTTTCACTGAGGAAATCCAGGAGCGAAATAGGATGATACTTTTAGGGTCTGATTTATCGCTCTTTTTCTAGGTGGGTACAATTATAGATATGCTCCAGGAAGGTGGGATCGTATTGATAGCAGCTACATTAAACGCTTGTGAGAATAGGCCCCTATAGTTAAGTGGCAGATTTGAATGCATCAACCGGCACCCCATCGGATCCAGGGCCCGTCCCCCAGCATTGGCCCGCAAAGCTAAAAGCACCTCATCAATAGTAATATTCAGTGGGAGGGGACCCCATCTATGCATCGCCTCACAAACCTCTACTCCACTGTCTCTACTACTCTGTTTAAAATGTTGGGAAAAGTGTGCCACCCATGCATCACAGGGAACAATGGAAGAGAGCTAAGGGATAGCAGCATTTTTAAAAAACAGTGCATTAACCATGTCCCAAAATAATGTATTATCATTAGTTTCCGCAGCTTAGGACAGATTTGTCCACGGCACTACCTGGAGTACTTTCTTCCTTGCAGCAAGGGCTTGTCTATACTGCAGAGGGAGGGATTTAATAACCATAAAATCCCAGGGTGAACTATGTAAGGCCTGTTTCAAACACCGGGAGGCCTGGGTACAGGTATGATCGAACCTTCCCCTATTACTTTCCTGGGTGGTATTCGAAGAGTGGGTCAAAAGTGACTTAATAAAGCGGATAATATAGTTAAAATTATCCATCAGCAAATTAGGAAACACGTCTTTCTGTAAACAGTAACTTATTCCTATAAAATGTCTTGATACTATTTTTTGTAGTATACTATCAATGCCAGTCCACATAATTCGAACACCGTAAGGCCTATTAAGGATAATAATGTTGGTTAAGGTGAATGATTCTCGTTTGTTACCCCAGAAAAAGAAAGGTAATATGATAGCATTATGGTCACTTAATACAGACTGTACAATGCTAGGCGTACCACACGTACCATTTACAGAAGCAGATATCAAAACATAATTAATAACTGTAGTAGAGGCATTTTATCTGGTAAATGATATAATTTGCTTCTCATTGAAATCACACTCACACTTCAATAACTGTAGATGATACTTGGAAAATTATGGAATTCAGTGCATTCCCATTCTCATTATGGCAGAAATGGACAAAGCCCACCCCTTCCTGGTTAAAATATCCACAAACCCGTGTTGAAGGTAAAAGGGCAAGCTTAGATATTAAAGTCACCAGCCCATAATAATACAAAATTACTAAGGCTATAGTTCAGGAGAGCTTTGAGGCCATGTTCGAGAGCTTTAGCCACTCTGCTACTTGTGGCTTCAAAGATATTGTTATACAAATTTACCAGCACCAGGTAATTGGGAGTGTGGGCCCACCAAGGACATCTTTTGACAGTTATAGGGTGTTTGTTGGAAATAAGAATCTGAAGCCCTCCTTTGGCCAGCCCAGCTTGGGAAGGTATAGCACCCAAAAAATAGGACAAGAAAACCTCCACATGCTTGTACACTAGTTTTTTGGATACAGATAACATCAAAGCCAGATATAGTATTAATCCAGGACTCATCCTCTGCAGTCGCGTTGAGCCTCCTCCAATCCCGATGGCGACGACCTCCATCTTGGCGGAACGGGCGAGCTCCCTCCAATTCTGGTGGTTACGAACGAGACCTGACTGGCGCCTGGCTGCCAGGTTGCCTCAGTCTTATATGGTTTGCAGGCCACCTCTTCCATCATGATCTTAAACACTCTAGAAGGCCGATTGGTAAAATGGCTACGAACCGCCAGTTCTAAGATGGCGGCGATCCTCCGGCCTTTCTCCCCTCAAGACGGCGAACATTGTGGCTCTCCAATGAGGCCAAGGGTGAATCGATTTCTACCTCTCTGCTAACCTAGCCCGATCCTCCCTCAAAACACCACACGGAGCTGGGGATGAATCGGACCCACTTGTGGTCGTTCCTCTATGTTTGTGTCGAACTCCTACCACCGAATATCTCCCAACACCGACGCGGTCTACCTCATCGGTTCCAGATTGTCAACGCTAGCATTTTGATGCTCGTTAAGATGACGACAATCCACCAGTCTTCACTCCTCAAGATGGCTGTTCTACAGTGAGGCCAGGGTGAGTGATTCTTCTCCCCGGCCCCTCGACCTACCTACCAAACAAGACTGACCCTCCCTCCAAGCAGCACACTTTGCGGGGAATGAAGCGGACACACTCAAGGGGCCACTGCTTAGGATTGTTCTGAACCTATTAGGCCCACAGAGCTCCAGTAATTGTTGATGAAAACCAGAGTCTCAGTTTGGACCACAGTCATGCAATATTACTGACCATAGCTGGGACCTCTTTCTGACCCTCCATCCGCATTCTGTCTCTGTTGATTCCCCTCTCGAACGGCAACACTTGACCTAAGACCAATACTGTGCCCTGCCGCCGCTCAGCCCTCAACATTATTGACCACGGCAATTGGTTTCCTACCTCTACGGCCCAAGTCTCTCCCTGCCACAGCGCTGAGGCCTTCCTGGCTCAACCAGGCCTAAGAAGAAGAAGAAAGGAATTTGGGGGTTTTGTGCTCCTCCCAATCTGAGGAACTATGATGACCACGAGAGGCCCAGAGTATGATAACCAACTGACACAGCTGCAACATTGAGAACCACAAGGAGACAAATATACAGCTCGCGAGCTACACAGACCCAGTAAAGCATGCATTTTACTCTGTACCTACCCTAGTTGAAGGAGAGATTGAGGACCCGAATGCGCAATTAAGTTCTCCTCCCATCGACTCATATACAACCAGATCTCTCAGTCGTTAACTATGCGCCTGTTAAACCGCACCCAGAACTCTAAACTCGTGCGTTACGGACCCAACTCATGGTCCATTAACTACCCAGATAATCTGACCAATAATGCGAAAAAGAACTCCAAGCATAGTACTTTAAAACAGCACCCGGAAACACTTATAGTTGACAACTACCACACCACGACTAACGGCAACACGAAAACTAACTTCAACTTTTACACTAATCACTAAAACACCTTCCTTTTTCACTTTCAAGTCACCAAGTCAGTAAATATTCCTTATGGCAAAAAAATCTCCACAACCGTCTCCCCTACCTTTAAAGGGGAACTCACAATTTCTATCAACAGAACAGGAAACATTTTCATACAAGCCACCTACCCACACCTCACCACTATTGATCATAACTTCCCAACATTACTCTCCTCATTAACTCAACAGAACCATCACACCCAATCTCCCCTATCCCCCTCCACCCTGACAAAAAACACAGAACCGATCCAATCTCCCTGCCCTGACGACCCACTCTACAATTCATGGACATCCACCGTCACTTATTACAATCACACTACCCCCATCAGCACACTCCGTCATCAAACACCCACTATAATGGCATCAACTGATCCCACCAGAACCAGCAAACTCACAGTTACCAAACACCGCAAGGCTGATCTCGAACTAGGCAGCTCGGACACAAACTACAGTCTTTCCGCGACTGAATTCGCCACGGCACTCCCCTCTTGACCCCAGATGATCCAACTCTACCTTCTCAAACTATCCCTAACTCCAATACTGACCCTATTCCTCCGGCCCTAACCATCTCCATGTCCAACGTCACCGATAATACCGCGGACACTTACCTCCCTCAAACCACTGCACACTCTCCTTCCCCTGTCCCACGACCACATGCACAAACCGTCTCCACTTCTAATCTCACTGCTAATCCCCTGGACACTGACTTCCTGCCTACCATTGCTCGCTCTCCTCCCTTGGACATTAGACCCACAGTACCTCCTACTAACACCAAGACTGGAAGCATTAATGACCCGGCTCCTCACGTTCAACCTATCCCCACGGTAAACAGCGTTTACTACGCATGCGATACTTCGCATGCCATTACAACGCGGACGTTAGTACGCACGCGTTGTTACTTAGCAAACCTTTACTACGCAAGTCGGAACAGCGACTTGCGTTAGGGGGGAGAATGTGTTGGATTTAAAATCCAACACCTTCCCTAGTGTCCGCATAGACTGGAGTTGGAATAGTAAATTATACTATTCCAACATCCAGCACCCCCTACTGCAATTTGTTGTTCCGAATTGCATAGTAAAGGTATGCAAACTAACAACGCGGTCGTACTAACGATCGCGTAGTAATGGCATGCGAACTAAACGCATGCTAAGTAACATCATATATTCATCCCCACTCCTAATCCCAATGATACCGTCCAATCCCATAACCTAGTACTCTCTCCTTCCACAGACCCTAGTTATACCCGGCTTCCGCCCAAAGCAAGGAGCTTTTTTTTAGCTCAATCACCCAGCAACTGACCTGAATGGAGCAGAAAATAGACTCCCTAGCTGCCGATATCCTACAACAAGGCTTTTTTGCCAATAAAATCAAAAGCATTCAGGCAACTTTTCCATCTTTTGCGCTGGGGGGAGTGTCCTGTCTTGAAACCCAGTCTATTGTGTCTGACCCGGGACAGCCCAGTTTGACGAGTTTTCCACCTATTGAGCCTCAAGTCTCACTGGAACTTCTCTTTAAAATGAGATCCGGCTCTCCACTGGACCCCTGTCCCGCTAAGTTTCTAGCTAAAGTGGCTCATGCTATTAACCCTATGGTCAATCCAATTTTAAACTGCTCATTGGAAACAGGGATAGTACCACCTGCCTGGAAACAGGCGATGGTCATTCCTCTTCTGAAGAAGCCCTCTCTTGACACTGCCATCCACGCTAACTACCGACCTATCTCTTTGCTCCCTGCCCTAGCTAAAGTGGCAGAAAAGCATGTACAGTCCGTTCTCTCACATTTTGTTGAGTCCCACGGTGTCTTGCACTACACCCAATCCGGTTTCCGCGCGAATATGAGCACGGAGACGGCTCTGTTGGAGGTGGTTGAGGCCATTAAGGAAGTTCAGGACTCCGGGGGGAAGGCACTGCTGGTGTTGCTTGATCTCTCGGCGGCGTTTGACACCATTCCTCACGATCGCCTATTGGCGAGACTTGCGGAGATTGGTGTTGGGGGAACGGTGTTCAGATGGTTTAGGTCCTTTCTGGCCAACCGTCAACAGACAGTCTGGGCCCCTCCGTACTCGGCGGCAGTGCCGCCCCTGGAAGTGGGAGTTCCTCAAGGGTCAATATTAAGCCCCACTCTCTTTAACATCTATATGTCCCCTTTGGCAGCGCTGGTTGAGTCGTTTGGCGCCCAGATTGTCTCATATGCTGATGACACCCAGCTTCTTTTCACATGTGAAAAAGACATGGACTTCAACGGAGATCGCATTAAAAGCTGTTTGGGTGCGGTTTTTACCTGGTTTCAATGCAACCAGCTTAAATGCAACTTGGATAAATCCGAGGTCCTTTTTTTCGGTTGTCCTCCTGATCCCTGCTGGATGTCCTGGTGGCCGGCGGATATGTTTCCCCCTTCCGCTGTGGCCGCGGTGGCTAAAAATCTCGGTGTTAAGATGGACAATTGTCTTACTTTTAAACCACAGATTATGAGCCTGGTTGGTCAATGCTTTGGGATTCTAAAAATGTTAAGAAAATTTCTTCCTTTCCTATCCATTGCCCATAGGAAAATCACGGTGCAGGCCATGATAGGATCTAGGCTGGACTATGCCAATATCCTTTATCTGGGTCTTCCGAAGTTCCTTCTCTCACGCCTACAGATAGTGCAGAACTCGGCCGCTCGGGCAATCTTTGGCCTCGGCCATCGCTCCCATGCCACGGGACTGTTGGAGTCTCTTCACTGGCTGCCAATTCAGAGGCGCATTGAATTCAAGGCGCTCACCATGGCATTTAAGGCCCTTTATGGCACTGGTCCCCTCTATTTGAGGAAGAGGATCGGTTTTCATCTGCCTGCCAGAGCCCTGGGTTCTGCGTCATTGTCTCTCACCACCGTCCCGGCAATTAGGCGTGCCCGGATCGGGGGGCGGTCTTTTAAATATCTTGCGCCCCTGGCCTGGAATGCCCTCCCACTGTCCTTAAAAAGAGTGAGAGCTTAATGGCCTTCAGAAAGAAGCTCAAAACATGGCTGTTCGGCCAATAAGTCTTTTCTTCCCTGCTGGAGCTCTACGGTTATGGGTCTGACAGCGCCGGGACACTCTGCTTGAGTAGCTGAGCGCTTAACAAAACCCCAGTTAACATAACATAACATAACATAACAAGAACTTCACAACCGGATTAAGCCACCGTGCTCACACACTCCAGGTAGATATGCACCTTCCCCCACACAGCTTCTCCCATGGCCCCACTTGGCTACCCACGGCCCTCCATTCCTATGATGAGTCAGGCCCATCGACCTAGCAGAGATCTCCGCCCCATTTCAGTACTGGAAGCAGATGAGATCCAACGACTCTTACCTCGCAATGAGCCAGAATACGGCTCCTTTTGCTATCCCAGTTATAGTTGGCACAAACAGAATACCTAGAACTGTCCACTCTCCCAGACCTCTTGCTCAATACACTTCTATCCACACAGCACACACCAACATTGAGGCTCCCAGTCCTCTATCGTGCATGCTCCTGAACTGTAGATCAGCAGTACAACACGCCACAGACATTACTGAACAAATAGACATTGCATTCCTCACAGAATCCTGGTTCAATGACCACTCTACCCCCATTCTAGACATACTCACCCCTCCAGGTTACAACATCATCAGACACGACAGACCAATCAAAACTGGTGGCGGACTAGCCATCATTCACAAAGTAGGAATACAGCTTACCAAACTAAAACCTGCAGAATACCTGTCTCTTGAGTACCTGGGTGTTGAACTCACAGTCAAAGGCAAAACGCCCATCACATTTCACACCATCTACCATCCTCCTGGGGAGCGTGCCCTCTTTGCCGAAGAACTAACAGACCTAATAACATGCTTCTCCCTAACAGACACGAAAAACGTGTTCCTGGGTGACCTCAATATCCACTGGAACAACCCAGAAGACACCACAGTCCAGAACCTCTCCAACCTGCTTGAAATAACCAACTTCAAACAACTCTGCAATGAACCAACACACATCAAAGGATCAACTCTGGATGCGATCATCACCAAAAATTAACTGGTCTCTCTGAGAGCGATTTCTCCCATTGACTGGTCTGACCACCACCTTATTCTGTTTACTATTGACTCACATGCCCAATACCAACCAATATGATCAGACAAACCTAAGCACTGGACCAGGAACATCAAAGAAGTCTCTATAACGGAACTTGAATCCAGGATTCATGCCCATCTACAGCTCCAGCCTTCCCCTTTGACTGCTGATGACCTCACAGCTCACTTTAATTCAACAACGACGGAGGTGTTAGATCAAGTAGCGCCACTCAAACTCAAATAGCTAAGACCAATCGACTCTAAATCTTGATTCAACGTGGATCTTAATAACGAAAGGCGACAACTCAGACAGTCGGAAAGGACTTGGAGACTAAACCCATCGACATTGCACCTAGCGCAACTTAGATCTGCCAGGTTGGCATATAAAAAACACATCTTTAGAGAAAAGGCCTCTTTCTTCCGCAGCCAACTAGACCAGGCGAAAAACAGACCTAGGGAACTCTTCAACATTGTTAAAAGTCAAACAAACGACACATCCCCACACGAAATCAAAGCCACCAAGGATCAATGCGAAGATATTGCTAGCTTCTTCACAGATAAAGTCACAAAAATTGAACAATGCTTCATCCAAACCTCAAACCCTCCTTCCCTCTTAACCTGCCCCCTTTTAATCACCCTTGACCAAACAGAAAGAGATCATACCAAGGACAACCAGGTCTGATACCAACTAAAAAATAATGCTCATTGGTCAGACTTCGAACTCATGTCGGAAAACAAGGTCTTCAATATAATTGCAAGCCTAAAACCTACTTCCCACACTATGGACCCCCTCCCATCCACAATAGTAAAAAAACTCAACCACATCATTACCCCTTTCTGGACAAAAATCATCAACTCCTCTCTCACATCAGGCTGTGTCCCAGACTCCCTTCAACTAAGACAAATCACACCCATACTCAAGAAACCAGGGGCCGACCCTAACGATCTCAACAACCTCAGACCTATCTCCAACCTCCCGTTCCTAGCTAAAACACTGGAGAAGTGCGTTCTCCAACAACTTAACCAACACATTGATGAGTTCAACCTCCTCGAAACCTTTCAATCGGGATTCAGGAAAGGTTGTAGCACCGAAACAGCTATGCTCAATATTTCTGACGATATCCACAGTGCCTTAGATGAAGGTGAAGCTTGTCTCCTCATCCTTATTGACCTATCAGCGGCATTCGACACAAAAAATCATCCAGGTTTACTTGAGACCTTGAAGAGGCGCTCTGGTATTAACGGCATAGTACTAAAATGGTTCACTTCCTTCCTTCAGCAACAAATTAAAATCAACTCCTGTCTCTCTAGGCCAACACTAGTCACACTTGGGGTCCCGCAAGGCTCGATCCTCTCACCACCCCTCTTCAATCTCTTCATGGAACCCCTTACAGTCATTCTGAAACAAGCAGGAGTGAACTACCACCTATACGCAGATGACACACAAATCTACTACAAAATCAAATCACCCAGCGACATCCAACACCTCAATGTCACACTAACCAAGATCCAAACTTGGTTCAACGCAAACCACTTAAAGCTGAACCCAGACAAAACAGAATTAGTAATGTTCTCTCCGATAAGTAACCACCGACCAATCCAAGACTGGCTCAAGAATATTGATGCCCTAAACTGCTCCCTCATCCTATCCGACTCAGTTAAGTCACTAGGCATTACCCTTGACAAGAACTTATCAATGAAGGCCCACATCAAAAACGCTGCAAAAGGTGCGCTTTACTCACTAAAACACCTCAAGAAAATTAAACCTTTCATTCTCCAAGATGATCTCAAGACAATAGTATAATCCCTAGTCCTCTCTAAACTGGACTACGGGAACGCCATCCTAACAGGGACATCAAAAGCTCACCTAGCCCTGCTAAGGTCAGTCCTTAACATGGCCGCACGACTCATAACTGGTGTAAAAAGATTCAAACACATCACACCAACCCTCAAATCCCTCAACTGGCTTCCCATGGAAGGGAGATGTATTTACAAACTGGCCTGCATCACCTACACAACCCTTCACTCACCTTCCCCCAACTACCTAAACAACAAACTGGTAAAAGCAGGAAAATCCATAACTCTGAGAAGCTCCAACTCACTTCTTCTCATCCCTCCGAAATTGAAAAGGAAAACCACTCAGTGCCGATCCTTTTCTGGTAACGTACCCATGATGTGGACCACACTCCCTAGAAACCTCAGATGCAACCCCTCCTTCTCCTGCTTCAAAAGAGACCTGAAACTCCATCTCCTCATCAAATACTTTACAGACCAACTTCAATGAACCTAGACTTCAATATCCTAGTTGACTCCCCTCACACTTGACCATCAAGGATAGTTGGTTACCTGAATGTGTCAACCACCTGCTTTTTTTTTCTCCCCTTCACTGTTTGCCTAATTATTATGTTTTACTTATATCTTTTTTTGCTTCCTTAGGTCATGCTAAGTAATGCAAATGTTTTTTTTTCTTACCCATGTGTATGTAAAGCGCTCTGATACCCACGGGTCAAGCTAGCGCTATATAAAACTTTTAAAATGAAAAAATGATCCACTGTTGTGGTTAATGCCGAATGAATGTGTTAGTACCTCTGAGGGCCCCTTGGTCGGAGGTGCCCAGGGGGCGGATTTAGAACTTTCTGTGCAGACACCTCCTATGGCTCATTCTCGCCCAAACCAACCACCTTCTGTTGGCACGCAGTCCCAGCCTTTAGTAGTGAACTGTACTTACCTTCCCACCTAAATGCCTTCTTGCGATCCTTTAATGCCTAACCTGCCTCCAGCTTCCCTTATGTGGCTGTCCTGGTTAATGTCCCCCCTTTGAAACTGGGTGCCTGTGAAACCCCTAAATCCTTGAAGAACAAGGTTGTACACTGGCTTAGCTCAAATTGTTTATTTCACCCGATAGAGCACATCAAATTTTGGATACCAGGAGAATGGGATGGATTGGGCCCCTATAGAACAATCTTAAGGGAGACTGTGTAGTTATTGATTTTCAACATCCTAGTTTTGTTGGGGAATTCCTTGCTAGGGCAGTGCCGCCCTTCCTGTTTGTTCGGAATATGGCTCTATTTCCGTTGGGCTTCTTTGACCATAATTTACAGAGTTCTGTACCAGCGCATAATGCTGTATTGAACTTGCAGAGAGTGTCGGGGTTCAACCCTCTATTTTGCTCCCCTTTTGCTGTGTCTAATAGGTACCAGATATTGAATTATTTACAAGATAATGATTGACTCAGCTCTAGCAAGCACAATGACTTAAGGTGTGTTGAAGATAATCCTGGGGGCACTATGATGGCCTATGTTGTCGAATTGCCCAATGCTGATTTTGTAGGCACCTCTGGAGGGGCAACGGGCTTTAACAAGGGTAAACATTAGCTTCAACATCCAAGAAGGGGTTAGGCTGCAAGGATAATGACTCCGAATATTAATTGGGTAGTAAACCCCTGAATGAGGTTAATATGGAATTCTATCAGGAGGGATAGAGAGAAGTTTAGGCATCAGAAGAGATAGAAAAGTAAACAAAATGTGGCTTTTTTGGTGGGTATGGCTGCCGCATAAGCCAGCTGGCATTTCTTCTCTCTACATTTTGGACTGTACCTCACAGACAAGTGTTAAAAAGATGTATCTTGCAGCAGAGCACATGCAGACACACACAGACACAGACCCCCCAGCACAACAGATCCTCTGCGTCACTAGCCAGCCCAAATCCACCACATTCTCCTCAACAGTTGCCCCAATGCAGGCTCACAGGCCCAGCAAGCCACGAGACTAGCCCTGCACCAGACTGAGCAGTTAAATGCAATGGTATGCCCCAGTTGTGAACAAGACGCGGGCCATCATGTGTCTTTCACCCCAACATCACCACAGACAACCTGGGAATTGTATAGTTATAGAATTTCAGCCCGTTGTCATGGCATGCTTGGCTAAGATGGGACTTCCAGCATTGTAAATCCTTCACAGACAGCACCACAGCAGATCCCAGACACCTCCACCTCCTCTACTTTCAATCAGATTGCGGTCTTACTGCCCAACATCATGGATGACTGCGACTATTTGGATGTGGCACAAACCCTTGCTGACAATGTGTAGCCAGTACTAAACACAGAGTATGAACAAATCAAGTACCAGAAGGCCCTGTAAGCCTCAGGCTGGCCCAAGGACGTGTGTCTCGTGTGCCTGAGACGCCTTGATAATGTTTGCTCCTTTGGTGACCCAACCAGGAAATCTGTTTACTAATCTTGCCAGACTGTCTGCCTCTCCACACATTTGCAGCACCAAATATTACAGAATTCTTCTATATACCAGCAAAGAATTCTGCACACTGCCCCATTCAAGAGTCTGAGAACACACAAGCCCTTGATTTTCAGGGTGAAATGATAACTCCTGGTAGTAAACATTCGAGGCAGGGCAGGCACGCGTGCCTATGAAGCCAAAGAAAAGGTGAGAATCAGTGCTTAATTTGTGCCGGTGTTTGCCAGTGCTTAGCACTGGTACCTAATTGTTAACGCCGGCACCTACTTATGACAGTCCACTACATGGTGGCACTCTCGGTCTATTTTTGTAGGGATCACATCAGTTTAACAATTAAATGTATATTACAAAAATAATTCTAGAGCGGCCGGGCCATACTTCCCACTTTGGGTGGCCTTAATTGTAGGAGGGTGATGTTTAGTAGGGAGTTGGCACGTGGCAGTGATGGCAGTTCCAGTCAGTAGTGCAAACTGCAGTGGCCTCCTGAACAATACATTGGGGCCTTACAAATTAAGTACTGGTGAAAATGTGCTTTCTCTCTTGCAATGAGGTCTTTTTTTTACAACAGGGTGATTGGTGGCACCCTGGACGGATACCTAATGTTGCCTTAGCATAGCGCCTCTTCTGATTCCTGGACTTCCTTGCCCCACCAACGCCTCTTTGTTCCATGCCAATGTCACCCAAAGGCAGCGGCCTTGTCTGATACTACAACACCTTCAATGCCAGAGACACAAACATGTACACATTGCAGCCACTCGTGACTCTGCAATGGTTTCTTGCATGCGAAATGCTGTCCTGTAAAAACATGTAGTGCGACAGCTGACAGATTTAATCTAGGGCACCACTTGTACCTCTAGAGTCATTCCAAGACTTGGAGGACACTTTGCAATAGTATGTAGTTGCCTATGATCCCTCTGTGTGCCTGACTGGTAATTGAGGCTGCCACTGATTCACAGATGTAAAGAAAACATCAGGTTGGACAACCCAGTGCAGCAACCACCAAAGTAAACCATGATTATAATAATACCATAAAGGGACCTGCAGAGCTGCACAAAGCTGCCAGTTTACTGAAAACCATAAACTGTGTGTCTGTCTCTCACACTTCTTCATCCACCATTCTGCTAAATGCTGTATCCCACAACACGATAACCGCACCTCAGTGGTCATCACACGCAACATGGAAACACTTCCCACATAGGATCAAATACAAGGACAACACCCTCCGGACCACACACCCTACAAGGCGTAGTTTGCTGTCCACTTGAGTGCCCCACATAGTGGTAGTAAGCACTATACACAAGCTGCAATACAATACCACTCAGTTCCACTCCTGTATTACCAGCAGGGGGCGATCACTGCAAGTTATCACAGACAAGGGCATATCTCCCCTGGTCACCATAGGGTTTTCTTCAGCAACTGCACACATATACAAAGAGAGGTACTGTAGTCCCAGTTTACTTATGCATGGCTCTTACCCACACTTATGGAAACCCCCACTCACACCACCAACTTCAGTGTCATTTTGTGAGTCTGACGCCGCTCTGGTTTCAGAGTAGTCTTGGTTTCCTCCAGCTGGGCAGCAATGGGAATCCATCTTGTACATGCTCTTTGTAGGGCAGAAACATACGTCATATCGTGGTTGCTAAAAGCCTTCTCTTTGTATTTTCCCTCTGCCCCTGCAATTAGGACTTGTTCCTCCCTCCCTACAGTTCTCAGGGGAGGAGCTTACGGTCGATCTCTTTCCCCGCTTGCTCTCACGCGCGAACAAATCAAAATATTTCCTCGACACCCCCACATCCCCCTCCTCTCCGTCAATGTCATTTAGATTCCTCTTCTTGGCAAACATCCATACATGTTTCTTCACATACATACCAACGTCTGGGGACATATAAGATAGAGATTTCGGAAAAAATAGGGGTCATTTAATTTCCTCATTAAGTTTCATTGGAGTGAAGCATTTTCAAGCAGGAGAAAGCTAAATTGAAACCTTTGGCTTCGAAAATCTGGAGTCTCCCAGGAGTTTTGGCGTTTGTTATCTGTAACCCTGCAGGTGATTCGCCGTCTCCCAGTATTCTGTACGCTGCACCACTGCACCTTCAGTGCTGGGTTCTTGCTCTGAATACAAACATATAAAATGTAAACATTGAACTGGTTCGGCAAACCCACTCCAAATCAGTTTAAAGTGAACAACAAGAGGTATTTTGCTAATATTGTCCAGCAGTGACGTGACTGAACTTCACTTCTGGAGCCATGGGAATGGTTTAGAACATAACTGCCCAACACACTGACCGACAAGTGGCCGATCTGAGGCAGATTTTCAGGAAGTCCACGTGTGGTAAATGTACATACAGCACACTCAACTGGGAGCCATTTATGCCATCCAGAAACTCTGGCACAGATTGGACCCTCAGGCAGGGATTGGCTATTAGAGCATCCTCCCATGCCAATAGGAAGCGTCCAATGAGCCTCCTAGTTCGAGATGTGTTAGGGGACTGGGAGAGGTCTCCTGAGCACTAGCACCAATGCCCATTTGTGTAGCATCTTCTAAAGAGAGTGCAATTGTGAAAGCAAGCATCCTAATCCAAGACACTACTCTAAATGAGTTCTGGCGATGAGCCTAGGTAAACACCTGCTGAAATTAAGCACTGGGCATGGTTGAGTCTTCAGGCCATTTAAGCTGCCTGGCCATCAGCAATGTCGTTTGTAGAAATCCAGCTACCGCACACAGGGCTTTAAGTGGGATGAAAAAGTGGGGAATATCTAAAATGGGTGTGGCCTATTCTATTAAGGGTGTGGCTTAAACACTTAAACTGAATTTCTGTGATTCCCATAGTGTTCCTTAACATAGTAACTTACATACACTTAAAATGAGCAAGGACTATTGGCTTGGTCAGAGGTTGTTAGCTATTTAAGATAAATGTGTAATAACCATGAACGCTAATTCAACAAAATGCCAGGGATAGCGGCAGTGACATCACATACCCTTTGAATGTCAATTTCACGCACAGACAAATGCTTACACATACTCACATTCACACTTACACTCTCTCAAGTAAAAACACCTTCACCTGCAAGCACGGACACAACATATATTTAAAAGTTGTCTTTTTTTACTTAACTCTTCTGCCAGGGAAGTTAATATTCCAGCTAATTGTACTCCATGTGTTATTACACTAATGGTGAATAATATTTCATTATTCACTATTACTAGAATAAAAAAATATTTTGAAAACAAAGAGAGTGGCGCCCCAACTGACGTCCGTACGGGCTGCCACTGTGTTCCTGGCGGGAAACATCCTTTACCACAAAGGCATTTCCACGTGTTACGTTTACAACGGTACACTTACCACGTAAACGTCTATACAACGCGTATTCCTTCCACGAACGTCTATAGCACGCAAGCTGGACTGGAACGTCTTCTTCCTCGTCACATTAAGTCCTTTTTTAGTGTCGGCGAAGACGTGAGTTAAAGGCAAAAATTTGAAAAAAAGGGGGTTTGGGGGGTCTCCCCCAAAAAATAAAAAATAAAAAGTGAGAAAAGAAAGGGGCCCCCCCAAAAAAAGAACCTGAAATAACATGGGGAAGTGGAGGAAATCAACGTCATTTTAGGAGAAAGGGAATGACGCTTCCACTTTGAGACGTACAAGGTCAACAAGGAAGAAAGAAGAGACGACGTGAAGAGGTAAGGGGAATATAAATTTAAAATATATAAATATAGAATGAGGGTAACGGGCAGGGGTAATTATAAAAAGTATTGGGGGAAGGGGAATCACGTAAGGGTACAGGGGAGGGGTGTAACCTTTACAAAGAGTATTCCATTACCATGCAAGTATGCGTGGTAAAGGAATATTCGTTGTAAAGGTTATGCGTGGAAATATCATTCCGTTGTAACGCATGCGTGGTAAAGGCATGCGTTGCAACGAAATTCACTGTAACGACATGCATTCGTTCCTGGCATTGATTTTGCCACTTCTGAGGCAAGGGGTTGCAAAGGCAGCACCAAGGGTAGTCAGGGGTCGCAGTTGCGACCCCTGGCAACCCCTAAATGATGTCCATGGCAACAACAATGCTTTTGTTTTAATTCATTAATATTGAACATTTTCCAATTCTGAAATTGTGAGACGGTGACTTAAACATTTCTGAGACCAGCGGAAGGGTCGTGTTCTTCAGAGTGTCTTTCACTCTCGTTAAGTTCAGTCTATTTTAGAAATATACTCCCTTTTCTCTCCACCTCGCCCATCTGCATATCTTACACCTCATCTCTTTCCTCTTCAGCACCCTCTTTTCACATTTCCTTCACTTCACTACCCCGAAAATACAGAGCACACCCACCATCTGTAAGCCCTGCATTTTCTTTTACTTTCGCCTTGTCAATATTTTTTAAACTGTGTGCTATCTTCACACACACATATGCAAACAATCACAATTGCGATTGGAATATATGGCCATTGCTCTGTGCACTCTGCAGAGAGCCCACGGACTGGATGACCATGAATTCTGAACACCTTTTTGACCCTGTGGCAGACACAATGAGAAACTCGCACTGCCTTCATCCTCCACTCCAGAACACTAGATAGTGGCCCATTATAAATACCTGTATGTGACTCATTTCAAAGTAAGCTCTATAGAAGGGTAATCGGTAACATGAAAATAAAATACAGAAACACATCATCTTAGAAATTACTAACACTCTTGGGGAATGCAAGATTAAGTAAAACGTGAAGTATAAACAAGAACTAAGGGCTAGATGTACCAAGCATATTTGCATTCGCAAACGTCCTGATTCTGTGAAACGGGCCGTTTTTGAACGCAAAAATGTTTTTGTGATGTACAAAGCCCCGTTTGTAATTCAGTAACTTGATTCCAAATCGCAATTTGGGTTTTGCGAATCGGTGTTTAGAAAGGGCGTGTTGAGGCCATCCCTTCCTAATACCACATTTGAATGATATGTACGAATGTTTTGTGACCGAAATGCGGTCGCAAAGCATTCTCAATTTACTGCCAATTGAAAGTTGGTGATAACCTTTTGCACATTTTCCAAGGGACCCCTACCCCTTTCAGAATGGTTGAAAACATATTTTAAGAGCAGGCAAGGGACCAGTCTACTCTTAAAAAAATGTATCTTCAAAGTTTCAATTTTATTTTTTGTAAACGCATCCCGTTTTCCAGTGGCGGCTTGTGCACAGTCCAGTACTGTGCCTCGAGCCTTGCCAATCCCCGGTGCAGACATTTACTTCACGCACAAGCAGACATGCATTCATACACACACAGTTTCAGGCACGCAGACAAATACATTCATACATACATACACATGCAATTCCCAGCACACAGACAAACAAACTCACTTAAACTTTTATTCAGAAAAACTTACCTGAGGCAGGCCCATGATTTACAACACTCCCATCTCTCAGCAGCAGCTGGAGGCAGACCCATGAGCTTCCACCCAATCAGAAGCCGGAATAGGGTTGAAAGTACAGAGGTAGACTTTTTTCTCTATTCCAGATTCTGATTGGGCAAGAGGGCGTGTGATTAACAAGCCCTGAAGCTCCATTATCTGACATGCGGTGCTGCGTGACGCTAGTGAAGCATGTCAGATATGTTTCGTGTATGTGTTAGGCTGGGCTGCAACTAGTGATTCATTCCCCTATGATTATTAACTCATTGATACTGGAAGCTGGATGAATCACTGCTTCTCTCTCCCTTGCATTGATTTGGGCTGTTACAGCTCCCGCCTGACACATGCGCAAAACAGGTAGTGGAGCCCTCTTCTGCTGCCAACCTGACATTACAGCATTTACATGCAAACAAACGATCTGTAAGATCTTTGTTTTCATATAAAAGCTGTAATATGCCAGCAGTAGTGGCAGAGGGTCGACGCCCTGGTGCCCCCTAAGGCAGCCGCTGCTGCCATTTTCCTTTAAGGAAAACGGGCTGCGTTTAAAAAGAAATGATTTCCTTATTTAAAAGCAATCACAGACATGGTGGTCTGCTGACCCCGGCATGCCGCCTTCCCCGTGATGGCAGCAAATCGTAGTGGATCACAAATTGTGACCTACCTCATTAATATTCATGAGGTAGGTCTATTTGCGACCCACTACCAATCGCGAATGAAACTGAAAAGACTTTTGTACATTAGGAATAGCGAATTCCTAATTGCGATACGCAAAAAATGTCACTTAGGAATTCACGATTCCAGTTTTCGTACATCTGGCCCTAAATTGCTGACATGGATTACATGTTTTTTACATTAATTGTTTAGAAACCGATCAGTCTGAGATCGGCCCACTTAAAGCCCTGACCCCGCATCACAGATGTATTTGTGGTGTATTCCCACTTTCTCTGCACCCGAGAATTTCCCACTGTGCCTCTCTGGCTCTCCTCCAGCGCCCCCTTTTTCTGCAGCTGCTTTATTGCTGCTTTAATATCAAGCTCTTCATCCTATTCATTTTCATTGCATTTTATCAATAGGAGTGCAGGTCTGGTGCACAGTTTATTGCTTTCTCTACTTCCCGGACCTTTATCAGATTTACTGTATTGTAAATAACATCATTATTAACTGCACGGGATCTCCAGTGACAGTGATGGAAAGAGAGAAGGAGTGAGAGCGGGAGGGGGCTCCTCCTGAGCGGAAGGACATCTCGGAGGCATCCTTTCATCTGAGTGGCAACATGTGGGGTGGGGGGGAGGAGAGAGAGAGAAAGGGAGGCAGAGAGAGGAGAGAGAGGGAGGCAGAGAGAGAGAGAGAGAAGGAGGCAGGGAGAGAGAGAGAGAGGGGAGACAGTAAGAGAGAGGAGAGAGAGAGAGAGGAAAGAGAGAGGGGTGCAGAGAGAGGAGAGAGAGAGGGAGGCAGAGAGAGGAGAGAGAAAGGGAGGCAGAGAGAGAGGAGAGAGAGAGAGAAGGGGGCAGGGAGAGAGAGAGAGAGGGGAGAGAGTAAGAGAGAGGAGAGAGAGATAGAGGAGAGAGAGAGGGGTGCATAGAGAGGAAAGAGAGAGGAGAGAGATAGAGATAGAGGGGAGAGAGAGAGAGGGAGGGAGGGAGAGGGAGAGAGGGAGGCAGAGAGAGAGAGAGGAGAGAGAGAGTAAGAGAGAAGAGAGAGAGAGAGGGGAGAGAGTAAGAGAGACAGAGGGGAGAGAGAGGAGGGAGAGAGGAGAGAGAGAGGGGGAGAGAGAGTAAAAGAGAAGAGAGAGAGAGTAAGAGAGAGGAGAGAGAGGGAGGCAGAGAGAGGAGAGAGAGAGAGGGGACAGAGTAAGAGAAAGAGAGGGAAGAGAGATAGAGAGCGGAGAGAGAGAGAGTGAGGCAGAAAGAGAGGAGAGAGAGTGAGAAGGAGGCAGAGAGAGGAGGGAGATAGTAAGAAAGAGGAGAGCGAGAATAAGAAAGAGGAGAGAGAGATGGAGGCAGAGAGAGGAGAGAGATATGGAGAGGGAGGTAGAAAGAGAGGAGAGAGAGAAAGAGGAGGAGGCATAGAGAGGAGAGAGATAGTAAGAGGGAGGAGAGAGAGAGTAAGAGAGAGAGAGAGGAGGGAGAGGGAGGCAGAGAGAGGAGAGAGAAAGAGTGAGAATAGTACGAGAGAGGGAGAGAGAGGTAGAGAGAGAGGAGAGAGAGAAGGAGAGAGAGAGAGGAAGGCAGAGAGAGAGTAAGAGAGAGAGAGAGAGGTAGAGGTAGAGATAGAGGATAGAGAGGAGAGAGACAGAGGACACGGAGTGCTATGAACATGCAGGATGTGCTGTACATAGGTGGGCACGTCTGTGAACTTGGTTGTCTTGCAGTTCATGCTCCCATAACTAGATATTAGACAGCAGAAGGGAATGCGTCTTGGGTAGTATGGAGTATACGTTTGGTGCTGTGACTGTCATGTTTGCAAGTCGATAGATTTTGTACATGCATAAGTATTTAGTGTAGTAGGGTTGGGTTCAGGCAAAAGGCACGTAGGGTAGATGACAAAAGAGAAGGTAGCGTACACATTTTGCTTTTAAGGACTGAATTGTGAAAGCACAGCTGCCAGACACACCAACTGCTAACAATATACAGCACATGGGCTTTATATTTGACCCCTTCAGCCATTGGCTTTTTTAGGCCAGCTTCTTTGAGTCATTGGATTAAGGCTTTGTAAATCATGTCTTGGCTCATCCCACCTAAAGCTATTGGCTAACGGCCATTGGCTGGGGGCAATCTGTAGGTCAGCTACTAGACAAGTGGTCCATAGAAAGAGAAAGTAGGCAGGGATGTCCCCAGCACTCATTGCTGTTCACCCTGGCAGATGAGGTGCTGGATATACACTTGAGAAGGGTGATGAATGACCGGAGGATCGGGGCAGGAGATTTAATACATAAGATGTCAATGTATGCTGATGATACACAGATACTATATCCGGGCAGTTCCAGGTCTGGATCCAAACACTGGTACGCGAGCTAGATGATTTCAGGGGTGCCTATATAAAAAGAAAGTAAAGACAGTTCTGTTCCCATTGGCAGGTCTTTTGGGGAAGAACCAGAGTGAAATTCCAGTTTGCAACGGGAGATGGACAAGTTCTGATACTTGTTGATTCAAACAGTACATATCACTGAAAAACAATACTCTTATAATATGAGGAGAGTGGTGCACGACCTTAGGATCTCACTCTGCCATTAGAATATTCCAATGTTCTAATGTTTCTTGCTATTCTGGCGCTGAATACCAAGTTTAACTTGTAGCCAGAAAACAGTAAAGATATTAAAAAAGGCAATTGGCTGTTTGGTTTTATCCTTCCACCTCCACTTCAGTGCTTACATTGAACTGCATGAGCGACTAATTTAGCCCTGTCCAATTCTGCTGTGACAATTCTGCTGCAATTCCACCCATGTGTCTTAATCTAATCTAATGTGCTAAAGCTACATGTGTGGCTCACTAAACCTATTGGGTTTGCCAATGCTATTTTACATATATCTTTATTGGTGTTTATTGTGAACAGGGTCTAATCAATGGGTCGTACTCCAGCAACACTTAAGTTACCATGAACCGCCAGATCAATGCTGTATCCTCATCCTGCTTCCACACGCTCCGCCTGCTTTGAAAGACATTCAGATGGATTCCCACAGAATCCAAAAAGACAGTCACCCACACACTTATCATCAGCAGACTCGACTACAGCAACACACACAATGCCGGAATCACCCAGAAACAGCTAAGGAAACTACAGAATGAAACCACTGCTGTCAGACTGGTCCTCGACATCTCCCGCCACAGCCACATAACTCGACACCTCTGACAACTCCACTGGCTCCCAGCCAACAAGAGAATCACCTTCAAGCTCAGCTCCTCACCCAAGCCTACAAAGCTCTCCAGGACGCAGGACCAGCATATCTGAACTACCACCACTCATTCCACGTACCCGCCAGACAACTCTGCTCCGCCCAACTTGCCCTGGCCACTGTCCCACTGATTCACAAGACCAGAACCTGAGGAAGATCCTTCCCCTACCTCGCCGCCAAGACCTGGAACACCCTGCCCCTCCACCTCCCCGTTGCTGTCCCAGTTCAGGAAGGATCTCAAGACCTGGCTCTTCGACTGAACCTCCACGCCCAGAGGAATCAGCAGCCCCCCGCCCCCCTCAGCACCTTGAGACCCTTACGGGTGAGTAGCCACGCTTTAAAAACTTCTGATTGATTGAATGATTGACCAATTCATTCGAACAAAAAACAAAACCTATCTCTGATGTT
Organism: Triturus cristatus; assembly: GCF_964204655.1. NCBI lineage: Eukaryota > Metazoa > Chordata > Amphibia > Caudata > Salamandridae > Triturus > Triturus cristatus. The sequence goes on along the minus strand of NC_140586.1, from coordinate 356,899,464 downwards.
CAGTTCTTGTGGTCTACAGATGTGACAAATCTGCCCTTTTTTATTCCATGTCTGCCACTCCTAACTTCTGGACTCCCTGCTACATCAATCGTCAGAACTTACGTTGAGCCTAATCTAGGAAAACCACAATCACAGATTCGATCTCTGTAACCAATGTTCAAAACAATCAATTAATACTTAAGTATTTGCCGGGGAGAATCATCTCATTGCATTCTCTCCTCAATGCCAGCATTAACATGCTCTATGGTCGTCTACCCTTTCTTTCTGTAACTCTTTCAGCAGGGTTTTCATTTGCTGTGGGTTCCCAAAACATAGTTTGTTGTCATGCAATGCACATTGTTTGCCCATGACCACTATCCCTGTCTTCGCTTGTAGGTCCAGAAATCTCGTTTTTATTACATCCAGTTCTCTCTTCGTTTCCTCTATAGAGCTGCTCAAGTCAGGGAATATTGAGATCCGAGAATTTTCACTTGCTCTTTTGTCGTGGTCCTACTCACCACCTGGGGTGGGGAGGTTTCATCTTTTATCAGAGCCAGACCGGGGAACTAAAAGCAGCCCGGATAAAAATGCTCAAACCAGACCTGGTCCCTTCCTCTACCTGCTCTATTTCTCTCTTTCCATCCACCCATTCTCTTTCTCTAATCTCTCTCTCCTTCTCTCCTCTCTAAACACATTCTCTCAACCGTCCCTCTCCCTCCCTCCCTCCCTCCCTCTCTTGCTCTCTCTCTTGAAGATCTCTTGTGCCTACTGCAATTAACCTCAGGGAGTTGGGAAAGTGACAGAGGGACTAGGGATGGGCCTAGTTTTTCAAATCCGGCCTCTAAGGCCTCCAGCCCACTGGGGAAATGCCCGGGGATAAAATGCCTGCATGGCCCTGTCTTATATTCAGGCACGGATCGATCTCAGCCTTCCCACTACTCACACTCATCGTGGTGATACTTTTTCAAACATGATACAGTGGCATTTTCGCATTCCTGGTCCAGAACCGTCGTACAAAGTCACACTGTGCCTGCAGCCAGACTTCTATCAGGCTGACTGGCAGCCAGCGATGCAGCCCTCATTTGGCTCTCCCAACGAGCTGTACGGTTTGCCAGTGATTTGTTCTCCCTCATAAGATCAGTGTTCAATAATCCTTAATACCTTTATTATTCTCGTTCTCAGAGGCCATTTCCAGGGATTTGATAGGATGTTGACTGGTGCCCCCTCTAGTCTTTTTTCATTCTTGCCTCCAGTGTCATGATAGCTTCATTCATTGTGTCTAGGCGTCCATGCGCCCTGCAGCAGTCTTCTTCATCATGTGCAGCATCACAAATTCCACATGTTTAGAAGTTCTTGAGACTTTATCTCTTAAGTCTTCTTTATGTTCAGCAGCGGCTCCTCCACTAAGGCGGAGGAGTGTCGCCCCACTGCTTTCCTGCAGTGTAAAAAAGGAAAAAAATAAAATGATAATACCACAATGTTATTATCAATTTATTTTTCCGTGCTGAAGCCAGTTTCGGCGCGGGCAGGGCTTGACTGTCGTCACAGCCAGCAGGGGGAGGAGTGGTTGGTGCACTCAAGCACACATGATGGCCAAACAGTCATGCGCACTTAGCATGCTCTCCACCCAGGTGTATTGCACAGCCTGGGTGGAGAGCATGCACAGGCTCCCACTCCCTGTCTGTGCGCCGAACCAGGCAGCTCAGACCAATCACAACGCTGCTGTCATGTTTGTGACAGCAGCGTTGTGATTGGCTAAGGGAGTCTTGGAGCCTGTGTGCTTCCAGTTGACAGAATAGGACGGAGATGGGGTGGTGGCCGGCTGCAGCCAGCTTGCAAGTGATGTTTTCTTTTCTTTTTTTTTTTTTTACCCCCTCTCCCCACCCTACCACTAATGCCCCGGAGCAGCCGCCACTGTTTATGTTGCTCTCACCTCAGTGTGGAGAAATCTAAACCTCCCTTACTGCTCTGATCCCGTTTAGGGCCAGGGAAGGCAAGAGAGAAAGAAAACAGTTGGAACAAACTTCTGAAGGATTCTCTCGGCACCATAGCTATGCTTTTCAGGAGTGTGGTATGCTGCTGCCCTCTGAATACTTCAAGTGCTATAGGAGAAACACAGGTAATATCCAGAGAAAAGCAGAATAAAAAGGCATGCCAGCTTCCTCTTTAGGCATGCTCTCTAGTTCCCAATGTACAAGGAAACTAACTCTGAACCCCGGAAGGCCACAGGAGAGGTCAGAAACACCAACAGAGCCACGAAGAAGTAAGATAAAGAGCTATTTTGCTACACTATTCCACTTTTATTGTAACTTAAAATCTTACATATTTATTGTGCCCCATTCACTAGTGAATTGCACCAGCATCACCCATAAAAAGAAGGCCTTGATTGCACGTGTCGCTCACTTCGGAGGATCAAGGTCTAAAAAGAAGGCCATTCAATGAACTTGCAGTAATATCTGCATCCAGAAACTACATCCAATACCAGTTACCAGGATTGTTGAGTTGCCTCTGAGTTCCCAGGCCACTGAGAACTGGCCTGACAAAAAGCTCTACCTTGATATTCTGATCTGTCTTCATTTGGACACTTCTGTCTTTGCAAGGGGCATTCACAAGAGTGAATTCACATCATAAAGTAAAGAGCTTACTTTCAGTACATACAGTTCTGTGCTTCATACATTAATAAAGGACAATACATTTCCTTTCAATTTGGTACAGATTCAGTGTTGGCCATCATAAATGCACTGCCCACCCATCATTTCTGTGTTTTTGGAGTAATCAAGACAAAGGAATAAACAAACAACACACCTAAGGGGGATATTTACATGGGCATTGCGCCACCGGAGAATCACTTTTTCTGACGCTCCCGTGGCACAATGCTCTGCTCCATATTTACGAGGCGGCGCAAAGCCACTTTGTGTGACTTAACGCCGCCTTGTAAATATGGGCCTCCTCACCGCAGTTTTCTGCGGCAAAGGGGCGTGCAATGGGTATTGCTGTGGGTGAACCCAAGCAACACCTATTGCTTTTTAACACTGCCCCAGATTAATAAGGCTCTGTAACTCTGAGGCAGCACCAACAACTAATGCCCTTGAAAAGGAGGCATTAGAGTGGCGCAACGAGGAGAAATACATTTATTTCTCCTCGTTTTTGCTCTTCCTATGTGTGTTGCATTCTGCAGTACACAAAGAAGGAGCAAAATGCCATTAATGATTGCTTTTGTGCAGGAAGATGTCCCTTCCTGCACAAACACAATCATCCCTGAGCTAAGCTAGGCAGCTTTTTAGCACTGGCACAATGAAAAACACAGGGGTGCACCGTATTCTTGTCAAAACGGCGCATCCCAGCCAGTGCTTAATTTGTAATATATTAAGTGCCAGGGCCCTGACCAGGAGGCCACTGCAGCTTGCACCACCCTTCGCCCTTGTCATCGCTGCCAAAACAACTACTAACCCTCTCTCTCGGATGTAAAATGCGACAGTTCATATTATTCCAGGTCCCCAAAACTAAAGAAATGGCTGGGGAGGCAGGTATTAGCACTATTTTAATGTATATTTTATTCATAAACAACCGTTTTTCTGCTCATCTCTAAATTAGATGAGCAGCGCCACCATGTGGTAGACTTTTCTAAGCACGGTGTTGACAATTAGGTGCCGGTGCAGAGCACCGGAAACCAATTAAGTGCCGGTGCGGAGCACCAGAAAGCACTGGCTCAAATTAAGCACTGATCCCAGTATTTTTTAAATGACGTAGCACGGAGCGGATACATTTCTTGCGGCGCCAGGCTTCGCCATTTAGTTGTAAATGTGCCCCCTAGCATGTAGGACCTATGAAGCACTTTACCTGCTACTAGATCCATGCTATCAAACACACGGGCCCAAAATGAGACTACCCTCCCACACGTAAATATTCACAGGGCCAACAAAGGGATGGGGAAATAAACCAATGTTCAGACACTTTCCCCGGCGGCCAATATACGCTAAAGTTACGTTTTTGATAAACATTTAGCCAATTTCACCGGCGACCAAAATATTCTAAAAGTAATTTCCTGATAAATAAATTGTTGCCTCAAGTCAGGTTTTGCTCTCACATTAGACATATGTCCTTGTGTCCACTCAAAGTCAGAAAAGGAAAAGATACATCTATTGCCCATTTATTTTGTATACGCGTCTCGTGTAAACGTTGATATTAGTCCGGCAATACACAGTCAATAGAGAGGTAGGAAGGTAATTGCCTTTTACAACAGGGCATAGATCCGGCATGATAGTAAAAAGTAGTCTTAACTTCAACCTATTCAAAGAAGGTATGTTTCTCAAGCTGATATATCATTGGAATTATTTCATTGGCAACTTAAATTTAAATCCTATAATTTCACATCAGAGTATGGAGCCTTGAAGCCATATATCTTTTATCTGTAAAATGCATCAGATTTCATCTCTTCAAGATTAGTTTCGCAGTCATAGAATTCAAGGCCATAAAGATGTTTTATGAAATCAATGGAATGGTTAATTGCTTTTTTTTTGTACCTATGTTACAGGTTTTGTTTGTGAACTTCACTGCTACGCGAACTTTAGAACCTACCATGTATCATTCAGTACTTACCAAAGGGATCGACAGAAATGGACCGGCTGTAGCTTTTTCTATCTATATTTTTTCAAAGTTCTTGAAATTAATTGTCAAAGAACCAGCAGTGTTTGAGCAAACACCACAGGTGTTCGTGTATGGAGAAGCAGTCGGGCACATACGCTCCACAAATTATGGTGAGCCAGGATGGCCCCTCTCAGGCTTGTCTGTGTGTGTAACCAGCCCAATTTGTGGTGGGTCATTGTAGCTATCCTATACCATTCTGTGTACATATCCCATCCAGTGATCTTTGTGTAGTGCTTAGTGGGGAACAACTGAGTTGATCTGCCCTTCACTGAACAGTATACAAAGTACAATGGAGTGTGCTTTGCTGTGCTTGGACATTTAAGCAAACGCTTTGAACGCTGTAATCAAACAGACTGTTTTTCACTACATTTACAGGCTGGCCAGTCAGTGTGCTGTTGCATGCCAAGGATTCTTGGGTGACCCGGAAGAGCTCTCTCAGAATGCAGCAGACCTGCAGAGACTAAGTAGGGTTTTGTGTATACACACCCCCTTTAACGTTTCCAAGAAGTCAATAAAAAAAGGTGCATCTTATACATATTTATTATACACTAACATCAGATGTAGAAAATGAGTAACAATTAAAGTATTTTTTATTAGAGCATTAGTAAAGTAAAAAATAAAAAAAAATTAAGAATGACCCCTACCTCGTGGAAAAACAGTCAAATAAATCTTATGGTGTATTTTGCCACAGTGAAGGATGTGCCACAAATAACCATGGAGCTTTCTTCTAGGCAGTGTTTAATTTGTAAAATAATAAGTGCCATGGGCCTGACCAGCAGGCCACTGCAGCTTTGCTCTACCCATTGCCCGTCATCGCATTACTGCCAATGATGGTACCAACGTAACTACTAACTATCTCTCTCGCCTGCAAGTGCAACAGTTCAGATTATTGCAGGTCCCCAAAGCTAAAGGATTGGCTGGGGAAGCAGGTATTAGTATTGTCTAATGTATATTTTATTCATAAACTACCGTTGTTCTGCTCATCTCATAATTAGATGAGCAGCGGCACCATGTGGCAGAGTGTCATAAGTGTGGTGATGACAATTAAGTTACGGTGCAGAGCACCGGAAACCACTGGCTCAAATTAAGCACTGCTCCTAGACCATCTGCCTGCGGGACTGGGTACAAGCCTTTCAGCAGTCCAAGGGCAATGTTCATTTTTCATCCAGCAGAAAGTCCCAGAAGCAGATGAATTACCCTCTCCATGTCAGCCAGGCTGGTGGAAGCTAAATATAGGGGTTTTGTATTCGTACCAGTTGGAAAACGTGAGAAAAGACAACCCTTGCTTCCCGAGATGTATTCTAAAATTATTTGTTTGAATTAAATATGAAAATGAAATGATGATGAGAATCCTTTACTCAACCGTCCTATGCATCACAGTAGTGTACGATCATAAATAAAGGAACAGGCGTAAAAACAGAACAAATTAACAAAAATCTAATATTGAAAACAGTCAAAACATTATATTGTATTGCATTACTATGCTGGAGTAATAAGGCCAAAGGGCACAGGTAATGACCCCCAAATTACAGATAAACCCTACCATGTAACCACATCCCACTGAAACAACATTCAGTGTGTTGCAAGCCACTGTTGCCTGCCATACACCGGACACTGTAAATCACTCAGCTGGCCTATGGTGAACCAGATCCTAGTCATGAGTTGCTACTGATCACTTGATAAAGTTTTCAACGGCCATCATCTATAATGTGTAAGGCTCCCAAAAATCAGATTTAACGGATTTGTATAGATAAATACAGACAGAAAACAATGTGTTTTCTGTCTGCATATATTTTTAAAAGTGGATAAATACAGAAAATTGGTCTTCTTTTAAGTGACTTTCTGTGCTGTCTTTCATGAAATGTAGACCAACAGCTGAGTGGATGGACAGCATGGGAAATTAAAAAACAGGGTTGAAATTTCTCTAAATAACGGCATTTGTCAACCTACATTTGTGGTAAAATGCTCATATTTACCAGTGGATGTATGTTATGTAATATTTTGCAGCATAAGTAGCTAAAACACGACAGACATCAAATTATGACTGCGCGTCTATCAGTTAAATATGGAAATGTACAGTTTTACAACTTCAAATATCTGAAAAACACAACATATATAGGGATAAATACAGATAAAATGGCCCAAAAGTAAATATGGATAAATACAGACGGAAATGTTAAAAAAATAAATACCATAAAACTGGGAGCCCTAATAATGTGCCATGAAGCGGGGCTGAAAGCGCTACTTACAAGAGGAAGCAGTGCCTTCAGTTCAACTGTGCATTGTGCGTTTCTCCTGTAGTGGCTTGCAGTCATTACAGAGTGTGAGTGCTGATTGAATTCGAGCTGTGCGCGCTTTTGGGAACGCATTGCATGGGAGAGCAACAGTGAACTACATTTGCCAGTGGGCCACTGACACTGGCATATCTCGAAAGACATTGCCATATTGGATCTTCAGCTATAATTTCCCTCGAGATACTTGGCATCCATACTTATGCATTGCTACGTACAGGAAATCACATGATGTTAATGATGTTAGCTATTTCTAATTCTATAAAAGTCAAGTAGAAAGTATGTGCACCCTCCACAAAAGAGTATGTAGTGAGACAGCTTGAGCTAGTTATTCTGAATGTAGAGAGATGTGCAAGTGTATATGTATTTCGCAAGAAAACATGTTTCTTTATGTTTAGCTTTTAGGAAAACCCAGTTAGCTGTCAAAGCACAGAGAGCTGGTTACACAGAGATATTACTAAGTTGTATCATTTCACAGATACTGCCCTTCAGTGTTCCAGTGACAAGTTACTTAAGGCATCTATGTCTTATATAGATCCACTGTGACCTGCAGAACTCCCAGACACCAGAAGTGACAAGGTAGAGTGTGGAGTCCTGTGTCTCTTTGTTCTCTCAATTCCCCTTTCCTCACTTCTACCAGTGGCCATCATGTTCTAATATAGCCTTATATCCCGCTGTAGCTGGCTATACCTGCCATTAAAGGCCCTCTCCAGCGTAAAAGGTCTGAGCCGAAGGCAAGGGCATTTAACAAGGGAGTGTAACTTTAATGGCGGTATCGCCCAGCTATGGAGTGTTATAAGACTATTAAAACACTCCGCCACTAGAGGGCAGCATGTTCTAACAAATAAAACAAAGGCCTCAGTAAGCCCAAGGGGATTGCAATCCCTCGGGCTCCGTCCATGAGGCCTTTGTTCTCAGCAACAGCTGTGAATAACAAACATTACAATGTTGGCACCGGGCTTCTACCGGGCATTAGAAGCCCTGATCACTCCATTGTCTTCAATGGAGCTCCCAACATTCCAGTGTTCTAATATATGTGGCTATTGTTGGGGGCCGTGAGAGATGAAAAGAACATCGCTTCAGTTTGATTTTGTGCACAAGGTTAGTGCAAACCTGACACAATGAATCTGAGATTATTTAGTCTCCAGTCATTGCGCTACCATTTTCCAAGGGTAAATCCAGAATTCCTGAGGCTTCCTGCTTGGTAAAGGATGGTGGGCTGCTCCTTTCCACTTGAAAAAGTAAGCCAAAGGTGTGATATCCAAAGTTCTCTTTGCCTTATTTTCTAATTAGTGGGCAGAAGGGCAGGATACATGTCTGACTTTCCAGATATGTAAGACACAATGGGGTAGCTGTTCCTAAAGAGATTCAAGTCAAGTTGAGGAGGGCGAGAAAGTTGTCTCAGGCTGGAAGTTCAAGTGGGGGGGGGGGAGTTCCCTTATTTGGAGATGCTGACCCCACACACCTGTGAAAGTGTCATGCTTCATCATTGGGCGTTTTTGCTCCTCGTGGGATCTGCGCTGCAATACCCCACCCGCCAAGCGAGAGGGCTCTTTAGCAGAGATCTTTTAAAGTAAAAAACACTGTAATGGTGAGTGCAAGTGTGTGTGGCGCTAGTGAGTAAGTGGGTTAAAAATACCACAGTGGTTCCCAATAAAAGAAGGTTTTTATTCTTGGGTCCTTCGGATAAAGTAAAAACAGAAGCCAAACTCCTACTTTCCAATAATGAGGAAATGTAGTTTGGTCGAGAGTGCCGGTGAAGTGGATTGGGTTGACATGCTTCACGCCCTATTGGTTCAGAAGGGATCCTTGGTGTTTCATCAGGACCGTGTATAGTATGAAAGATAAACAAGCATTTGCAATGCAATAGGTCTCGCAATTACGCAAGTTTGAGCTATTGGCACTGTAAATGACAATGCCTCTTATTTATGTTTTTGTTTGTAAAACATAAATAAAACGCATTGTCAGTTACAATGCCAATAGCTCAAACTCCCATAAATGCGAGACCTATTGCATTGCAAATGCTTGTTTTTTTTTTAGAAGCAAGCATGTGCAACACCACAGCCTGTGCATAGTAAAAGAGTACAGAAATATGACACCCTTATAGTTCAGATGTAAATATGTGCAACAACACAATCACTGTAGAGTAACATAAGAGTAGGCTGCAGAAAGATGACTCCACTAGTGTTTCAGATGTAAATATATGTAACACCACAGCCCGTGCATAGTATACAGCTCACCGCAGAAAGATGACACCCTGATATTTCAGATGTAAACAAAGTATTGAAACGTTTTTTAGATGCAAGCATGTGCAACACCATAGCCTGTGCATAGTAAAAGAGTACAGAAATATGACACCCTTATAATTCAAATGTAAACACGTGCACATGCCACCTTTGTATCGGTGATGTTCCTCATATTGGAAGAGGTGTGGCTGATTCATGCCAACTTTGAATCTGAGATTTACTCCAGAGTGGAAGAGGTGTGGCTGATTTACCCCAACTGTGAATCAGAGATGTGCGCCAGAGTGGAAGAGGTGTGGCTGATTTACGACAACTGTGAATGAGAGATGTTCGCAAGAGTGGAAGAGATGTGGCCTGGCCATGATTTTGAGGGATTCAGAAAATTTACCTCTGAGACCGCTCACCCATCAGTAGACCTAAAAAAGTATAAAGTTGAGGATGCTCAGATGGGTGGATAAATCTAGGATTCGCGCTACCATTGTAGAGACCCAATGTAGAGATGGCACGCGCCTCACAAATGGCTACACCTGGGACCGCAGAGACCACGTCGCTCAGACTACTGGATTAAAACTATAAAATCACACTTCTGAAATTTCGCCTTGAAAAAGCCCTCTGCCAACTGGCCATCGGGTGAAACACGTTTTGGCAGTTTTTGTCTTTTTTGTGTGATATCAGTGTTGATAAGAAACAATTAAAAAATGGTAATTTTTGCAGTTTGAGAACTACAATACATAACTCTTTGAAATTGGATTCCATCAAATTTATCGGATTAAGGGGCACAGATCTCCAAACACAACTCGTACTAAAAGTATAAATCTCCTCTGTGAGCTGGGTGAGAGGGGGTTTGAGGCAGAGATGTTTCTTTCTGGGGATAGTCAATGCAACAAGTGTCAAGTCATTCAAGATCAAAACCCGAACCCATCATAAGATCTATACATTTAGGGCCATCTGCAACACACAGGCCTCACACTAATGGAACCTGGGCTCTTCACCCACTTAAAAACGTCAGGGGAACAAGAGAACCGTGGGTCATTAAACACCCCAAAGTGTGCAATGTTGGTGCACACCAAGTGCTCTTGATATGATACATTTCACAAAGCAGAGATTTTAAAATATTTACGAAAAATATGGGGTTTGGTGCTCCATAACAAAGACAAATCATCTTTCCACCTGCCAATTATAGTCATCTGCCTGTGGCAGTAGTATGGGGTGGGCGGTTGGGCTTTGTAGAAAAGTGGGATCTTTTTATGCAGAAAATTGAATGATGCAGTCAGAAGTACCAGTTGCCTCGCATGGACCAGTGGATGCCACAAAATAATTATTTCAAATCAGGCAGGATCAGACTTTTCCTTTTGTGTGGGTGGTGCTTGGACTGAGTGTAATTGAACACATTGATTGTTATTCATTTTTGTTTTGATCTTTTAATGGGCTTGAAAGAGTGCTAGTCAAAAACCATCTTATTTACAAACGTCTATGTTTGGAAGTCTTTAACGGGGAGAAAAGTGGCGAGCATACTGCAGCTCTATAGGCCAAGGTGCCCTATACGTAGTCATTGAATGCTCACAGAGCTAAGGTGCTAGGGAAACGCAGAAACAAAAGCGTTTTATTCTGAGACTTTTTGGGACAGATTTACAAGCCTCTTGCGCCACCGATGCGTCACTTGTCCCATGCTAAAAATGTCGCAAAAGTGGTGCAAAAGGCTTGTAAATAAGCCCCTTTCTACTTTAGAAGAAGCTATCGCCTCCAATAATCGGTAATAACGAAACTACCAACTCGAACAGACGCGGTAATTCAATACAAAAGCATTTTTTCTTCTTAAATAAACAGGGACAGTTATATACATCAGACCCAGAGGCCTGCGACTATTGTGTGGACAGTACCAAGGGAAAGGAGTCTCTATTACACCCGACCCCGTCGTTCTTTTTCGTTCATCCTACGCGATTGGGGTCGGTGTCTTAAAGAGAACCCACCGGTTATCGTGTGATAAGTGGGGATGGGGTGGTGCGCACTTCAGTTTAAATATTCGATAGTTGTACGTCACAACCTACCGACTTGACAATGAGGGCGAAGTCGTGTATTCATTGTAGCCACCGGAGGTGACCCCTTCTTAGAGGATGCCGCAGGTAGGCGTGGGGGCGTGCCACCGGAAGTCCACGGATATGTGAGGGGCACTATCATTGCAAAGAGGGCGAGGGAGGACTGAGAGATGCGGATATTAAGCTCCAAGCTAAGAGGGATGGAGTGGAACAAAAAATGCAGAAAACTCATATACCTAGTAGCACGTATTTGCATATTCGATACAGTGTTGAAGTTATAAAGAGTCTGTGTAGGTGTTTTGCAGGCAGGACAGCTGGCATGCATGTGTGCGTGCTGCAGGCAATGTTTGGTGTAATATAAGGGAATCAATAGTAACAAGCATTCGGCCGTGCGGCCGAAAACGAAAGTAATAGCGATCGCGATCAAAGCGAAAGTGATCGCGATCGCTTGGACGGGAGCGCTGTGTGGCAAGCACGCGAGTGGTGCGCGCGCAGCAGTGATTGGCGGCTGCGCGCGTGCACGTTCACGTGCACTGTAGCTTTAGGCCACGGCAGCACTTTGAAAAGCCCAGTTATAAAATGTCTCTTTCGAGCCTTTGGCTCGCGAGACCTAAAAAGGGGGAAATCTGTCCCTGCCCAGAATTTGGAGAGGGAAATTTAGATAGTGGGTGTCAATAGATTACCCACCTGTGTCTTAGTCGGGGAGAGACTAGTATGTTATAAGTGCACGAGAAAACATTGATGATCTGTCACCTAAAAAATTATCCGACCCTTTGGGAAGCCCTGGGAAGCCTGGTGGAAATGGCTTCACACCAGAAGTTGCTGGTGTTGGCTGAATGAGGTAAACAACACAGCAAGGAAGTAACAAGAAACGCAGTTGATGAATATACTGAAAACCTGCGAGGGATTGCGAGAAAAGAAATAAGGTGGATGGAAATGTGAAAGTGATGTCTCGGTCCATCCTGCAGACCAGCAGCCTGTCAGCTCTTCCGCAGTGGAATGGATGGAATGGAGCTGAGTCTGCCAACATGACCAAGTTGACTCCTGCAGTCTTGTAGAGGGCCTCTGTTGACCGCTCAGTGGCATGGCAGGGTGCCCTGCCCCACCCTTCCACTAGATCAGTCAGGAAGGATGGGAAGCCGTGCCCCTTGGTGTTTTTTTTTGTTTTTTTATATAACACAAACATGGCACAAGGTCATCAAAGAGCTTTTCATGAACAGCAGACTACATTACACAAGGTCAGATTCAAGTGTTTTTTGGTGGCGTGGGGAGATTAAATGATAGTTTCTCAGTTCTATTGGACTGGCACAAGCAGGTGTAGTGGGGGCTCACAAAGACCCTGCTGCAACCTGGCTTTCTCCAGCCTGTCTGATCTTAGGGGCACTGGGTCTTGTGCTGAGGGTGGTGGAATGCAGGCCAGCCCTCATCTGGAATGCAAGCCTTTCTCATTTTAAAAGACGCTGTCTTTAGTGCTGCCTCTTTTCTTAGAAAAAATACCGGCCGATTGTTTATATATTGACGTTCTGGAGCCGCCAAGAACTGGAAAGGGAAAAGGAATGTATGTAAAATTGTCAAGCTTCTTTTGTAACGTGGCAGCTACCCCTCTGCTTGCTCTAATAATCATTGTGAAAAGATTCATGCAGCTGCCAAATACTTTTACATTATGTCTTTATGTTTTTCCTGTTTTAGGTTTGCACCACTTTTCCCAATATTTATGGCATTTGGCGGTCTACCTGCCTAGCATGTATTTTTAAGTCTAAGCGCCGACTGGCTTCCCCAGCTGTCGCCCAGTGGCCATTCCCCTCAGCACAGGCCTCAACTCAACCTTTACTACAGCTCAACTTCTCTCTGAACTTAGCTGCAAAATCGTGACCATCTTGCAAAGATCCTCTGGATATATATATATATATATATTTAAACCTCTTATCTCCACATTCTTCTGAACTAAAGATCTCATTCTCAGTCTCCACTGTCTCCATATCAACGACCGGCGTTAATTTGATTTTTGGTCTGTTTTTTTAACTTCCTTCCCTCAATTTAAGTACTTCTCTGATTTTCTTTAATCTTAAGGCTTGTGAATCGTTCTTACAAATAGTGTCCTGCATATGTAATTCTTTACTGCAGTAGCGGATGGCACCACTAGAGAGTGGTGGGGTGGGCAAATGGGCGGAGGACACAATAAATAAAGCAAAAAAACTCGCTTACCTGCACAAACATCCTCTGCGCTACAGTTTTTATCTTCTCATCTTCTCCTCCAGCGCGGGATCCTCAACAACTCCCCTGACCAATCCTGGCACTGCTCTCATGCGCTGTTCTCATGCTTAATGAGTGCAGCGACAGGATTGGAGGGAGCGGCCTCTCGCCGCTCCCGGGGACACTGGAGCCCTGCACTTAGGCCGGCCGGCCAATGGGACATGCGCACTTTGAAAAGTGCATAGACAGCCCACCCTCCTCCCTGCTGCTACCACACAACAAGCCCTGCCTTGTCCTGACACTCGGTTTGGGATGGGGAGGATTAAAAATAAAATGGTAACAAATTAACTTTATTACAATTTTATTTTTCATCTCTGGGGATTTTTTGGGAACATTTTGGTTAGTGGGGCGATACACTTCCGCTCAAACGGAGGAGCCGCCCCTGCTTTACAGAAAGTCCAACACTATAAGTATGAAGCTTAAAATAGGAACTCTTTCACACTTTCTGTTTCCCTTGTAGCTCAAAAGTGTACCTATTATGCACCTCAAGCCTTACTGTACCCCTAAAAGTAAACCAGCACCTCATTGGAACTCACTATAAACCTTGAGGTGCTCACCTCGCCACTAAGCACCTAGAATACGTAGTGCAATGCCCTGGAATTCAAATCACTTAGAACAGTCTGCTAGTAGCAATCAGAGAGCAACTTACCCATCTCTCCCTTCACTCAGATATATTCTCTACTTGACTGTAAGAGTTTCCCAGCTCAAAGTCAGAAAGTTCTTAAAAACCTGTTTTTTCAGCACTTGCTAGGCCTGCTGTTCCTCCTGCACGTCTCTTCCCCTGTATCAAAGCCAGTGCTTTTTACCTGCGGTTGCAGGGCATTAGTGCCACTAGTCCAAGGGAGTCTGGAGTTGACTTTTGCTCTCAAAGGGGTCGCTCTGTCTGGGGAGCTGGTCTATAGTCCGGTATTAGTTGCAGTCGTGCAGTTCCAGGAGCATTGTCACAGGTGAGAGTATCCTTCCTTTGGTTTGTGCAGCGCCTGTTGTCGCAGACTCAGGTCTCTTCTTTGTCCTTCTTTGCAGTAATCACAGATCTGAGGTTCTGGTGTCAGGGGTGGCTCTTAAATCCTGGATTTAGGGCATTAGGGGTGTGGATGCATGTGGCCAATGGGCTACTTGCCCCAGCGGAAAATTCACTCCAGAGGTGACCAAATCCGGGGGAGTGTGTCCCCTTTTCAACCCAGAACCCTCTATTCTGCAACTTCTAAAAATTGTAGGAAACTTCCTTGGCTGTACAGATCAGATAGTCCACAGTAGGGGTGTGGATAGCCTTCTGGACTTGTACGCCCTCTGACTAACTAATTTCCCTGCCTGCCCGGGTCAAAATGCACCTGGGGGCAGGGGGAGGGTGGCTTCCTCCTTTGGGAGTCAACCTCCGTGAATTTCAGAGGTTTTGCATACTTTGAAACTTAATGCCTTGATGTGCCACTTCACTAGCCATCCTGTCAGGGAGGGAGGTGTCACCTACTTCCCGGACAAGCCTTTGTTTCTGACTCCTGGGAGTGCTCACACTATCTGGCTGGAGGTCAGAATCCTGCCTTGGCGCTTGCAGCTTCAGGCTGCCAGCAAGGGCACAGGAAAGTCTGAGGCAACCAGGTGGGCAACCAAGGACTTGGAAGCTTTATCCACTAACAGGCTATCACATCTTGTTCTTATAAATTGGGGGTTCATTATTGATTGTTGTGTTAATGCAAAGATAATGTTATACCCGCTAACAGTAATTTTTGTATGTTTATGCACGAATTGAGGAAGATTTTTTAATTAACAAGCAGTTAATGTGGATTCAGTAATTGTGAGTATCCAACAACAAAGCACCCTGGTAACTGAAGTTTTCTTGTCATTAGCGCCTATGGGAATAGTCCTGATCAGGTGATGAAGGAGAACACGTGCGTAACGGGGAGGGACTAGCATTTGCACGCGAGGTTTAAAAACCGAGCGTTTCTCGGGAGGGTTGACATTTTCGTTCCAGAAATGGATGGCAGATTGGTAATATCCCCAGGCAGGTATGAGAACAACACGCTTATGCATGATCATCAGCTTCAGTTTGTTTGAACAGAGTAAATTCAGGAATGTGAAGTACGGGAGGGATCTCAAGGGCGCTTCGCTTTATGGAGGAGGGGGGAGAATATGAATAGATAATTCAACAACTGATGGTGCAGCAACAGTTTGTTATACATAGAGGCTGTCTTAACGATTTCTTCGAATGGTTTTTGCTGATTGGCTAATTCTGAAGGGGGTCTCTTTACAATAAATTGGTAGCTAGATAAGAAGCTTCACAGAGTAGAAGGGGGTGTTCAGAAGGAGATGATTACAAGGGGGATGCTTATCGGTTTTCATGTCTTTGCTTGTTTATTATGTAAAATGATTTTTAGAGGATATGTCATTCATTGCCGTTAGCAGGGTCTTGGTTGAACAAAAGTATCAAGCATATTATTAATTCACAGCATGTTTTATTCATAGTTACCCCTGACGAAGGACTCGCGTAGTCCGAAATGCATTGGGTTTTTTAATAAAGAACGCGCCTGGGATGAAACATGTGTCTATCGTGTTTTTGACAAGAAGTCCGGATGGTCTCATCAAAAACATCAGAAACTTGGAAAATTACATGATTCTCCAAAGAGTGGATGAAGTGGAGTTGAGCTGGAAAAGAATCGTTGAATTTAAATGGATGAACATTTGGTAAAACAAGGACTAATCTAAAACATTGTGGTCTTGCTGTGCGACTGGTCTGGGGCGTAAATGACGCCCCGTTTGGTTTTCTTTTTTCAACCTATAAGGTAGCCACCTTGGTGCATGCCACATTAAACCTGACATTGATGTCATTTCAGGGGTGAGGAGGAACGTTGTTTGATACCAAACATGACCATATTCAGTGGTACCATAATGGAACTGGTAACCTCGGGGTGCTGGGTTGCCAGCCCATGTTATCCTATGAACCGCAGATCACTTATAGTAGTCCTTAATGGAATGAGCTACTATAGGGACATATAAACTGTCTTAAGGGTGACTCACATATATTGAAGATATTGCTTTGACCTTGCCACTCATAGTGAGGGCAAAGGCGGGTTTGAGCAGTTTGCACTGTTCTTGCAGTCTGTAATGGCACACCTGCTGTCATCTGTTTACTTGGGGCACTCAGGGTGGCACAAATAGTTCTTCAGGCCCTGGTGACCTCGCTAACACCCATGTTCTGGGTACCTTTTGTACCACTTTAGTAGGGACTTTTAAGGGGGTTAAAGTTCTTGCCAATTGGGAGAACCAATTCCCTACTCTCAAGCAGTGGTTTTCATTGGCCTCTACAAAATGCTCCTTACTGGATGTACCATTAGGAACCAGGCAGTCACCTAATATTAGCTGACATGTGTACTTATTGCCGTTGGTTTGTTTATTATGCTTGATGAAAATTGTTCTTAAACTCATGAGTCATGAGAATATTTTGCCCAAAACATTACCACACATGTTTACTGATTTAATAAAGGTCAAGCGTTAAGGGAGAGAACGCGAAGGTCAAAGGAAAGTCTGGCCAGTTGGAGGGATAAGGAAGACTGTCACTGACAGAGCTGTAGTGTTTCAACCACTCTGGTCACTTTCTGGAAAAGGTACATCCTGGGAGACCAGGACCACTTAGTGGACACATGCAACTTTTGGCACTCATTGTGCTATACCCACTCTCGACCCCAGGCCTTAAATCGAGAGAATGGGTAGGGTCGATCACAACTGCACAGATAATTGCAGATTTGGGGCTCCTTTAAAGATGTGTGTAAATAGTGAACATGTGTGTATTTGTTTCTTCTTCTGCATAATGTACAGGATTTTCCATCCACTTAAAAAAATGGCTGCTTCACGAAGACTCCAGAACTTGACAATGCAAATGTAGTGTTTACCAGTGAGTGGGTGCGTTGTGTGAGTGTGGAGTTTGGTGAAATCAAGGACATGCAAGGAAGTATGTGTAGGAGAGAGTTAAAAGAAGGTGCCAAAGAGGAATGAGGTGAATTACAGCATTTACAATGGAGTGTTTCAGAAAGACATGAGGAGAAAAAGAGCCTGTCTAACTGAGAGAGAGATAGTGGTGTGAAAAGGAGAATGGCAGCAACTGAGATGCTCTGAAGATCATTACTCTTCCACAGATCATCGTAATGTTTGATTCACAGCCTGCTTAAAATGTTTACATTATTTTGTGTGTGTGTGTGTGTATATGCATACACACACACAAACAAACACACACATATATAAGTTTTGGTTAGGAAAACATAATCATTTATTTCTATAGAAAACCAACTTAAACTACACAAACATTGTAAACTCTAAAGTTATAGTAATAACTTACAGTTATAATTTACACCCTAACCAAAACTCACTATAACCTTCAAACCTCCATAAACAGTGTTGTCAATGTGCTAGCCACAGTACATTAACTATAACTCGCCCCTCTTTCATGGACACTTGTCTCATAAATGATGTAATTTCAGATGGCATGTGTGTTGTTATGAATGCTATAATTTAACATGATATACGTGATGTAATATCAAAGGGCATAAGCACTGCATGGGTGGGGTAGAGTGGAGTGGTGTACAGTGGAATAGCGTAGAGCAGAGTGGCATACAGGGGAATAGTGTACAGTAGAATGGCATAAAGTGAAATAGCGTAGAGTGGAGTAGCCTAGAGTGGTGTACAGTGTAGTGGCATTGACTGTAGTGGCATGGAGTGGAGTGGTGTGGAGTAGAATAGCATACAGTGGAGTGGGGTACAATGGAGTGGTGTACAGTGAAATAGGGTAGAGTGGAGGGGCGTAGAGTTGAATAGTGTAGAGTGGAGTGGCATAGAGTGTACTTGTGTACAGTGGAATATCGTACAGTGGAGTGGTGTAGACTGGAGTGGCGTATAGTGGAATAGCATAGACTGGATTGCAGTAGAGTGGAGTAGGGTAGAGTGGAGTGCCGTAGAGTGGAGGGGAGTAGAGTAGAGTGGTATACAATGGAATAGCGTACAGTGGAGTGATGTACAGTGGATGGGCGTAGAGACTAGTGGCATACAGTGGAATAGTGTACAGCAGAACAGCATAAAGTGAAATAGCATAGAGTGGAGTAGCCTAGAGTAGAGTGTTGTACAATGTAGTGGCGTAGACTGTAGTGGCATAGAGTGGAGTGGAGTGGTGTGTAGTGGAATAGTGTATAGTGGAGTGGGGTACAATGGAGTGGTGTACAGTGAAATAGGGTAGAGTGGAGGGGCGTAGAGTGGAATAGCGTAGAGTGGAGTAACGTACAGGGGAGTAGCGTACAGTGGAGTGGCATACAGGGGAATAGTGTACAATAGAATGGCATAAAGTGAAATAGCATACAGTGGAGTAGCCTAGAGTAGAGTGGTGTACAGTGTAGTGGCATAGACTGTAGTATCATGGAGTGGAGTGGTGTGGAGTGGAATAGCGTACAGTGGAGTGGGGTACAATGGAGTGGTGTGCAGTGAAATAGGGTAGAGTGGAGTGGTGTAGAGTGGAGTGGCATAGAGTGTACTTGTGCACAGTGGAATATCGTACAGTGGAGTGGTGTAGACTGGAGTAGAGTATAGTAGAATAGCGTTGACTGGATTTCAGTAGAGTGGAGAGGGGTGGAGTGCCGTAGAGTGGAGGGGAGTAGAGAGGAGTGGCGTACAGTGGAATAGCGTACAGTGGAGTGGTGTACAGTGGAGTGGCATACAGAGGAATGGTGTGGACTGGAGTGGTGTGCAGAGGAGTGGCATAGAGTGAAATAGCATACACTGCAATGGTGTATAGTAGAGTGGAGCTAAGTGGAGTGTGATAAAGTGGAGTGGCGTACAGTGGAGTAGCATAGAGTGGAGTGGCATACAGTGGAGTCGCATAGAGTGAAATAGCATACACTGGAGTGGTGTAGAGTGAAGTGTGGTAGAGTGGAGTGGCATCCAGTGTAATAGCGCAGAATGGAGTGGTGTAAAGTGGAGTAGCATAGAGCGGAATAGAATACAGTAGAGTGGCGCAGAGTGGAGTGGCGTAGAGTGGAATAAGGTACTGTTTAGGGGCATACAGTGGAGTGGCATACAGTGGAATAGCATACAATTGAGTGGAGTGGCGTAGAGAGAAGTGTGGTAGAGTGGAGTGGTGCTCCGTGGAATAGCGTACAGTGGCGTGGCATAGAGTGGAGTGGGGTAGAATGGTGTGCCGCAGAGTGGAGGGGAGTAGGGTGGAGTGGTGTGCAGTGGAATAGCATACAGTGACGTGGCATACAGTGGAGTGGCGTAAAGTGGAGTGGCATAGAGTGGAACTGCATACACTAGAGTGGCGAATAGTGGAAAAGGAAAGTGAAGTACAGTGTAGTGGTACATAGTGGTAATTCAGAGCTGTCGAGTCTAGTCTACTCCCAAATGGTTATCAAAGCATAGAGGAGCATAATTGCCTTGCTAATTAGGAATAAAGGTAATTTTGCAGACATATTTATGCAAGTACCAGCTTCTGGTCCTTTTACAATTCGAGAATATGAAGGAAGTGACAGCATTATCCTTAGCAAGAAGTGACAACCCTACCCAAAACAAGAGCAGCAAGGTTGAAGAGATGCAGAAGGCCCTCGTGGATTTTGAAGTAGCGAGCTGCTGTGTCTGTGACCTCGCTATACAAACAGCACATTGGGAGTACAAGGTAAAAGGGTGAGGTATCAAAGCGAGGGCATCTGGGTCAAGAAAGAGAGTCAGAATCCATAGGGGAGTGTTCAAGAGATGCACAGGCAAGTATTGCACAGTAAAAGACTTTGGGAGGTGGAGAAATATCCTCCCTGCTCCACTGTGTACACTATAAATCATCTCATGCAAGGTTTTCCTAAGATAATCAATTTATCTTTGCGCCCACGTATGAAAAGGGCTTTTGAGAGAGACCTGTGTTCTTTCACCAGGGCCGGACTGGTCATTCCGGGCACCGGGCAATCCCCCGGTAGGCTGGATGGGTTGGGGGCCGGTTTTGTGACCGGGGGGCCGGTTCTGTTGTTGGGGCCGATTTGGACCGACCGCCAGTCACGGTCGGTACAAATCGGCACCAACAACAGAACACAGTGCTTACATTACATTAAGCACAATCAGGCCGCTGGAATGTCGGAGAGGCCTGGTGTGAGCACGGTTCTCATGCTGGCAGCGCTGCGCCGATTTCAAATACATTATTTAATTTTGATCAGGCGGCCACCACGGCGCCGCCCGGCCCTACTCATTATAATGTATTCACTTACACACCTACGTCACGGAACGTCACCACCTGACCTGACCTGCGACTGTCACCTGACCATGATGATGATGATGTGTAGAAGACGCGGCGCGCATCGCGCAGATGTCACCGCCTCCGCGTCTGCGTGCCGCTGTTTTTTTAGGGTGGGGTCTGCTGCTGATGCTCGTGCGCATTGGGAAAGTGCGCGTGACTGAGGCGAGGTAGGCATTCAGAGCAAGGCCAAAGAGGGAGACAGCGGGACAGCCAGGAAAGAGAGTGGCACCCCGTCATTTAATTTCCCCTGTCTGGACTGCCGCCCGCTGGTGAGTGCTTTTTGTTTGCAGGCATGGTCATTTGTGAAGCTTGTAGGTAAAATGAAATAGTAGACCAAATGAACTCCTTCTTAAAGAAAGTTAGGAAGTGTTCATTTTAATACTTAATAGTGGCGTGAGAAAGGCATGTTAACGACTGTCCAATATGAAACTGCTTGCAAACTAGTCGAGCAAAACAACGTTGCAGGTTGTCTCTGCATTGATAATCATTTACTAAAGACAGCACGAAGATGCTTGAATAGCACACTCATGTCATCTATACCAACTCCTCCTCACGTGACCTATCTAGTCTTAAGGTTTTGTCAGGGTGAATGCATTCCATACCTGGTAGGTAGTGTGGTGCAGCCTGCTAGCATAGCCGGACTCAAGTCTTGCTCGCAGCCTCAGGCACAGGCTGCCAGGCCTGCCTGTGCCTGAGGCTGCGAGCAAGACTCCGGCTATGCTAGCAGGCTGCACCACTACCTACCAGGCGGGCCTGGTTCTAGAGGGTGGGCCGCCAGGCCCACCAAACATGAGCCTCCTTAGCCCTCGCAGTCGCAGTGAATCTGCCACCGATATACAACAACAATAAAAACTGTTAACTTGTGATTTACGATCCTGCTACAGAGCAACCATTTGTCGGTAGTTCGTAAATGCAGATAAACTGAATTTTATAGAAATAGCTCAGTGGGTTACTACCTCTGTCACAGATATCCTTGTGTTACTTGCAGTTCAGAAGTTAACATAAGAAAGTGACCAATGAACTGTCATCAAAAAAATGCATACAAACTTCGCTTGTTTGTGTTGTGATGTAGTTAGAACTTCTCCATTCTTTCATTATTCTAATGTTACTAATAAGAGTTTGTTTGGGCAGTTATACATTTTTATCAGTAAAGCCAACCCTGACCACTGGAGTACTCTTTAAATCCTGACTTTGTGCTTCTCCGAGTCCCGACCAAACCCCCGTAAAATATACTGCCCACCAGAATGGATGAAGTGATTTCTACACCTTGTAATCCTCATTAGTTTATGTGACATTTCGCGTAAACTGATTTTGATTTATTGTCTCTGTATAATGTGTGCTGCTGTTATGTAAAGTACTGTGACACCTTACACTGATATGAGTAGTGCTATACAACGAATGGAATGGGTATGAGAGGGGCAACGGAGAGATAAGGGGCACTAGTGGAGGGTGGCAGTGAGGGAATACCAGAAAGAGGTCATGCGGTGGGGGGAGCTACGGAGAGATGAAGGGTGTGGGTGGCAGACAGTGAGGGAGGGTGGCAGTGAGGGAGTCAGAGGAGGAGGTCACGGGGTGGGGGAACTACAGAGAGCTGAGGGGCACTAGTGGAGAGTGGCAGTGAGGGAAACCGAGGTGGAGGTCATGAGGTGGGGGAACTACAGGAGAGATGAGGGGTACTAATGGAGGGTGGCAGTGAGGGAAACCAACGAGGATGTCATGGGGCAGGGGGAACTACAGAGCGATGAGGGGCAATAGTGGAGGGTGGCAGTGAGGGAATCTGAGGAGGACATAGACTGGATTGCAGTAGAGTGGAGTAGGGTAGAGTGGAGTGCCGTAGAGTGGAGGGGAGTAGAGTAGAGTGGTATACAATGGAATAGCGTACAGTGGAGTGATGTACAGTGGATGGGCGTAGAGACTAGTGGCATACAGTGGAATAGTGTACAGTAGAACAGCATAAAGTGAAATAGCATAGAGTGGAGTAGCCTAGAGTAGAGTGTTGTACAATGTAGTGGCGTAGACTGTAGTGGCATAGAGTGGAGTGGAGTGGTGTGTAGTGGAATAGTGTATAGTGGAGTGGGGTACAATGGAGTGGTGTACAGTGAAATAGGGTAGAGTGGAGGGGCGTAGAGTGGAATAGCGTAGAGTGGAGTAACGTACAGGGGAGTAGCGTACAGTGGAGTGGCATACAGGGGAATAGTGTACAATAGAATGGCATAAAGTGAAATAGCATACAGTGGAGTAGCCTAGAGTAGAGTGGTGTACAGTGTAGTGGCATAGACTGTAGTATCATGGAGTGGAGTGGTGTGGAGTGGAATAGCGTACAGTGGAGTGGGGTACAATGGAGTGGTGTGCAGTGAAATAGGGTAGAGTGGAGTGGTGTAGAGTGGAGTGGCATAGAGTGTACTTGTGCACAGTGGAATATCGTACAGTGGAGTGGTGTAGACTGGAGTAGAGTATAGTAGAATAGCGTTGACTGGATTTCAGTAGAGTGGAGAGGGGTGGAGTGCCGTAGAGTGGAGGGGAGTAGAGAGGAGTGGCGTACAGTGGAATAGCGTACAGTGGAGTGGTGTACAGTGGAGTGGCATACAGAGGAATGGTGTGGACTGGAGTGGTGTGCAGAGGAGTGGCATAGAGTGAAATAGCATACACTGCAATGGTGTATAGTAGAGTGGAGCTAAGTGGAGTGTGATAAAGTGGAGTGGCGTACAGTGGAGTAGCATAGAGTGGAGTGGCATACAGTGGAGTCGCATAGAGTGAAATAGCATACACTGGAGTGGTGTAGAGTGAAGTGTGGTAGAGTGGAGTGGCATCCAGTGTAATAGCGCAGAATGGAGTGGTGTAAAGTGGAGTAGCATAGAGCGGAATAGAATACAGTAGAGTGGCGCAGAGTGGAGTGGCGTAGAGTGGAATAAGGTACTGTTTAGGGGCATACAGTGGAGTGGCATACAGTGGAATAGCATACAATTGAGTGGAGTGGCGTAGAGAGAAGTGTGGTAGAGTGGAGTGGTGCTCCGTGGAATAGCGTACAGTGGCGTGGCATAGAGTGGAGTGGGGTAGAATGGTGTGCCGCAGAGTGGAGGGGAGTAGGGTGGAGTGGTGTGCAGTGGAATAGCATACAGTGACGTGGCATACAGTGGAGTGGCGTAAAGTGGAGTGGCATAGAGTGGAACTGCATACACTAGAGTGGCGAATAGTGGAAAAGGAAAGTGAAGTACAGTGTAGTGGTACATAGTGGTAATTCAGAGCTGTCGAGTCTAGTCTACTCCCAAATGGTTATCAAAGCATAGAGGAGCATAATTGCCTTGCTAATTAGGAATAAAGGTAATTTTGCAGACATATTTATGCAAGTACCAGCTTCTGGTCCTTTTACAATTCGAGAATATGAAGGAAGTGACAGCATTATCCTTAGCAAGAAGTGACAACCCTACCCAAAACAAGAGCAGCAAGGTTGAAGAGCTGCAGAAGGCCCTCGTGGATTTTGAAGTAGCGAGCTGCTGTGTCTGTGACCTCGCTATACAAACAGCACATTGGGAGTACAAGGTAAAAGGGTGAGGTATCAAAGCGAGGGCATCTGGGTCAAGAAAGAGAGTCAGAATCCATAGGAGAGTGTTCAAGAGATGCACAGGCAAGTATTGCACAGTAAAAGACTTTGGGAGGTGGAGAAATATCCTCCCTGCTCCACTGTGTACACTATAAATCATCTCATGCAAGGTTTTCCTAAGATAATCAATTTATCTTTGCGCCCACGTATGAAAAGGGCTTTTGAGAGAGACCTGTGTTCTTTCACCAGGGCCGGACTGGTCATTCCGGGCACCGGGCAATCCCCCGGTAGGCTGGATGGGTTGGGGGCCGGTTTTGTGACCGGGGGGCCGGTTCTGTTGTTGGGGCCGATTTGGACCGACCGCCAGTCACGGTCGGTACAAATCGGCACCAACAACAGAACACAGTGCTTACATTACATTAAGCACAATCAGGCCGCTGGAATGTCGGAGAGGCCTGGTGTGAGCACGGTTCTCATGCTGGCAGCGCTGCGCCGATTTCAAATACATTATTTAATTTTGATCAGGCGGCCACCACGGCACCGCCCGGCCCTACTCATTATAATGTATTCACTTACACACCTACGTCACGGAACGTCACCACCTGACCTGACCTGCGACTGTCACCTGACCATGATGATGATGATGTGTAGAAGACGCGGCGCGCATCGCGCAGATGTCACCGCCTCCGCGTCTGCGTGCCGCTGTTTTTTTAGGGTGGGGTCTGCTGCTGATGCTCGTGCGCATTGGGAAAGTGCGCGTGACTGAGGCGAGGTAGGCATTCAGAGCAAGGCCAAAGAGGGAGACAGCGGGACAGCCAGGAAAGAGAGTGGCACCCCATCATTTAATTTCCCCTGTCTGGACTGCCGCCCGCTGGTGAGTGCTTTTTGTTTGCAGGCATGGTCATTTGTGAAGCTTGTAGGTAAAATGAAATAGTAGACCAAATGAACTCCTTCTTAAAGAAAGTTAGGAAGTGTTCATTTTAATACTTAATAGTGGCGTGAGAAAGGCATGTTAACGACTGTCCAATATGAAACTGCTTGCAAACTAGTCGAGCAAAACAACGTTGCAGGTTGTCTCTGCATTGATAATCATTTACTAAAGACAGCGCGAAGATGCTTGAATAGCACACTCATGTCATCTATACCAACTCCTCCTCACGTGACCTATCTAGTCTTAAGGTTTTGTCAGGGTGAATGCATTCCATACCTGGTAGGTAGTGTGGTGCAGCCTGCTAGCATAGCCGGACTCAAGTCTTGCTCGCAGCCTCAGGCACAGGCTGCCAGGCCTGCCTGTGCCTGAGGCTGCGAGCAAGACTCCGGCTATGCTAGCAGGCTGCACCACTACCTACCAGGCGGGCCCGGTTCTAGAGGGTAGGCCGCCAGGCCCACCAAACATGAGCCTCCTTAGCCCTCGCAGTCGCAGTGAATCTGCCACCGATATACAACAACAATAAAAACTGTTAACTTGTGATTTACGATCCTGCTACAGAGCAACCATTTGTCGGTAGTTCGTAAATGCAGATAAACTGAATTTTATGGAAATAGCTCAGTGGGTTACTACCTCTGTCACAGATATCCTTGTGTTACTTGCAGTTCAGAAGTTAACATAAGAAAGTGACCAATGAACTGTCATCAAAAAAATGCATACAAACTTCGCTTGTTTGTGTTGTGATGTAGTTAGAACTTCTCCATTCTTTCATTATTCTAATGTTACTAATAAGAGTTTGTTTGGGCAGTTATACATTTTTATCAGTAAAGCCAACCCTGACCACTGGAGTACTCTTTAAATCCTGACTTTGTGCTTCTCCGAGTCCCGACCAAACCCCCGTAAAATATACTGCCCACCAGAATGGATGAAGTGATTTCTACACCTTGTAATCCTCATTAGTTTATGTGACATTTCGCGTAAACTGATTTTGATTTATTGTCTCTGTATAATGTGTGCTGCTGTTATGTAAAGTACTGTGACACCTTACACTGATATGAGTAGTGCTATACAACGAATGGAATGGGTATGAGAGGGGCAACGGAGAGATAAGGGGCACTAGTGGAGGGTGGCAGTGAGGGAATACCAGAAAGAGGTCATGCGGTGGGGGGAGCTACGGAGAGATGAAGGGTGTGGGTGGCAGACAGTGAGGGAGGGTGGCAGTGAGGGAGTCAGAGGAGGAGGTCACGGGGTGGGGGAACTACAGAGAGCTGAGGGGCACTAGTGGAGAGTGGCAGTGAGGGAAACCGAGGTGGAGGTCATGAGGTGGGGGAACTACAGGAGAGATGAGGGGTACTAATGGAGGGTGGCAGTGAGGGAAGCCAACGAGGATGTCATGGGGCAGGGGGAACTACAGAGCGATGAGGGGCAATAGTGGAGGGTGGCAGTGAGGGAATCTGAGGAGGAGGTGGGTCACAGGCTGGAAGGGAACTACAGAGAGATGAGGGGCACTCGTGGGGGTGGCAGTGAGGGAATCCGAGGAGGAGGTCACGGGGTGGGGGGTAACTACAGAGAGATGAGGGGCGCTAGTGAAGGGAGCAGTGAGGGAATCCCAGGAGGTGGTCACGGGATGGAGGGGAAACTACAGACAGATGAGGGGCGCTGGTGGAGGGAGCGGTGAGGGAATCTGAGTAGGTCATGGGGTGGGGGGCTACAGAGAAATGAGGGGCACTAGTGGAGGATGGCAGTGAGGGAATCTGAGGAGGAGGTCATGGGGTGGGGGGGCTACAGAGAAATGAGGGGCACTAGTGGAGGATGGCAGTGAGGGAATCTGAGGAGGAGGTCCTGGGGTGGGGGGGCTACAGAGAAATGAGGGGCACTAGTGGAGGATGGCAGTGAGGGAATGCGATGAGAGGGTCATGGGGTGGGGGGAAACTACGGAGTGATGAGGGGTGCTGGTGAAGGTTGGCAGTGAGGGAATCTGAGGAGGAGGTCATGGGGTGTGGGAGCTACGGAGAGATGAGGGGCACTGGTGGAGGGTGGTAGTTAGGGAGTCTGAGGAGGAGGCCATGAGGGGGAGTGGCTACGGAGAGATGAAGAGCACTGTTGGAGGGTGGTTGGTAAGTTATCTACAGAGAAAGAGGTCAAAAAGACTTTTGTACCAGCACTAAAGCTTTCTGTTTTTGTTTATTTAATTAACAGTCATGTGATTAGGACAACTGTAGAGCATACTTTAACATGCATGCTGATTACATTTACTGCTATATTCAATGTTTCAAATTTGAAGGTGATTTTACTTTTGTTTTTTACTGGGAATAATGAAAGTGGAACTGAATGGTGGCTGATATGGGGCTGGGTCCCAAGGTCAGCTGTGAGATAAGGTGTAATGTAGAGGGGTGGTAGAAAAGTGAATAATCAAGTCTGTAAGGGAGTGCGCTGCACAGTCAGGGGGGGTCAGGTGGAGGTAGTAATGAAGAGGGTTTCTCCCTGAAGACTCGCATAGAGGGAGCCCAAGTAGAGTCACTTGCTAGATACTCCCACCTTAGAAACCTCCTCTTCCCATCAAAGGGACATTACATGGAAGAAAAGCACTTTTTTAGAGTGATAACATTTAGAAAGAGAGTGTGTTTTACTGTACCTTGTAAGACTAAGGAGAGATAAGGGCGGTCAACTATGCTGATGACACACAACTGATTGTTTCCCTGGAGGGGTATCATGCGGACTCCTTAACTATTTTTCACAAATGTATGACAGAAATGGTGTCTTGGCTGAAAAATAATGCTTTGCAATTTAATAGTGCTAAAACTGAGATTCTGCACTGTGCAGTGGGCAAAGTGCCGCAGGCTCTGCCTTCTAATTTTTGGTCTCTTCCCCTGGACACACCTCTGGTCCCTGTGAAGACAGTGCGTAACTTGGGGGTCAGCTTCAATGAGAAGCTGAGTCTGGAGTCACATGTTAATAAAGTGGCCTCGAACTGCCATATGATCAGAGGCCTACGCAAGGTTTTCCCACTTCTTCCCTCTGTTCACTCATAAGCTTGATAAAGGATCCATTTTGCCCTTTAGGAGCAGGTCCATTGCACAGTAACCCAGGCCTGTGAGGTGCAGCACTCGTAGATATTTCAGGCAAGAGTTCTCAAAATGCATTTGTGAGAAAATTCAAGCAGGGGCCCCACTGTTTCTCAAACTGTTGTAGCTGGTGGTTTACTGTAGCTGAGATCTTCTCCATGATCAGGGTGTGGTACAGCTTGTGAAGCCAGTCGATATCTTCCGGCATGTTGCCCACACCCCAATGACCGTTCACTGTTTGCATGTGAATTACAGATGCGCACATTGTAGACGTTGAAACAGCTGGGCGGAAAATGAGAAGCTACAGAAAGTCCCAGCGCCATTAGCACATGTAAAATGTTTTTAGATACATATTGTTCATACTGACTGCTGAGACATGGTTAGCTAAGTCCTTGTTGGCCTCAGATTCCTCCAAATTAAAATCCGGTTCGATCTGCTTTATTACATCAAAAAAGGCCATTTTTGTTGGCTCTTAGGGCTCAGTGCACTTTACCACCATCCGCTAACCAGTACTAAAGTGCTTGCACTCTTTCCTTTCAAACATGGTAAAATTGGCTGACACTGAATTGGCAAATTTAATTTACTTGTAAGTCCCTAGAAATGTGGTTCTGCATATACCCAGGGAGGGACTGTACATGAAATGCTGCTAGTGGGCTTGCAACACTTATTGTGCCACCCACTCGAGCGATATTCCTCATGTAAAGCGCTATGATACCTCCGGGTCTCAACTGCCACATGTGTCATATCAAGGACAGGTTTTTTGGGTTAATTTTTCATGCTTTCTGGCCAGGGTGCCATTTGAGACATTTCCATGCCTTCTGGCAGCCTGGGTGGTTATGTGTGACGTTTACATGCTTTCTGGCCTGGGTACTTATGTGCGCTATTTCCATAGTTTCTGGCACAATTGTTTGAAGTTAAGTGCGTTTTTAAATGTCTTTATGCTATTTTATATGAAGAATAAATCGGTTATATTTAAATTCATGTTTTGTGCTCGACATTTCATTTTTTAGTGTTCTCTGTAGGAATGTCTGTGTTTTATGACTGTGTATCTTGGTGCTCCTTAAGGTAATCATTTACTATGCTTTAAAAGTTAATACAATCCAATATGTAATGAAAAATGTGTTGAAAAATACTTTTTTTTTTTGGCCTTTCTGTCTCCCAAATTTCTTGTGTGGGGGGGACAATTTCAACCCCCCCAAACTCCCCCTAATAGTGGTTGCTCACTGCGCTTGCTCGCTACACACCATGTGGGGGCTGGTCTCACTTTTATTTCTCTCTGATTTACTACTCCTGCCTATTTTTGGTGCTCTCTGAAAGAATTTCTATGGGTACATATGACTGGGTGGGTAACCTGGTGCTCTTGAAGGTCATCATCTACTATTTACTGTGGTTTGAAAGTTGATACAATTGAATATGTAATGAAAAATGTGCTGTAAAATTCACCATTTTGGTCGGTTGTTTTCCAAAATTTTCTTGGGGATAGAACCCCCCCTAACCCCCCTAGTAGCGGTCGGGCTCGCTCGCTACGCTCGCTCGCTACGCGCTGGACGGAGGCTGGTCTGCCAAATTTGACGGGGGCTGGTCTGCCAAATTTTGCCAGGGATGATTTCAGTTCCCAGTCCGGCCCTGTCTTTCACAGACGCAGTCAAATAGACAGCTGTCCTTTTACATAACCAGCTGTATGGACCAATGTTTTGCCACACAACTCCATGAATGGATCAGTGGCCTGTCATAGAACAAGCTGTAAAAACCAGTAGCCTTTCATTACCAACATTAACACCCTGCATATATTGCTGAGATTGGCTGACCAGCTCAGAATGGTTAAATGATGGAACCCACTACTGTTTCATGCCTCTGTTATGAGATCAGTAATATAGTCATGAAGGTCTAGAAATAGTAGGAGTTTTTCTTTTCCTGTGTTGGAAGAGATATAGAGGCACAGAAACTAACAACCCTATTGTGCACATTTTATTTATTCATGTATTTAAAGTTTTGTATAGCGCGAACAATGCCCCGAAGGGTATCAGAGCACTTCACAGTAATGGAGGGAGGAACAAAGTAAGCGGAAGTTGAAGAAAGGGTAAGAGAGGGTAACATGATGAGCTAATAAAATTGTACAGGGTTGCAAAGCAAACATTACTTAATAAGGTAAGGCAGAGAATCATAGACATTACAATTGTTAGGGGAAAAAACAAAAAGGACAAAAACAAAGGGCAAAAACAAAGGACATTTCACAAACAGATGCTCTCAGCCATTAACAACGGTTATTTGCCATCATTGGATGCCCTTGCCATTAGCTTTGAACTAAAACTGGAGCATTTAATTAACAGTTTTTAATGCACTCAGCAGGGGTATTAACTGCTTTAACACTGTAAGCAGAGGGAAACAACGCTTAAGTATAGCTTTATCACTATCTGTAGTCTTTAACTGCATGACCAACCAGTGTTCTCTTTTAAAAGCCAGCAGGATGGAACAATGAAATGTCAAAACCAGCTAAATTGACAAAAGTGTCTTCACAGTGGCATAGCTAACAGGCAGCCACCTGCCGTGTGAAACCTTCAGCCAGTCCTGGCTTTGAAACCCATTGCACCTTGCAATATAGGACATATACACCTATAAATTCAATAAGAAATGTTAAATTGCAGTTCCCAGCAACCAGAGTGATGATGATGCTGGCCAGAGCTGGACAATTGTGTTACCCATGAAAAAGACCCACTTGTATAGTATCATATTATAGTTACATTTATATAGCACATCTTGCCCCTGACAAGGCCCCAAGTGCATTTGCAAAAGGACAGCAAACTTCTTGGTGGGAGGGAGGGAGGGAGAGAGGGAGAGAGAGAGAGAGAGAGAGAGAGATGAGAGAGAGAGAGAGAGAGAGAGAGAGAGAGAGAGAGAGAGAGAGAGAGAGAGAGAGAGAGAGAGAGAGAGAGAGAGAGAGAGAGAGACTGTCTCATGTGGCCTGTATGAGCAGTTTGTATATCATGTGTGAGAACCAGAGTTGTGTTGTTATCATGATTTTGTTGCTGCACCTTGGCATGTAGCGACGCGAAGAGAATGATAGCTTGGACGCATAAGCTTACAAATCGCTGGCATGTAGATCTAGCTAAATAAGTTAATCGAGTCTGTCCTAGGTGGGCCTGTTCTAGTGTCATATATCCATCCCTTCTTAGTGATGTCAGGGGTTTATGTCTGCTTGTTGTGGGGTCATCTTGAAAAGAGCCAAATCATCACTGTCTTTCTAAATTGCAGGTGGTCTTAGGTGTTTCTTATCTTTGCAAGGAAAGAATGCCAAACTCTTGCTGCTTATACAGAGAAGGTTCTGCTAATGCACTTCTTGTTCTAAAGAGGAACAGACAGCTGGGGTGGTGGTCCAGAGACATTTCTTCTGTGAATATCTATGCAGTTTAACTTGGATAGAGGGTGGATCTTTACCACCAATGGATGTTGCTTTGGGTCTTAAAAGCTAAGCTCCTGGCAGTGGGAAACAAAAGTGGCGCTTCAAAGTCTGCTGAGATTTGGTTACATTAATGGACATGTAGGAGTTGTCTTCCATCTGCATTCTTAATTCTTTGTACTCTTAGAAGCAGAATGAGTGTGACTCCAAGGTAGAGTCCATTTGCATAACCTAAATGTGATGGGTCAAGAAGATGCTAGCCTGAAGCTACAGTGGGATGGTCCAGAAGTAGAAGTACGAATACTCAGTTCCTGTCCACAGTGGGTTTCAGGTCTTTGCAATTTAGGTGCCTCTCCCAGGGTGAACCCCGTTTTTTTTTTATCTGAGAATATATTATCTTCAGTTACACACACACACAGAGGATCCAAAGGGAGATGTCCAACCAGAAGCGTACTGCTCCACAAGTAACATGAAACTCACACAAGGTACATCTGGTCTCTAAAGTGGAAAAGGAGAGGAGACACAGCAGGGATGGTAAGTGTCTCCAGGGAAGAGCACTGACGAGGAACTGTGCCGATGATTTTAGATGACATGTTGAACTCTTCATGTAAACTTATTTTTCTCTGTTGTCACTTTGCAGAACATCTGTGGACCCTGAGTACTGTTGGGCCATCTCTGTTCCTGCCAGTTTTACCCTTGCAAGGCTGGTATTTTATTATTTTCTATTTTGATGTCTTTAGTTAAATGACTTACTATCTGGGTCCTGAGAAATGCCTTAGAACCGCTTTCGGGATGGACGATTCGCAGAAGCATGTAGACCACACAAAGGGGGTATATTTGCTAAGAATCCCCCAGTCCTCTCTTATTTTTAACCCTATACCGGAGGGCATCTGAATAAACTCAGCACAGCCCTTCTGGAGATATTTTTATTTATATCACATCCTGCATTCTGCCCCTCACTTCCTGTCAACATCTGCTCATTATTCTTTAAAACACCTCAGCTCCTCCCCATGGGGGAGTTGAAGCCCATTCCAGGTACCTTGCAGTCCTGGTGTGAATAGAGAACCCCATGATGAAGCATGTCACCCATGTGTGAGTGAGGGTTCTCATCCTTAAAGAAGCACCCTTCCCTGGAGACACTTACTTTCCCTGCTGTCTCCTCTCCTTTTCCACATTAGAGACCAGACGTACCTCGTGTGAGTTTCAGTATATTATCTTCCACAGGGTTAAAAATCTAAGTGAATGGAGCTCTTTAATTAGTTTTCCAGGAATGGGACATTTTGAGATTTTTCCACCTATGTAGCTGTCTCTCATGGGTCAAGATTATTCTCCTTGATCATATGAACAATATCTTTATGTCTGAGGAGAAGATGCCTGGTGATCTGGAGTTGTTAATGATGATCATAGCTAAGGTTGTGGCATCCATTGAAAATAGACTGTTTTTGAAGGCTGTGGTGGGCAGCAGTTTGATGGTATGCCCGCAGGTCAACTAGCCTTAGGCAGGTCATTGAATTCAGAGGCCACAGTTGCTTGAAGTAGGCCCAGGTCTGATGTCTGTTGGTTGACATAGTTATCTTAATCTTGGCTGTGGTGAGCATCTTGATTGCAAGGTGCAGTTCTAGCATCTTTGCTTTGGTTGCAAGGAGGTCTGCAATGAACCTACAGAAAGCTTGAGAATGGGGAATTCTGGCAGAGGTTCACTTCAGGTAGTAGACTTCAGTGAGGATCATACGTATTTCATTGGTGGGAATTTGGCATTAGGGATCCAGTTTGAATTTGGTCATTTTGCTGTCTTGTTGAAGGATTTGTAGATTCAATTGTGTCGATAGAGATGGTTTCTTCCCATAGGTTGCTGAAGTTCGTCCAGATGCAGTGATTTATGTCTTCAGATACTTTATCCCCTCATTGAGCCAAAGGGCTTTATGTTGACAATTTGAGTGGATGAATGTCTTGAAAGAAATGAGTTTGCAAAGGCTTTGGAGAGTCAGATTACTGAGAGATAAAAGTTGAGGGCTGGGGGAACAGTCTGTGTCACTGATTGCAGGCAGCTGATGCCAATGTAGAAGTACTGCTTGTTCTTGTAGGCGGCAGCTTGGCGTTGAATGAGATGAGGTAATGGTCACTCCAGATGATAAGTTGGTTTCCTATTACTGCCATGAGTCCAGGGGGGTGAAAATTGCATCCGGGATGTCATCAGGTCTGTGTGTGGGTCCGCAGATCTATTGAATAATGCTGAGAGCTTCAAGTTTTGTCATGACGGTTCTTTGCTATAGGAAGGTAGGTTTATCAAAGCAGGTGTACCAGCAGCATAGCTACCATCAGTGCAGCATGTGCAGTGGCACCAGGGCCCTTTCAAACATGATAATTTCTGTATTTTACTACCTCAACAGCACTCAAATGGGCCCTTTTCATTGCTTGCACCAGAGCCCTTGGCATCCTTGCTACACTGCTGATGCGGGATGCAAAGTTGGAAAGTTTTTAATAGATGTCTGGGATGGTATCAAGTAAGGCTTATCTGTAAGCTTCGCTGTTCAGCTGTAGTCTGTAGCTCAGCAGAATTGTACTCAGGAAGGTAGATGCAGGTTGGAAGCGGACTAGTAGAAATTCACAATTTGCCACAAAAATGTCTTGAATGCTGGTGATTTGTAATTATTTGATGAAAACGATGGGTTGTCCCCAACAGGTTTTCCTCTGATGGTTTCATGCCAAGATTCAATATCTGGGGGGGTTACCTCAAGCAATACTGGTGAAGTATTGTCTCCTAGACAAGTTATGATGCTGAAGAGTACATTTGGATTCGAGTTTGAGATTCGCTCGATGATTTTTATTTTGTTCTTGTTCACTGAGTGACCCTTGGTAACAGGCAGTTCAGCTGTGAGGAGAGTGACAAGGAAAAGAAAGCTGTAAGGGGAAGAACAAAGGGTAAGGTTGGAGAATAGGAGGAGTTTATAGAGGAAAAGGAGAGAAGTAGTGGTCAAATAAGTGGAGATGAGAGAGCTTCTAACAGCTTGAATAGGTCAGATAGTTACTTAACTGGGTTAACTTGGACCGCAAGGCAGCAGTGGGGGTCTGGTTAGTGTGTGAGTACCTACAAGGTGGTAAGCAGGCATAGAGGTCATAGGGGGCTAACGATGAATTGCAGGAAGGACTGTGGAGTAGAAAGGAGGAGGCATGGAAGAGAACGTTGAGAGGCAAAGGGAAGAAGAAGAGGCAGGGTGGAACACCCTATCCTGCTTTCTCTGCTGGGTGCGGTGGGTGCATGTTAGGTAGAGGTG
The DNA here is from genome assembly GCF_964204655.1 of Triturus cristatus. NCBI lineage: Eukaryota > Metazoa > Chordata > Amphibia > Caudata > Salamandridae > Triturus > Triturus cristatus. The sequence goes on along the minus strand of NC_140586.1, from coordinate 356,864,557 downwards.
GGCGAGCCAATGAAAGCTCGAGCCAGGCTCTAGCTCAGCTCGAGGTCCTGTTCGGAACCTTGAGCCCATAACAAGCCGAACTTTCACGTGGCTTATGCCTGCCTGCCTCTACCCAGGATGTGGTGATACAGTCAGAGCTGCTGACTGTGGATCTGAGGAACCAGGTTTGAGTCTTGGCGTCGAATCAACATCCTGTGATTCTGGGCTGGTGCTCATGTAAAGCGCTCCGATAACCTTCAGGTTGATTATGCGCCATATTTGAAAACCTGAAGAAAAATGCACTGAGAGGTAAAAGGAGACTTAAAAGTAAAGGCTTGATACAAAGAAAGGAACTTAGATACCCATTTATTGAATGATGAAACCAGAAGACCTGCACAAATGGTGGCTTCCCGCCTAAATCTTGTTATCTTAGGCAATTGTTTTATGTCACCTAAACACTTTTCTCTTCTTTCAAATACGTGAGTTCAGACTTCTATTTGTACAAAAATATTACTTTTAATAAGTACTCCTCAATGCAGTGCTATAATGTGCCCTATTAGTGTCAATGTTTCCACATGTTAAAGAAATACACCTTTTTGAATTTTGAAGAGACTTTATCATATTTTACATCACGGTTGTTGTATGATTTACATAGCAAGTATTTTCAGGGTTCAGCTTGTGCACAGGCTCTCAGGTCCAAGCAGACCCTTGGCTCAGCTCTGGCTTGGCTCTCCCTGTAAATGTGTTAGCTCACCCACCTCTAGTGTTAGGTCAGATGGGAGGGGATAATAATAGAACTTAAAGCCCAGAAGGAGAGGTTATATGCGAGAGGTAGGGTTGCAACCTTACCAGTTTTCTACCGGCACCACCTGTGTTTTGATGTCCCGGCTGTACAAAAATAAGCAAAATAACCTAAAGCCGGTATTTTAGCCTTTATCTGAAAATATTTCAAACAGCAAATATAAATGGAAAGCACTTCTAAATGTGTCCTAGAACTACGGTAATGATCAGCGGCGGCTCCTCCGTTAAGGGGGAGGAGCATCACCCTACCTGCTGCGCAGCAGGTAAAATACAGAGTAATAAAATATTATTATTTCTGTGTAGCGCCGGCCGCGCTAGCGCGAGTGTGATGGTGGGGGCAGGGCAGATTCCTGCGGATTGCAGGATGACATCTGCAGGTGCTCAGTGCGCATGTCAGATTGGCCGGCTGTCTACAGCTATTCTATACGACATGCGCACTTCAGAGTCAGCAATCCCAGAGCTGTAAAACAGCCAGGCCCCCAGCCTCAAAGTGAGCACTGGGTTAGCCTGCTCCAACCAATCCTGGAGCTGCATGAGAGCAGCTCCAGGATTGGTTGGAGTGGCATGCAGGAAGTTAACCACCTTCCTTCCCTTTCCTGTACGTCGCCCGGGAGAGGAGAGACACCAGCCAGTAGCATCTCGATGAGGTTTTCGGCGCCGCGCCTCACCAGTTTTTAAAGTTACTAGCCACCCCTGTTAACGATGCATGACTAATAATCAGAGCCACTGGAATTAGGAGGGCTAAATTATGCGGCTGGGTTGAGTAAATTATGCTGCAAGTAAAGGCAAATTATGTGGCATAATGTGGCACATTTTGTAATAGTATTACTTCATTATTTCATCATTTTTAAACTTGGTAAGACTGTCTGGGCTTTTCTTGCCCCACATTAGTACCAGTGTAATACCCAAATTTAGCAATAAGGAACAGAAAGATGACCAGTCCAGCTTTGCAAAAGGCCTGCCACTGCACAGCAATACGTGTTGCTGTATTTTTAGTAACGTATGAACAATTTCAGCTAGAAACAATTTTTTTTTGGGGGGGGGGTTTAAAATCTGCAGATTATGCTGCAGATGATGAATTATGTGGCTAATACTGCTACTCTATAATAATGCGAAAATCACCGTGGCCGCAAAATCGCATAATTCCATTGGCCCTGCTAATAATTAAACAAAGCCTGAAAAGTCATGTTATAAATTAATACATACTGTTTTGTCTACAGTCCTATTTAGTATTCCGTGTAGGCCTTTGCAGACTCTAAAAACAACACAAATGGCCAGTGTTTTTCTCATGAAAAGGTGGCAACCCTAGCCAGAGGAGGCCTCTGGGAAGTTAGTCCGCTGGGAAGTTATGCTGAGAAGAATGGGTACAGAAAGAGAAGGCGCAGCGGCAGGCATATTGGTAATGTGGGACAGACGTTTGTTTCGGGACGATGTCATGTGGGCTCCTGATCAGTAACCACGCCTTTTGTTGGACAGAAGTGGAATAACCCATCTCGATATCGTTTAGTATGTGTCAAGGTGACCGAGTCAACCGCTGTAAACAGAGGGCCTGCCCATAACCAATAAACTGCAATTACCAGGGCGTGGCACGGCGCCAGGAACTCCAGCATAGCCGGTACGACCAGAGCAAGGGCAGCAAGTATAGTCACGCTTTATGCCAGGTCTGCCGCTCCCTGTGCAGGGCCTGCCACCCAGCTCCTGCCCACGCGCTCGCACCTTCCCGCCTCGCTCCCCTGAGCCCTGCTGCCGCGCGCATGGCGTGATCCCGCGCGCGAGCAGGAAGTGTGGCGCAGTATGGCACAACACATGTCCCTTCCAAACCCCGCCACTGTTCCTTCATGAAACGTTTTTAGACTAGAAAGAACACTGCTCGCCTCCCGCCCTTCAATCCACAAATCATCAAGATGGGAAAAAAAGCAGAAGTGACATTTACACATGGCATTTATCGCTCGGCAGCAGGCTCCCGAATGAATCTGTTATTGTCTGACTACAAATATAGCTCCCACGGTGGTATTATTCATGGGTATTTGAGTTAAAGTAACAGTGCGTTTCGTCAAACAGCTTAAAAATGGAAAAATGCACCCGAAAAAAAATATTATAAATGTAATAATACGGAGGGCCGGCTTAAGCGCTGGTGGCGCCCGCGGTGCGGCATTCATTTTTGGCGCCCCGATGCCATATGACCGCCTCATCGGATTCTGTCACTTCCACCAAGCAAAAGTGCTCCTCATCTCCCCAATCATAAGTTATGGCTAAACTCAGTGCCCCCCGCTGAGGTCAGCGCCCACTGCATAGGCCAGCGCCCAGTGCTGCTGCACAGGTCACACTGCCCTAAAGCCGGCTTTGATAATACGTTATAGGGTCCAGTAAGTTTAAAGGAACTATCTGCGTTCGGCCACATGGGTGCCATCTTTGAAAAAGTCTCAATATACTTGGAAGTGGCACTATTTATTTGTTTACCTGGGGCAATATTATAGAATGTGTCCCAGCGGCACAACAGGAATGTGTGCCCGCTTTGTGCGCCCCTGGGACACTTTGGTGATATAGAAGGGGCCGCATATGTTTGTGTGGCTCCTTCTGTAATACAGATAACGCGGGCGCACAAGTAGTGCCAGCACTATCTCAAGAGGGCGTCCCATCATTTGCATGGGGGCGTGGCTCCATGCAAATTAGGGAATCTCTTTACTGCTGCGCGTGCGCAGCATTATGGACACGGGCGCAAAGGCAAAGAAGCTGTCAGGAAGCGCACTGAAAGTGCACCACAAAGAGGTGGCTCACTGTCAGTGCGCCCCCTGATAGCAGCCCTCTGGTGGAAGGCAAGGGGATCCTATGGACCCCCCAAACTTTCCCCTTGCAGGCGGGTGTGGTCACACTCTGCACCCACCTGAAATGGGATCTCTCTACCCTCTTGAAAAAGGGCAGGTGAGTTGCCACCTCCACAGTGTAACACAGAGCAGCTTTGAAGCAGCCGCTCCGTATTTCACTTGAATGCGCTGCCCTGAGGGCAGCACGGGTTTGTGGCTGCCCTGAGGGCAGCGCATTCTTCATAATAGGGCACACTTTCCCTGTTTGAGCATGGCACACCTATTTCAAGGTGGCGCAAACAGCAAAAGTACGCCTTCTCTGTAATATGCCCCCTAGAGTTCTGTACATGCTTTATGTTGCATTTCAGTTACTTCAGAGCGCTAGACAAAGAAAGGAACGTACAACATGGAGTCCAAGTGGTCAGGGTAATAGAACTGTGTCCGAAATTATTAGTTCCTGACCCCTCTTCTGGGCTGATGTCTATTAAAGCCCAGCCTGAATATCTCAGTTTCTATGCAGTTTTTCCTGAACCAGATGTGATTGGGCTTAGATCTCCAGTGTGGGTTGAGGGTGTGCCAGAGTCTTTGTCCTTTCCCTCCAGTTATCTGTCTATGAATTTCAAGCTTTTGGAAGAGTGTTGGTTAATCAGGTGGGTGTACATTGAGTGAAGGGTTCTGGTCTGGGTGCAGTGTGGTGCTAGTTTCTACAGGTATGGAGGTCCTTTGTGCTTTGTCCCAACACGCTTTATGGACAAGACCTTGAAGTTAATTCTGGACCTACTAGTAACAATCTACAGTAGATTGCTCGAAGGACAAATCTGCTGTTGTCCCGCTTGAGAATACATTTTGGCTGCCTTATTCTAAGGTTCTGGAACCTTTTAATGGGTTTCTTAGGGAGACCAGAGTAGATGCTGTTGCAGTAGAGGAGGAGGGCCAGGGCGAGGTTTTTTTGGTCTGGTTTTTTTCACAAGAGAGGGAGATGCAAGTTCCTACTCTTTGTAAAGCTCTAGGTTAATGTACTAACTCGTGCAGCGTTAGCAGATTAGTGGGAGCCAGAGGGAGATAGCAGAGAGGAGTATAATTGTTTAGGAAGTAACTCATGCAGTCCCGCAAGTACTTGAGTGAAGGCGGAAGAATACACGTAAATAGCAAATAAACTTAGGTGAGAGAGAACTACCCCATTGTGCTGAGCCAAGATGGAAACATGATTGACAAAGTCTCCAGCCAATGGCTGCAACAGGCTGGTTGAAGAAAGCCAATAATTGATAGGGGTAGGGGCAGCTCCACCGTAATGGGGGAGGAGCGTCACCCCTCCTGCTGAAAGCCAACAAAGGCAAAGGACAAACATATAATGATTATAAAACATTTTATTATGATTGTATTTTTCATCCTGCATGCTGCGAGCCAAGGGAGGGGCGTGGCCACTCATACTGATGCTGCAGCTGCAGCACCAGGGAGAAGGGGGCAATAGTTGGTACTGCCAAACCGTCATGCGCACTTAGCATTTCTCTGCCTGAGCTGTGTTATACAGCTGGATGGAAAAACCAACAGAGGCTCCCAGTCTATGTCTGAAGGCCAAACTGAGGTGCTCAGACCAATCCCGGCGCTGTTTACATGCTGGGAATGGTATTCCCAGCATGAGAGCAGTGCTGGGATTGGGAGCTGGAAGCCTGCACAGTGTGCAGAATTTCCTGGGTGGGAAACGAGGATCGGGAGCAAGGTAGCGGCCATCATAACGTGTAGGCGTTATTTTCTTTATTTATAATTCTGGTTTTTTTTACCTCTCCCCGCCCTACCACTTCGCAATATGAGTGGCTTCTTCTGGATAGGGGTTGATCTAAAGGCCACTCTATGGATATTGTAAGCAAAGGTCTGTTTGACAGTGGTGCTGTCAAACCCACACCCAAAAAGAGACCTGTTAATCTCTTTAGTGTGAGCAGCGGTAAAAGGTCGATGCTCAAACTACTTTCACAGTGCAAGCACCGACCCGTAGCCGATACCCACAATGGAAAATAAAATGTTTCTGTTCTAAACTATAGAAACATTTTCTTTTCAGAAAATGCTTTTAGGACACAAGCGAAGAGTTTCCCTCACTTCCTAAAAGCAAGTTGTTTTCAAGCACTGTGAGCAGTGGCAGTTTCTGAGCCAGGGTGTCGGGTCTCCGCCCCCTTTACTTAAACCCTCCCCAGGGTAACATTTGCCTAAGTTAAAATAGACTTTTAAAAATCTGTTTTTTAAAAAGAAAAACTGTTCACATACATCTTTCTTGAGGCTGACTCGGCCGAGGCTGTTGTTGCCGTGATTAGTCTCATGTCAGTGAAAAAACACTGCCAGCAACGCCTATGCATTCCCTAAACTTGCTGCCTGTGGACAGGCCCAGAGTCTACAGGTTTTGCCGGGCTGCGAGCCCACAGCCATGAGGTTTGTGAGGTCATCAGCTCGGCAAAGACAGAGCCTAAAGGACCAATCTCCACCCCCAGATGACGTTTGGGTAAAATTAGCCCAGTGTGCTTTACATTGAAGCCCTGTAGCACTGGGGCTTCACGTCAGTTGGAAGTGGAGAGGATGGTCACCCCACCCTTTCCCAACTCGTCACAGGGGGGTGGGTCCCGCCTGTGACAAGTTGGGAAAGGGTGGGGTACAGGCTGCAGGCAGACGAGTTGCTGAAAAATCGAGTCTGCACAGTTTGTCATCACACACTGCGCAAACTCGAGTTGGCTGTTTCCAACACTGCAGGACCACGCGGATGCCATGGTTTGAGTTCCGGCTTTAGTGTCTGTGTGTTCCTAGGCCTGCACTGGCAGCCTGGAGCTGGAGAGCAGAAAAGCTGGTGCGCACTACAGGTGCGTGTCGCTGTCTCTTAGATGGTTAAGCTTCCCTGACCATTGACAGTCCTGACGGTTCCCTAGTGCAGCCCCTGAACTTGTGAGTGGAACACGGCACCAAGCGAAGGAAGAAAAAACCAAGCATTTGCAATGCAATAGGTCTCGCATTTGTGAGAGTTAGAGCTATTGGTGTAAAGATGGGGGGTGCCCTAGATGAGAGGGGGGCGCTTACACTCTGCCACAGATGGCCAGGACACCGTAGGTGCAAGAACATATAACTTTTATTGGCACAAAGAGAAGAGCGCTGGGAAAACGGACCTCGCGGCAGATCGCGGGTCTTCGCGCATGCGCAGTCCGCTCGTTATCACGCGTTCCCGCGCGCTGCGTCATGACGCAGCGCTCGGGAACTAGAGCGCAACACTACATATCTCCCTTCTTTACCAACCACAAAACAAGAGTCTTACTGTGTCCCGGATAGTTCAGCTGCTCTCTAGTTCATAGTCTCTGAAGCGGCTGGGTCGTACCACAACTCTGCCTGCTCTGGTGCGCCTTACCGGAGTATGGCTACCTTCTGGGGTACTTCCCTCTGCCGGGCTCCCTGCTTGGCCTCTCGGCGTGCTCTGTTCTTCCCTCCTCGGGGTTCTGCTCTCTTCTCTGCTCGGCCCCACAAAGTCAGGGGTCGTTTGCTCCTCCGGCGCCTCACTGCTCTCTCCTCCATGTCTTACTTCCTCTACTGCCGTGTAGTTACCTTCTCCTTCCCTGGTGCTTGCTTCTTGAGTCGCTCCTTCGGTCTCCTCCTGGGGCCAACCTACGATTTGGATGCACTTGGTCATCCGATCTTGCGACCACACATTTCCGTCGCTGAGCAGCGCCGCTCTGTCGTACACTTCTTTCACCTGTAGGGGAAGGCTGTACTTGCTGTCTCCCTTCCTTTTCATCATCGCTGATCTGACTCTCACCCATTCCCCTCTCTCCAGGGCGGTGGTCTTCACTCTTCTCCTTTGGTTATAATATTCAGTATAAATTTTCTGGGCCTTCTCCAGGTTATGTTGTACCACGGCCGGAGACCACTTGCTGGTTATCGTCTTTTCTCTCCACACTACATTGTCCTTGGTGAAAGGATGCCGTCCCCTTAGGATTTGGAAAGGGCTATACCCCGTGCCTGTGGGGGTGATGCGGTAAGCCCATATCATATTCTGCACCTCTTTCTCCCAGTCTTTGCCCATCATGATGGCTGCTTGGATGGAGCCCATGATGACTCGATTGAATCGTTCTACTTGTCCATTACTCGACGGGTGGTACACGGACGTGTGTTGCACCTTGATTCCGTTCCTCTCCGCATACTTGTTCCATTTATCGGACGTGAATTGTGGCCCGTTGTCGCTCAAAATGACCCTGGGTATTCCCTCCTGGAGGAATACTGATGTCACGAACTTGATCACTGTCTCCGTGTCCATCGTTTCTCGTGTGTATATCTCAGGCCATTTGGAGTACTTGTCCACAAGGACGCACAGGTATTTGGGCGTCCCTTGACTATCCAATACCGGGCCCAGAATGTCAATCGCAACTTCTTCCCACGGATCCTTCGGTAACTGGAATCTCCCCAGTTCTGGCCTTAGTGGATGTAGTGTCTTATCTGCTCTCTGGCATTGGTCGCATTCCCTGACATGCCGTTCTACTTGTTTGTCCATTCCCGGCCACCAGTACATGTGTTTCACTCTCAGCTTCGTTTTCACTATTCCCAAGTGTCCTTCATGCAGCATCTTGACCAGTCGGGATACCAACGCAGCTGGGGGAATGACTCTCTCACCTCTGTACAGGAAGATACCTTCGTCTCCCACTGACAGCTCTTCTCTGACTTCATAAAACTTTCTGAGCCCTTCCCTCAGCCGCCGTTTCTCTGGCCAGCCGTGAACGATGTGGTCCTTGACCTCCTTTATTTCATGGTCACCTTCGTATGCTTCGGTCCATTCTTGCCTGCTTATGATCCTTTCAAGGTCCTCCAACACCGCCACCATCTCTTCCTCTTCTGCTGTTGGCTCGGGGGCTTCCTCCATTGCTGCTGCCCTGCTTAAATAATCTGCGACCTTGTTCAGTGTCCCCGGTATATATTCTACGTCATACCGGTATTCCAGCAACTTCAGCGTCATCTTGGCTATGCGCGGCGTGGCACTGACATGTCCACTGGAGGTAAGCACCTTCACCAGCGGCTTGTGATCCGTCTTGAGTGTGAACGTTGTGCCCCATAGGAATTGGCGGAACCTTCCCATGGCTCATACCACCACTAGCATTTCCTTTTCGATCACGCTGTATTTTTGTTCCGTTGGTGATAGTGATCTGGATGCAAAGCAGAGAGTTTCCGTCGTACCTCCCTTTCTCTCTTGCATGAGAACTGCCCCCAATCCTCTCTCACTGGCGTCCGTAATCAGTATTGATTTCCCTTGCGGGTCGTATCCTTGGAGGGGCACCGCTTGGCTGATGTCACGCTTCAGTTCTTCAAATTCCTTTTGTGCTTCCTCTGTCCACCTGAACATCGTCTTGTCCCGTGTTAACTGTCGCAGATGGTGTGTTTTGGAGGCAAAGTGTTGCACAAATTTGCTGTAATACTCCGCCATTCCTAGGAATGATCTTACTTCTTCTTTGTTGGACGGGGCCTCGGCGTTGCAGATGGCTTTCACGTTTGCTCGCTTGGGTGTGATGCCTTGCCCCCCTTTTTCGTGTCCCAAGTAGGTGACGGACGTCATCCCTAGACGGCACTTCTCCCATTCTGCTGTCAAACCCTTGGATTCCAACACACGAAGCACTTTGTCTAATTTCCAGTCGTGATCTTCCCTGTCAAACCCCATCACTAGGATGTCGTCTTGGAAATATTGGATGCCGTCGATGTCCTTGAAGAGGCGATGCATTAATTTTTGAAATATCGCAGCGGCGGAAGCCAGGCAAAACGGCATCCTGCGGAATTGATAACATCCAAAAGGCGTTATGAAGGAAGTCAATTTCCTGCTGGTCGGGTGTAGATCAATCTGGTGGTACGCAGAGGTAAGGTCGATGGTGGAAAACCACCGTATCCCCTTTGTTTTCGACAGCATCTCTTCAATGCGCGGCAACGGGAATTTCTCCACTACCACACACTTGTTGAGTTCGCGAAGCTCCACGCACAACCGAGCCTTGCCGTTGGGTTTGGTGGCTACTACCAAGGGGGCTAGCCATTCCGAGCTGTCAATGGGTTCTATTATTCCATTTTCCTCCAATCTTCAAAGTTCTGTCTGCACCGCTTCTCTGATGGCCAGCGGGACGTTGCGTACCTTGTGCGAGACTGGTCTCGAATTTTCCTTCAATACTATTTTGTGGGTGAATTTCTCTAATTTCCCCACTGTCTCTCCAAAGACTTTTGGAAATTTGCGTCTCATTTCCTCTAAGTCTGGCCAGCTCCCTTGCGCTGTCAGTAGTACTTGCGTTTCCCCTCCAGGGTCTAGCTTGATCCCAAGGTCTCCTTGGTCCATCCATCCCAGGACGGACGGGCCTCTTTCCGCCACATACAGCTTGCACTCCGCACATCTTCCTTGGAATTCAAAGTTCAACTTTCTGTACCCCACCATGGGAATGGGTTCGCCCGTGTATGACACCGGACGTATGTCTGGTGGTTCTAGATTTGATCCTAGGCTGGGCTCAAAGTCTTCCTTCCACACTGCTCTTTGCACTATGGTGTACGACGATCCCGAGTCTGCTACAATCTTTATTTGCACGCCGCCTATTCGCATGTCGCACAGAGGTTTGCGTGAACGCTTTTGCCCGACACTTAACACTGGTTCGTCGACGCACAATATCTCGTCTTCCTCCTCTTGTTCGTCCTCTTCATCTGGTTGTTCGTGCATCACATATTTCACAGTCTGTTTCTTCGTCTTCCGGCGGCACACCTTTTCATAGTGACCCACGACCCCGCAGAATGTGCATTTTGCCCGGAAAGCTGGACATCGTCTGTCTTGCGCAAAATGCGTTGAACTCCCACACCTGTAACATCCTGTGCTGGCTTCTCCGCTCGGCTTCCATGACTGTCCTGGTTTTCCTTTGCACTTATTCTGTCCTTTCCCTTTGGGCATCATGGTCTTGCCCCGCCCCTGCGGTCCAGTATCGTCCACCTTGTTCACCATGGTGCGCTGACTGGTCTCCCTTTTGGCTGCTTCTGCGCACCTTTTTGACATCTCCGCCTTTTTCACTAAGGCTATTACTTCCTTCAGCGACGCTTCACTGTTCGCCCACAACTTGTCTTGCACACTTTTGTTGGTGGTGTGCATGACTATCTGGTCCTTTATGAACTCCTCCGTCAGTGCTCCGTACTTGCACGTTATCGCCAGCTTCCTCAGCGCCGACACATAGTCGTCGATGGATTCGCCCGGTTCCTGCTTCCTTTGCTGGAAGTTATATCTGTCAATGGAGACACTTACTGCGGGTCGGTAGTGGTTGTCGAGGTCTTCTTTTTTTTATTTTTATTTTTTTTATTTATAAGTTTATGAAAGTTATACACAGGGCACAACACATTTGAAATGAAATAATGTACAAAGCAATACACAGAAAAAGAATATTATTGCGATACACAATATCTTTATAAAATACTCTCGCTACTTCAAAACTTCAGTAGGGAGTCAGGTAGGATCCTCTTTCCATTTCTTCACTGGGTCCCAAATTTTTCTTCCTAATGTTCTCCCTCTTTTCCCTTTTCTAGCATATATAGCATTCTCTAGATTATATATTGCCAATAATCGAGCAAGCCATTGATGGTACGATGGGGATATAGGATCTAGCCAGGCTGAAGTTATGCATAGTCTTAATACTGCCATTGCAACAAATGAGAAGTATCCCCCCTTCATGTGTATATCAGTATGGTTAACCCCAAGGAGAATTATCGATGGAGATAAAATTATTTCTACAGCTAAAACTCTAGATAGAAATTCCTCGATATTCTTTTGGGTGGATTGCAAATGGGTACATGTTGCAAGCATGTGAGTCAAATCAGCCTCTAAGCTTCCACATCTCGGGCATCTAATTCCCGAGATTCCTCCCCACTGAGCAATTCTCGCCGGAGTGTAATAAAGATGATAAATAGTTTTATAATGTTGCGCCTGTAGGGGTGCCGAACATAAGATACTCTGTCCCAACTCTAAAGACACATGAAAACACTCTTCTATCATATCCAACTTCCTCCCCCATTTCTGCGCCATTCTATCTTTATCGTCTTGTTTAGCCTTTATCAATTCTGAGTAAAACCTCCGAATCGTGCAGTCTGACCCTGCTTGTACTAAATCCATAATTGGAATCCTAGAGAACCCAGCTGGGCCCCCCCGCTTTGTTTCGACATAGCTTCTTATTTGCAGAAACTTAAAAAAATGTCTCGTCTCAATTCCATAGTTTGACTGTATCTCCGAGAATTGGAGGACCCCTTGTGTGGTCCTGATGTCTCCCAGCATCCTTATCCCCTTTCTTCCCCATTCTCCAAAAACCCAACCTGAAAAAATATCTACTGGGAAAGTAGAGTTCATGCTCATTCTAGTGTATGCATTATATTTGCCTAAGCCAAAACTTTTTGAGAATGCTTTCCATATATTATAAGCTGCTAGAATCGTCTTAAATCGTGTCCTTTTAAAGTAACAAAAATCGGTTTGTTTTAAAAATATATTCTCAGCTTCTACCCCCATGACTAAGCCATAAATTGCCAATGTGCCCGCCTTATCCTGTCCTTCGACCTCTGCCCCTCCAATCAGACCCAGCATATTTTGTAGGGCCGCTGCCCAATAATATAGTTTTAGATCCGGAAGAGACCAACCTCCCCTATCACGAGGCAATGCCATAAACCTAAGGGCTCTCCTTGTTTTTCCCTTTGCCCAGATAAATCTATTAATCATATGTTCACATTCCTTAAACCATTTTGTTTCAAATAATAATGGTATTGCCCTAAAGAGATATAAAAACTTCGGTAAAATCAACATCTTTATAATATTAGTGCGCCCCACAAGGGAAAGATGAAGATTCTCGAACCTATCTAGATCCCCTTTTGCCTTAAGAAAAACTGGAGTTGTATTTTTCTCTACCAATGTATCTAAATCAGAAGAGATAGTTACCCCCAAATACACCGCATCCTGCACCACCCGATGATCAGGGCAGTCTACGTACTTGTTCTTAATTATCTGAGTCTTATTGGCATTCATTTTGTAACCCGATATTTGTCCAAATCTGATGGCCTCAATTTCAACCTGCGCTATAGCTTCTATGGGATTAGATGTGATCACTGCCACGTCATCCGCATATGCGAGGACCTTACTATATCCCATGGGCGTGCATACTGGGCGAATCATATCACAGCTCTCTAGTCTTCGGACCAGGGGGTCAATATACATCGCAAATAAAAGCAGAGAGCAAGGGCAGCCCTGCCTGGTACCTCTCTTAATTTGAAAAGACTTAGTTAAACCTGAGTTAATCCGATCACAGCACTTGGGGCTCTGTATAGCACTTGAATTGCCTTAATATAACCATCGTTGAGCCCTACTCTTCTCAGGGTATACCACAAATAATTCCAGGAGACCCGATCAAATGCTTTTTCTGCATCTAATAACATTACGGCCATCGGGTCTCCTGAAACCTCCGTGGCGTCAAAAGGTGTAATAACCTTACGAGTATGGTGAGTCGTACCCCTCCCCGGGATAAATCCATGTTGATTAGTACTCACAAGGGAATCAATTATTTGTGCAAACCTTGTAGCTAGTATTTTAGAGAAAATGTTTGCGTCAGTATTCATGAGCGTGATTGGCCTATATGATGTTGGCATGGTGGGAGGTTTTCCTTTCTTCAAAATTACCACTATTTCAGCACCACCCCATGACTCTGGTACAGAGACCCCAGATTGTGCTTTCTGAATCATTATAACGAAGTCTTGTGAAAGAGCATCCCAGAATATCTTATAAAATTCGATTGGAATTTGATCAGGACCTGATGCTTTACCCGAAGGGAGATTCGCTATAGCGTTTTTTATCTCTTGTAGGTCCAATGGATCTTCCAACCCCTCTACTTCTTCCTCTTCTATTCGCACCACTGGGATATCTTCCATATATTTCCCCATCTGGTCCAGGTCATACCCATTTTGCTCGTCATAGAGGGAGGCATAGAATTTCCTAAATACCTCTCTTATTTCATCTTGACTCGTGCACAAATTACCTTCTGAATCTATAATTTCTCTAACCTCACCTGAAGCGATCCTTTGTCTTGTGCGAATAGCTAATGTTCTCCCAACTGCTTCGCTAAATTCGTGGACCCTTTCTCTGTTAGTAAGATATATCTTAGCTGCCTTATTTGCAATAACCTCTTCAGCATCCATCTTTGCCTTTGTTAGTTTTAAAAGGGCCTGGTCTAGGGGAGCCCCTGCTAAAACGCAGTGTTGCAATTCTTCCTCCGCCTCCAAGACTGCCCCAGTTAACTCTCCTATTCTAGATTGTTCCTGCTTGTGTTTAAAAGTATTAAAACTTAAAGTTTCCCCGCGTATCCCTGCCTTAAAGGCATCCCAGACTATCCCTGTCTCTGCGCTATCTCTATTGTTTTCAAAAAACTCTTTGATCCAAAGAATCATATGCTGAATATATTTCTGGTCTTGGAGAAGCCCGCGCTCAAATGTCCATGTTCTAACTTTCCTAGATCGAATAGGGATATTTAAACTCATAATCAAAGGGTTATGATCACTAAATATGCGGGGAAGTCTTTCTATCTTTACGTAGGGCAGCATTGTGTTAGAAGCAAAAAAATAGTCTAATCTTACACAGACCTGGTGAGGGGCAGAATAGTACGTAAATCCGTTATCTCCTTTTTTTAACTTCCCCCAAATATCAGACAACATATTATTCCTTACAAGCTCTCCTAGCACTCGATATACTCTTTTCTTTCTTCCCTGATACCTCCCATATGAGCCTGTCTCTACGCCTAAGCCATCTGCACCATTTATGTTAAAGTCTCCTCCTAGTATAATCTGAGGTGACCAGGAGGATAGTTCTGCATCTAGGAATTTAAAGCTCTCTGGGTCATCTTCCGTTGACCCATAGATGACCCCGAGGGTATACCACTCTCCCTCAATAAAACATTCAACTAGTGCCCACCTGCCCCATTGATCTTCCAGTTTTCTTCTAATATTCAGGTTTCTACTCTTTGATAGTATTGCGACCCCTCTATGTTTAGAACCTTGCTTTGAATATGCTAATACTTGGAAACCCAACTGGTCCAAAAGATAAACCTGTGAAACCATAATATGTGTTTCTTGAATAAGTATAAAATCGGCATTCATTTGCTTTAATGACATGGCAATTTTTTGTCTTTTTTGGCTATCGTTCAAACCGCTGACATTCCACGTCGCTATTCTAATCACCATTGTATCTCAAGTAAAATCAATATTCTTGAAAGAAAAATAGTAAGAAAAACAGAAATCATGGGAACTTTGCTTCTGAAATATCACTACCTTGCTGCCAATAATATTTTCAGATTTTCGTGCAAGCTGCTCTCCCTGTGTATTTAGAAAACATAACAATACTAATCCTCCTATTAATTGCTTATCTTCAGTTGTGCAATTCTTAGTTTGTTGTGCCCTGTCCCCCTTCCCCCCACCTCCCCCCCCACCCAGTGTCCCCCCTGCAACCCCACCCCCCCTTACTGGCAAATAGGTCAATCTTGACCTATATATGGCTACCTTAACCCTGAGATGTCCATCTCCTCCTTCCCCCACCCACCTACTGCACTATCTTTCCTACTTTTATCCCATACACTACCGGTTGATTCCCTCAGTACTACCCTCTTGTACTTATACTCGCCACATAGATTATATTATGAGCATTCCTGTTATTCATCATATTCCTCGTACTGATCAGATTGTGTCTGAAATAATTACTTAACTCTTCTGACCCCTTTTATCCTTCAATTCCACCAGGTATTCCTGAGCAAGTATTTCAGAAGAGAACACCCTATGCTGCCCGTTAGCTATCACTTTTAAGCGAGACGGGAACATCAAATACACTTCGCAGCCAGCATTTTGAAAAGGAGTTATTAATTGTCTCATCCGCCATCTTCTTTCGACAGTAGTGTGACAAAATTCTGGCCGAGCGAAGAAGTGTATATCTTTATAAGACCTCTTTGTCGCTGGCTTTGCCTTACTCATAATCTCTTCTTTCGCCAGAAAGTTTCCAACGTAGACAAGGATCGCCCTTGGGTTACCTTCTGTATCTCCTCTTCTCTGGTTTAAAGGGAACCGGTGGGCCCGCTGAATTTCATTTTCCCAGTTCCATTTAGTGATTTCGGGAAAGGCCCCTTTAAACAAGTCCACCACAAAGGCCCGGACATCCTGGCCCTCTTTGCCTTCCTCCACACCAAGAAGCCTTATATTATTCCGCCTTTGTCTATTCTCAAACTCCTCAAGCTTCCAAAGGACATCTGTCGCTGTTTTCTCTTGTAGACATTTATTTTCCTGAAGCTTGGTGACTACATCCTCTAGCTTCCCAGTCCTTTCCTCTACCTCTGTAACTCTTCCAGCCATATCTGCATATAGTTTATTTACTTTGCGCAGGGATCCTTCTATTTTTTTATTGGCCTGTCTAGCTCTCCGGCCTTCTGCCCTTGCTTCACTCTGCATTTGTTTTAATGTTCCAAGTAGTAAATCAAAATTAGAGTTAGAGTTCTGAGCTGCAGAATGCTCCAGATAACCATGTTGAGTAGATTGCTGGAGTAGCTGGGGTTGAGGGTGTACAGTTCCCTCTTGATAGATCTGCGATGTGGCTGAATAATCCCAGTCTAGCTTCTTAGCCACCTCCTGCTGCGTAGGGCTCGCTAAATTCTGTGGTGAGTCATGCCCTTTTCCATATGACCTCGTTCTAACGCTCTTCGACCTACGGCCTCTGAGGTCTCTACTCCCCATTGTTCTTTTTGATTCTACTTCTGAGGTCTCGATTTCAACCTCAGATTTTCTGGGCTGGTGTCCTGAAGACAATGAGGATGAGGATGACCCTGAAGCTGAATCCAAATCTGAATCCAAATCTGAATCAGATCTATTGCTTAACCCCGAGGCTGAGTCTGTAACTAAGTCCAAATGGGAAGAACCTTTGCCCTTACCCTTGTTTTTCCCCGCCTGGTCCTCCTCGTCATCATCCACTGAATAGAAACAATCGTCAGTTGGCGAGCCTGGGATAACTACCCCCTGCACTGTTTTTAGGGGCTGTAATATTTGTTTGCCGCTAGTAATAGCTTGAGCAGTTTCAGTTAAAGATTCAACCGAGCATTGCCTATCATCTGGTTCTCCCGTAGCAGTGGGCTGTGTGTCTAATTTGGTCCCAGATTTGGTCCCAGATTGGAGGCCAGGCTCAGGTTCTGCAATCTCAGGGAGTAGGTCAGTATCATTCTCTTCACTTTCTACATTTACAGCAGGTGCCGAATGTACCAAATGTATAGTCTTATTCTTGCCCCCCTCCCCCCATGGCTGTGTCTGTACCTGGGTTTTCCTGGAAGCACCAAGGAGGTCAGTGTCAACATCGTCGTCATCGTCCTTCTCGTGCTGCAGTGAATCTGATACTGCTATGTTCTCAGGGAGCGTGCCCCCGGCTGTAATTCGAACTGAATTCTTGCTCCGGGCTCCCAGTGTGCAGTCAGACTCAGTCAGCTCACCGCTCATCCTCTCACTCCGCATGCGTGAGGCTACGTTGCTGACAGCGTCCTTTCCGGCAACATCGTCGGAGGAGGGGGGAGCCTTCTCTTGATCCTGAAGCAGCCCTCGGTCAGCTACTGTTGTCTTCACTGTGGCGGAAAGAACTTCTCTCAAGGTAGGCTGGCGAAGAACTGCATCTCTCCCATCTCTCCCTTCGAGCCCAGACGATCCTGTCGCCGTGTCAGCTGTATGATTCTTAGTGATCTTCTTAGCCGGCAAAACCTTCGGTTTCTTAACTTCTTTTTCTTTTCTCGGAGCACTCCTAGAGACCTTCTCATATCTCTCTGCTCGAACATTTTTCCCGCTATCCTTCTGTGCCTGAACCTTCAAGCGAGTCTTTGTTCTCAAATTGTCTGCAGGGGCACCGGGATCGCTATGTCCCGGACTGTCATTCAGATAATCTTTCTCTTCTGCCCCGGGGTCCCTTAGCCCTCTTGTAGCTTGCAGATTTTTGGAGGTCATTTTCTTACTTTTCTTATTTTTCCTTATTCCGCACTGGACGCTGGAGGTCCAAACAATAGCTAAGGTTACGGTTATAGTCAGCTGGGTCACAGTACGGTGCTTGGGAGAGAGCGCCGTTGAGTTCGTTAAGCTCAAGACTTTCAACTGCATCTGTAGACGCCGTCCCCTGCCTCATGTCTCAGAGCTCATAAAATCACTCGACCAAGTGCAGATCATAAATCACTATATGTGCCGAAAAAAAAGGTGGGCGCCTGAGATCTCCTAGCATAGTTATGGGATAATACTATACTCTGGGGAGAGGAAGGAAGAAACGACTTTCCCCTACGGACTCCCGGCAGCCATCTTGCCTCGGTTGTCGAGGTCTTCTAATGCATATTTGAACACATCGGTGTCCGCGTTCTGTCTGACTGCGGGTACTAGGGCCTGATAAACACGTATCCCTTCTGGGCCCAAATTGTGCAGTAAGATCTGTTTCTTTCGCGCACTGGAAAAAGCTTCTCCATTTTCATCTTCTAGCGCTTCAATGTAATTTTTGAAGTACTCTCTCCAATCTTCCCATTTCATTTGAGGTTCCCCTGGTCTCGGTAGAAACGGGATTGGATTCGTCAGTGAGGATGCTTGCGCGCTCATTTTGGCGCCTCCTGCTGGCGCTGCCCCCGGGCCCCTCGGGCTGCCTGGCGTGTCCGCGCTCTCACCTTGCGGTCGGTCTTGATGTTGGGGTTCGTCCGCCCCCTTGTCCCTGCGCGCCGCTGCGTCCGCCAGGGTCCTCCTTGGGTTCGACAGGCCTTCTCCGTCTTGTACTTGCTCGTGTTTGTTTTCTTGGAGCGCCTTCCATCTTACCGCTGCCTCTGCCACGCTCTCCTCTTATTGTGCTCCCTGAGGGTGTTCTATTTTCCTCCTGAGGTCCTCAATGGTGTCCTTCCTGCTCTTCACCTTGCACGCGTGGGTTCGGATCCCACTCTTGTCGCCACTGTAAAGATGGGGGGTGCCCTAGATGAGAGGGGGGCGCTTACACTCTGCCACAGATGGCCAGGACACCATAGGTGCAAGAACATATAACTTTTATTGGCACAAAGAGAAGAGCGCCGGGAAAACGGACCTCGCTGCAGATCGCGGGTCTTCGCGCATGCGCAGTCCGCTCGTTATCACGCGTTCCCGCGCGCTGCGTCATGACGCAGCGCTCGGGAACTAGAGCGCAACACTACAATTGGCACTATAAATGACAATATATTTAGCCATATGTTTTGTTTTGGAGTGGATGTATGTGGTGTGGAGTGGAATTATGTGGGTTGTATTGGAATTTTTAGTTGTGGAATTGTGTGTTGGAGAGTGTTTTTGTGTAGTGGAATTATGTAGCATGGTGAATAGATGGGGCGAGAGCTGCACAGAATAGATAGAAATGAAGATATATAGAGGGGATAGGTAGTTTGTGTAGGAAGTGTTGAATGAACTCCAGACAAAGGAGCAGAAAGAGTGTGTAAGAAAGAGAGAAAGAAGGGCAGAGCAGGTGACAGACGCAGAAAGAGGGTGCGCCTGTGTACACAGAAGGAACTTCAAAAAGAGGAGGAAAGTGTGAGTTTGAGAGACGGAAATGTTGAAAAGGCACAGGATAGAAACTGCTTGAAGACCTGTAGTCAATCATATGAGGGAAGCTGTGCATGAGAGAGCGAGAGAGAGGGGTGAGAGAGAGTGCAAGAGTGCGAGATAGAGAGACGAGTGGGAGGGTCACCCAGAAGCGGGTGGGGGGAGGCGAGAGCTGTACCAGTGCACAGCGTGAGGAGGTACAGGAAGGCATCCTGTATGAGCCGGCAGTATAGAGTGAGATTGTGAGGGAAGGATGAGAGGGGGCAATGGGTTTGAGAGATGAGAGGGGTAGTGGGAGTGTGAAGGAGAGATGATAAAAAGGTCTCGTCAACTATGTAGCTTTAACTACACAGAAATGTATTTGATCAAAATATGAAAGCCCTTACACGGCCACTGAAAATACAAAGGTAACTATAATAATGAAACTAAAGAAATACAAGCAAAGAACACACACAAAACAAAATAAAACTTCAAAGCCTTTGCTCAGTGACTCAAAGTATGAAAAATGTAATACAATGATGCATCAATAATTTTTTTTTAAATAGAAGCAATAATGCATCATATACTGCCTAGCCTAGTACAATTATTATAAGTATTTCTATAACGTTTCTAAATAAAGGTAATCATAATACCAATTTAAAAGAAAACTCCCGTTGTCAGAGTGCATTTTGGTGTGAAAGGGCCGGTAGGGGTGGGACTGAGTCAGTTACTTATAAATAGTTTGATGCTTATGGATAACCAGTTATAGTGAAGTAGCCAGTGTTAGCGGCCATACGTTATAGTTTAACATGTGTTAGATGTTAATGGAAGACTGGTGGCTGATAGGTCTGGCTGTGGCGAGATAGTCTTACCTGGGACAGCAGCATAAGTGAGTGATTTGTGTAAATATACCTAGTGAAAACCCTCTGCTGTGATTAACAGAGAGTGTGTGACATCACCTATGCGCAATAGTGTTACAGGAGAACGCTTTGATCATTTGGAATTCCAAACATGATGTATGGATGGCAGCCGGCTAACAATTGCGACTCAGGGGTTCTGTCTGCAGCGGCCTGTAGTTGGGTTGCTTCAGACAGTGCTTAATTTGTAAAATATTAAGTGCCAGGGCTCTGACCTGGAGGCCACTGCGGCTTGCACCACCCATCACCCTTGTCATCGCTGCCAAAACAACTACTAACCATCTCTCTCGCATGTAAATGCGACAGTTCAGATTATTCCAGGTCCCAAAAGCTAAAGGAATGGCTGGGGAGCCAGGTTATTCGCACTGTTTCAATGTATATTGTATTCCTAAACAACCGTTGTTCTGCTCATCTCTAAATTAGATAAGCAGCACCACCATGTGGTAGACTGTTCTAAGTATGGTGATGACAATTAGGTGCCGGTGCCGAGCACCAGAAACCAAATAAGTACCGGTGCTGAGCACCAGAAAGCACCGGCTCAAATTAAGCACTGGCTTCAGAGCGTTCTTTTCCTGGCTGGAGCAGTGATTTACATGCAAGATATGCAGCGTCTTACAAATACGCATAAATACTGTGTAAGTGTACAACTGTGCTCAGTTTCTTTGAGCTGTGCAAAAAGTTCA
The DNA here is from genome assembly GCF_964204655.1 of Triturus cristatus. Lineage (NCBI taxonomy): Eukaryota > Metazoa > Chordata > Amphibia > Caudata > Salamandridae > Triturus > Triturus cristatus. The sequence continues at coordinate 356,843,803 of NC_140586.1, read as the reverse complement.
TAAAAGCTGTAGAAGTAGTATGGGCATTTGGCACAGCTTATTAAATATAGGGTAAGCATAAGACGTCAGGTATCATTTAAAAGGAGTGGCGTGAAAACGTGACATAAAACATAGTTATTGCAGTGGGTAAGCAAGAGGCATCAGTGGCTATTTGCAAATTGCGTTGTGAGAAATTAAAACAGACATATTAGAGAGGGTGTCTATTTGGACCATCGTGGGCCGTTTATGAAAGGCGTTGAGGCATGTGATATCAGACAGAGGGGGTGCACTTAGGACATTAGGGGTCGTTTATAAGCGATGGCATTTGAGAATCGACAATAGACAAAGTTATCAGAGGGGGCGTTTACAAGAGAAGCCGAGTGAGGAACATTAGACGCAGCTATCAAAGTGGGACATTGTGAGCTATCAATTATTAGAGGTACTCTGTAAACAAGGTGCTTTATCGCTGCTGCAAGTGTGCGCTGTCATAGGCGCCAGTTTACAAGTACTCTGTCAAGTGTGGAACACCCTGTGCAGCTTCTTAACTGAGGTGGCCGACTCACTGAAAGCTTGAGATGGACACCAGGCTTTCGAGTGGCTTCTGCCACAAGCCCATGCTGTAACAGCAAGCACCAACAATTGGAGACGACATCAATCTCCCGGGTCCATCGACACTCCCCCCACACCCTTTAACCAGGGCACGAGTCAGGGGTACACGCGGATGGACGGCGTCCACTGACTATTTTCACAGGATGGACGACGTTCACCCTGCCAAGAAGTTGGGTCCCACTGAAAAATATGCTGAATTGGTCCTGGTGTCATTTGCAAACACCGGGACACATTCAGCAGCACCTGCATTTTGGTTCCCTGCTTTGGATCCGCAGCAACGTGCAGGCGGCTTTCTTAGTTCAGACTCCTGCTGGGCCCATAACAAAGGCCGAATCTAAGGGGTCATCAGGCCTCCTTTTGTTGGAGTCTCCTGGCTGGGAGCAGTCAGGAGCTTTACACCTTGAAGCAAATGCGGCAGAAAGGCTCACCTTGTTAGCACACCACACATACTTAAGAGAGGCAGCTTTTAACTTTGTTCAGTCCCTGTTTAGGAGATATGCATGCACTGTAAGAATGTCAGATGTGCTGGCATTTCCCTGTATTTACACAAAATAAATGTAATTTATATAGTGCTTTCTACCCCGAGGAGGCGTTGAAATAATTTAAGTACCACTATTTTTTATTTTAAAGCACTATGGATAGAGGAAGTTTACGCTGACTAAAGGCAACACTGTTTTATGTCTAACTTACAAAAGTGTGAATCTTCTGCCTAAATCAGGCGGATTTCCCTATATACTCGAAATATGCTCCAACATATATGTGAGGGCTTAAGATATAATGTCACTTCTTATGATGCCACTTCCTGTGATGTAACGTGCTGTGATGTCACACGCCGTGATGTCACACACCCTTGATGTCATTCGCCGCGATGTCACACGCCGTGATGTCACACACCGTGATGCCACTTGCATTCTGATTAACTAGGTTAGTCTCCCCACTTCTTTTTTTAGCACTTGTGCCCTGCTTTTAACATTGATTGTTAAGACAATCCAGCACACGTGCACATTCAACGATACTGGCCTTGAAATCTAACAATTATAGGAAACGGTTTAGAGATAATCCGATGCTAATAACCCATTCCTGGAGAACGCCCTGCGGACACAGGAGGCAGCTACCTTCCTCGGCGCGGCTGAAATAATTCCTGAAAGATGTAAATGTGTAGAAATGTACAAAGATCCGCCAGCAAGGTTCCCGTGCCAGTCAGGCCACTCAGCTACCACAGTAACAGTAAATGGCAGCCTCCTACCTGACGCAGAGAAGGAGAGGGCGTTGGAGCTGTGATTGGATGGACGCCAGGAACGCTACTCTGTGATTGGGTATGGAAGACAAGGGTGTATGGGAGATGTTGGAAGGCGGACCCCGAGGAGTCGGCGAGACCACCAAGGGGGGCCCTCACACTGTACGAAGTAGCCGAGCGCTGCCGAGAAGTCTCCTGAGAGATCCTTCTCCTATCGCGTACTAGCACAGTAACACCACCACACAGGACTCAAGGAGGTTGTCTCAAGACAAGCAATTCTTTATCAGCAATAAAAAGGTTACGAGGTCAATATTTACACGAAGGGATCGAGGGATCCACCAAAAGTCTCAGTGTCTCTTTGGAAGGGTAGGGGTAGCGGGACAGTCCTCGGCAGGAGTGCGGTACTAGGGTACCTGGGGCCCAGTTCTTATCCTCAAGCTGGAGGACCTCCGGATCTCGGAGGGGTCGAGCCGCGACGGCGTCAGCAGAGCTCTGGCGGACAGTTCGTGGAGAGCCGCGATCCAATCAGCAGGGCTCTCAAGATGGTTTCTGCTCAGCTCGAGCCGCGACGTCATCAGCAGGGCTCCGAGGGAGGTTTCAGCGAGGTTGGGCCGCGACAGCGTCAGCAGGGCTCCGATGTTCCAGGTGGCTTCAAAGTGTTCACAAGAAGGAGCCGCGACGCAGTCAGCAGGGCTCGTGATGGTTCCGACAAGAGTTCTTCTCCGTAGGGTCAGCCGCGATTCAATCAGCAGGGCTCTCGACTCCGGGATACAACTGCCGATCTGTGGCGGGGTCGCCCCAGATATAGGTCTGGAGCCCTTTGATGTCCAGACCCAGGCGCCCGGTGGGGGCGGAGAGGCCGGGTGGAGGTGGCCAGACGCCCAGCAGGAGAGGCGCCAGGCCCAAGGGAGTTGCAGGGCGATCACACCTCGAGAGGGGAGGACAGTTGGGGGTCCCATCGATACTTTCCTCCGCCGGGGGCGATGAATGGTTCCTGCGGCACCCCCTGGCCAGTTCGTGGTGCCTCAATGTCGGGGCTTCGCTGGGGTCGAGGCCGGGTTGAGCGGGGTCGCGCTGGCTGGTGCACAGAGTCACGTGGGTGCCAACAAGATGGCGGAGCCACGAGGAGTATGCGACCTCGTGCCGCTCAGGAGGAAGGGCCTCGGTGCAGTTCAGAAGGGTGGCCCGTGAAGGCCGGGGCGGGAAACGGGCACAATCCACGGGGGTAAGGACCATGCCACGAGGGCCGGGTCCAACAGGCGTCCCCCCCAGCCGAAGGCATGGAGAGTCACCCATCTCCTTGGGGATTCTCCTCGTCAAGGCGGAAGAAGCGGGACAGGCCGTCGGCGTTGGCGTGGTCATTGCCGGGCCGGTGTTCAACGTCAAAGTCCATCCCTTGTAGCGAGATGGACCACCGCAGCAGCTTGGGGTTCTCGCCCCGCATTTGCATTAACCACCGCAGGGGCCGGTGGTCGGTCTGGACCCGGAAGTGGGTACCGAAGAGGTAGGGCCGGAGTTTCTTAAGGGCCCACACCACAGCGAAGGCCTCGCGCTCGATGGTGCTCCATCGTTGCTCCCGGGGCAGTAGCCGTCGGCTGATGAAGGCCACTGGTCGGTCGAGCCCCTTTTCATCGGCCTGGGACAGGACGGCCCCGATCCCATACTCGGAGGCGTCCGTCTGCACCACGAACTCCTTATTGTAGTCAGGGGCCTGTAGCACCGGGGCAGTACACATTGCGGTCTTTAGGGTGTCGAAGGCTGCTTGGCAGCGGGGTGTCCAGTGCACCTTCTTGGGCTGCTTTTTGGACGTTAGCTCTGTGAGGGGGCCAACAATGCTCCCATAGTCCCGGATAAACCGCCGGTAGTATCCGGTGAGACCCAGGAAGGCCCGGACAGCGGTCTGGGTAGTGGGGGGTTCCCAGGCCTGCATGGCATCTATTTTCGGTTGGAGAGGGGCCACCTGCCCGCTCCCCACTTGATGGCCCAGATAAGTCACGGATCCGTGGCCGATCTGGCATTTGCTGGCCTTGATTGTGAGCCCGGCCCGCTGGAGGGCGGCCAGGACGGCTTTAATGTGAAGGAGGTGCTCTGCCCAGTGGTTGCTGTACACAGCAATGTCATCTAGGTAGGCCGCGCTGAAGGCCTCAAGCCCGGCCAAAACCTTGTTCACCAGTCTTTGAAAAGTGGCCGGGGCGTTCTTCATTCCGAAGGGCATCACCCGAAAGTGGTAATGCCCATCCGGGGTCGAAAAGGCGGATCTTTCTTGGGCGCCGGGGGTGAGCTGGATCTGCCAGTACCCGGCGGTGAGGTCCAGCGTGCTCAAGTAGCGAGCGGCCCCTAAGCGGTCAATGAGTTCGTCGGCCCTGGGTATAGGGTGGGCGTCCGTCTTGGTCACTGCATTCAGGGCTCGGTAGACCACGCAGAATCGCAACTCCGGGGGGTGGCCGGGAGCTGCGGCCTTTGGCACCAGGACGACAGGACTGGCCCACGGGCTGTCGGAGGGTTCAATGACCCCCAGGGCCAGCATCTTCGTTACTTCGGCCTGGATGCATGCCCGCACTCGGTCGGGTACCCGGTAGGCTCTGTGTCGCACGGGGGGGCTCTCCCCGGTGTCGACGTCGTGGACGCACCAGTGGGTCACCCCCGGGGTGAGGGAGAAGAGGGCTGCGTAGTCCTGCAGCAGTTGCTGGCAGTCGTTGCGCTGTTCCGGAGTCAGGGAAGAGGCGAGTTGGACACCCTCGATTGTTCCATCATGGACGTTGGACTGCAAGAGGTCGGGCAGGGGCTCGGAGTCGTCCTCGCCCCCCTCGTCGGTCGCCAGTAGCAGGCTCAGTTCGGTCCGGGCAAAGTGGGGTTTTAGCCTGTTAGCATGTAGGACCCGGAGGGGGTTCCGGGGGACTCCAGGTCGACCAGGTAGGTGACGGGACTTTTCTTCTCCACTACCTTGAAGGGCCCGGTCCACTTGTCCTGGAGGGCGCCGGGTTCAACCGGGGCCATGACCCATACCTTCTGACCTGGCTCGAATTCTATGGTAGAGGAGTTCCGATCGTACCACCGCTTCATGTCCTCCTGGCTGGCCTCGAGGTTGGCTTCGGCCAGGGCTCGGAACTTGCGGGTCTGGTTTCGGAGGGTCAGGAGGTATCGGTAGACGTCAGGAGGGGTGCCTTGGGGCTTCGTCTCCCAGCTCTCTTTGACCAGGCTGAGCGGTCCGCGGACCGGGTGTCCGTACAATAGTTCAAACGGGCTGAACCCCAGGGACTTCTGCGGGACCTCCCGATAGGCAAACAGGAGGCACGGCAGCAGGACATCCCATCTCCGCCTGAGGGGCTCTTCTAGGCCCTGGATCATTCCCTTTAATGTTCTGTTGAACCGCTCAACCAGTCCGTTCCCCTGAGGGTGATAGGGGGTCGTGAACTTGTATGTGACCCCGCACTGCTGCCACAGGGACCGCATGTATCTGGAAATAAAGTTCGTGCCTCTGTCGCTCACCACTTCGCGGGGAAATCCCACTCGGGAGAAGATCCCCATTAGGGCCCGGCCTACCACGGGGGCCGTTACAGTTCTTAGCGGGACCGCCTCCGGGTACCTGGTGGCGTGGTCCACGAGGACCAGGATGAAGCGGTGGCCCAGGGCGGTCTGGGGGTCCAGGGGCCCCACGATATCTATTCCGACCCGTTCGAACGGGGTGCTGATGGCTGGAAAGGGTTGGAGGGGGGCCTTGACCCGACCCCCGTCTTCCCGCTGGCTTGGCAGGTCTGGCAGGACCGGCAGTGGTTGTCCACGTCTCTCCGCATCCGAGGCCAGTAGAAGTGGGTCACCAAACGGCTGTACGTTTTGTCTTGCCCCAAGTGTCCGGCGAGGGGCACATCATGTGCCAGGTTGAGCAGGAACTCCCGGAAGCGGAGGGGGGCCACCAACACTCGGCTGGCCCCGAGTTCTGCCACTTTCTGCTCCCTGTATAGCAGGCCCTCGGCCCAGTAGACCCAGTGGGTGCCGGTCTGGTCCCCGTTGGTTTGGGCGGACGCTTGTTGGCGGACCCCTTCGAGAGTGGGGCAGGACTGCTGCTCTTGTTGGAACTGCTCCCGGGTGGGGCCCCCTTCGTGTCGCCATTGTGTCAGCTCTGGTAGGGCGCACGGGGAAGCCATCTCTTCGGGGGAGGATTCACTAGGTCCAGGGTCGGTGTCCGCCTCCCCCTCGCTGCTGGCGGGAGGTGGTGCGAGCCCCTCGGGCTGGGCGGCCCCGGAGGCCGAGGATGAGCGGGGGGCCCGGGAGGTCATGGACCGGGTGATGGCACAGGCCCAGTCAGATAGTCCCAGCATTCGGAGGTGCTCTCGTCGCTCTACTTGAGCCCAGGGGGAACTCTCCAAGTCGTTCCCCAGGAGGCAGTCGACGGGGGCGTCGTCACGTACCGTCACCTTCAGCAGGCCCGTCACCCCTCCCCACTCAATGGGGACCAGGACCATCTGGCACAGGCTTTCGCTGTTGTCGGCCGTCCGGACGGGACACAGCACATTCGGTAGGATCTGTTCGGGGGTCACCAGGTGGCAGCAGACAGCGGTGACACTGGCGCCGGTGTCACGAAGGGCTTCGGCCCGTTGTCCATTGACCGTGACCTGCTGCCGGTACTTCTGGGTGTTGCTTGGGATGGGGGTGCAGGGTACCATTTCTCGGCTACCCAGGCAGACCAGGGACATGGCTGCCGGCTCCCATTCAGTGGTCCCTCGGTCGAGGGTCTCCTCTTCCTCTTCTCCTTCTCCCAGGGCGGCAGCCGCCAGCTGTCAGGGCGGGGGCCCGCCGGCCCCGTTTCTTCGGTTCAGGGGGCAGACCGGATCGCTGGCATAGTGTCCGGTTTGTTGGCAGCCGTAGCACGTTACTGGTGGCCGTGGTCCGGATCTGACCGGGGGCGCCCCCCTTCGGGCTAGGCTCGGGGAGAGTTGTTGCTGCGGTAGCCCTCGAGGGGGACTCCTGGGGGCCCCGGCGGGAGGGTCTCGGTTCCTGTTCGGCCCTCCCCCTCCACCGCGTTGGCGGGGGGGTCCGGTGGGGTTCCTCTGGTACTCCCCCATTGAGTTCCGGGGGACCCGGGAGTTGACCCATCGATCGGCCTCGACGGCGAGATTTCGCGGGTCGGTCATTTTGCTGTCGAGGAGGTGCTGTCTCAGTTCCACGAAGCAATTGTTGGAGAGATGTTCCCACACGATGAGGTCGACCAGCTGCCCGTAGGTGGTTACTTTGCTACCTCTGATCCACCCTTCTAGGGCCCGACTGAAAAAGTCCACATATTCCACCCAGGTGGTGCCCGGGATTTTCTTGCAGTCTCTGAACCGCTGGCGGTACATTTCTGCGGTTAGCCCGTAGCGGGTGAGCAGAGCCTCCTTCATGTGATCGTAGGAGGTCATCACCTCCTCCGGCAGCTGGAGCAGTGTGTCTCGACCCTCACTCAGGAACCGCCCCCACAGGCCTGCGCCCCAGTCTTTTCGGGGCACCCGATGAGAGGTCATGGCCACCTCGTAGGCCTTGAACCATTGTTGGATGTCGTCATTCTTGTAGTACTCCTTGACGACCTCTTTCGGGATATGTACCTTGGTCTCGGCAGGCGGTAGAGTGTCTCTAGTACTGGGGGCGTTGGTCCCTCCGTTCTTGGCCTTGATTTCGAGCTCCTTGAGACTGCGCTCGTGCTCAAGGGTCAGTTTCTTTTCCTCCAACTCCCGGTGTCGCCTCTTCTCCTCTATCTCCTCTTGAAGCCGTAGCTGTTCTAGGGCCAGTTTCTTTTCCGCCAGCTGGAGTTCGCCGTCCAGCCGCAGTCGTGCGAGCTCTAGCTCGTGGTTCCGGACCTTCTCCCGCTCTCGTATTTCTTCTTCGGAGAGGCCGGTTTCTAGGCTCTTTCTTCCTCCGGTTGCCGGAGTCCGTGCGGTTGATGAGGTCTCAGTCAGGGGTAGGGGACCTTCTTCCTGGGGGGGGCCTGCCCCGGCCTCCAGCCATGTCCTCAGAGCTTTCTGCATGTCCTCTTTGGTACTTAGGCCGGTGGTTGCAATGCCTTTGTCGTTGCAGAACTGTTTTAACTCTTTGTGCGTATATTCTTCCAGCCGTTCGGGCTGGAACTCCATTGTCGCGTTGTTTTCCTGGCTGCTCATGATTACTGTACGTTTGGATGGGTAGCTAGTGGGTACTGGCTGGTACGTACTGCGTTCGGCTCGGATCCCGTCGCTGGCCACCAAATGTTGGAAGGCGGACCCCGAGGAGTCGGCGAGACCACCAAGGGGGGCCCTCACACTGTACGAAGTAGCCGAGCGCTGCCGAGAAGTCTCCTGAGAGATCCTTCTCCTATCGCGTACTAGCACAGTAACACCACCACACAGGACTCAAGGAGGTTGTCTCAAGACAAGCAATTCTTTATCAGCAATAAAAAGGTTACGAGGTCAATATTTACACGAAGGGATCGAGGGATCCACCAAAACTCTCAGTGTCTCTTTGGAAGGGTAGGGGTAGCGGGACAGTCCTCGGCAGGAGTGCGGTACGAGGGTACCTGGGGCCCAGTTCTTATCCTCAAGCTGGAGGACCTCCGGATCTCGGAGGGGTCGAGCCGCGACGGCGTCAGCAGGGCTCTGGCGGACAGTTTGTGGAGAGCCGCGATCCAATCAGCAGGGCTCTCAAGATGGTTTCTGCTCAGCTCGAGCCGCGACGTCGTCAGCAGGGCTCCGAGGGAGGTTTCAGCGAGGTTGGGCCGCGACAGCGTCAGCAGGGCTCCGATGTTCCAGGTGGCTTCAAAGTGTTCACAAGAAGGAGCCGCGATGCAGTCAGCAGGGCTCGTGATGGTTCCGACAAGAGTTCTTCTCCGTAGGGTCAGCCGCGATTCAATCAGCAGGGCTCTCGACTCCGGGATACAACTGCCGATCTGTGGCGGGGTCGCCCCAGATATAGGTCTGGAGCCCTTTGATGTCCGGACCCAGGCGCCCGGTGGGAGCGGAGAGGCCGGGTGGAGGTGGCCAGACGCCCAGCAGGAGAGGCGCCAGGCCCAAGGGAGTTGCAGGGCGATCACACCTCGAGAGGGGAGGACAGTTGGGGGTCCCATCGATACTGTCCTCCGCCGGGGGCGATGAATGGTTCCTGCGGCACCCCCTGGCCAGTTCGTGGTGCCTCGATGTCGGGGCTTCGCTGGGGTCGAGGCCGGGTTGAGCGGGGTCGCGCTGGCTGGTGCACAGAGTCACGTGGGTGCCAACAAGATGGCGGAGCCACGAGGGGTATGCGACCTCGTGCCGCTCAGGAGGAAGGGCCTCGGTGCAGTTCAGAAGGGTGGCCCGTGAAGGCCGGGGCGGGGAACGGGCACAATCCACGGGGGTAAGGACCATGCCACGAGGCCGGGTCCAACAGGAGAGAAGGGTGATGATCCTCTCCGTAATTGGTCAGCCGTTCACACCTTCGGATTGGTGTGGTGTGGATATAATGGAGATAGTTTTGTGAAAAAGAGTTTTAGACGGTAGGAAAAAAAGCTCAAAGGAGAGGAAAAAACACAGATGAGAGCTGGTTCGTGAATAATAAAGACATTGCTTTTGTCAAGGGGGTGGGGAAGAAACAGACACGAAGGGGAGAGGATGTGGTGTAATGGCCAGAGCTGCTGACTCGGGTTTGAGTCTCAGCATCGACTCAATATCCTGTGATTCTGTGCAATAACTTCATCTCCCGAGCCTCTACCAAAAATGAATGTTACTGTGTGTAATGAAACCGGTGTTCATGTAAAGTGCTCTAATACCTACGGGTCGAGATCGCGCTGTATAAAACTGCAAAAAAAGAAAAAAAACAGGGAGGGGGAATCAATACACAGTGGAGCTAGGTCTCTGAATGCAGCGACCTCAGAGGGGTGGTGGGGGCGGGCAAGCACTGTTGTGGGAGGGGTGAGGTGATGCGGGGCATGGCATGGGAGATCGGTGAGATGAGTCATGGGCAAGCTGAAAAATAAAGCATCTGGGAAGGTTTATAGGAAGGAATCCAAACTAAATATTTAACATGAGCAGAGACAGGCTAACCAAAAAAAAGAGTGCTCTGGAAGTTTTGTAAGTAACCTTCAGCGTAACAGCGTAACAGCACATGTAACAGTCCTCCTGGGAGGTTACAAAAGTTGAAAAGGAGGGACTAATGAGCATATTAACCGATGAAAAGCAGCCATTTACAAAAGACAGTAAAAGGACCCAATTAGAAAGATGGGTGTTGCTTAATGCCAATATCCTGAATACTTAGAGAAAAAGGGGAAACCTGATGCCTTCTCAACTTTCAGGCTATCTCTTTAAAGCAACGATCAAACAAACTCCTTTCAGTTTGATCAGGATATTTATTTAACCTTTCCATGTATAGATATTTATATATTTTTTCAAAAAAGTTCAAGTGTATGAACAGAAAACAACACTTATTCATTCCAGAAACATATACAATAACAAACAAAAAGTTCAACAATTACAAAAAATTCATAAACAACAGACATTAAAATGTGACTTCACTACATAAAACAAATAGCAAGTATGTTCTTACCCCATTTCCTTATTTACCAATTAGGCTACCCTTGAAACTACCAATTCATCAAACTCAAAGGAATGCCAAACACAGGGAACAAGTTTATGCATACAGAAGGGGATCATTTTCATTTCCCTCAGACGGAACACATATTAATTCACTGTTCCTCAGTGTTATTAAATGCCAACGCGTTTCAAGTCCCAGGCAAAAAGTCAAGGGGTTCTCATCAGGGCTTCTTATTTATGGATACTGGTGTGATCTACAAGATAAATAATAATAATATCCTGAATACAGCATGTCTCGAAGGACAGCGCAAGCGCTGCCTAGGTGAGACCTAAAAAGCTTAGCAAGTATTGGTCCAAGCACTGGAATGCTGAATTCACTGTAATTAAGAATAGTAATAGTAAAAATCACGGCAACAAAGTATGTTGCTCTTCATCTGTTAAACGGGAGTCTGTACTGAGCGAATTTTTTGCTACACAAATTCACAAAGTATTTGTTTTCAGCTCTAATGGAAATTGGCTCATGGACTGCGAAGTGAGACAGTGGAGTTAAGGGTCATGCAGGCAGAGGGGAAGTCTGCACCAAGACAAGACTGGCTGTAAATCAGCTCACAGTCAAGAGCAGTTGTTGGGCAATACAGCCATGCAGCCTGCAGGCAGGGTAGAGGGAAGAGGTGTGGCGCAGCAGCCAGGGCAACTGACCACGGAATCCGGGGTTCATGGTTCGATCCCCGGCGCCGGTGGCAGATCAGCCCAGCACCATGTGACTCTGGGCAATAGCTCACTTAATCTTCCCGACGGCCCCCAGCGCCTTGAAACCCTCGGGTAATTGTTCGTGCTTTACAAATACTGGGTATCTATGTGGTGAATACCTATGCAATAAAGGTGTTCAAGAGAGCCAAATGCATAACAACACACAGTACAATGACCCTTTTGTGCACAGTGACCTCTGAGCTCATGAGTGTCCTTTTTGGCTATGAGGAAAACTACCACCCTCGCCCCCTGTGCTACAGAACAATCGTATGGCTTCTGCGGTGCTGAGGGTGGGCTGTCTGTCCCCGTCCTCCATCCCAAAGCAACTCCATGCAGACACAAAGCCTATGCGGAGCCTAGGCATCCCAGCACAGACACTGCTCCTTCCAGGTGACCCTCATTTTACTTATAAGGGCTGGACTCCGCTAATTTAATCCTAACTTTTAGACTAATGATAAATTCTTCCCTGTGAGGGTGACCCCCCCAAATATTAATCCGGTGCAGTACAGCTCTCAAAAAAAGTTCAGACTGGTCTAACATTTCAGTGTTTCAGTGCCAATCGCAATATCAATCCAATGACAGAGAAGTGAAATCTAGGATGCAGGCTCCACCACATACGGCTCACTGTTCATGAAGACTGTCAGCAATTGCTTGTGCCAGTCTGCAGCCCTCGCCACAGCATCTCCCAATAAATCACCATGATGTAGGATGTAAGTCCCACATGATTTATATCACACACCACAGAGTTTACATAAATGGGGTTTAAGAGAAACAGCGTTTTCGTTGTTCTAGCTTGCAACAAAACAGAACTATTTATTCTTTACAGGTCCCAATATTATACCATACTTCATACAAGTATTCTTTTCTTAATCACTTAATGCATTTTAACATGTGTTTTTCCGTGTGGCTTAGAGTTTTAAATCACACAAAATGTACCTCGGCAATGCAAGCTTTAAAAGATATGGTGCCCCATAATTCCTTGATTAGCCACATACTTTGCTAGCTATAGGGATCAAACAATGAGAAATGCAACTAATTAAAAAGATTTGCACTGGAAATGTCGACCGGCCTCCAAATAAATGCTGTGTCACTCGAATGTGAACCCCAAAGCAGCCCCCCCACCCCGTGCGCAGCCCACCCTCACCACTCTCACACTTCACCAGCCGCCACTGACTGAACAGCACTCACAGTGTGCTGATATCACAGTGATTTAAAGTATAAAGCAGTGGGTATCATTAGTGCTCACTGGTTTCATTTCCTGATTGAACTCTGCCTCACCTCGCTGATCAGGATGGGAGAGGCAGCGTTGGAAAGTGATAAACTTCCCCTTTCCAACACTATTTCTCCATAGTAGATCCCTGATTGGATATTGACTGGGCAGCCGATCCCCAGTCAGGGATCCGATTCACTCCACTTGACACCAGGCATGTCTTAGAGGTGAGAGAGCAGCCATGGGTCATTGCTTCGCCCTGAATTATCTGACTGGTCCCTACCTGGGGGGCAGGTGGATGTACATTAACCCTATATGCCCTCACCCGGGAGTTAAGGAAGACCACTACACACCAGGGAATTTTTTGCCAAATGTATGTACAGGTGTGGGGGGGACACTCTGGCATAGGGCTTTGCCTCTACCCTAAAAGGGGCAGTATAGTGTCCTGGGAGGGTGATTGAGGTGCTTGGCCCCAATTAGTCCACCCCCCAATTGAAAGCCCACTAGACTCCATGAATATTTGTAATTTAAAAAAGGTGTGGGAATGACCCACCTTACATCGGGCCATATCCCCCACTCCTGAAGGGGCAATAGATTATTTCTTCCCTGCAGGGGAGTGAAGATAAGAGTTTTTTTCCAAAATTGGGGTTTGCGCTTAATCTGCCCGCTGGGGGAGTAGAAGCCCACTAGACACCAAGGATTTTATAGTGGGGCGAAATAAGGAGTCTTTCTGCCAACTCCCGGGGCCAGATATGGGTTAGCCCCAAATATGCTTGCAAGGAAGGAAAGCCCACTAGGCACCAGGGATTTCAAAAGGGTGCAAAAAAAGATGGGAGTGGTCCAACCGGGCTTTGGGCCATACTTCCATCCCAGAAATGTAATAAAATCTTTCTACACTACCCCTGGGAGGGATGGGGGGCAGATATGAGGTTAGTCCCAACTGTGGGTTTGTCCGTCATCTGCCTTTCAGTGGCTAAAAAGCCCACCAGACATCAGGGATTTTACAGTAGGACAAAGAAAAGGGTGGTGGTATCCAGCCCTGGCATTAGGTTATACCCCCACCCAAAAAGTGGCAATACTGTCTTCTGCCCCCCAGGGGAGGGAGTGGGGGAGGTTTCCTCCAACCTGTCCCCCAGGAGTGCAGAAAGCCCTCCAGAGGCCAGAATGTATTGTAAAGAAATAATGGGGTGGAGGCCGTCCCACCTTGAAACTGGCATTTTACACTTTACTGACCTGGCCTACCTAGTCCAAAGTATTGTACCTTGTTATCAGGCAACCAATTTCAGCCAATTGCATTCCAGAGGATCTACTTATACGATGTTTTTTTTTATTTTTATGATTTTGTATCTGTATTTTAGAAATGCTGGCCTCAAATAATGGACTTCAGCACTAACACTTTAGATTGTCAGGGATTCAATGAAGTTGTTGACACTTTCTAATTTAGTAATGTAGTTCTATTATGGCACATTATAATACTATTTAAGTCACCGAATGTGTATAATTTGAGGGATCCCCATAGTAAAACTGCTATGCTCTCTTTCTTCTTTTAACTTTACGTCCAAGATTGTTTGTACAAGTTAGGTTTTATTGTGTTTTTATGGTTTCTATTAAACCTAATAAAGTTTTACCGTACCTTCCCTTACCTTACATAACCTGTCATCGGTCTCCACCTACTCCCCTAAAGCCCGACCGGCTCTGATCCGCTGGGGGCTAATGGTACCCCATCGCCGTGGCAAATGAGAGGACATTTTGATTATTTGGTGCATAGTTTTTACCTATGGGCCAGCAAAGTGAGTGAAAATTCCAATCTTGTCTCGCTTACTCTGCTGAATGGTTGCACTGTTTGGGTTTGGGATTAACCAGACATTTCTGAAAAATGGACACCCAGGGGAGTCCAAGGCGATATGACTTGCATGGATCCAATGAAGTTTTCCTTCCCACAATGATGTGCAAACCACAGACTTTACGCTAAAAACTAATTTTTTCCCATTTCTGCGAGATAAAATTCCAGAAGCTGCGGGAATCTGCAAAATTACTGCCTTCCAACGTTCCCACACATATCCAAATGAAAATGGTACCCCACTTGCATGGCTGGGCCTAGTGCTCACGACATGAACGGAACAAACCAGGGACCATGCAAAGACCATATGGACTTCGCAAGGTCCTTATTTTGATATTTATTTCCGCTTTACTTTCCTCAAATCTATTTTACACTTGTGAGCGTTTGATAGGGGAATTTGAGCTTTGATGTGAGACGATATGTGTAATTTTTCCCACTGAAGAACTGCTCCCAGAAATGGTTTGGGGCAGTATGTAAAACATGGATGATGATGATAATGAAAACAATCAGGGTGTGTTCATATTTAAAAAGTTATATTTTTGCTTCACTTACAATAAATACTGAAGTTGATTATTATTTCTGCAGAAAACTGTTTTTCAAACATTGATATTAGCTTACATCGCGCCAATAGTGTTGATTCAATGCATGGCATGACACATTCTAACCCTAGTGTGTGCTGATTCATGGACTTCTTTGACTCCTACGCCAGAATGAGTTTCATAGCTAGGAACACTGCATAAAGATTACTTACGAGTGGTTGATTAACTTTTTGAGTGCATTTCTATGACGTAACCAGTGGTGGCCGACAAAAACAAATGTGGTGGGGTGGGTGGGGGCTGTGCTGGGCGGAGCGCGGGAGGGGGACCGTGGGGGGTTAATAATACAAAAAAATAAGACTTACCTGAAGCTGCTGGCCGCTTCGAACCTCGGTGTTCCGCTGCTTCCTGGTCCCAGCAGACACTCGGACAGCATCAGAGACTACCTGTGCAATCCCCGGGCTGCTCTCATCCTATTACCAAGGACAAAAGCAGCGCGGGGATTGGCATGAGCGGGCTGGTTTAGCGATCGCTCAGGCACATGGAGTCTATCCTGTTTCTACAACCCAGCTGTCCAATCCAGCTGGGTTGGAGAAACGTAACTGTGTATGTCTGTTGGGCCGGTCTAAGACGGCCAGCCAAACAGACATGCGCGCTTAAAAGTGCACATACCACTTCATTGCTCCTCCCTCCCAAGGCCTAGCCCCACCCTTCCCTAAACATGCTGGCTCAGTCAGCAGCTGCAAAATAAAACAATAATAAAGTATTGTTTTATTTTTCACCTGCTGGCTCTGAGCCAGTGGGGTGACGTTCCTCCACCTTTGCGGAGGAGCCGCTGCTGAACGTAACTTCCACCCTTGCATATCCCACTTTAACTGCCTCAGCGCTTCAAGATTTCCATACAATCACTTTTGTATCTCACACTGCACTTGTCTGTCACAGGCTCTGCTGTTGCAGCTCTCTAAAGAGGCCCCTGAGGCATTCACAGAGTTTGGTATGATTCCTTCCCACCTAGATAAATCCATACCAAAAAACATGCACTGGCAATGACAGTAGGTCTTCCTTATATTTGAAAGTGCCTCTCCCGTTACTGGTGAGTTTAGGCACTAAATGCCTCATACTACATGCACCCTATTATTCATCCTTGCACTCACACATCCATTCATCTACCCACTAATTGATTCTTGCACTCACCCACTCACTGAACCACAATAAAAAACTCAAAATCAACAAGCATATATAAGATAAATTAAAATAATAAAAAGAAAAGTATAACAAAAGAAAATAAGGCTGCATAAACATGGCAGGCATCTGCTTAGAATAAAAAAAAACCTATACATAGCAGTGGGGAAACATTTTGGAATGGTATTGTATATAGTGTAAAATTGCTGAATCAATCCAAGATGGCTGACATCTTGTTTCTAACCATGTCGGTCAGTATGGCACATAAAACAAATTCACTGTGAACAACACCATTCCAAGATAGTTGCCTGGTTTAAAAATAGCAGCCACGTAGGAGGCAATACAATGCAGATTAAATAAGCGGCAAAGGAACAGAGCAGTAGCTCTGTCTGGGGTGTTTTTGGACACTCCAAAAATAACTCAAAACAAACAAAATGATAAAAAGCATAGTAAAGAAAAAGAAAGCTGATCTTTAAAAAGTGTAAAACTAAAAGACAGGGGCACAAATATATGGGTATTTAATTATAAATGTATGTTATGCATGTATTTTTATGATTAGGTTTTTTCCAATTACAAAAACCTGGCAGAAGGCTAAAGCTGTCAGGCCTGATCTCAAAGGTACTTTAAAACACACATCGTTAGGTGCTGACAAAAAAATATAAAATTAGAGTTGGCAAAGTAATATAAATCTCTCCTAAAAAAGGATCTAGCAAGAATTCTCAAAACACAGATGTTCTACCACCATTTGTCAGAGGTGATAGCCAACACCAGAGCCCTTACCGATTACAAAGATCTGTGAAATTTCATGTAACAAAATATCTGTCTACAGGCTTAACCACAGTGTAATAGCGATTTGCTCTTAAAGGCCTATTGCTTGTTATGAATTTGCCTCTCTGGTTTACCACTAGGTAGTGCTTAATTTGTAAAACAAATAAGTGCCAGGGCCCTCGTCAGGAGGCCTCTGCAGCTTGTTCCACCTACTGCCCTTCCAACACTGCCTTTGTCAGTACCAACACAACTTTTAACCATCACCCTCCTACAAGTGGGACTATTCAGAATATTCCAGGCCCCATGAAGCTATAAGAATGGGTTGGAAGGCAGATATGTGTCATTTGTAATGTATATTGAATTAATAAACAACTGTTGTTGTGCTCATCTCTAAATTAGACAAACAGCGTCACTATGTGGCAGACTGTCATAAGTGCTGGTGTTGTCAATTAAGTGAGGGAGCCAAGCCCCGGATACTACTGGCTCACAGCAAGCACTGCCACTGGGCTGGGTTCCTTACCATGCCGGATGTTGTTCTGTTGCCTGTGCAGGAGTTTTCTGGTTTCTCTACAAAGAGTTTTTAGGATGGCTTGCGCAGAGGGTGTGACTTATGCAGTGTATAGAAATCAGTACAAAGGAGCTTGGAAGACTTTTAATGTCTGCCAGAAAAGTCTACATAGGTGTCATTCCACCCCAGGATTTTCCAAAACGTGTAATTGTATTTATATAGCGCTTCCTACCCCTGACAAGGCATTGAAGAGCTTTTTGGCGAGTGGCACACTACTCTGGAACCCAAAAGGATTAGTGGTGGATTAGTATCTGGAAATATAAGTATAGTATTAGTATAGGGAGGTACAAGTTAATTTGAGCGGAGGACAAGTGAGTCTGTTCTTTGGATTGAATAGAATAATGGAGGGATAGAAGAGGGAAGAAATCCAGAAGTGTTAATTGGGAGATCATAGTAGTAAGCTGAGGTCTGGGATGAGTAAAGGAGAGATGGAGGAGGGAAGGGTCTGTAGAAATGGTTTAGGGAGAAAGAGAATCAGAGTAGCACAGTGAGGTTTGGGGTGATTTAAAGGAGAGATAACATGAGGGAGAATTTAGTAGGGTTGTTTGGGAGATCATAGTAGTAAACTGATGTTTAGGGTGAGCCAAGAGGTGCAGAGGAGGAGGGATGAGTCTAGGAAGATTTATTTTGGAGATCATAGTAGAGGAAAGGGTTTGGGATGCGAAAGAGTGAAGACAGAGGATAAATTGATAGAGGGGTAGGGCAATGGTAGTACAGAGTAAAGCTTTGGGGAGAGTGTATTTTTTTTCTTGTACAATAGGACTAAAATAATAAATATATAGATTCATGATTACATAGTAAGGGAATATATGTGTAAGGAATATAATATATTGAGATTTGTATGTTTTGTTTTTGTGGAGTAGTGAGAGGAGATATTAATGTAGTGGTTTTCTGTGAAAGAATTGTACGTGCAGTACTGCTGCTGAGTGGTATTTGAATAGTACAGGGGTGGTGATGTGTTTTGGAGAAGAGTATGTGGTGTGTAAGAGGGGATGGACACGTGTTACGAGTGTTTGTGTTTGATTTGATCACTGGAATAGTTAATGGGTATGGTGGAGTGGAGTGTAAGGATAGTATGGTTGTGTGTAATTTGTAAGAAGAGGAGGCAGATGTTGGTGGATGGTGTGATGGAAGGCTAAGTATAGGTTTTGTCATGATAGAAGGGGATCTGGTAGGCGCAAGTAGAGGATATAGCTGGTGTTTTGTTTGAACAGGGAGTGTGTGCCTGGATGCATTAAAGTAATGTGGCTTTGCGTTGTGTTGGTGATGTGTGGATGTGTTAGGGGTATAGGACAGTGTTGTGTTTTGTGTGAGAATGCAGGTGCCATAGTGTTGTAGTTAGTCTAGAACTGTGTGTAGGTGAGGACTGTGGGGTTTTGTAGTGGTTGTCTTGTGGTTCAATACACATTGAAATCTGTATGAGGTTTGTTTGTGGTGCATGAGTAGAATGCCTTTGCTGATATTGTGTTAGGTGTTAGCCAATGTGGAGGGCTTAAAGTGGTAGCTTGTAAGTGAAAACTGGGCAGCATTTCTGGCCCTAGGCCTGACCTGAACAGGCCCAAACAGGCAACTGCCCTTGTCGTCCCAGCCCAGCCCAAACAGGTAACTACCCTTGTCCTCTGCACCCAGCCCAAACAGGTAACTGCCCTTGCCCTCTCCTCCCTTAGCCTCGACGCCCAGGCTGAGACACCCTGAACCCTATGCTTAAAATTTCCCTATTGGCCAACGTAACCCTAACCCTAACCAATCAGAACCCTAAATCTAAACCCTAAAGCCAAAGGGAGACCTGGACCTATTAATCAATCACAGCCCTAGCCCTAACATCCAATCAAAGCCATAGCCCTAATCCCTAAGTCCAATAGGAAACCCTAGCCCAATAGCCAATCAGAACCCTAGCCCAAACAGCCAACAAGAACTCAAACTCTAGGCCCATAGTCCTATAGAAGTACTAGTCCTAGTAACCAATCACAGCAACATATGCAACAATCCATAGAAAACATATATAAGAGCCAAGTGACTTAAGCCCAGACTGCTGTGGCAGGGAAGTGATCCTCTAGTCGTAATCTCCTTGGATACAGACAGGCACAATCCAGACTTCCTAGCTTCCAGATTCTACTTTTCAGTTAAGGGACAATTTTGAAGCCGCATTTAAACCAATCACTTTTCAAGCCAAAAAACGAGTGCTGCATATAGTTTCCGAGCACAGTTTAAAACCACAGAGCAGATTAAGCAGTCTCCTAAGCACACCCTGGTTAGCCACTGAGGTGTATGGGTGGTGAGGTTTAATGCAGTCTTTGTGAAAAACTCAGAGGTAAGTGCATACAGTCATGGGTGGAACAAAACAGCAGTTTGAAAATAACACGTTTGCAGAAAAACAAAGAGGCAAATGTAAACAGAAACGGGCAGGGGAAAAGCACTTTTTAAAAATTACAACAAAATTATAGTGTGGTAAAGAGCTTAGATGCATATGAGGATTCAGGTGTGTTAGTCAAAATGGACTTGAACACGCACTACATGCATTTATACATTTGAGAAAGGTCAGCAACGGCCAGCTACATCTAATAGACTTAAACCCTCGGCCCCTTGGTTCTCAACTGAATTAAGAATGGAGAAGAGTCTTTGTAAGAAGTTAGACCATTGTTGGAGAAAGTCCTACATCCCCGCAGCAAAAAGTGCCTAAAAAGAGGCTCTGATAAAATTTTGCGAATTAATGTGGAGTAAGAGGTGGGAATATTTTGTAAGCTGCATTGAGAGCTCAGATAATTCCGCTAAATAATTTTTTTATATTGTAAAATCCTTTCCTAGCCTGGCAGCGATAGATAGCACCTTTCATCCCCCTCCTTCTCTCTGCGCGAGCCTGTCTTATTTTTTTGAGGAAAAAATCCCAAAACTCTATTCTTCTTTTTCACTGGATGTGAAAAGAGCTGCTTACTTGCAACCACGGTCCTCCAATTCCCTCATTTCCTTATCGGAATTGCTCCCTATTTAAGCTGAGGACTCATTGGCGGAACTTTTGAAGTGCAAGTCCTGTTTTCCAGGAGACCCTTGCCCTTCTCGGTTTTTTAGATTGTTGCCCCCCTGGTTAAATCCAATTCTAAACCAGATTTGGAACTCCTCCTTGAATTCCAGGCATATATCCAGCCGCATGGAAACAGGTGTTCTTGTTGCCACTACTAAAAAAACACTAATGTTGACCCGGGAGTGCTCAGCAATTTTAGACCTATTTCCCTGCTGCCAGCTCCTGCCAAGATCCTAGAGAAGGTGGTTCAGAAACAGTTGGCTGATTTTGTAGAACCTAACGGCCTTCTACATGATTCTCAATCAGGCTTCCGAGCTGGGTACAGTACGGAGACCTCTCTTTTAGAAGTCTCCGAATCAGTGAGAGAGACTGTGGACGGTGGCACATCTGCCATGATAGTACTTTTAGACCTATCGTCAGCATTGGATACGGTCGCACACCCGATCTTGCTGAAGAGATTATGCCACTTGGGCGTACATGGGACGGCAATGTCCTGGATTTGGTCCTTCTTGGAAGAACGCTCTCAACAGGTCTTCCTTCGAACTTTTTCATCTTCACCGAAACCACTGGTGTGCAAAGTGCCACAGGGTTCGGCCCTGAGCCAGTTGCTTTTTAATCTTTATCTGGCCCCACTGACCAGCCTTATTGCATTCTTGGGGTGTAAGGGTAGTTTCCCATGCAGATGACACGCAGCTGGTGTTCTCTTTTAATGAACACTGCCCTGCGGCCTTCCATAAGTTTAAGGAATGCCTGAAAAATATCTTATCTGGATGAATGGTAATTGCCTAAAACTGAATGCTGATAAGACCGAGGTCTTGTTCTTCAGTCAGGCGTCACTGCCACCATCAAATCTCTGGTGGCCTATGGAGATGAATCCTCCCACAATCCCGGCTGACTCAGCAAGAAATCTGGAAATCAAGTTGGATACAGACCTCTCATTCCTTACACAAGTCCGACAAATCTCCTCTACCTGCTTTCGGAAGCTGAGATCTATCAGGAAATTCATACCTTATCTGCCAGAGGAGAGCCGTAAGATCATGGTCCATGCTCTGCTGACCTCTCAGTTGGACTATGCTAATAGCCTTTATTTGTGATTACCTACCTGCCTGATTCACAGCTTACAGATGATTCAAATGCGGCGGCGAGGTTAATTCGGCAGGTACCTTTCTGGCACCATATCTCCTCGCACTTGAGACAGTTGCACGGGCTCCCGGTGGCTGAGGATAGAGTTTAAGGATCTGACACTGGCCTTTAGAGCCGCTAGGGGCTTTGGCCCTTGTAATCTCAGGCAGAGGCTTAGTTTTGATCAACAGTAGCGGGCCCTGAGATCCAATCACCTGTGACTCCTTCGCGCCCCACAATAAATTAAAACCCTGAAGGCAGACCCTTCTCGGTAAGAACAGCAAAACTTTGGAATACTCTGTCGGTCCACCTGGGCCTGATCATGACAGAATTGGGGGTTAGGAAAGTTTTAAAAACCTGGCCTTTACTCAAGTGTAGCCTCCGTCAGACTTTCCGTTAGTGTGTTACTAGCACCGGGACACCTCTGCTGAGGTAGCTGCGTGCTCTACAAATAACTAATGATTGATTGATTGAGAAAGACTTGTTAGGCAGCAACACATTGCATTCTGGGATTTGACTTTTTTTCTTTAACGTTGTATTTGTTGATTCAAAAATCCCTACGTACAAATCCCGCATTTCACTCGTCCCCACTAGCAGCTGTGAGCAGTGGTCCACTCTGAGTTATAGATCCCTCATTGCAGTGGGTCCTCGACATTTATGACCCAAAGTTACAAGGGGGTTTGAGGGTCTGCCTATATCTTTCATTCAAACTGGTCCAGTCAACCATCAAAAATGCTTTCTTCAAAACCCACCACACCCCAGCAACAACAGTCACGGAACATTGAGAAACATCAAGACCCCCCCTTACTTCCACAGCCCACATGCGCCCACCACTGGCGTAACGAACCTTGAGGGGGCCTCCCTGCAAGGCACGTGGAGGGGCCCCCTCCGGGCTCAATCAGGAGCTCTGCAGCCAGAGTGCTGTGCTGAGGGGGCCCCCTGGAGCATGGGGCCCCCCTGCACCGCGGGGGCTGCGGGGGCCTGTGTTACGCCCCTGGTGCCCACCAGAGCTACCACCGAGTACCTAGACCAGGAACACAACTCAGTCGGGTCTGAAAACAAGCTCTCTAACCCATGTGGCTCCCGGGGGCACCATTTAAAGAAAAAAGACGCGAGGGCTGTGGCCGCAGAGTTGCGACAGCGGAGCGCGCCATTCCTGGAGACACGCTGATGGGGGAGTCACGAGGTCCTGCTGTATCCGAGGCAGCATAAGAGACCTGCCCGCCACCTTGTACCTTGAATACCAATCAAAGAAGGATGCATAGTCGTTTTCTAGGAGGTTTTCCCATTTTATCCTGGTGGATCTTGACTTCCTGTTCCGGTATGTCATTTACATTATGTTACTTTAAGTGTATAAGTCAGCAAAGGAAAGAAGTCTCGTCAGTCACAATCCATTTGTAGTTTGCTGCTATGTCAGTGCTTTTTCCAGTTTTTTAGTACACCAGTTGACTCTACCCGATGTCCTTGCTGGTACCCTTGAGACTTGTGATTTTCAGTTTCGACTCTTGTCACTTGAAAGGTTTTTGTGCCACTGGCGTTTCCTTCTGAAGACTGTGGCTTTTACATTATTGTAGGGAAGCTAGGTGGCTTCTGGGGAGAGTCATCTGTCCCTGGGAGCTCCAAAATCCAGAACCAGCTCCCAGGCCATGACAGTGTTTTTCACAATACATAAGGCAAGCCTTCTGCCTTTATTATTACCTTTATTTATTAACTGACGAGCCATATATCAACTGACTTAACTCTTGCCAATAACCCAATCAGCCCAATAGTCTTTATAATCGGCACGTCATTAGTTCTGCCTACTGTGCTGCGTATAAGCTTTCTCAAAAGGCAACGACCAGGCACACAGTCAAAAAATTACAAATATCTACAAAGTTAAATTTGGAACCAACAATTTACAACCCCTCTCAAGAGGACATAACGTGTAATACTATAGGGCAAATCTACCCCATGGGTTTGTCAGAGGGGGTAACCAACACCAAAACCTGTCCCTTCTGTGGCAATATTTGAGATTCCATCTAACAAAATACATGTCTACGTACTTTACCGCTGTTTAATAATAATCCACCTTTAAAGGGCTATCGACTTTAACATATGGTTTCCACAATAAACAAGTCCGATCTACTTCATTTGGCATACCTGATCATACTAAAGAGAGCATACTTTAGGTATCCGACATACGACATCATTTTCATTGTCACCATAACCAATTCAGGCCTACTAGTTTCAGAATAAGCTTTCCAATAATGCACAAGTACTCTTTTGAGTGGAAGCACACAACATTTGCCTAATTAAATGCTGTGTTTAGGGGGATCAACATGTAGGTAGAGCAAAAGCCCCTCCCTCAGTAAGGATTCTAACAGCTGTTTTTCTGTTGGTCACAAAAGGTCTGGTTACAGCTGTGCCATGAAGCCAGCTCTAATGAGAGTCCTTTTTTGGTTTCCACATTCACATGCCCGCTGACACCTAGGAGAGTTTGGCTCCTAGTGACCTGACAACGCTGTAGCAACCAGCACTCTTATCATGTTTATGCACGCGCCAATATTTCTCCTTCCCTGATTAGATAAGCGTTTAGGTTTCCCTTTGTCAGGCCCTTGGCAGCGTACACAGCCACAGCTGTTTACCGAGGAAGGGTGTTCAATGGTTCTTTCTTTAACCAGTCTGTACTACAACTATTGCAGCTTGTGTGGTAGCCTGGGCTGAGTTTACCCTCTGACAGGATTCCCACGCCTTCACGTGGTCTTTGTGAAAAGTCAAAGTTCAACACACACGTAAAATCGCAATCTTTTTTACTTTACATGTCATGTACCGCAAATTAATGGTTCGCATGTTAAATGAATAACCTGTTATTGTCTCAAAAACTCCTCCACACTAGGCGAAGCACCGTTCAGTCGGTCTTCTACTGAACAACAAAGGCCTCTGTAGCTTTTCGCTTTTAGCCAGTGCTCCTGGGCACATTTGGTCTTTCAGTTACTATTGGATAAGATCTTAACCATATTCAAGGTTGCTTCACGTTCTTAGCAATTTGTGCGTAAACCATTCCAACATGTTCATTGACAACCTTAGACTTGTACCTGTCACTCCATTGTGGCAGAAAGGATAGATGCTACTCGCCAAAAAAGCACTTCAACATCCCATCAGGGGTAACAAGAGCTATATAAATGCAAACATTGTTCCCTCTTCTATCCCTCCGCTATCCTTCTGAATCCAAATAACTGACTAACCTATGCATTGATTTGGACACCTAACGTGCTGGGGTTACATAATTTGACCCACTGCACCACCCTTGTTTTTAGAAGTCTACCAATACACCTGACGGAATAAATTTTGCTTTTGAAGGAAGTACTGGCAAGACATTTTTAAAGTCAATTTTTCACGTTATTTTGCACTTTTTGCACCAATATTTCTGATCACTACTGCGAAGTAGCGGTTGCCTCCAGGTGGAGGAAGCATAACACAAGAGACCCGATGATAATGCTTACACGTATTCAAAAGGCGGAGAACCAAGATACACCGCCAATACCATCACAAATACGTGATTGAGGGTTCTCATAATACCTATTTTGGTATTAGTGGTTCAGACAATGACCCAAAAGAACCCTATTTCCAGTTACAAGTGATCCATTCCCTTATGATTCAAGACATAACCTATGCATCACTCAAATTACTTTCATATTTCACTATAGGAATTCGGCACTAATCCTTTTTTGGGTTGCGGAGTAGCGTGCTACTCGCCAAAAAAGCACTTTGACACCTCGTCAGGGGTAGTAAGCGCTCTATAAATGCAATTACAATACGAGGGACGAGGAGCGGAGGAGGAGGAAAGGAAGGGGCCCTAATCACCAGCGCTCACCAACACGGGCTTCCTACCCTTTTTCTTCCTTCCTTCACGAGCACGGGCAAGCAGGCTCCCTGGCATGAAGGCTTGTTTGGCTGTTTGCTCCTCCCTCGGTTTCACAGCACAGGATACTCCCTGCCTTAAACTTCAGCTGAAGCATTTCAGCGGTGGGAATTAACTGTCCCGGGAGCTGGGGTGTCCGACGGGTGTTGATAGGCTCGCTGGTGTTGGCGTTTCCCCTGGCCTTGCCGCTGCTGTTGCTGGTGGCTGCGGCGTGCATCGAGGGAGAGCAGGACTACGCTTCCCAGAAGCCCCGCCACTGTCACCACCCCCACACAGTGCCGCTTCCGCGCCTGGAGGCGCTAAATTCAAACAACTTCCTCCGCGTCGCGGGACGCGCAAGGGCGGCGCCGGGCTAAGCCCGGGCAAAGGGCGGGCCATTGTGTGGCCGTTAGGGGGCCGGTAGAGGTCGGGTTGGGTCATCCCTCTAAGCTCAATTTACAAGGCTGCCCATACTGTTGCAGCATATTGCTGTATAACTGTTTTATTTTTTGTGATTATTGTTTGTTCTTCATTTTACGTGTTATAAGGTAGGCATAGAGTATGTAATATTTCGTACTGTTTCATAAGTTTTTGTTAGTTTTACTGTTAGCTATCCCCATGGGTGCTTCTGTTCGCATTTAGAGGGTTATTTTATACCATATTTCCCTTGCCCATTATGGCTAAAAGTAAATCGACAATGGATAACTATCTGGTTAAGATGGTAAGTAAGATCAATAATGATAGAAGGAAATCGTTGGGTAGAGAAACTCCCCCTGAAACTATATTCCCACTTCCAGATGATAGTAGTAGCCCTCCTATGTTCGAATTATTAAGTACTGAACCCTCAATGGAGGAGAGTTCAGCAACTTTAGCCGTGGCACAAAATATTTTAGGCCAGGATCCACTAACTGTCCCTGGAGAGATAGTAATACTACACTCTCCTGTTAAGAGAGCAGTAAGGAAATGTAGGAAAACCCAGAACAAGGATAGGAATGTACATCCTAAGCCAACGCTGGAAGCAGGACAGAAAAGAACCAAGACTACTAGGGAGACCCCGTCGAATAGCGATGATACAAACTTAGTTTCTCTGGGTCATATAGCTAAGATGTTTGATGAAAAACTAAACCTTACTGTCAAACCATTAGTGGAAAAAATTGACTTTCTAACTGCTGAAGTCTCTAGGTTAAGTGGCCTTTTAGCTAAAATAAACGAGGAACAGAGTAAAAAACCACCAGAGACACTGGTCCAATCGGGTCCTTCTGCACAGACTAGTGTGCTAGGGGGAGTAAAACCTCCTAAGCTAAAGGTCTTACTTTGTAAGGATGATGGCATCACCCAGTCTAAAGAAAACCTACCTAGAGGTGGGAGGTATACTGTTCCAGAGGGAAGTATACGACATACTGAGCTTCCACCTGACTGTGAACCATATGTTATCATTCTTTCAAATGTGCCTCCTGTAGACCACATGGTATCTAAATTTCGGGAGGAATCGCACGATTCACTAAAAAGGAAAACAATTGCGTGGTTGAATAAAAACTGTGGATTCCCCTCTAATTTTTCTGACCAAATACTGTCCACCAGACGGGTTCCCTGGATTGGTAATTCAAGGAAAAGATGTAAGGGGGACTGTGTGATTATAAATTTTAGACACCCTCAACATGTTATGACCATTCTACTTAGAGCAGCCTCTCTCGTTTTGGGAGAGAATGATGTGACTGTACATTCGTTGGGTTATTTTTATAGCCACTTAGATAACACATGCCGATCTAGTGCTATTACAATTGGAAACCAAAATATTACTAGATGCCCAGTTTTTCAATTCCCTACCAAAAATAGATACCTGGCACTGAGCACACTGGACCAAAATGATTGACTCCCACAGGATGGGAAAACCACTGTAGAGACAACCTCAGATATCCGGGTATGGGGACAGATATCGAGTAATGAAGAACTTATTCTTAATACTCTATTGGAACCAATATCTAAAGTTGTGGTGCCAGAAGAGTCGCCATTTAGTGTTGGATTCTACAAGACTAAACTGGGAGAGGGCAAAGTATCTAGGGAGGGTGAAGTCAACCGTGGTCACATTAAGAATATAGAGGAAAAGGAAAAGGGAACCAATGTAAATAATATTCAAGTCGATGTATTAAATATTCCATCTACATCTGTGGTCGATACACTACCAGCTATATTCCTACCATGTGTAGAAGATATTTCAAGCACAAGACTGATATCCTGGAACATAGCAGGGTTAGATAGAAACCTAAAGGATGTGGTATGGTGCTCCTATATAGAAGATTATGACATCATTTTCTTACAGGAGACCTGGGCTGTAGAAACCCCTCACAGGTTAGGGTATAAATCCTTTAGTTCGAACGCAATTCCTTCAGTGAGAGGTAGAGCATCAGGGGGATTGGTTATATGGGTGAAAATTAACTTGGAAATAGTTGTTACCCAATTGTCTATTCCCTCCCCGGATATACTAGGTTTAAAAATTGTGACGAGAGGGAATGAAGTTATGTATTTAGTAAATATTTATAATAGACCGTACCCAGCAAATAAGGAATCAAAGGTGGTAGAACTCCTGGATTCCTTTTTAGACTCTCTGGGCCCTAGTGCTTATGTAATAGTAGGTGGGGATTTTAATTGTAAGTATGAACCAGTCCTGGGGTTGGAAACTTTATTCGATGAACAAGATGTTGCTAACGACATCATGCCTTTAGAGTCCATGGGGTCAGTTAAAAGCACTGTAGCCGCTACACAGATTTTACAGTTGACCATGTCCCACGACTTAAGGGCATGTAATGGTCGTTTTCGATCCGATAGACCACCGGCGCCTACCTTTTCGAAAGGCAATTGTAGGTCACACATAGACTTTGTTTTGGCCTCAATGAGTCTATGGTATTTAATTATTGACTTTAAAATAGATTTTAGGTCAGAGAGTGACCACCTTCCACTCCAATTATGGCTAGATCCACAGCCTTTTTCTTCTAGATTAGCTGGAGAACCATTAATAAAAACAACGGACGTGGAGCCGCAGATAACAGACAATAGGCGTGCTCTAAGATGGCCATATATTTTGGGGAAAGGAAAGTCATTACAAGATATTTATATCACATTTTCCGATACTGTTGAAGCTTCGCAGAAGCCCTTAATGGGCTCTAAGGACGTCCTAGATCTACACACCAAATTGGTAGATGCGCTATCTCCCTTTTTGAGTAAATTGTACAATAAGGATGTAAACTCAAAAGGGAACCATCATGAGCAAATGAATCCATGGTTTAACAAAGACTGTCGGATAGCAAAGTCCAGTTTGATACAGGCAGTAAAATCTAAGAATCAACTGGACATAAAACATGGTAGACAGGCATATAATAAAATCCTGGTTAAAGCGAAAAAAGATTGGGATGGTAGATTCTGGGACGACCTCCTAAGTGCGGCCAAGATAAGAGACCAGAGTACATTCTGGAACCTAATTGCAAAGGGAAACAAAAAAGGTAGATCACCAAAGGATATTTATCTAGATGAAAAGACTTGGTGTGATCACTTTTCTAAGCTCTATTCTATTGATAAGGAGGGATTAATCCCAGGGGACGCAGAGATTAATTCAGAACAGAGTATTGTTCCCTTACGATTTAGTCTAGAAGAAACTATTCAGGCATTGCAGGCTGTTATAATGGGTAAAGCCCCAGGTCCTGATAAAATTCCTGGTGACCTACTAAAGCATGATGTAGGAGTGTGGGGGCCGTATATACATTTTTTATGTAATTCGATAGTGGCAGGAACACCGTTCCCCGAATCATGGAAAGGGGCGGAAATCATAACAATTTTTAAAAAAGGTGACCGATATGATCCGAGCAATTACCGCCCAATAAGTTTAATTGATATTTTACAAAAAAAATTTGCCAGACATATTTTAAATAGGCTTTTAGATTGGATCAAGGAAATGAAGATTTTAACCAAATACCAAGCAGGATTTAGGTCAAAAACGAGTACGGTTGACCAGGTGTTTAGGTTCATGTGCATCTGTTGGAAGTATATTAACATAAGGAAGGGCAGCCTGTATGTAGCATTTGTTGATCTGAGAGCCGCCTTCGACCTTGTCCCTCGCAACTTGTTGTGGATTACACTTAAGAATATGGCGGTCCCCGGAGAGCTTCTCCAAGAACTTATTAAACTGCATACAGGGAATTTTGCTAAAATTAGATGGGGAAAGGGTGGAGAAATCTCAAGGCCCATATCTGTGGAATGTGGTGTGCGTCAAGGGTGTGTGTTAGCACCCACACTCTTCTCGCTATACGTTAATGACATCCCCAGCTACTTAAGTAACTGTGTTCATGATTCCCCAAAGCTAGGCGGTGAGGCGATTACATCTTTACTTTTTGCTGATGACACCATTCTTATTTCACAGACTTCGAGGGGCTTGCAAAAATTGAAATTGGTGGATTCCTTCCAAAGTTATTGTGTGAGGAAGGGCTTAGAAATAAACCCTGCTAAAACTAAATACATGTCCATTAAACCCCACAAGTCATTTAGGAAAAATTTGTTTTTAGAAAGACAAAAACTGGAACATGTGGGTAGTTTCAACTATTTAGGTTTAATGTTGGATAATAACCTTACTTGGAAAGGTCAGTTGGAAAAAAGTAATCTGTCCCTTAAACAGAATTCCATGCCCATACTAAAAGTGCACGGTGCAAGCCACTCTAAAGCAATCACGCCGGCAATCGAGGTATTTAAAGCGAAGGCCCAGTCGGCGGTCCTGAGCTGAGCTCTGGGGATGCAGCTGTAAAAACAATTTTGAAAAGGTGGAAAACCATTTCGTACGTAGGCTGCTTAAAATTCCAATTAGAACCCCCTTAATACCAGTGTTTCTTGATATTAATCTTAAAAGGACTGATTATCAAGCTATACTAAGACCCTTGTTGTATTGGGTCAGGTTATGGACAACCTCGGAGTTGGATGACTACAAGAAGGGTTTGATTGAAATAATTGAGCTTGATGGACACATGAAAATACCCTGGTTAAAACATATCTCTATGTGGTACGAGAGGTTAGGGCTCTCCCACTTATGGGTTGATCCCCAAAACATGACTTGTTCCTCTAAAAAACTTGTAAGGAACACATTCTGGTCTTGTGTCAATTATGATCTAATATACAGTTCCTCGATTGGCACATTGACTCAGAAATTTTTGAATATAAAAGATATCCCTTTCTTTGAGCAATTTATGGATGAGATAGGCCCACCCCTAGCAAAAACACAATATTTGCAATTTAGATATGGGACTTTACAGACCTCTGCAACCACATGTAGGTGGGGGGAGAAAAATGGTACTGATTTATGTACTCTCTGCTCTCTGGGGGCAAAAGAAGATGATGTCCACTTACTCTTCTTCTGCCCGGCCTATAAAAAACCGAGAGATCGTTGGATCAAACCTCTATGTAAAAATATGGGGATTAGATCCTATAAAGAGGCAGAGCGCATAATTAAGTCTAATACCTCGCAACTTGTGGTATTTGGTACAAGTAGATTCTTATTTAGTGTGTACCTTATCAGGAAATGGTCTGGTCATAAATTGTAATGTTAGGTTACATACTGCCGTCTAACCTTATACCTGTACAGAATTTCAGATGCACTGATCCTTTTAATTTTAAAATATTTTAGTGTCTGGATTTTAGCTAATTTAATAATTATATTTATGATCTTAATTGCGATAAAGCTCAAGTATGATTATATTCTAATGATTTACTCGCCCTGCTACATGGTAAACTTAATCAATTGTTGGACTATGGTTATGTATATATGTGCCTGTTATTTATTCTCTGTATTTTTGCTTTTATGGCTATAAAACCGAAATAAAGTTTAAACAAACAAACAAACAAACAAATTACAATACAATTTAATGTGCACCCCACACATTTATGATTTTCAGGGATTCACACAAGTTCCCAGGACTATCCCTGGAACCCTATGACAGCTGATCGTGCACATATCTGCTCTTCCAAAAACTCATTTTTCCTCCTTGCGGTGAAAATCCTTCCTCTACACTACATCCCACCAATTTCAGGAGTGGGGAGGTCCTTCCCTGTCCCACCCAAATTAACGTATGTACTTTTCAGGAGTAGATTCCTTTTTCAGTGTAAGAGACCTTGAAGGAGTCTGTGAATATCCACATGTATATACGTATGTTTATGGATGTGTGTGTGCGTACTCTCAGGACATTCCACCCATGTAACCCCCACACATCACCCGGTGGGTAGATTTATACACAATTCAACCTTGGTGTATGGGGGTCAAACCAACTTTTGAGAATTCCAAAAGTGTTTTTCTTCTCATCAAAAGTCTCTTTGTGTTTATGGTTTAAAGGTTTTTTTTTTAGTTAAATAAATAAAAGCTTTATTAAATTAAGTTGCATAAGTACAGAGTTTCCTTGTAAAGTAAAAAATCCATGTTTGTGTGAAAAAATAATGCCTTAAGAAAATCAAAGAAAGAACTATGAGTTAAGAAATAATGCAAGATATACTGTAAACCAAATACAACAATATTCCAACTCTGTACCTATAAAGAATGCCTTTTATTAGGTATGTTTTTTAGCTCTTTGTGTTTAAACATACGTATATAAAAAGCTTTGTGAATCTTCCCTTTGTATATTGAGATTCGTGCACGTCCATCTGGAGTCCATTCATTGGCCTCCATTACAGCTCCCATGCTTTGTTCATAAATAGCACCTTTTCTGAGATACCTTTAGAGTAACAGCTATAAAACCCTCCACTGAGATGATGTTATAATAGCACACATACAATAGTTGTTTTTACAATCGCCCATATTGTATGGAAAACAACCATTCTACCATAACCATCAGTTTGGCATGCCTGGAATATAATCAGTGCCTAATTATGCTGGTGGTGAGACTAACACACATTTTTGGGACCATAACCTATGTTCCCAGTCAGACTTTGACCCAGAACATGAAACTGAAAGGCAGAAAAGGGATAAAGAAGAAGGAAGAAAAAGATAGGGAAAAATTGACAAAGGGAGAAAGCAGCGATGAAAAAGAACCTGCAAGAGTGACATAAAGAGACAAGAAGAGAAGGGTGGTGGTTGAAAGAGACATGAGGGGGATTCAAGACTAGGCTATCTTGCTGTTTAGCAACCCTGGCATTCGGCAACACGGAGCACTCTCATAAGGGAAACTTTTGGTCCCCTGCAATTATTTTTCTTTTTTTAACAAGTTAAGTACAGAATGGAATCCAAGATGGGGATATTAGATTCCCCGACTTGCCCACAGGGATGCGGTCACGTCGGTACCTACATATATCAGTGGTGGGAGTGTCCGATCCTTCAAGGGTACTGGGAGAAGGTTATATCGGATATGTCCCGGATAAGTAAGGCACCTATTGAAGTCTCCCCTCGGCTCTGTCTTTTAAATATCTGGGAAGCCACGGACCTGTCCCGATCAGAGAGGTTGTGGGTTTCTTTGGGCTGTACGGTTGCGAAACGTGATATAGCAAGAACATGGAAGGGAGGAGTTCCACTACGACACACTGACTGGGAGTCCGAAATGGACTGTTGTATGCAAGCAGAGAGGGTAATTTACGAAAGTAGGGACTACCCGCATAAATGGACAAGAATCTGTGGCCCATGGAATGAAAGTAGGAGCTCGCTCTATACCCCTTTCGCCGATTCCCCCTCAGCGCTGATTGGATAACGAAAACTTTGATGTGTGAATACAAAGGAAACTACAAAACATGTGATTGCACCATGGACCCTGTGATGAGTTTTATCTTGATTGTACTACCTTATAATGACCACCTGGGAAGGTTGATTACTGCACCGCACTGCATTTGTTTATTGTGTGTCCGTATGTTATTTCTTTAATAAAAAAGATTTATTAAAAAAAAGTACAGAATGGAATCCTACTATATAAATCACACAACAATGGAAGCGGTAGGGGAGTGGATCCCTTACCAAACGTGCAGTCAAAACACGGTTAAACCATGTTCATCAATGGTTGAATATGTACAAATGGCAGGTAGATATTGTTTGTCCTTTTACTTATAATCAAGGATGCGACTCAACCAGGAAACGGGAAGGTCAGAGTTTTATCATGTGTATGAAGATTCAAAGGTGGACATTAATGTCCTACTGAGCAGAGGCATGTCTGGGCTGTCACCAGGCAGGACATCCTGCGAGGAGTGTTCCAAAGGTGCAAGCCACTTCAAACAGAGCGATAAACTGTAACAAACAAAATTTCCAAATATTTAAGATGGATCTTGATTTGGGCATTTCTACGACAGAAACATTACTCCAGTTCTTAATTTGTGGGCATCAGGACTTAAGGCCTAATTTGGATATCGGTGACAGGTTACTCCACCACAATGGTGACGGATATCCCGTACGCCAATATATAACTCCCATAGGATGTAAAGGGGTTTATATTTCGGGGATGGGATAGCCATCACTGTTGTGACGGAGTAACCCGTCCGCCAAGATCAAAATCAGGTCCTTAGTTTTTATCTTCAGATTTTAACCCAAATACAGGAAGGTGTGTAAGGAAGAAAGATGAAGGAAGAAAAACATATGAAAACAGTGACAAAGATATAAGGCAGAGATGAGAAAGAACCTGCAGGAGTGCGATGAGGACACAGGAAGAGTTGGGTGGTAGAAGAAAGACACATGAGTAGTCAAGAATAGCTGTTCTTTGTATTCGGCAATCAGGGCATTCAACAGAGACAGACAGTGTCTGGAACACATTCACCTGGAGGAATAATGCATTGCAAACTAACTACATCCCACATAGGCCCAATGGAAATACAGCATGCTTCTAACCTTGCACACCCTCACGGCATAGCGTGCACCCCGTTGGACTATGTACTTTGCACTTGCAAAGGGTATGAATCCCTGGAGGCATACTACTGAGATTACAACAGCAAGTATGCAGAAGCAAAGCAAAGCAACCCTGCATGCTAAACACAAAGGTAGCAATCTATCGTTCCCGAAGCATGACAATTGTACAAGAAAGCTGTGCACCAGCAGCCAGCGATAAACTAGGAAAAAAAGCTAACGCATGCTACAATTTCCTTTAAGAGGCAGCTCCAAGGCTTTGAGTGGAATGAAATAAGTGTGTGTGAGGGATTTGGTAAAAGGGGTGTGGCCTATGAAATTAAGGGGTGGCTTAAACATGTAAGCTACATTTCTTTGATTCCCATAGTGTGCCACTCGACTGGTATTTTGGTGCCTTTGAGCTTTCTGTTGTTGCACCCAGATATACAACAGAACACCAGACACACCTAAGTCCAGACAGAACAACTGGCTTTGCCAATCGTTGTTGGTTGTTTAGGATAAACGAGTATGAACAATGACTTTGTTGTAAATAGTTAATATTGAAAATATTTCAATTCTGAAATTGTAAAACTGTGACTCAAACATTACTGTTGCTTGTTAGAGGGGTAGTGGTCTTCAGAGTGATTCAATCAGTCCCATTACATTTACCCTGTTAGGCATGTACACTGTTTTTCTGTCCTTTCTCGCCCATCTTCATATCTTACACCTCATATCTTTCCTCTTCAGTACCTTTTTTTCACTCTCATGAATGCACTAACATTTCCTTCACTTGTAATTGCATTTAGATAGCGCTTACTACCCCTGGCGCGGCGTCAAAGCGCTTTCCAGCGATTAGCCCGCTACTCCGGAACCCAAAAGGATTAGTGGTGAATTAGTGTAGGAACATATGAATTAATTTGAGGAGTGGACATGTGAGTCTGTTAGTTGGATTGAGAAGGATAATAGGGGAATAGAAGGGGGAAGAGCTTAGAAAGTGTTTATTGGGAGATCATAGTAGTAGAAGGAGGTTTGAGATGAGTAAAGGAGAGATGGACTAATCTCCAGAAATGGATTAGGGAGGTCCTAGTAGTAAAATGATGTATCAGATTAGTCTAAGGAGGGATACATGAGGGAAGAATTTAGAAAGAGTTGTTTGAGAGTTTTAGCAGTAAAATGAGACCTGGAGTGATGCAAGGCATGATAGAGGAGGGAAGAGTCTAGAAAGGGCTATTTTGGAAATCATAGTAGTGAAATGAGTCAGAGAGTGGAGGTCGAGGATATACAGAGAGAGGTATAGGGTGAAACATACATTAGAGAGACCGAAATGTGTTTTTTTTTTAGCAGTAGGAGTAAAGTAATAGATACAAAAGTACATGGAAGGTATACATGTATAAGGAAGGTAAGATATCAAGATTTTAATTGTATTTAATAAACTCAGACTTTCAAGCGTTGCTGAATTTTAAGCTAATTTATTTGTGTGTGATTTTTTTTCTTTTTTATAATTCCATGGTGAAGCAATTATTGATAAATAGTTATGATATAATTGACACATTGTGATAGATAGATAAATGGAAAACCATAAGTTTCTCATCAAATAACTTATATGAAAGATATGCAGTGACCTATATACATGTTATAAGTAACAACAAGAATACCAGTACTGATATTAGACTTTCAATCCACTTTTTTTATGTGTGGGAACATTTTGAAAAGCAACAAAATGAACAACGACCACTTTTTCAGTCGATTTAATCAATCAATTTTGGATATTTTTCTTTATATTCACCATGTAATCATGGTGTATTTACACGACTTAATTTGAACAAATAGCACAAATTGATAACTGTACATATATAGACAAACTTATTTTATCCTCCTTATTTACATACTGCATTCATTTCAAAACATTCATATCTACATTCACTCCCATACCAAACTGGACAGTCCAGAAACAAACATACACACAACTGACAAATTCAATAATCACTTCAAAGACATAAATTTGGATAGGGCCATAGAGCAGTGTTAAACTCCGTAAACACAATATAGTATTCTTTCAAGTAATTCTTGGAGTCCTTTAGGCCAAAGGTCTAGGGTCGACGCGTTTCAAGCCCCTTCTACAACCGGGGCTATCATCAGGACCTGGGAGCTGAAAACAGAAAACAAGGGGGGTCTTACTAGACTGTCTCCTCCTCTATTTTGCAACAGCGTTATTCATATTCGAAAATACCTGTGATTGGTGCTCAATGAGTCATCCACAAGACCTCTTGATGTCTATGATCTAAAAAACGATGTAAACCAAAAAATCCAATTTCAACTACACCATATTAAATACTCAAGGGTAGAAAACGCCCATTCATACTAGTGGCATTCATCTTGTATGCTTACGTGCAGCAATGACGAAGTGGGTTTAATCTGAAAAGTGAAAGGAAGAGTGTGAGCCACGTAGTGTCAATGGACTCTACTTTCTTTTAAAAGTAAGACAAAGCTTCTCTGCATTGCTTGCTTGAAGTTTTTCAAAAAACATTTTGCCTAGGCAAGCGAGAGTTGTAGAGCTGCTTCTGATGGCAAATAACGTGCTTTGATTGAAATAAAAGCGATAAACGCGCACAGCGTTCAAAGTTTGTTCAGGTCCGTTAAGCGGGAGCGCATTGGGCGGGACAGGGAGGTTTTTTAGATCATAGACATCAAGAGGTCTTGTGGATGACTCATTGAGCACCAATCACAGGTATTTTCGAATATGAATAACGCTGTTGCAAAATAGAGGAGGAGACAGTCTAGTAAGACCCCCCTTGTTTTCTGTTTTCAGCTCCCAGGTCCTGATGATAGCCCCGGTTGTAGAAGGGGCTTGAAACGCGTCGACCCTAGACCTTTGGCCTAAAGGACTCCAAGAATTACTTGAAAGAATACTATATTGTGTTTACGGAGTTTAACACTGCTCTATGGCCCTATCCAAATTTATGTCTTTGAAGTGATTATTGAATTTGTCAGTTGTGTGTATGTTTGTTTCTGGACTGTCCAGTTTGGTATGGGAGTGAATGTAGATATGAATGTTTTGAAATGAATGCAGTATGTAAATAAGGAGGATAAAATAAGTTTGTCTATATATGTACAGTTATCAATTTGTGCTATTTGTTCAAATTAAGTCGTGTAAATACACCATGATTACATGGTGAATATAAAGAAAAATATCCAAAATTGATTGATTAAATCGACTGAAAAAGTGGTCGTTGTTCATTTTGTTGCTTTTCAAAATGTTCCCACACATAAAAAAAGTGGATTGAAAGTCTAATATCAGTACTGGTATTCTTGTTGTTACTTATGATATGAGGCGTGGCCTTACTGATTGAAGCCTAAACCCTGTTTATGTTCTATATACATGTTAAGCATAGAATAATATAATCAGAAGCTATATGTACATTTGTTTATCAGACCTAAAGAATATGTATATATTTATAAACATAATTATTATACATATTTATACAAAGAAATACACATATCTAGAGACAAACATATAATCAAATTAAATTAAATGCTTATATACACCGGGATATGCTGTACATTTGTGTTTGAGTATGTTGGTTATGTAGGGAAGAGGCAACTTTTGAGTAATCTTCTGAAGATAAGATAGTTATTCGTGGATCTTATGTTTGGGGGTAATTAATTGTATAGTTTGGCAGTTTGAACAGAGAAGGATGTGCCACCTATGGGTTTTTTCTTGTATGGTGGGATTTTGAGGCGAGGTGCCAATCTGAACCGGAGGTTACTTTGCTGAATATATTTGGTGATTTTGTTCCTGATGAAAAGCGGCCCTATTCCATGTATTGCTTTGTGGGTGTTACAAAGCAAAAAGAGAGCAGGAACAACAGTACCTGCAGTATGCTGTGATTAAAGTGTTTTCCTCACGGCACCGTCTATCTGTCCGAACAACAGAAAAACCATGGGGGGTGGCCCAGCCCAGTCTCCTCTGGGCCCCGAGGAGTGTGGACAGGCCTGCCATTGGCCCGGGCTTCATCCAGGCACGTCCTGTGTAGCGGGGGTAGAGGAAGCGCTTGAAGCGAGGTTGCCAAGCCTCCCCCCTCAGCAGCTGTGACTGTTTCGGACTGGTGCACCCTGGGACAAGGAGTCCCATCAGGATGTTGCAGGAGAGAGAATTTACAAAATAAGTACTGGGTGGGGTGAAATTTGCATGGACTTAAATAAAATGTCTATATCGAACGAAGATGCATCTTGCAAGTTTTCTGTCTGCTATGCTCCTTATTGGTATAATGTGATACCTTTGGGGCAACAGTATGATAACCTCTCCTACATAGAATGTGTATTTCAGCTGATGAAATGAGCTGTGTTATGTTTGAACTGTTTAAGATAAAAAATAAATGAATAAAAAGAGGAAGCAGGAGGAGAAGCATACGTTTTAGTGGTGTGTTTACAACGTCACTTCCTGCTATCTAACCTCAATCATACTCTTAGTTCAATTGTCTGAGTGGAAATTGTTTTACCTTGAAGCTCTATCCCAGGGTGTGTGTAGTTCTGTCTTGCAACTCTCTAAAATAAATTGTCTTGTAAATCATTTACTGCCAAAATTTCAAGAACGAATTTATTTAGACATCCTTTAGAATACAAATGACTTCCAAATTTTTTTAGAAAAGGAATAGTATCACTTACTGATACAAAAACTTAAAAGAACTCTGGAAAGGATCACAGAAGATCAGTATTCTGGAAAGATATTCAACATAAACATTGTGGTTCTTAAAAAGGGGAGAAGTTGGGGGTTACACGTGAGTAGAGGGCGTCCACCCACTATTTTCACAGGTTGGACGCCGTCCACTCAGCCTAAAAGTTGGGCTCCACTACAATATGCTGAACTCGTCCCTGTGTAATTTTTGGATACCAGGAAACATTCAGCAAGATGCACGTTGTCTGTTTTCCTTTCTGGAAAGAAATCTGCACGCCGCAAGGAGCTTTTGTTATTTTAATTTCAAGCTGGGCGCAAAACAAAGGCCGACGTTAAGGGGCCGTCAGCCTCCTTTTTTTGGAGTATCCTGGCTAGGAGCTACCTGGAACCTCACACCTAAATGCAAATGCAATGAGGGGAAACAAAGGCACCCAGCTCATCACAACAAAGGTACTTAAGAGAGGCAAGCTTTTGATTTTGTTCAGTCCCTATATATAGCTGATATGCATGCACAGTAAGAATGGCAGATGTATTGGTCTGTCATAATATTTACACAAATAATATTTTAAAAGTCACTATTTTTTTATATTGCTACTCATCCCAATGCAGAGTGTCAGGGCACCTTTCATCAGACATACACATTATACATTGCCAATGAATCATAGAAGTGTGTAAATCAATGTACAGGATGTGGTACATAAGACAGTGAGGGTTACAAGGTGTAGGAGTTACATGTCCTTCATAGTTCACAGTGCTATATTTGAAGAATTACAACTTATAAACTGCAAGTAGCAAAAGGATCTCTATGTTAAAACCAGTAACCCACTTACCTATCTAAATACAAATAAAAACTGTGTTTTACATGTTAGATGATGTGATTTGCAGGAGACACATTAATCCTCTACGCTACTTTTATTCAAAACTGGGACTAGTCAAAACACAGATTTCTCCAGCAAATGTGTTAACCTCCAGAGTTATCTTAGCATGGTTTTATTTCAGAGATTTACTGGGTACATAAAAATCTCCACAGCAGGTGCCTTAATCCAGTAAGATCATTTAAAATGCAGACTTTGCAACAAATTAAGCAGCACAGATTTATTGTCTTGTTTCTCCTTGCTGGTAATTTCTTTGTGGCAGAGTTTTAAAAAACATAAATATAGAAGTTAAGGCCCAGATATTCTATGGGGTTGTGTCACTTTTTTGGCACAACCACGATGCAAAATCTAATTTGTTAAATCTCATAATGTGCTCAAATGTACTCATGATAGATCTGCTATTTTCATTGGTCTACATTTAAATGATTTATTTTAAACATTTAAGAGTGGGGATAGTAAATCAAATCCTTTCAGAGTCCAACATTTTCCAGGAAGAAAATGATCTCTGAAAAGCATTTAGTTTCACTGGACGCCTTTCTAATTGTGCAGTGTGGTATCTCAATAATTTCCTTAATCACCCACCATCCCAGTACCATAAGAGACAGGCAGTATTTACATCTATTTTATTATTCCATTGGAGATATAGATGAGTAAATGTAACGCTGCAAAACATCTCAGGATCTCTATAAGCCCTTGGCAGAGGTGATCGCTGCAATTCCAAACGCAAACACACCATACACAGGTCCAGATAAGCCAGGAGACAATTCAGGTCCTCAGAACAATATTAGTTCCACCTAGGGCACATTCTCTACTGAATACAGTTCAAGCACATCTGTCTGTAAAGCACCATAATCTTGGTTATACGGAGCACTCAACCCAAACACAATCCCATTCTCTTGGCCCGATTAATGAGGTGCATATTGTGATCTTGCATAGGGAGTGAAACATCTTTGAATTAAGTTTGATCTGGGATTTTCCTTATTTTAGATCTGACTACAAACAGGTTTATCTGCCTTAAAACCCCATGTCATCAGTTCTTCAACAAAGTTCAAAAAGAAATACACAGAGTGGCATTAGTCCTCTGCAGCTTCTGACTTTTGTGTGTTTCTCTTGATTTGTCATTGCTTTGATGTGCTGTTCATCAAGACTGTGGCATTTTGTGGAGAGTTGCATTAACCTATTTGTGTTCTCATTAGATTTTCATGCTACGGCATCAAATTGCGTCAGGATTCCTTTTCATCAGTCACATGGGATCCGGTGTAGGGAAACTCAGGGATGGAAACTTTGGAAACCAGGGCAATGGAAACTGTAAATACGCAAACAGTAGGCTGCTAATCTTGGTACTGCCATAGAGGTTTCAAGACACATCCAGGGCAGAAAGGGTAGAGCCAGTACGTTTAGGACCAACCAACCTGGAGAAGATAGCTGTTATTTGGTCATTGGTTGCTGTGGCTTTCTAGGGCATACTTGTTCACACATGTAATAGATCTCCTTTCATTTGTTGTTTTTTCCCTTTCAGTTCCCTTGTGTTCTTAGGTTCCCTTCCTCTCCCTATTGTTTGTGTAGCTGTCTGTGATGCCTCCAGGTATCTTCTCTCACTTGTTAGCTTCCTCAGCTCTTTCCTGGCTTGGATTTGTGGTGTCATCCAGGGACCTCCTTCCGTTTTTTTATTGATTCGTAACACCAACATCCACCATCAAAACTGGTAAGCCTGAGTCTTGCTTGTACTACTGCTATGTCCCATCACACAGTACCCCATACTCATCTACTCTTTCTCACTTAATAACAGCACCTTCCCATACTGCTACCAGCAAGGTCTTTGATATTGCTCCTGACTCATGCAGAGTCCAGCTTGAGAGTAAACTGCATCCAGCGGTTCTCTCTCTCTCTAGATTGCTACCCCAAAAGAGTAGTCTCCATTATTGTTTGTGACATACATACATTAATTCAACAAGGATAATGCTCTAATTTAGTAGGTTGGGATGCACATAGGAGAGCTACTTACAGGTAGCTGGAGAGCTACCACTAGCTCACAATCTACTTGTTCGAGAAGCCTGTTATACAAAATGCAACATTACTAGTAATAAAACAAAAGCGCAAAGTCCTACTTAGGGTTAGCAGAAGTTTCTTCAGAATTTGACAGCAAGTTCTTGCAAGGAAGTTTGTATAATGCTTCCATGGGCAAGCTCCCCTGGGACAGCCAGGTTCATCCCAGCATCCCCGAGGCAGCAGACTTAGATATTTGCTTACACCTAGAGGTGGGTGAACTATTTAAACATTGATCCCAGATTAATGTGGCAAGGTTAAGTTTTAGCGCAAACGTGGAGTATTCCCAACTTAATCTCAACTGGTATGGCGCAAGGGAAGAGAGCGGCCGCAAGCACTCTCGAATCAATGACGAGACCTCAATATCTTTAGAAAAATGCAACCCCTGAGCAACCAATATGTTCAAAAGTTATAGTCTATGAGTCCGAAGCCAACATGTGTTTCATCAGTTAGGTACATTAACCTCTGACTTCAACAGGGCTGTTGTAATCTCACTAATTCTAAATCATACTTTTGTGTAATTAGCCACAAGTTCTTCCGTAAATCTGTCTCCCGGTCTGGTCACTCAATGAAGAGTACTTCATTCGTGCTCGTGTATCAGACGAAACACGTGTTGGCTTTGGAGGTTACCTGAGTGACTACAAACTATGTCAAGAACACCAAATTAAATGTGAAGAAGAAAGAAAAGAATAAAAAAAGAACGAAGAAATCTTGTTTGTACTCATATACTATAACTTTTGAACAAATTGGTTGCTCAGGGGTTGCACTCATGAAAACATCGAGCCAGATGGCTTTGATTTGGCCCAGTTTGAGGTCATCTTAGACACTTGAGCCCAGGGTCAACTTTAGGGTGGTGTCACCGGTGCGCCCACAGCTGGTGCTAAGCTAGAGGGCGCTGTGATTAAAAATAACTTATGGGTTTAAAAGCATTGTGCTGCAGAGTTCCTTGTGTTTCCAGCAGTTTTCAAGCAACAATAAAAACATCAAGATAACTCTGG
This sequence comes from Triturus cristatus, assembly GCF_964204655.1. Lineage (NCBI taxonomy): Eukaryota > Metazoa > Chordata > Amphibia > Caudata > Salamandridae > Triturus > Triturus cristatus. The sequence goes on along the minus strand of NC_140586.1, from coordinate 356,801,181 downwards.
TAATTAATGTACCTCCAGGAGAGATTTGAGTTTTGTCTAGTGGCAGTTTTGACTCATCATAAAGTAGGGCAGAGGGTTAAAGTGCCTACTGCAAACATCGTGTACCATGCAGATAACACAATGGTATTTTATGTGGATAACTCAGTGGGTTAGAGATACTTTTGTTACTTACAGTTCATAAGTTACTATCTTAATATTGAACAGTAATACATAAACTGTCATCAAAGAGCATAGTATAGGTTAGAACGCTATGTGTTTTGTAAGTCTTTCATTATCCTAATGTTGTAGAAATAAATTGTTATTAGTAAATCCAACCCCAACCGCTGTGTTATGTTTTAAATCCTGAGTTTGTACTTCCCCAAGCAAAGCAACATTAAAAAATGCCTACCAGTATGGATGGCATGACTCCTACACCTTGTAGTCCTCATTGTCTTATTCATTCTCTCTGTATAATGTGTGTGTGATGTAAAGTGCTCCGACACCCCACATTGCAATGAGTAGCGCTATAAAACAATGTAAGAGAGGGGCATGGGGAGACCAGGGTAACTTTTGGAGGGTGTTAGGGATAGATTCCGCTCAAGCCCAAAATGAGCCCAGCCTTCATGTCGCTTCTGCCTGCCATCCAATGCTCTCACCTCATGCACCAGAAATTAAAAACAAAGCATTAACTTTTGCTGTAAAACAAGAGAAAGAAGCTGCTGAATTGCACAGAGTGAAAATCTGGGATCAATCCCAACTTCTCCACTTGACCAAATTGTGTGATGCTGGACAAGTACTTTTTCTTGTGTTTGAATTAGTGGTCTATAATGATGCTCCATGTATAATAAGAATTGAAGCCATGTATACATAATAACCCACTTGCTTCCTAGTACACTAATAGCATTGTCTTTAGGGAGTGGGGGCATGAATGTTTCTAAGTTAAGGCTTGGATACTATCACTTTTAAAAATGCCTCTCAATGCAGTGATGTAATTTAACATGTCTTGAGAGACATGATATGTGAGGTAATAAGCAATGCATAGTGGGCACACGTTATAGTTAGCACACTGAACTATTACTGGTGCATTTCAGTGTTTGTTTTGTTTTTAAGCATTTGTTTTTAACTCATTTCAACATCTAACTATGGTGTTACTTTAACCTTTGGTTTTCAAATTAATTTTTACGGGTTTGTTTAACATAAGCTAAGATCTTATTACCATACCTAACTATAACATCACTTTAACCTTTGTTTGTTAAATTGAATTCCTGGGGTTTTTAATGTTAGGAAAGATCATATTACCATACCTACCTATAAGGTCTATTTAGGCTTTGTTTTTTTCAAACCTTTGTTTGTTTCAGTGAATTTCTAGTTTTTTATTATTTAAGATATTCAGCCAACACCTCCACTGCGCACAGCCTTCTGCCATTTACAATCAGGGGTTGGCACAGGTCCACCCCCTGCCAGTGGCCGAACCACCACAGCCTTCGCTCTGTGGTCAACCTGCTGCTCCTGCTCACTTCCTGCTTGCCCTCCACTCTCCATCTGCGTGCCCCTGCCCCCATCTCCTGCCCTCCTTGGTCAGCTTGCTGCCTCGGCCCTCCTCCTACCGGCGCTCTGTTCTCTGCCTGTGTGTCACAGCCACTCCTGTCTGCCCTAAATGGAAAGCTTGCTGCCACTGTACCCCTCCCTACTGCCCTCTGTTCTCAATGTGTGTTCTCCTGCCCCTCATGCCTGCCTCCATGGTCCATTGTGCTGCCTCTGCCTGCCTTCCCTCCATTTTCAGCTTGCTATCCCTGGACCTGCCCACACCCAAGCCCGTCATTCTCAAGGTGCATGCGCCTGCCTCTCCATCCAACCCTATTTTGTAAAGAGCAAACATATCACCCCCTTAAGGGTTTCAAGGCATTGGAGGCCGTCAGGGAGATTAAGTGAGCTATTGACCAGAGTCACATGATGCTGAGCTGAGCTGCTGCTGGTGCCGGTAATCGAACCAAGAGCCCCGCGCTCCAGAGTCAGCCACTCTGGCCGCTGCACCACACCTCTTCCTCAATGGGCCATTATGCTGACCCTGCCCGCTCACTGTGTTCAGATTGCTGGTCCTGCCCCCTTTCTGCCTGCCCTCCATTCATCATCTGTATGTCCCTGCCCCATCCTGTCATCCCTCTGTGGACAGCCCATGCAGGCCTTATCTCTTTGGTCAGCTTACTGCCCCTGCAGTCCTTACCTCTTTGGTCAGCTTGTTGTCCCTGCCCCTTGCTCCCTGCCCTCTGTTGTGCAAATCTGTCCCTTCCCCCTTCCTCCTGCCCTGTGTGATCTTTTGTACCACCAGCTAGCTGGCCCTGCCCCCCTCCCATTGCCCTCCATTGTCTCAGTCTATGCCTCTCCCCCCTCACTCCAGAGCTACGTGAGTCTTTGTGCTGCCTCTGCCCCTCAATAATGCCCTGTATGGTTAGCTTGCTGCCCTTGCCCTACTCCCTCCTGCCCTCCGTTGTCTGTGTGCATACCCCTACCCCATTCCCCTTCTGCCCTCCATGGTCCATTTAGCTGCAGTTGCCCTCTCCCCCGTTGTGCTGCTTCTGCCCCTCCCACCTGTCCAGAATGGTCAGGTGGAGGGTGATGTGGGTTAGTCGAGAAAGGCCAAGGATCAGTCTTGCGGGGGTTTTCTCTATGGTCTGAAGTCTCTGTAGGAGGTGTGCCAGAATTCCAAAGTAGATGGCGTTGCTGTAGTCCAGTCGGCTGGTGATGAGGGCCTGTGTCACTGTGCATCTCGTCTGCAGGGGTAACCATCTGAAGTTCTTACATAGCATGCGAAGAGGGAGGACAGCGTAGATCTGTGATTTCATGGCGAGCTTGTTGTCAATGATGATTCTGAGGTTTCCGGTGGGGTCAGAGGGAGTGGGTCCTAGGTCTGATGGTCACCAGGATTCATTCCAGGTGTTGCTGCTGTTGCCAAAGATCAGGACTTCCGTCTTGCCAGAGACTGGCAGTTGACAGCGCTTGCACTTTAGCTGGATCGGGTATCATGTCCCCATCAGAAAAGATATGGCAAAATAATTTTAACTTTGTCTTATGGCACTCACATTTCTTGGCCTTCAAAGTTAAACCGGTATCAGTGAGCAGCTGACACATGTGCATAGTTTGTTGTGCTCCTTCTGTGTAACTCCAAAAACCAATATGTCTTCACTATATTTGAAAGCATTTATGACAAGCTGTATGATACATCAAATGACATCTTGGAATAGCTCTACAGCTGCTGACACACCGAAATGTGGTCTTTTGTAACGGAACAGACCAGCATGTGTAGAAAAGGTTTTAATGCACCTGCAATTCTCCTCGAGTTCCAACTGATTATACCCTTTAATACCTTTACACTATTGAACTATGTTTTCCTGTCAGCAATGTAAAGACCTAGAGGTCGCTCTCGTTTGATTGCCTTGTTTACTTGACCCACATCCTCGCAGATGCATACAGCTCCTTCACTGTCCTTTTTGGGTACTACCACTCTGGGAGAATCCCATCGATTTGGACCAGTAGAAATCTGAATGATATTGTGTTTGAGTAAGGAATCAAGTTCTTTTTCAACAGCTTCCTGTAAGTGAAAGGCAATTGATCTGTGTTTTTGAGCAATAGCACGGACATCCTCATTAATGTGTAATTGGACTTTCATAGTCTTGAGTTTCCCAACCCATGAAAAAACAAAGGGAACTGACTTACTATTTTGTGATGAGCATTCGTGTTATAGTTCATGCATATCAGTCCCATATCAGCAGCTGTGCTGAAGCTAAGTAAACAGGTGCTTGACATAGTACCTTGAAGTGTATAAATGGGTGCTTGTACTTTCTTATTCTTCATCATTGTCTACAAATGAACCTTGACTTTTTCGTGGCATTGATGCAGCCCTCGTATACACTTTAGTTTTCAATGGCGTAAGTCAGAGCAATGGTGACAGTTTATTATATTTCTCCTCAATCGATAATGAAAGGTATTGAACAATCATTGACTTTTAGTGTGATTTTCTGACAATGTTTGAATGACTTTGGTACTTTGTCATGTCGACTTCTCTCAGATGTGGCCAGTCCAACATGTGCATGCTTCTCTGAGGTAAATAACGAAATGGCACAACCATCTTCTTCACTTTCACTTGACCTTGAGATGGAAGGCCTCAACTGATGTGGTCGCTTGGCCTTATGGGAGTGCGTCAAATGTCGCTTCTGAAATGTCCTGGCAGCCATTTTGTCTTCACGCTATGACGTACTTACTTTTTCCTTCGGCTTGCACACCATCACAAAATGGTTCTCCTTGTCACAGCCTTTGCAGATTTGCCCAATGATGTGATATTACAACACTACACCTCCCACCTTCCTTCCATTGCCCATGTGTTTGCACTTATCCCCTCCCTCTTGCCCTCCATGGTTATTGTGCTCCCACTGCTGCTCCTGCCTGCCGTGCATGATCAGCTTACTGCTCCTGCCCTCTTACCCCTTCCCTCCTTTCTCCATAATGTACCCTGCCCCCTCACAGCTGCCTTTATGGCCCATTGAGCTGCCACTGTCCTGAGTGGTCTTTTGTGCTGCCACTGTCTCCACCGTCCTTGTGTGGCCACCATGCTGCCTCATCACCTCCCCCCTGCCGTCCATTGTCGAAGTCCATACTCCTATCCCCTCCCTCTTGCTATCTGTGGTCCATTGTGTTGGCACTGCCCCTCCCTCCTGCCCTCCATAGTCTGCTGTGCTGCCACTCTCTCTTATGCTTGCACTGCATTATCTATTCAACTGCCATTGCCTCTCCCGCCTTGAGTGGTCAGTTTGTTGTCCCTGCCCCTCCCATCCTCTGTTGGCCAAGTCTGAGCCTCTAGCCCTTCCCTTCAGCCCTCCATGGTGGTTTTCAGGCCCCTGCCCTCTCGCTCCTGGCCTCCATGGTCTGTTGTGCTGCCACTGGTACTCGTGCCTGCCCTGCCTGGTTAGCTTGCCACCCTTGCTCCCGACCCCCACCCTCTATTATCCGTGGTCATGCTACTGTCCCTTCCCTTCCCTTCTGCTCTGCATGTTTTTTTGTGCTGCCACTGTGCCTTCCACCTGCCCTAAGTGGTCATCTAGCTGTCCCTACTTCCTTCCCCTCTTCCCTCCGTGGTGCTGCCACTGCCCTCCCACCTTCCCTGTGTGGTCCATTGTGCCGCCACTACTCCTGCTTGCTATAAATTGTCACCTTGCTGCCCCTGCCACCTTCCTCCTGCCCTCCTGCCCTCTGTTGTCTGAGTCTGTGCCCCTAACCCATCCCTCCTGCCCTCCACAGTCTGTGTCCTACTGCTTCCCCTCCCTCCCTCCATGGTACGTTGTGCTGCCACAGCCTCTCTTCCCTGTTCTGCATGGTTGACTTGCTGCCCTTGCTCCCCTCCTGCCTGCCCTCTATATAGCCTGTTATTCTGCCACTGCCCTTCCCGCCTGCCTGGCATGGTCAGCTTGCGGCTTCTGCCCCTGATCCCTGCCTCCACTGTCTGAGTCCATGCCCCTGCTTCCTCCTTGCACAAAGCATTATAATGAATGTTAACATTCTGTATTTATGACAAAAGTGTAGCACAACTGAAGTCATCTTGATGGAATAAAAACTGCAAAACCTAAAGCAGTGCCTTCGGAAAGTAATAAAAAACAATATTCTCATGGAAATTATCGTTATTGCTCCTCCGGTCTGGGTCAACTCTCTCCCCAGCAGCTCCGCAGTGCTGTCGCCGCTCCGCAACAGCAAGACCTCCTCCTGGTGAGGGCTAGCGCCTGATACCAGATTCCTGCCAGATTCCTGCCTGCCTCAGCGCTCTGCCCTGCACCCATCAGCTTTAATTTAATTTACCCAGCTTGATTATTTTCACCCTGTTAATTTAATTTTATTTTCACTCTAATTTTTGGCCAGTTTCCTGCTGCTGCTGCCCTGTGGCCCCTCCCCCTGGACAGCACCCGCTCCCTGCCCCCAGCACCTCGTCCCGCCCCCTCCCCTATTTAATGGCGTGTCGCCTATGGCAAGCCCGTCTGCACCCGTCCGCAACCCGACAGTGACCAGTGCCAGGGACCCTGCATCTCGAGCCACCCTCCGCTACAGCGCAGCCGCCCTCCTCGCATTCAACCCCGGAAGACTCAGAGACTGCCAACAGGCTACGCCAAACACCACCCATGGCCAGTTCTCCTGCCTCCACAGCCCCAGACCTTCACCACCACCCCGGCCTCCAACACCGCTGAAACCAACAACGGCAACACCCTAAAATGCATCCTCCTCAACGTGCGCTCCGTGCACAAACACGCCGTGGAGATCTGAAATATACTCAACTCTTTCTCGCCCGACATCGCCTTCTTCATGAAGACCTGGACCAATGCCTTCTCCGCCCCCGACATCAACACCGCCATCCTGGACGGATACAAGATCCAGAGGGAGGACCGCCCCAACCAGCAGGGAGGGGGCTTGCCATCACCCACAAGAACACCCTCTGCCTCACCACCTCCAGCGAAACCTTCCCCTCGGCCAAACACTTGCACTTCCAGATCCAGACCAGCCCCAACGCCACGCTCCGGGGAACCCTCATCTACAGACTCCCCAGGCCCTGGGCTCCCTTCGCCTCCACCATTACCTACCTCTGTCTCTGTCTCGGTCGACCTTTCACCTGACGCCACTGCCGGCCCGCCCCCCAGACGCAACAGCCATCCCACCATCTCCACCTGGATGCCGATCACAGCTGAAGACACCACCTCAACCATGAACGGCATCCACTCAGGGTCCCCCACCGACCCCTGCCTCCCACATATCTACCACAGAGCCGCCACCGTCATCGCACCCGAACTACAACGCACCATCAACACCACCTTTGAAACAGGCACCTTCCCAGATGACTGATAACGTGCAGAAGTCAGGCCTCTGCTCAAGAAACCCACAGCTGACCCCACCGACCTCAAGAACAACCGGCCCATCTCGCTCCTCCCCTTCGCGGCCAAAGTTGCAGAGAAAACAGTCAACAGGGAACTGACACGATTCATCGAAGACAATGCCATCCTCGACCCGTCCCAATCCGAATTCCGAAGCAACCACAGCACAGAGACCATCCTACTCGTCGCCACAGACGACATCCACACCCTCCTGGACCAAGGCCACTCCGCAGCCCTCATCCAACTCGACCTATCAGCAGCCTTCGACACCGTCTCCCACCGCACACTCTTCGCCAGACTACACAACGCTGGCATACAAGGAACAGCCCTAGACTGGATCCGATCATTCCTCACCGGAAGAAGCCAAAGAATCAGACTGCTGCCCTTCATCTCCGATCCCACGGATATCACCTGCGGAGTCCCACAGGGATCTTCACTGAGCAAGACCCTCTTCAACATCTACATGGCCCCCCTCGCCGCCATCATCCAACAACACGGCCTCAACATCGTCTCCTACGCTGATGACACTCAGCTCATCCTCTCCCGCACCAAAGACCCCACCACCGCCAGACCCAACTTCCAGAAAGGAATGCAGGAGGTCGCAGTCTGGCTGACCAACAGCTGCCTAAAGCTCTTTGCCGAGAAGACAGAAGTCCTCGTCCTTGGAACCACCCCTTCAGCATGGGACAACGCCTGGTGGCCGACTGCCCTCGGAAGCCCACTGACCCCCTCGAACCATGACAAAAACCTCGGCATCGTACTCGACTCATCCCTCACCATGAACCAACAGGTCAACGCCGTCTCCTCCAGCTGCTTCAACACCCTCCGCATACTCCGCAAGACTTTCAAATGGATCCCCCCTGATTCAAGGAAGACAGTCACTTACGCACTCATCACCAGCAGACTGGACTATGGAAACGCACTATATGCCAGCATAAACAAGTACCTACTCCGAAAACTCTAGACGATAAGAACAGTGCCGTCCGACTCGTCCTCGGCATCCCCCGGCACAAACACATCAGCCAACACCTACGAAGGCTCCACTGGCTCCCCGTGGAGAAAAGAGTCACCTTCAAAATCCTCACCCACGCCTACAAATGCCTACACAACACCGGACCCAAATACTTCAACGACAGAATCAACTTCCAGGTACCCAAAAGAAATGTCCGATTTTCCAACCTCACACTGGCCGAAACCCCATGCATCCACAGAGCAGGCGGAAGATCCTTCTCTCACATTGCGGGCAAAACCTGGAACGAGCACTCGGCAGACATCAGATGCGCCCCCTACCTGAACACCTTCAGGAAGACTCTCAAGACCTGGCTCTTCGGCTAACAGATCTGCGCACCCCCCCTCAGCGCCTTGAGACCCTCACGGGTGAGTAGCGCGCTTAAAATTCCCTGATTGATTGATTGCTTTGAGAGCTAAAATGAGGATTCATTTCTGAGTTCTCCAATAGTGACAATGGGTTTGTAAACTAGTTGCTATTTTTATGTTTTGTATCCAATTGGTCATTTGGTTATTGTTGCACAAGTTACTTAAGCATTTTGCACACTCCTATCATTGGGCTACATTTGGGTGCTAATTAGGCTATATTTTTTTTTTTAAACAATCTTTATTCGATTTTTTCATAGAAGGATCATTGAGGTACAATCTGTATTACACGCAGTACTTATACATATTTCCAGGAATGTTATGCAAGTATCTTAAACTTTCTTACAGCTGGTATCTTGTATTTGTCAATGCACATCAAATAAACCATACGAGCGGTTGACATTACATTAGATATATGCATTGCTAGTTGTCTTATCACGACTACGTGTTATTTCCCCCATCTTCAAGGCTCTGTATGTATGGGGGCAACGCCTCCCGAACAACCCTCTAACTCCCAATCCACCCTAACCCACCCATTCAACGCAAACGCACCACAACTTTCAGTCTGGGGGTTTCAGATCTCCACTCTCCCGTGGAAGATGGGGTGATGGGGAGCGGACGGGGTCCACCCCCCCCCAGCACGGAATGAGGGGAGGATGGTGAGCAGCCGGGGGGGGCCCGGGGGGGGAATCCGATGGTGTCTGACAAGTATAACAGCGGGGGGGAAAGGCTTGTATCATGTCCCACCAGAAAATGGTCTCTGTCAAACTAGAATTTACAATACTCAGTGCCAGGGAACCGGCTCCAGTCACTCCCAAACGCATCCGCCGGTACGTATACTATCTCAGACTGGGGTACTCCGGGGACTATTCCCCACAGCTTCCCCATCCTCCTCTTCCACCTCTCCCCTGAATAGCTCGGTCAGGTGTGCCCATTCTATGGAAATAGGACGCTTTCGCAGTCCTCGACTCTCCTCCCGGTACAACGCCTTTCGTTCCGCTACCGACCACCTCAATACTTCCTCTCCCCAGACCTCCACCCGCGGCGGGGCCCGAGACTTCCAACTCTGGGTGATCAGGCGCTTTGCCAGCATTAAGGCCAGATTGGTAAAACGGCGCAACAGTTTCGCTTTAAGGGGGAGCGGCAGCAGACCCAGTAGGCAAGCTTCTGCTGTGTCCCAGGAGGGGCGCTCAGTAATTATATTTAAAACATGTGTTATCCTGCCCCAGTACCCCCGCAGCGCCGGGCACTGCCACAGCATGTGCAGCAAGTCGGCATCCTGCGCCGGACATCGTGGACAGGACGCGACTGCTGAAGCATACATCCTACCTAGTGTATGGGGTGTAAGGTAAGCCCTATGGAGAACAAACACCTGAATAGTTTTCAATCGACAATTGCGGGACACTTTCTTAGGGTATTCCAACACAGAGGTCCACTCCCTATCGCTAAATGCTCGGGACAAGTCTGTTTCCCACCGCAACCGAAGAGGATCCAAGGAGACCCGGGTATGCTCCACCAGGCCCCGATATAGCCAACGGACCAGGTAGCGGCCATGCCCCATTATATGGAGGGAGCGCAGGAGGTGGAATGTTGAGGGTTCCCGCGGCGTTTCCGGCCATTGTTCCCGAATATACCCGGAGATCGCCGCATGTAGTAGAAATTGAGTGCCAGGTACCCTGTTTGCCCTCACAAAGTCCTCATGGGACAACAGCTCGCCGTCCTGGAAGAATGCGCTTATCGTTTCCACTCCGTGCTGCGACCAAGGCCGCACCTGACCGGCCCTCAGGATCCCCCGCCTCGTGGGGAGTCCACACAGTGGTATGTTGGAAGCATATGGAGATTGGAGTTTGGCATATTTACATGCCCTTCTCCAATACAGCAGCGCTATGTGTAGGAGGGCCGGGGGGTCTAATAGTCTAGGGGCCCCAGGACACAACAATGACTGTAAGGTACCGCGCGCCAATTGGGCCGGGGTGTACCCGATTTCAAACAGGTTTTTCCCAGCCAGCCAATAGGCCAGCCACTGCAGCTGGCCCGCAATACAGTATGCCCTAATGTCGGGCGCCCCCATCCCTCCGGCCCTGCTCGGCAGCCGCAACCTAGCTAATGACATCCTATGCCGCCCCGGGCCCCAGACCAGCGAGGTCAGAAGCGTATCTAACTCTCGAAAAATCCAAGCTGGGTATACCACCGGAATGTTAACAAAATGGTAAAGTAAGCGAGGCAGCATCACCATTTTAGAGATCGTTATCCGTCCCGCGATGGTGAGCGGCAAAGTGTTCCAAAATGCAATTTGGGAACGTATGGAAGAGATCGTACGTACTAGATTGCCTGCTATGACATCGGACATGGAACGATAGATATTAATCCCCAAATACCGAAACGTGACTGGTGCCACTCGTAAGGCCAAGGGTCCAAAGCGGAGCTCCGGGGCCGTCAGCACCCCACTAAAGGAGTAGGCTAATGATTTCAAGGCGTTGATACGTAGCCCGGATATCTCTCCAAATTGGAAAAAGAGGTCCGCCACTGCCCCCAAGTCAGCCTGGAGATCCCGGAAGTACAGCAGCATGTCGTCCGCGTATAGCGAGACTGAATGGAGGCATCCATCCATCTTAATGCCATGGGGTATCATGACCCGCCGAAGGTTTTGTGCTAACGGTTCCAGCGCCAGTACGAACAAAATAGGAGATAACGGGCAACCCTGGCGAGTGCCCCGAAAGATGGGATATGCAGAAGAGATAGTCGAGCCCGTCTTTGCCCGGGCCGTAGGGGCGGTGTAGAGCAGCCGAATCCAGGCACACAGCTCTGGGGGAATGCCCATCTTTGCCAATACGTCCAGCATATAAGCCCAACTAAGAGTATCGAAGGCCTGCGATATGTCTAAGGATAAGCACCCCGCCCCCACCGGCCGGGGCCCAGACGCATGCAAGATGGCGTGAAATCGTCGTAGATTCAGGGAGGTACTGCGCCGCTGGACAAACCCACACTGATCCGTGTGGATCAACTGCGGCAGGAGTGGAAGGAGGCGGCTAGCAAGGAGCTTACTGAGGATTTTGTATTCTGTGTTAAGGATCGATAACGGCCGGTAGGATGACATATCCAAGGGATCTTTATCTGGTTTCAAGAGGGAGGTAACGACTGCCTCTCGAGTGGTAGGGGGGAGCCTCCCCTCTGCGAGTGCAGTCGTGTAGAGCTGCAATAATTTGGGGATCAACTGAGGAGAGAAAGTGGAATAAAATTCGATGGGCAGTCCGTCAGAACCGGGGGTCTTTCCGTGTGCCAAGGACTTAATAGCTACTTTAATCTCTGCCGAAGTAATCGGGGCTTTTAAGTCGTGAATTTCCGCTGCAGTCAGCTCTGTGAGATTTGCCTGTGTCAGGAAGTCTGACACGGCCTCTGTACTGGGCGCTGGATGTGCGCCATAAAGTGCCTCGTAGTGAGCCCGGAAAGCCGAATTTATGCCCAACTGAGTCTGGACTTGTCCGTGTTGTGCGGTGTTAATCACCAGGATGGGAGTAGGGCAGGTCGGGGGGGCAATCAGCCGTGCCAGTAAGGGGCCTGCCCTATCCGCCTCTGAGTGCGTACGCTGGGTGTATGCTCTGTGGTCCAATAAGCGGAGCCGCTCCAGGGCCTCCGCATACCTTATTCTGGTCTCCTGCAAGGATTCTGCCGCCCGCTCTTCCCTCTGGGCCTCTACCTCTTGCCTCTGGAGCACCTCCTCCAGCTCCGCTAGGTCCCGGACTACACTACTACGGGCCCCCACCAAAGAACTTAGGGACACCCCTCTCATAGCCACTTTGAAGGCTTCCCACTCTATGGAGCGGGACGAGGCAGTGCCTTAGTTGACAGTAAAGTAAGTATCTATAGCCCTCTGTAGGGTATCACGGAAAACCTGGTCCTCTAACTGAAGGGGCTGCATCCTCCAAGTCGGTATTGGTGCCGGGGAACGCCCCCACTGCAGGCCCAACTCGATAGGGTTATGGTCCGACAGGGTTTTGCCCAAATAAGTGCAATGGGAGATCGCGAAGGACAATGACGGCGAGCCCAAGAAGTAATCCAGCCGGGTATGCAATCGGTGGGGATAAGAATAAAAGGAGTACTCTCTGTCAGTCGGGTGCTGCGTTCTCCAGAGATCTATCAAATTCCAACCTCGTGTCCACTGACCCAAGGCCGCAGCCCTAGTCTGAGCCGCAGTCCCCGCCAGAGGAGGGTGAGATCGATCTAATTCAACATCGAACACAGCATTCAAGTCGCCACCTAGCAACCATGGACAATCACTCCAGTCCGACAAGGCCACAGACACTCGGGAGAGAAATTGGGCATGTTCTACATTAGGGGCGTACAAAGAGCCCAGCACTACAGGTGAACCATCCAATAGGCCCCGTAACAGCACATACCTACCCAAATCATCAATCCGGCTCTCTTGTAACGAAAAGGGGACCCCCGCACGTAACCATATTGCAGCCCCTCTAGAAAAGGCAGAGTAGGAAGTGGCATAGAATTGACCCCTCCACCGTCGCTGCAACTTCAGGGATTCTGTATGGATCAGGTGGGTTTCTTGGAAACATACAATCTGGGCCTTTCGGCGGTGTAATTGGGCCACCACCCGATGGCACTTCTGAATGGATCCCATACCCCGTACATTCCAGGATATGAAGACATATGACCTTGGAGTCGTCATCACGCCAGGGTAAAAAACACCCTCCCACTCCCACCCCCCACCCCGCCCCGCCCCCATCGCAACCCCCCTCCTCTGTCCCCCAGACTATGTGGCAGTCCTGTAAACAAAACCTCCCATTCCCAATACTGGGTCCGACGCCCCAACTGCATCCGACCAAACTGCAAACAAATCATAACTTCAGATCCTAAACCAGTGCTATCGCCTAAGGGGGAAAAAAAAGGGTTAACAGCACAGTGAATTAACAGTAGCGTATATCAGACGTGGAAGCGCCCAAGACAGGGCAGGCCGGGGAACTACTCATACATAAACCAAGATCATTATTCGGGCCCTCGGCCCACTGAGGTGAGCAAACTACTCAGGAGCTCTCACTTTTATGCAGCTAGGGGGGTATTCCCCCTCCCTCTCGCCCACCAAGAATCAGTCGCATTCTAAGAAGGTCAGTCTGGGAGGGTCTCCAGGGGGTCCCCGCTCAAGCGCGTGGAGTCCGACGGAAACAGCGCCACACTGCCCTCCGTGTCCGAGTCTGGGGAATTTCCCAAGGATGGGCTAGTGCTAAGCGGGGGTCGGACAGAGCGAAAGGAAGAGGCCGAGCACAGTGCCTCCCTCTGACCGTCGCGGATCTGCTGCTGTTGTGGAACGCTGGAGGATGTGCTTTGCGTCAGCATAGTCTTTTTACGGCGTCGCGGGGGCCACTGCGACTGCGGTCTGGAAGAATCCATCCTCCTCGCCGGGAGGACCTCCGGGAAGTTCCTGTCCAGCCAGTCCCATGCACTGTCCGGGGTGTCAAAGAAGACCGCTCTTTGTCGATGCATTACCTTCAACCTGGCCGGGAAAAGCAGCGCAAAGGGCAGGCCCGCAGCTCGGATCCGCGCCTTGACCTCCATGAAGGAGAAGCGCCTACGCTGGACTGCTTGCGTGTAGTCAGGAAAAATGAGGACGGTGGTGTTGTCCACGCGGAGAGGTCCTCCGTCTCGGGCTGCTTGCAATAGGTGGTCGCGGTCCCTATAATTGAGGATGCGTGCTAGCATAGGACGGGGATTCGCACCCGGCGGCGGTTTCCTCGCCGGAACACGGTGCGCTCGTTCCACAGTAAAGTGAGGGGATAGCCCAGTAGGGGCGACCACCGTTTTCAACCAGTTCTCAATGTGGGTCATGGAGTTCGAGCCTTCTACGCCCTCCGGGTATCCCACTATACGGAGATTGTTGGGCGCGCGCGCCCTTCCGCATCGTCCGCCCGTGTCTGTAGGGCTTCGATCTGTTGGCGCACAAGGGACAGCTGTTCTGCATGGGTCGCCACCTGCGATACCAAAGGTTCCACTGTCTGATTCGTGTGTCGCACCTTATCGGCCAGCCTCTTGTGGTCATCCTTCAGGAGGTTCAGGTCCACGGATATCACTCCCAGTTGGCCCTCCAACGCCGACCGCGTGTCCCTGATCTCTTGGAGGATCATGTCCAATTTGTCTGTGGCCGGGGCGGTCGGCCCCACGCCCACCGACGGACCCGGGTGTTCATCCATGCGATCCTGGGAGAGGGAGCTAGGATGTTCGCCAGATGGCTGTGTAGGTACCCTGGATTTAGTCCTGCCCATTGCGGCACCCAGGCCAAGGGCTGATCGCCAGCCAGAACGGCCGGGCTATCTCTCGAGGGTCAACACTCCTGAGCAAAGACCCGCAAAAGGCAGAGTAAATTGCGGTTCCGCCAGCTCCGTTCCGCAGCCCCACCTCGGACCCACTCACAGTCACTGCGCGGCGAGCGGGCTCCCAACCGGCCAAGAGGCACCAGTGTGTAGTAAAACACGAGGAAATGGCTGGCCAGTGAAACAGTAGGCCCTCTAGATCCCTGTCGGAAGCGAGGGGTGGGGGGCACAGTCCCAACAGCCCCGCGTCCCCTTATGCAGGACTCTGTGCGCCCATCCCAGCTTTCCCATTAGCAGCCAACACCCATCACTGGTCCGAGGGGGGCCGCCCAATCAGGGAGGACTACTGGCGCGGACACCACTCGCCCCCTTCCGCCACAGCTCCAGGATTCAGGCCAGCGCGGGCCCAGCAGCGGGCGCCACTCCGCGGGCGCCTTGGACGTCACGGGCGCCTCCTCCGCAACCAGCCGCAGCTCGGCAGGCGCCCCAACCCGGAGGCCAATATCACCAGGGGGGCGTCTCAGCAGGCACGACCCCCCGCAGGCGGGCAACCAGCCCCCGAGACACAGCAGGTCCCCGGAAGCGCCCCCTATCTGGTATATGTCCACCTCAGGCCCCCGTCCCCCTCGCCACCGACCTGTAGCGCGATAGGGGTCCAGGCTCAGGTCGCCCACCGGGATATTCCCGCCTCGCACTCCTCTGGTGTGTCCGTGAGCGCCTCAGTGCAGGCCGATCGCAAAGGTCGGCTCCCACTCCGCCGCCGGACTCGCAGCACACCGGGTCCCACAGCCGGCATCCAGTGAAGCTACTCGGAGGCTCCACAGGGGGGCAAGCAGGCGGGCACAACGGGGGCACTCTGCATGTGGGGCCGGATCATTAGGCCCAACCGGCACTAGGCCGCAATCCGGGAGGCCGGGTACACCCCGCAGCCGCACGCCACCTCACATCCTGGGGCTCCGCGGCACTCGAGCTCCGTGGCTGCAGCCCGTTCGCTCCACTCCAGGCCTCGACCTGTCAGAAAGCCGCCCCTCGGCCGTACGCGGAAGCTGCGTCCCGCTCCGCCACCAGGGGATCACCGGGGCAGTCTGCCGACCCGCAGATGTATCGCCGAGGAGACAGACTGGTCCTCCGCTCGCGGGAATGCTGTCACCGGCAGGATAATGGAGCCCCGGCCCGGAGCTCATCTAGAAAGCGTCCGCCATCTCCGGCTGCTTAGCCACGCCCTCGCTAATTAGGCTATATTTGAGCTCTTTTTTATCGGGTGGTCATCTTGAGAGACCTTTTTTATAAAGCACCCTAATTTCTTAATTTACTGCAGTATCCTTGGTAGGAAATGATTTCAGGTTTGCAGCTTTGATTCCAACAAGATGGCATTCTTCAACAAGAGAACAGCTAAAAGTTGTCTGTAGGCGAGACCTAAATAGAGCTGGAGCTGAATCAATGAAGTGGTATAGAGGAGCTGTTTATCTCCCCGCAGACTTCATTCCAAAAACAGTAAGTTATGAAATGGGAGGAGTAGGAAAGGTACGCAAAATGGTGGGGAGCTAACAGCCAGAGAATGCTCCATTTAAGGTTCAGTAATGGTCTCTGTAGCCCACAACGGGAGCATTTTGATTTGCTGTCAGGCTGAAATTGCATAAAAGGGTTCTGACGTTATTAAGTATTAACCATACCTGCACACATAATTCACCATCCACTGCATAATGTACAGATTTCAACAAAAACGGTTGTTTTAGAGCTGAAAAAGAATTTGAAAAGTGCCACACACAAAGCCGCGTAGGTGTCATTGCAAGAAGATTGCTCGGTTACTCAGCGGTAATCTTCATTACTCCGAATCCTGGTCTTTCCGTTCCATTCCTGGGCCTGTCCTTCCCTCCCTGATTTCTGGTTTTTGGTTTTTGTTGTATTTTGAGTTTCTTTGGTATACTCAGGGTGACGCACTTCCAGCTTTATGCCTGCTGGGTAGGCAGCGCCATATTGGGGGAAGTATTTTGACCTTCGCTAGGTAAAACATTCTGTGGAGCAGACAAGCTGCTCATGGATAAGGAATGGGACAGGAAGACAGACGAGGAGGTAATAACGGGTTCGCTTTCAGTTAATGATTGCTGTATTCTCAGTTGGTACTAAAGAGGCCTGAGGCCAGACATTCACCTACATCATTCAAGTAAGTCATCCTAGTGGCTCGGGGGCTTAGCCACTGTGTAGCCAATTGTCTCGTGCTAGCAATAAAGACAACTGAATGAATTTCCGCTTTATTTTGCTTTTTGTTTTGCTTGCTCTTATACCTAGCGAACACATCTGTGGGTTATTTTGCATCTCTGGTTGGAACTCCACACCATAACAGCCAACTTATGTGTGTCCAGTAGCCATGTATTGACTGACGAGCATTCCCAGATCAGGTGGACATATGTGGCTGCACCACATGGATACACACATACAACTGCAGAGAGAGAGCGATGCATGTGTGCCCGTGGGTTACCATACATGCACACCCAGGGTAGGATACACCTGCACGCAGACACACAGATCGAAGCATCCACCTGCTATTTCCCTCCCCGGGGCTCCTGACAGGGGGCTGCACGCGCAATCTCTTCTCCTGTCCAGGGCCTGTCTCCCGGCGGATGTTTATGTGTGGCGTTGTGCTGTGAGTGATGCGGCTCCGTCCACAAAGGCAGGACGCAGCTCTGTCTCAGAGAGGGCCGTCCTATCGTGTTACTGTCCTGTACACCCTGGCGTCTGCTGGATTTATTAGCGCAATTTTACACATGACCCATAGAGCTGCCAGAGACAGGAGACATGCGTCTTGTAAACAAATTATTAACGGATACCTTTCCATTAAAAGGCGTGTCACGGGTTATTGAGTTGAAAATTAATCAAGCCGCGTGTTTTTTTCTGGTGCTGTCTTTTTCTGAAACCCGTGTATAAATACGAGCCACCTCGCGGCAGCTCCGATGCCACAATAGTGCCCCTCAGCCACATGAGACTTGTCGCAAAATAGGGGTCCTATTCACCGATAACCCTCCGCATGTCGATGAAAACTCCTGAGGCAGGCCTCAGCCTGTCACGCGCCTACGGTCTCTAAGAACATAGTGAAAGCCCGACCACCGCTACAGCAGGCCTCTGTTGCGCAATATACTTTCTGCCCTTAAGGGCTCTATGCAAGTCCAGATGTATCTCTGTGGCAGGTCTCTGTCACACAATAATGCCCTCTGCCCCTAAGTGCTCTGTGCAGGTCCAGATGCATCCACATGGCAGGCCCAAGAGCCCTATGCGCATCACTGTGTCATTCCTCAGCCACACAATAGTATCCGCTGCCGATGAGATCTCGCTATAGGCCTATTATCCTCTGAGCATCTGTGTGCCAGTCCTCTTTTACCCAATAGTGCCGCGCCTCAGACGCATAAGTTACTGACCTTCAATTAATCTCTTTCTGATGGATAGACTAACTGCAGATTCTCCTCTTAAGAATCTCCCCAGGCACCAGATTGTTCCGGAAACTCCTGCATGTCATCAGGTAGCACCACCAACATCCCTCACAACTTCATACCACCTTCGGACATGATGACATGGAGCTGCATGTAGGCACCACCCCAGACGCTGACAGTGACATCAGTTTCTTTCTTTTTCCATGCCCTCTTATGTGGAGTGTGTCGAGCAAGACTGAATTTATGCCGGCAGGATGACAAAAACAACCTAAGACCTTATTACTCCTAAATGTCTATTACACAGAATAGGGAGAGGCCATGGGAGGTGAGGAAGATAGGATAGACAAAGCTTCCACAAAAATGTGGGTTACCAAAAGTAAATAACTTATTCTTCTAATAGGTACTTCCCGAACCTGCGGGTCTTAATAGTGGACTTACATCAGGAAGTCCTACAGACCAAGCAGACAAAATGACTTTAGTTTAGGAGGAGAAAATCAATACAGTAGTGCCTCGTGAAAAAATGGATAGATACCTGCGCGGTCAGCTGGCAGATGTCCAGGACAGGAACATCCTATGATAGGGCTGCAGGAGTGGCTTTAGCTCTCGTGGAATGAGCCATAATGCCCTCAGGGTGATCCATTTTGGCCTAGGCATAACACAATTTCATAAATTTTAGCAATTGAGCTTGCCATTGAGGTAGTCCTTATGATCAAGGGACACCTCTCAGTCTTGGCGGATGACCAAATGATAATATTGATCTCTAGAGCTTGATTGACAAGAATCCATGCTCTGCTCCGAGAGTTAGATTGATGGAAATCCATGCTCTGCTCTTAATTCATATGTGATATTTTTTGTAAACATACACGTTTATCTTTCTGTGCGTCCCTTTGTTGACCCCCAGTTCTCTTTTTGTGTATTTATCAAGTTTGAAGAGGGGATTAGGACTTGGGCAGGTCATTAAAGATTTCCCTTAGACCCCATTTTCTACCAGATTGTTTGATAACACAATTTCATACAGAGGACAATCCACCTAAAACCCAACAAACTTCTGCTCATCCACACAGTGCTCTTTAGCCATATGAATTTTGAAGCTAAGGGCACGCCGTGGGCCCAATCTGTATAGCCTCTCCTCCTCTTTAGATGGATGCAGCAATGAAAAGAACATAGGGAGCATGATAGACTACCCCGCTTAGGAAGGTGACAATTCTTTTGCACAGGTCCTTTATCAGGTCATAGTACAGAAACAGCTCTCACTCACATTGTTGATGACGCCTTGAGAGCTCTTGACCAAGATACGCCTTGTCTTCTAATTCTTCTGGACTTGTCCTCTGCTTTTGACACTATCAAACATGATAACTTGATTCACCTTCTTCAATATAGGATGGGGTTATCTGGCCCTGTCTTAAATTGGTTCTCCTCTTTCCTGCATAACTGAACACAAAGAATCAAAGTCAACCAATCTCTGGCTGCCAGCACCAAGGTCTCTATTGGGGTACCTCAAGGATCTGCACTCTCGCCCACGCTCTTCAATATCTTCATGGAACCTCTAACTGCTATTCTGAACGGTTCAAACATTCAGTACCATATGTACGCGGATGATACTCAACTGTATTTGAAGATCTCCTCTCCAGATGACATTAAAACTCTTAATGGAGGCCTTCAAAAAACTCAACAATGGCTAACATATAGCCATCTGTTACTAAATTCCCTCAAAACAGAATGTCTCCTGATTACCCCCGCTACCACGAGTCCCCTACGCAAAACTGGATAAAAAAAACCTATGCACTCAACTGCACCCTGCATATGGTGGATTCCGCTTGTTCTTTAGGTGTCACCCTGGACACGTTTCTAAACATGCAAGGTCACATCAGTGCAACCATTAAGAGTGCCAATCATCAGCTCAACACTCTTAGGAAAATCAAATCTTTCCTACCTCCCGAGGACAACCAGTCAGCAGTCCAATCCCTTGTTATCTCGCGAGTAGAATATGGCTTGGTGACCCTAGCTGGGCTTCCTAAATCTAGGTTAGCTCCGCTAAGAGCTACTCTGAACGCCTCTGCCAGACTAATCACAGGCTCCAGAAAACATGATCATATTACACCTGACTTAATTCAACATAACTGGTTTCCCATTGAAGCAAGGATCCGCTTCAAGATAGCCTGTCTGACACATAAAGCTATACACTTCAAAAGCCCTGTTTACCTGGCAAAAAAACTCGAGCTCTCCGGTTCCAGTCGAAACTTAAGAAGCTCCAATACCCTACTAATGAAACCTCCTAAATTCAACAAAAAAGAACTTTCAGTCGCGCCTTCTCAGGGCTGGCTCCAAGAATTTGGAAAGCCCTTCTGAGAGGGACCAGAGCCAACTCCTCGATTTGTTCATTAAAAAAACAGGTCATATGGCTACTTTTGGAAGAACTTCATCAGCAATAGCCTCTATATCATTTGCTAGACACTTCCCCCTTGTGCTCGACAATCATTTTTACTTTGTGTGTTGAAATGTATGCTTGACAATCATTTTCAGCTTGTGTTTTGAAATTTGTGCTTGACAATCATTTTTACTTTGGGTTTGAAATGTATTTTGTTGTTCTTTGGAAGAAGTGCAATGCTAAAACTGAACAGCCCCGTTTAGTAGGGCTTTTACCTGTTTGATCACTTGCTGCCTCGTCTTCCCCTAGCACCCACGTTTACTTTTATGATGCAGGTTCCTCTTATGTTGCCTTATTGTATTGTACTTATGCTGTTTCTTCACGCCAACATTAGTTTTCCTCTTTGTACAGCGCTCTGATACCCGTCTGAGTCTTGTTCGCGCTTTATAAAACTTTCAAATAAATAATGCAAGCATTTCAGGCAAAACTGTATTACATAGAGCCTGAACTGATAATCCTTGCAGCTCACTTATGCGACACTCACAAGTAATAACAAAGAGATACATGCTTTTCAAAATCAAGAGTTTCAAGCTACATCTGTCCACATGTTCGAAGGGAACGCACATCAAAAGGTTAGGCTAAACAAAGGTCCCTCTGCAGCATAAAGACTGCAGGGCAAAACATATGGGAAAGGCCTATTAAAAATGTATCACAATCAGTGATTTGAATAATGAGGTGGTTCAGGTAACGTAGCTCTTAACTGTGCCCACAGCAAGGCATTTCCAATCCAAAGACCAGTACAAACAGCAAAACATCAGACAGTTTCACCTGTAGGGAGGTGCCTTGTTTCTCTTTACACCGGCCAACTGATTAAGACCAAAAACTTGACTATGCAGATTTAGTAGAGGGGCAATGAGCAGCCAGAATGACATTCACCACTTTTGACATTAGATCGAAGCCTCTCAGTCGCTTCTCTTCAATCTCTGCACATGGCGCTGTTGATTGTGGAGGATTCAGTGTAAACCTCTGCCATTCTGCTGGGACCGCAGATCCTCCCAAATTGGCTGCTGAAGTGTAGGGCACATTGGCAGTCAGGGATTCAGAGTACCATATTCTCCCAGCCTGGAGCTATCTGAACGAGCTGTGCTGATCATGCCTAACCTTCTTCAGCAACTGCCGGCTCCAAGGCGGCGGTGGAAAGGTATACATAATGCTGAAATATGGATAATATTGGATAATAGCCTGAATGTGCAGAACTCGCAGAGGGAGTACGCTAGTCTTCAACAGGTAGTTGTTGCGGTACAGGAATACTTCTATACCAACCTGCGAAGATGAACCATGACGTCAGACACAAGGGTATGGAATTCCTTGAGTCTAGCACCCAGGACATACTGTTTGGGTTCAAGGACAACTAATTTGAATGTTTCTTTTGTGTATTGTACAAGTAGGCCCAACCCCACAACACAAACCCTTTCCCCCTGCTTTTAGTACCACATTATAGCTCAGAGAAAGATGACTGTCTGCAACTAATGCAAGATGTTTATTCACATGTATAAGTTGTTAAAACATTTCTATATATTTCACTAATGCAGCGCCTTTACAATTAGAGTGAGACGCTTGATGACAGTCATTCCACTAAAAAAAAAAGCATGTACAGACAGCCGCGGTCGCTGCGGGTAAGAGCGGTGGGGCCAGGTGAGGGGGGATTTCGAGAGACGACCACAAGGGAAAATTTATTATTTATTTAATTTGTCCCTCGAAATCCCCCCTCCCGAGCCCCAACGCCCCGCCACTCTTACCTGCAGTGGCCGCGGCTGTGTACAGATGCATAATTTAACAACTGAGGCTACTCAAAAAGGATCCCAAACTGCTCACTGATGATATACAAATACACACCGAAGCCTGAGAGCAAGATTGGCGATTGTTTGCTTTCATTAAAAAATGTATGCAAAAAATATTTGTAACTGGGAAAAAAATATTTTGCTAAACTATTGTGCAACCTCAGATACTATTTCTTTGAGGTATCATTTAGTAAAATGTGTTTGTTGCATGACAATTTTTAAATAAACGATTAATAATGGAGAAACAGTGTAAAACCATTATGGGCATTGTGAAAATAAATTTGGAGCCCAATCTTTTAAAAAAAAGTCGCAAGGTGCACCACTGGTACATGTCCTTGCAGTCGTGTAGATTTTCGATGTCCAGGAATTCACAAGAGTTTACCAAAGTACATCTGGAGATAGTACTCCTAGCAAATGTCTGTAATGTACATATTCACATTAGAGAATTAACACGGGTATACTTGCTTATGTGAAAATTTGCTCAGCAATTGCAAATCCACTTTGTCTGCAGCCCCTTTTTTCTCACTGTAGAAGCCATTTTACTCCTGCTCTTTTCAGGGGTAAATTTCCAACCTTTTCCAGTGTAGGAAGAGATTGAAGAGGAGTTGGTAAATACCCTTTAACATGTATGTTTCTGGGAGTGCACTGACTCACACGAAATTTTAACTATGAAACGTCTGCTTCCCGACTACTCCTAGCTCTCGTAAGTTCATTTGTGCGAATATGGAAAAATCAGAACCTTGCTAGAATCCAAACCCTGGTGTAGTGATAGCCCTGGCACAACCAGAAAGGCTATTACCAAATCTCTGATATCATGAGAAGTCTGACATTATTTTTTACCTCAATGGTACCAAAAAGGACAAGTGGATTTTTTACAGGACAAATTGATTTCAAAAGCATTCCTTTCTTTGGATAAGTAGATATTTTATACATCTCCATTCCCCACAGACCTGATCTTAGTAAAGATCCCAAGAGCTGATGTTAGGCCAAAATTCAGGGCAGTGACCTGGAAGTGGTCTGATCCCACCACAAAACGGAGATACCTCCTTTGGGACCTCAGGACTGGTGCATGAAAGTACAAGTCTTGTAGCTCCAGGGGCACATTTGTGGTCTGAGGCCAGCAGAACTTCTGCAAGGATCATTATCTTGAACTTCTTCTTCCTTGTCCTTCTTGAAAACGAGGACGTAATGCCCACCTTAGGTACAACCCTGATAGCCCCATTAGCTAGCAACATCAACACTTACTTTGGAGAACATAGAGGCTTAGTCTGCAGACATCTGGGTGTAAACTTGGGGTATGTGATGAGGGGTTTCAAATAGGGCAGGGCATAACTAACTTGGGCAATCTGAAGGACCCATAGGTCTGAGGTGATCGAGTGCCAGTAAAGTAGGCAACGTTCTGTTTGACCCCCTTTTGTCTCAGGTTTCTGCTTGAAGGGAAGCAAAGGGGGTTTGGAAGCATTGCCTGGAGACCAGGAGAAAGAAGAATGATGCTGCTGCTTTCCTTTACCTTTGGTGCTGCCTCTAATGCCACTAGACGTCTGCATTGGTTGCTGGATACGCTGATGTTGATGGAAGAGCAACAGCAGTGCTAGAGTAAACTCTGAGGTTCCTGTACTACTGGTGGAATTGGGAGCCAGGAATAGCAATCCAAGGAGTGAGCTGCAACCTCCTTTCGACAGAAAACTGTCGCCATCAAAGCGTATAGCCATCAATGAGGCCTGGACATCTCTGCACAATTCGGTGGAGCTCATCCAGATGTATCATCTGATGTTAGTGGTGCACTTTGCATGAGCATTGAAATCGTGGTGTCAAGGCCAGAATGTATAATCTATTTAGCTTTGTCTTGTCCATCTTGGAAATTTTGTGCAAAGGCATTATGCAAGTCTTCAGTCATTGCAGGTCAACCCTCAGGTCCCAGAGTGTGAATATTGCACTTCAAAAGGGGCAGATGGTCAACCGGCTGGAGAAAAAATGTTCCTGCCTGTTCCATCAATTCCTTTAAAATCTGTCTCCAGAGGAGCTGCAGGAAAGTAGTGAGGATTCACCTTGCAAATGGAAGCCTGCACCTCAAAGCTCTTTGGAGTGGTGTGCTGTGCTAGGAACTTAGGGGGACTGGGCACTAGTCTATGGCACCTTCCAATGAGGCAATGAACCTTGGGCCTGGATGCTTTAGTTTTAAGTCCTGAAGTGTCCAGGGCCGAGTGTCAATCAGTGACACCTCGTCACAGAGGGGTGAGGGTGGGAGGGGTGTTCAGCAGTCGCACTGATTTCATCACACTCTGTGATGAGTGAGGGAAGGCAGCAGACTCAACCCTCCTGGGTCCTCTGAGGCTTCCCTCTCTACAGTGAAGGTAAGTTTTATGGTTTGTTTGTATGTTTGGTGCTTGCATGTATGTTTGAATGTATATGTATTTGTTAGTGTGTGTGTGAATGCACGGGTGTGAGTGAGTGTGTATATGTACATGTGTGCTGCCCCGGGTAAAATTACCAGCCGCCACTGAATGATTGGCTTTCTTGCCAATCTCATTTGCTTGTTTTCAATTCGATGGATTTACTTCCTCTTCTGGTCTTTGTCCCTCGCCTGCAGCATAGCTTCTATGCCGCCATTTTGATTGAATGACTTGTATCTTCCACAGCTCACGTCTGGGAACTACTTTTGTCTTTTTCTTTAAGTAGTTCATGGGAGTGCATGTGCTTTCTTGCTCTCTACCCCATTTGCTGTTTCCCCAGTGACACCATTACCCCACTCTCTCCATGCTGCTCCTCACCCATCCAAGTTCATCCGTAAAAGCACAACACCAGGTACATTTGTGGTGGGGTTTGACTAAGGAACAGACGTTCTCTAGTTGGTTGTGTTTTCACCCCTGCATTCAACATGTTGCATTTGTGTATTCCATATATTGCATGGAAGCACCAGCCTTGGCACACTAAAACCGCATTTATGGCACTAGAGAGGGGCGTGCTGCTGCACTCACTCAACTGGAATTTGAGGAAGAAGGTGGACTGAAAGGAGATATCTCTTCTCCTGGAAACCTATAATTCTGCTCCCAGGACTGCCGCAGAGCAACAAATGGCCAGAGCATTTATCCTAGTTTCAAAGGACTTGGCAAATATTTTCCTTTAAATTCTGACACTTCTTATTCAAGGCCTTAGATAGCTGTTATGTTGTTACAAGTACCTTCAAATTAGTCTTTATTTTTTTTTTTAGATAATGTTCAGAAGGCTTTTAAAATGTTGTTCATAATGTCCTGTGTGAAAAGTATTTGATAAAATCCCATTTATAAAGATGAAAATTATTGAATTCAATGTGCATTTTGGAGATACCTTAAAACATGTTGTTTTCGTTCTAATATTTTGAAATGTTTTTTTCTTTTTAGAATACTTTACAAACATACACTGGCAAGGCCAGTGGCTTTGTACTTGCTTTATAAAGGTGAGACTTATTGACTTTGCCAGTGTTCGTTTGACCTGTCTCTCAACTTTGCCTTCGACTTACCTAAAGAGGGTGATCTAGATCAGTAGCACCAGTATAACAATCTAGATTGGGAAGAGCCCCGCTTCTTATGTTCCATAAGGTAGTTTGCCTTACTGCGCCTTAATGGCTTTGGGATGCATCATGAACTGTTTGTCACAGGACTTGGGGTCATATTTGATGCAAAGACTCCACAGGTGTCATGTGGTTCCATAAGGGAAATCTGTGTCTGGCATGCACAACATGGTCTAAAGCCTGTCCTCTTTAGGGCAACATTCCTGCACAATGCCTAGGGAATCTGGACCAAAAGGGTTTAATAACAACCGAAAATGGTGGGAGCAGAACTCTGGATCTGCATTGAATGGCGTAGAAAAATAGAGACTGACGTTAGTGCGCAGGGATAGCGCCTATATGCAGCTCTGTGTTGTTAAATCCACAGGCAGAATGGAGATGTGACATTGGCACTCAAGAACTATTGCAAGGGTTTCTGGATCCAGTCTGGTGCCTGGGGAGATTCACAAGCTGAGGAATTTCCTGTTAAAAGTATCCTTCAGAAAGCCGTGTACTGGCCAACAGCACCCCCAGCAGGCCTCTCTCACACAATTGTGTCCTCTGCCACAGGCAGCTTTGTACAGTTCTACAGGCCAGGAGCCCTTTGTGTCACATGTCTGTTACACTATAGCGACCTCTGATGGCCTAGAACAAGAACAGGGCAAAACCCTGTCAGATTAGGCCTTTGTTGAACAATACTGCCTCAGGCAGCCTAGTGCAGACCAGTAACCAGCCACATGGTAGGGCAACGTCACACAATAGTAGCCCTCTGCCTTTGGCAGTATTGTACAGGTCTGACCTCCAGTGGCAGGCCTCTGTCACACAATAGTACCCTCAGTCTCAGATTGCCTTGTACAGGCCTGGAGCCTTCATGAGTGGGAAACTGCCTAAACAACGCGGGCAGAACCACGTGTGCCGTTCCAACGCAAGCGCAACCACACTTGCCTTAACTACGCATATGCGTGGTTAAGGCAATGCACGGTCTAGATGCTGAGATGGGCAGGCCCAGGAACAGGAAGGATCGGGAGAGGATGCAGTGAGGTAAATGGGGCTGGGACGGGGTTTTGGGGGGTTGGCGTAGTTTTTAATGGCTGGGGGTAGTTTTTAGGGCTCAGGGTTAGGGCTGGGGCGGGGTTTATTTTAGGGCTGGGGGTTCTGGGTTGCTTTTAGGGCTCATGTGGGGTGTAGGGGTACTTTTTAGGGCTTGGTGGGGTCTGGGTAGTTTTTAGGGCACAGGGGTGTCGGGTAGGTTTTTGGGGCTCAGGGTGTGGTTTTAGGGCTGGGGGGTCGGGGTAGTTGTTAGGGGTAAGGGCAGGTGGCATAGGGTGTGATCTTTAACACACATCCCTATACCAGTAATACCTTTATAACGAAATTGCATGGTAAAGGCATTTGTGGTAAAGGCATGTGTGGTTAAGGGATGCATTGTTCAGACATATTTGTGGTTTAGGCAGCATAGTAGAGGTACACGTGGTTTAGCCATGCGTGCCTCGGTCATACAACCTTCTACAGTGCCTCTGTTACGCCATAGTGCCCTCTGCCTCAGACAGCCTTGTACAGGCCAGGGCTCTGCCACGGTAGGCCTCTGTCATACAATAGTGGCCTCTGATGTAGGCAGGCCTGTGGCTTTTCAGCGTAGGGTGACCTGAATTTAAAAGCCAAAAACTAGGACGTTTCACAAAAATTGGAGGTCTACAATTTTACTTTTACTGAGCGCACAGAATGGCAGCGCTCATCAGCATAGAATTACAGAAGAGGCAGTAAGAACATAAATAAAATGCAATTTTTAAAGCCAGTATCACTCCACTGTGCCCTCTGCCACGGGGAGCCTTGTGGAGGCCCGGGTGCACGCATGACGTAGGTCTCTGCCACGTCATTGTGCTCTCGGCCACAGACAGGCTTTTGCGGGTCCTATGACGTCTCTGAAACAGGCCTTTGTCGCACAAGGTGGAAACCTCGGAACGGCTGGAAACGTCACCCAGGGACCTCTAACAGCTGCAATGCCACGCCAGTGGCAAGGTGCGCACCATACAAACGTAAGAACAACATTAGAATATCGCTCACTGCCCACGAGAGGCTTGTGCTGTGCAGGCCCATCGGCTATAGAATCCAGACCCTGGCTCTGTGTAGCCCACCAGAGCCCTGTGTCTACCACTGAAAGCCACGTGCAGGCCTACAGTCGCTGGCCTCTGCTACTAAAGAGAGCCCCGCCCTACTCAGTCATACCGTGCTGCGTGGACCCGCGCACCTGCGCAGGCCTAGGAGCACCTCTGCAACAGGCCTCTGTCACACAATAGTGACCGCTGTCATGGGAAATAATTACCGTACTCGGTGTGTGCAGCACACAGGCGGCGATACTTTTTCCATTTTAAACCAGGCTTCACTCTTGAACTTGTGAGTGTGGAATAAAATAAACCAGCTGTACAACAGGAAGATAGTTGAAGCCTCTGTGCTGGCGTTGCTTGAAACAACACAAAAACGATAAAACCAAAAAACGAAGAATGCCTGATGTGTGGCAAACTACAACCCAGTACACACACACATTACGAGGTAAACTGATAATAAATTATCTTTAATAGCGCAGTAAATTAAGAAAAAGCGCTAAATCTGTTGTCACTATTTCTCGAACCAAAGGTACGCATTGTATCGACATCAGAAGAACGAAATACGAGTTAACTCTGCCAGCATTCGAGCCTACGCCACATATTTCAAATGACACATCCCATCAAGAAACGCGTCAACTTTTTCAGACACCTCCCCAATAGAAGGAAATCTTAAAAAATAACTCGGTACATTAATTTCTCCGTGTGTGATGTTCTTGCTTTCCATCTGTTACATTTCGAAGGTTCTAAAGCTATAGCGCCTACAGGCGATTCCATGGATGGAACTCCGCTACAGAGAAAGCACACTCTGTTTCATTTTCTATTATGTACACTATCATGCTGGAAAGCGCTGCGGCGTTGCTGCTTGGCATAATTCTATTCTCATAATAAAAACAATAAACTAGCTACTTACCCGGAAAGGCATCTATCTAGCTCTGGGGGGTTTTGTTTGCTTGCTCTGCATTTCGTGTCACTGTGGCGCGATAGCCCCGTGTCCTTTGCATGTGGCGTGTCTCTGCGCATGGGGCTCGGGACTGTGGTTGCGGCAGGTGTCCCATAAAGTACGCAGAGACTGAGCCCGGATTACCAGCTCTCAGCGCATTAAAAGCTGCTCCGGTGCGCGTGGCAAGTGTGAGGAGAGTCTCTGGGAGCCGGGAAGGGGCACGAAGCGCGCGCTAAGGTGTGCTGTTCAGATAATGTGTGCCCGGCTCCTTGAAGGGTAATCCTGCCACTGCTGATTCGGCATATGGCCCAGTACGGCCTACCGCCCCCTCCTCCCCTTTGCTGTGACAGAAAATAATTCAGACATTTGTTTGGAATAGGGGGTCGTAGACCCCCAATCGTATTTATTAACAAACAGACATATTTGAAAACAAGTATACAATTACGCAGAAATGATAAGACAGGATTTGGTACATTTGATTAATTCCTAGCTTTAACAAGACTCTAATACATAATGTTTCCTATCCTAGTCTATGCATATTGATGATCACATTTCTGCGTATTCCTTTGGGCCTACGGCAAGGTCAACGCTGGCCCCTCCCCATTTAATCCAATTGTCCAGCGCCCCCTAACCAGAGTGCGCATGCGCAGGAGGCCCAGCTGACCCGGTGGTACTTCCCACCAGGCAACCCCCATACGTTCAAGACTTACTCCATAAAGGGGCCATGCAGACAGCGCAGCGTACTTACGCCCGCGTTCGGGGTGGCCAACAAGCCAATGGAAAGCGTAACCCCCCTTGGCCCCGCACCCTTCCAACCAAGCGGTTGTAACTGCCCCTGGAGTCTGGTGAGAGCCACTTGTCCCTCCCCTCTGGGCGCCCCACTTAATAAGGTGCCCCACTTAATAAGGCGCCCCACTTAATAAGGCGCCCCACTTAGTAAGGCGCCCCACTTAGTAAGGCGCCCCACTTAATAAGGCGCCCCCAAAGATTTGTAAATTTAATCTATCCAACCAATGACTTTACCGCCTGACTCGAAATACCGATTAAAACACATCAGGTTAGAAAAGCCTCCCAAGGGAGGGGGCACACGTGACGGGTGTGCTTTCGAGGGGAGCGGAGTGCAAAGAGACTGCACTTCGCGCTCCCCGCGGTTTTAAAGGGGTGACCAGTTACCAGCTGGAACTGGTTCCTGGCAAGGGTCACCCGTGACCCGGAAGCGATCAGATCACTTCCGGGGCGCGGGGGAGCCTTTTACGACCCGGAAGTGATCCAATCACTTGCGGGGCACGGCCCCCCGACCAATGCGGTGCTATGAGACGTGGGAGAGACGGGGGCACGGCCAACCACCGATGCCGGCCCCGCTTCCTCTTTCATCCTTACACGACTGACAAAAAGTCCGTCGGGTAGGCAAAGCAGCTGTCGATCGATGACGCATTATCAAATACTCAATAACAACCCGTAACACAACACAACATAGCATAAAATGACATGCCACCGCCAAATTTCCCTTATTATGAAGAAACAGGCCTATCATTTTTAAAGGATCAAATAAAACTGGCGCCACTTTTGCTCTGGTTGAAATGTTGGATGAATCCTGAGGCGAGCTTGACAAGACTATGTATATCTGATTGTCCCTTCAAAACATGTCCACAATACCTTGGCTGGTATACATTAAAACATGCTTTGCTAACCTAGGCCTACAGGAAATGTTCAATGTGCCATCCCTAATTAATGGTCTTGCAAAAGACACAGTGCAGTTGCTTTTTCAGGAATTTTGTGTCAACAAATGATTATGTAAAATGTTGAATATGAAGGCGGTGGAAGCTGATATCCCGATTGTGACAGTTAAAGGCCTTGAACCATATTTATGTTGGATTGAAAACCATTTTAATGGTTTGCTTCTAACCCTTTTTAGACTTAATCTTATACATTTTAAAGTGGCCTTACCCACTCAAAATACCTGGAGCTTTGACTTGCCCCCATGTCATTGTTATCATGTAACTAGACAATGCACTTTTCACCTTATCCTGTTTTGCCCCCTGTATGCCAGCCCTAGATCGCTTTTCTTAAAACCTTGACTGCGACAAGCTGGTTTTAAAAATTATTTATTGGAATTTATACAAAGGCACCTCCAGTTGTAATATGTATTGGAATTCTGAATTCTATTAAGGATGTCATGAAAATAAGAAACCATTATGAACAGCTAACTTTTTAAAACAGATCCTTTTAGTTTCACGCGCCAGACTCTATAGTTCAATTTTCTAAGATTTCAAGGAGATGTAGTTTTAAATTATTTTTACATTTTATTGGATTTGTCCTATGTTTGCACGTATTTTATAAATGTATACTTTTATGACATTTTTAAGTGTAGAATAAAGATTTTAAACTGAACTAAACATACCATCCCACAACATACTATGACAACCAAACACTACACAAACTAAAAATAATATTCAATAATTGTGCTGTACTTTACAAAAAAACGCATAACTTAGAACGCCATGTAATATCTTGTGTATTTCAGAGCGCAGGACCCCTGTGGTCCCTAACCGAATCCATAGTCTAGTGGTTAATAAAATTCACGAGTGCGTGTCAGTTAACAGTTACACTCGAGAGAATAAAGATGTGTAATACTGAGCTATGTGTTTGGCGTAATTAATTTTCATGCTACCGGGCTGGGGAGAACGCTGCAACTGGGGAGGCATAGGGATACGTAAACCCCACAACCTGAAGAGTCGACAGTGCTCTACCAGAGAGTTTGCCGAGGTCCACCAAACTGCTTCGTGTATGTCTCAGTCAAAGTGAAGAATCGACAAATGGCTGATGTAAAGTCAAAGGGCAACTCCAGCCAGTACAAGACTTTCGTAGAAAGTGAAGGCCCCATGGAAAGTTTCATTTATCCTCGGTCAGAAAATTGCTAATACGACCGATTTAAGAAGAACAACTCAACACAGAGCCATCATTCATCTAGTACAATAACACTAAAGGCAGTGACAACCACAGTGCTTAATTTGTAAAAACAAATAAGTGCCAGGGCCCTCATTAGAAGGCCACTGCAGCCTGCACCATTCATTGCCCTTTTCAGTGCTGCCAATAACAATACCAACTCAACTACTAACCATCACACTAACAAGTATGGCAATTCATACTAGTCCAGGCCCCCAAAGCTGTAGGAATGGCTTGGGTGGCAGTTATAGTCATTGTTAATGTGTATTCAGTTAATAAACAATTGTTGTCGTGCTCATCCCTTGTTAGGCAGACTGTTATAAGAGCTGGTGCTGACATTTAAGTGGCGGTGCCGAGCACTGGAAACCACCAGCTCAAATTAAGCACTGGACAACCAAGTATAGAAAGTACAACAAATGGCGACTGCAAAGTGCAAAATAACGCTGCGATCAAAAGTCGTTAAAGACAAAGAAGCGCTAAAAGGCAGCGATCAACCAGGTGTTAGGAAGCAAAGCCTTAATGAAATACATAAAATACGATTTCACTCACCAGAACCAGCATGAAATAGAGTAATCCGATCTTAGCTGCGAGTTCCATGGCCCAAGTGAACAGCCCTGGGTTGTGCTTATGGAGATGTTGATACCTGAAGAGGTGCAGCCGGGTGGGGCTCAGTACAAATCCAAAAGTTTTTCAAAGATTGAAAGCCCTGATGGCTAAGGAGAAAGAGTTAATGCAATCAGAACCTATTGGGGGCAAATCTGCGGCTAGCACGTCACAAGGCCTTTAGAGATGGTATGAATGAAACAGGTCCTAAAGGACAGTAAACCGCGTTGGAGAGAAATCCACTCCCACGGTCAGTAAGTCGCATACTTGGTTATACAGCTGCCGCCGTCCTAAAACCACAGTCCACTTTCAATTTTGCCAAGAAGCAGAATATTGGCGCAAGATGGACTGTCTGGATCTAAGCGTTCGATTACTTCATTGATGCGCTGGAAGAAGCAGATGACACAAATATCATCAAATATCTAAAACAACCTTGCAGGTAATGGAGTGAAAGAAGTGATTAAGAAAATACCAGAGGTGAAGCAACTTCGTACCGTCAAATTAAAGAAATACTGAACACCAAGTTTAATCCGATGCAGGACGTTGACTATGAAAGATACATCTTTAAACAAGAGAGACAAAGAGATGGTGAAACAATGGATGAATTTGTTGAAAGAGTTGAGATGCTCATCAAACACTGTAAGCTCAACAAGTTCAATGACAAAGAAGCTATTCGTCTCAGAATCATAGATGGCTGCCTGTCTGATTCCTTCAGACGCCAAATGCTGAGAGAAATGCTTAGTCTGAAGCGCGTGGCTACTAGAGCTGAAGAACGTGCCAACAAACAAGTCACTGAAATGGAGGCTGGAGGATCCAAGAGTAAATTGGCGTTGAGTATGAAAAGCAAGATGAAACACCAGGTAGAAGGCTGCAGAGTGACGTCTCTGAAGAAAAAGAAGCTGTGTTTTCGATGTTAATTTTCCTTTCAGCATGAAGGTAAATGTCCCACCATTAGACAGATGAGTAACGTCTGTGGAAAAGAGAACCATTGTGTATCATTTTGTAAAGTGAGAGAAAAAGTGAGTGTGTCACGTTGTGAGGACAAAATGGCTGCTAGTGCGTGATGTCATGAAGATAAGATGGCTGCCAGAAAGTTCCAGAAGCAATCCAGTCATGCCCACAGAAGTATCCTGCAATATCAGTTGAGGCAAGTAGGAATCGAAAGAGGCCAATTGTCATCTAATTCCTCATCGAAAGATACTTTGACGTCACTGTCGAGGGACAGTAAAGAAGGTGGGTGTGCCATGTCGATGCTGTCTACTGAAAGATGTGGGCATGTCGGTCTTATTTCATGCAAGAAAGAATACAAGTCAATAAATAATCGACCAGTGAAATCGTGACATTCATTTGGACATTGTCCCAAAATAAAATTGATGGTTAATGGTTATATATACCGTTCATCATAGACAGTGGTGCGCTGATAAATTTCGTGCCAGCAGAAAAGTACCATGAACTGTCTCTGGTGCCTGTCTCACACCATCGAAAACCAAAGTCTACAAGTGGGCAGCCTCAACACCATTGCAAAGTCAAGGTTAATTTATGGCGACTATGAAACATAAAAAGACGAAGCAAGTCCTAATCGATGTCCTTCAGGGCACTTCGTCAAGTGCATGTTTGCTCAACGTCAGCACTGCTGCTGACATGGGACTAATTTCTGTGAATTAAAATGGAAATGCTCATCACAACATAGTTTAGGAAAACTTAATACAATAAAAGTGCAGCTCTATATTATTGAGGACATGTGGCCTGTTGCTTAACAACATTGTCAAATTGCCTTCCATCTACATGAGGCTGTTAAAAAAGATATTGAGACATTGCTAAAACATGATATCATTGAGGACTCTACTGGTCCAACGCCATGGGTGACACCAATAGTGGTGGTATCTAAAAAGGACAGTGCAGGGTCTGTGCGAATTTGTGTTGACATGCGTCAAGCAAACAAGGTGTTAAGCTCTACGAGCCTTAGCTGTAGCCCGTAATGAAATCCTGCAGAGATGATGTGAATCACCTCACCTCACTCATCCCTCTCCTTCTACCTGCTCAAGTGTATCTAAAGAAATAAGGAAAGAAGGCTGGGGCCCGGAAGAGGAGATCCTGGGTATCTGTAATCGGTATGTTCTGAACGTGTACCTAAAAGATGAAGAACAGTGTCAGGACCATAAGGGAGTGACATAAGGACCCATCCTAAGTCCCCTAGGCTTCTATAATCACTTTGGAAGGTGTGTTGCGTTGTATAGACACTGTAGTTATAGATAGGACAAGAGAAGTGTGGTTTGAAGTACAAAATGTAGTCTGAAAGAAAGAAAACAAATGTGTCTATAATATGTGTGTCTTTTCATTCACTACATTCATACATGCTTACACTCCCAAATATTGGAAAATAGAGGTACACTATAGTCACCTTAGAATATTGGATACAAATAAAAAATCAGGAACTCCCCTAAGGAATATTCAGTTAGGGCGTCACTGAATGTATTTACGAATTACGCACTTCAGGGTCATGAGTGCAGTAGAGGGATAATATCCAGGAATTGCTGATCCCTTGCACTTGATGATAAGTTCCTCAAGCAAATGTTCCAGCATGTAAGGCTGAGTACCTATCAAGCACTCCGGTGCGTGGCACTAATTACCTAACAAGCGCTCCAATGCGTAGTAAAGAGACCATTAAGCAAGCGTTCCAGTGCGTAGTAAGGAAACCATATGTAAGCGCTCCAGCGCGTAGTAAGGAAACCATAAGTAAGCGCTCCAGCACATAGAAATAGAAATTCAAATCATAAGCAAGCGCTCCAGCATGCAGAAAGTGAAACCATAAGCAATCGCTCCAGCGCGAAGAAAGAGAAACCATAAGCAAGCGCTTTAACGCATAGAACTTGAAACCATAAATCAAACGGGCAGTGTGTTTGCTTCATACAAACATATCCCTTCCTCCATCTATCCTTTAGGAAGGAACGTTACCAAATCAAAGTCTTCACAAAGCACACGCAGCAGTAGAGAACAAGAGGATAACCACTGCGCATGCACCGAACATGAAATATGTCCCCTGAACAGAAATCCAAAAAAATGTGGCTTCAGCAATGCCATCTGTGGGAAAGCAGGCATTCACGTAAGGCATGTAAAATACGAAGCAATGTCTGCTTAACAGGACGCTGGTTATGTATTCTGAAACCCGGAAGTCCTAATCAGTGCAGCTGACCAACCGGGTCTCATGGAAGTACAAAGAAAAGACTGGACTGCTAACTCTCCTGAGTACATCCACACCATCTTGCATACCGTGCTAGGAAATGGCGGTGTGCGTGCGCTGAAGCAATAGCTGGATACCTGACACAAGGCAATCAAAATAGAATGACACCCAGGTCCACACATTGCCAATATGATTACCCAGTTGAATGGTGATAAAGTCTTTTCGCGCCTTTATCTGAACAAAGGATATCATTAGATCTAACTGGAAGAAAATTGCAGGTACATTACTACCTTAAAGATTGAATTTCGAAGTGTGTTCAGCTGCAGAACTTTTACAAGATGTCATTTGTAGCATTTTGAAGCCTGTCACGTATGCTTTCAATTACAGTAATGATATACTAGTATTTGGGGCTACACAAAAGGAACATGATACAGCTCTTATACAAGTGTGCAATCGTCTTGCTGATGCAGGTCTTACATCACATGCTGAAAAGTGTGAATTTCACTAAACAAACTAAAATTCTTTGGGCACATTTTCTAGGAAGAGGGAATGGCTCCAGATCCAGCCAAGGTTCAGGCTTGTTCATCTACCTCCCCGCCACGAGATGCAACCATGCTGTTTTCTTTTCTTGGTATGGCCAGCTACTACTCCAAGTACATCTGTGACTTTATTGTGAACCAAGGAGAGAGCAAGGAAGTTATGTGGAACGTCCCTATCCCTAGTTAATGTATGCAAAAACAATGTGGACAAACCCACTCAATGAGAAGTCAAGACTCACTTTTATAATGTACAGTGCCAAGAAACCATTATGTTTTGTTAAAAGACCCCTCACACACCAACCTGGTTGGTGTTATGATTCATCATTGGGGTCCCAACCGGGTGGCCGAATGCCACCCCGGTTGTGCTATGACGCCTGATTACAGTGGAGCTGGTGTGCTGTATTTTATGTGAAGTGGTGTAGTGAAGGTTAAAAGTATCTCTGGGAATCCTTGCCCTTTGAGTTTATTAATGGCAGCCCAGGATACAATAAAAAATATGTGGCGCAACTACTGGAGTAGTTTTACTCTTAGTTGTCAACAATGAGGTCTACATGTTTCAGCCCTTGATAATAAGGTGAATGGGCTTTCTTCAGGACCGGGTGAAAAGTGAGTGAGTGGCTAAAATCATGCCACGTGTAAGGTGAATGAACAACACACACGCTAAGGTGTGTTGACAGTGCTCAGTGGAGTTTGTATAATTACAAACCCACTGTGAAAACACTGAATAAAGTGTTGGGCAGGAAAATCAGGGTCCAGGAGGGGTACCGTCTATAGTCACACTTTCGTCAAGACGCGTCACCCGCTATAACCTATTCGGCTCCCGTGATCCTGGCTGCTGGCTTTGCCACTGTGAGTGCCCCATTGAGAGAGTAAACAAAACAGAATGTTTCATTTCAGTGGTCATGGGAGTGTGATCAAAGTTTTAAGATGATTAAGCAAACAATTGCAAATGCTACCGAGATGGCTTACTTTGATCTGAAATTGCATATAGAGATTGCTGTTGATGCCAGCCCAGTGGGTTTGGGTGCGATTCTTGCCCAACATAGTGGACATGCAAATGTGCAAAGAGGTATTGTGGCTTATGCCAGCCAAAGTTTGTCACAGACTGAATGCGCTTACTCGCAATCTGAGAAAGAAAGCCTAGATGTTGTGTAGGCCTGCAAACACTTTCATATTTTTCTGTATGGGAAACATTTAACGCTTGTTACTGATCACCAAGCATTTCTTACTATCTTTTGCTATAGAAAAGCCAAGATGCCCCCTCGCATTGAGAGGTGGGGGCTGAGACTTCAAGAGTAATACTACAACATTGTGTACCGGCTGGGAAACGATCAAAACCCTGTGGACTACTTTTCTCGAGTGCCCCTGCAGTGCCAGGGTACCCCTTCCAAATTGGTTGAGGCCTACATTAGTGTGAGATCCAGCACTCCTGTGGCTGTGTCCGGGGAGCAGATAAGTGCTGCTACCAATGCAGACAGGAATATGCTCATCCTAAAAGACATTATTGTGCATCGATCCTGGAGAACACATGCTTGACCGCTTTATAACGACAGTGAAAATCAGAAATTCAAGAATGTGCGTGATGAACTGTCCATTACACAAGAAGGGATTATCTTGTGAGAGTCTAAAATTGTCATTCCTGAAAGTCTACGACACCAAGTCATTTAAGTGGCACATGTGGGACATCGTGGAATTGTTGCCACAAAACTAGCCCACTAAGACCGTGTTTGGTTCCCTCATCTTGAGGAGCGAGTTGAGAGAGAGCTCCAGGCTTGTCATTTGTGTAACTGTTTATGTCCCAAAACAATACAGCATCTTTTGAACATG
The DNA here is from genome assembly GCF_964204655.1 of Triturus cristatus. Lineage (NCBI taxonomy): Eukaryota > Metazoa > Chordata > Amphibia > Caudata > Salamandridae > Triturus > Triturus cristatus. Next base: position 356,763,305 of record NC_140586.1, on the reverse strand, counting down.
TCAGATCTTCCGAGACATGTCTAGGAAAAAATTGCAATTGACTTCTTTGGACCGCTTGAAAATGGTCATTACCTCATGCTAATTGTAGATGAGTACTCCCAGTTTTTGCTGGTGGAAGACCTCTTGTCAATCACTCATGATCAAGTAATTGAAAGACTTTATTTGCAACCTAAGGTGTTCCGTCCATTCTAAAATCTGACAATAGCCCACCATTCAGTGGCCGGGAATTGAAAGACTTTCCTACTCATTTGAATTCCAAGCATCAGAAAAGCACTCTTTTATGGACACAGGATAATGGCTTTGTTGAATGTTTTATGAGTACTCTTAAGAAGGCTGTCTAGTGCGCTGCACTAGAGGAACTTGAGCTTGTCTGTTCTTCATTTTACTCTTTGTGCCTATAGATTTACCCACCATCGCCCCATTCTACAACCAGCGAAATTCCGGCCAGCCTGATGCTCAGGAGAGCCATAGCCACCAAGATGCCCCGGTGGACCACTGAAAGAACACTTGATGCTCAGAAAGTTCTACTCATTGATACATCTAACAAGTCCAGAATGAAGATTTATGCAGATAAACATTGATGTGCTCGGGACATTACACTTCAGAAAGAAGTCCTTGTCAAGCAGAGGCGGGAACACTAAACTGATGTTCAATTTGATGCCGATCCATTGCACGTTGTGACTATGGGACACATGGTGACTGCTCACTGTCCTGGAATGTCCAATACGAGGGACTCCTCACAGTTCAAGTACCTGCCTCAGAGTCTGTTGGCTCCAGACATCTGGAGTGAGACTTTGTCATCAGAGAGCCAAGAGAGCCCCAGAACTGCATCAGTGTTTCGATCACTAGTGCATGCTGCGATTGTTTCTCCTGTGTTTCATTAGCCTCACACCACGATATCTGGAAAAGTGGTTCGAGCACCTAGACTACTCATCGATGAACTATGACATAGATATATATATATATTTTTTGTTTGTTTGTACTTTTTATTTAACAAAGGGGGAGATGTAGTGTCCTGTGTATTATAGAGTTCGGGACCCCTAGGGTCCCTTACGAACTCCGTAGTCTAGTGATGTAAGTGATTGGGTGTGGCTAATAAAATTCATGATGCAGTACATGTTAGTTAACAGTTCCACTCTAGAGAATAAAGACGTGTTATACCAAGGTCAGTGTGTGGCATAATTAATTTACATGCTACCGGACTGGGGAGGATGCTACAGACCATGCTATCATCGTCATTGTAAAGTTTTTTGCAAGACATACTTGGGGACCTCTCTTCGAAATAACTATGAAATCTAACTGCCCATTTTCTGCTAATTCAAGCACACATGATGCCAAACAATATAAAATTATACCTTAAACTTTAAACAAGCATTGGAAAAACCACTAAGTCACACCGTTGGGACCTATTAGCTTTGTCAATATCTTTTAGCCATGATGCACGGTATCCCCAATGCTGGAAGCGGGTGGGGGGAAACAACATGGTCTGAGACACAGACTCAACAAGGGGGCAAAGTGGATGTGGGGAAGTGACACTGGCAGGGGGGAGAGGAAGCAACATAGGGGCCACTAGGGGCTGATGCAACATGAAGGGTGCTGTGGGGGTTAATCAACATGGAGGGCATGGGCGGGAGAAAATGGGCAAGAGGGAGAGCAACATGGAGCATGGAGGACAGGAGAAAAAAATCAAGCGGGCGAGAGAGAGCAACATGGTGCTGGGAGGGGAGCACACGACGGCAAGGCAATCACGGAGGGGGCAGGTGAGAATCACATGGGTGAGAGACAGCAGAGAGAAGAGGGGTAAAGAAGCACACTAGGGACACAGCTGAAAAACACATGCACTCTTGTGGAATGCTTAAAAAACAAATCTAGCACCTCAAAAAGCGAGCCGTGTGAGGACACAGTAATATGTCCATGCTTCAGGGGAAGTTCAAACACAACAAGAGGAAGGAAAGCCCACACATACTAACGAATAGGAAGCCAGCAAATAAGTGACAATAAAGCCAAGCAATTGTAAGCAATACGCGGGTCCTAAACACACTGTTAGCGAACAATATGACTTTCAACAGACAGCCTATGCTCTGTTTAGTAGGCGAGACTTAAAAACGGAGTTATGCAAAAATAGTTTAAACAGAAATCCTTAACATGACACTGAGTGAAAGGAGACAGAGGCTGAAGTAGCAGTAGGCAGAGAAAGATTGAGATATAGAAATAGAGGTGAGATAGAGAATGTTTACTTTCCAGATGGGCCAGGGGGCCCCTTTGGAAGGTTCGGGCCCTGTGCAATTACCCACTTCGTCCAAACTTTAAACATTTGCATACCGTACAAATGCGGCCATACACAACAAGCACTGGCATAGCCAATAGGTATCGCCTTTGGGACCTTATAAGTGTTTAGCCATGCAACAGTTGCATAACTAAATACTTATAAGGTCTCAAAAGCGAGACCTATTGGCTATGCCAAGCGGCCCTGCGGCTGCGAAAGTGAAAGTGATCTCGATTGCGATCAAACATCAAAGCGGCCCTGCGGCCATGAAAGTAATCGCGGTCAAGCGCGCGCCCGCGCACATGCACTGTAGCTCTAGGCTGGTCTGGTAGCACTTTTTGGAGCCCTCTCAATAAGTCTCGCCAGACCAGCGCATGCGCTGGGTCAGGCGAGACCTAAAAACAGCATTAGCATAAAATATATATCTGCATGAGATTTCGTCCATATTCTCACAAGCTGCCTATCTCTCATTGACCCCGAATTTTCACAACAGTGGAACATTTATATACATTCGACAAACCTTGCCCAAAGCATTTCTTTGTTTTTCTTAGTGTCTTGAAACAAAACCCCTGTGTGTGTGTCTCTCCGATCCCTCTCTTTGTGGATATAGTATATATGGTCTTATCTGTTCAGGTGCTGAATGGGCTAGGGCTGGCCCTGAGGATTTTTGTTTTTTAGATTTGCTAAGTACAAGGGAACCATGGAAAAAAATTCTGGTTTTAGATTATGAGTTTTTTTAAACAGCAGACAATATAAACACTGACTACAGGCAGTAATTTTGCAGTAATCGAGGGCTGCTGTGAGATAATTATCCTGTGCGTGTGTTATTGGCAGGTCGCAATGGTAATGAACTGGCTATTCTGATTGGCTACCAGCAGCTTTTCAGAATAGGTCTAACACATTAATCTTTTCTAGTGGTTACATTACGGAGAGAACAGCAATCTCACTGACCACCCATTCAGCCAATCAGAATAGGTCACTTTGTTGTTAGGACCTTTCTGATTAGCATCTAACACCCAATCATAATTGGAGTGAAAAGACCACTTCCGCCTAAAACGTATAGCTGTTAAACAAGTAGCGGACAGCACAATCAAGAAATTTTTCTGAGTCAGGGCATAAAATCTGCCCATTACTTTAGAGCCGTGGTTCTTAACCTGTGGTCCAGGGACCCCTTGGGGTCTGCAATGCCTACTCAGGGGGGTCCGTAACTGCTTAGAAAATAAAACAATATTAACATAATATTCATGGCCAGGTGTGCTCTACCACTTGGCAAGGCGAATGCTGGAGAGTCCTGGTGTGACTACAAGACACATTCATTCTATGCAGTGGCGGCTCGCTGTCGGAGTGCTGCGGGGCGGTGGGGCAGGGCGGGGGAGGGGCAGGGTGGGGCGTAGTGGAGTCCGACATACGAAGGACAGGAGGAAGCTAAGTAATTAAATAAATAAAACAATTTACCTTATGCGCGCTGCATCACCAACTCGACGATGCAGCGCGCGTAAGGTAAATTGTTTTTTTATTTAATTACTTACCTTACTCCTATCCGTCGTATGTCGGACTCCACTACCCCCCACCCTGCCCCTCCCCTGCCCCGCCTCACCGCCCCACAGCACTCCCACGGCGAGCCGCCACTGATTCTATGCACTGTGGTGGCTGATCTGTGGTCTGTGGTGCCCAGTGCTCTTCATGGTATGGGGCAAGGGGCAACACTTTCCCACGCCCTTCCGAACTAGCTAATGAAAGGGTCATATAAATTATGCACTGCATTTACTAATGATGACTGCCTTGTTATACATAAAGTTGATGAGTGTTTACATGAAATGATATGTTTATATGTACTATTTGTATGGTGATTTGCATGAATAAATGTAATTATACTTTATAGTTTTTAAGTTACTGCTAAAGTAGGTACACACAGATGTATTTTCTAGGTTTGCAAGTATTTATATCACACCTACAGTAGGATGATGTGCACAAGAGCTTTCTGAATGGTGTTGTCCAAGTCAAATGGTAATTATAGGTACTCGGATATGCTTCAATGTCACTGCTTGACCTTCACTCTTAAAGGAATGTCAACAAACAGTGGGGTTGATTTTTTCAGCGAGGCAAGTATCTGCCTCCCGTTGAAAGTTAAAGTGTCTTTTAAAAGACTGTTAAAAGTCATATTCCTTTAAAGTATAATGTTCAATTTGTTTCTTTATACAAATGTATATCCACAGACAGCATGCTATGTAAAAAATCTATTTACTATATTTCTAAAATCCTGGAGGATTAATGTCGTGATACATGGGACTTTTCCTCTATATATAGACAAAATCCAAATTTATAATTCCTCCGTGTTCTTATCCTATATCGTGATAAGACCACGGAGGAATTATACATTTGGATTTTGTCTATATATAGATGAAAAGTCCCATGTATCACGACATTAGTGCTTTCCCCGTGTTCCCTCATTCTTCCTTAATTGAAATGGTTAAGCATGTAACATCTTTTGAATGTCTACAAAATAATATGTAGATTAGAAATAATATTTGGGTTGCGATGCTAAAGGCCACACAAGGTTGTTAAGATAATAGGATGTATTGTTTATGATTTCTTCACTCATGTATGTTCATATTGTGTCTCACATACTTATTATTTTTGTTGTTTAATGTTTTGTGAACCACATGCACATTAGTATTGTCTGCATATAGACTTCAATGTCTCTTCTGTTTTGAATATACTATAAAGACTTAAAAAAGATTGAAAGAAAAGGTATAAATAAAGTACCAGAACAAATTAAAATAAATAGTTTGGTCTAGCGGTAATTTAAGAAGCAAAAAACGACACAGGTCCTGGCCCTTTCCCTTGTCACAGAATCTCACCCTACAGCACAGTGCCCCAACCAATGTAAAAGATGTGCCAGCAATGGCAAAGGGAACACTTTTGCAAGGGCTTCTGTGAAGGAAAGAGGCCTCACCCCTAGGACAATAATCACCAGAATGAGGTTGTTCACCACCTCACAGTGCCAGCCACCCTGCACATTTCAGATCAGGTAATCTGCTCTTCTCTGAATTCGGGGGAGGTGGCTGGAACCAACCCCCCAGCTCTCTGCCCTTCATTGACACTGAAGATAAATTTTAAAAATGCTTGAAGACCTGACTCTTCTTTAACCCTGACACTCTCTGTTAATCTTTAATCTAGCTTCTTCATCGATCTTTCTCCTTTCCTCCCATTGCCTTCCAGTAAGGTTCCAGGTCGATCCCCAGCGTAGCGCCAGGATGCTCAATTGTGAGCGACAGAGCACTCTATAAGTTAGATATTCACACCTGAAGCAGAACACAAAGCCACTCCACATCGCTGCTATGTTGACTTCACACATTGAAGAGAAAGAGGAAAATGAAGAAATCTTCATGCTATTGTTCACTGACGAAACGCCGCGGAATAAATCGCTGAGACCAACATGCACAAGACATATCCTAGGATGCAGAGTTCATGCATTCATAGACACTTGCGCCTCAGTAAACGTAATGTGTGCTCAGCAGTTCTACCACTCGACTCATGCCCAACACTGAAAACAACAAAAACACATCTATTTGCATATGGCAGAACTTAACCAATCCCATTGCTGGGTATCTTCAGTACCAAGGTGTCCCATAGATCCTAAAAACACAGAAGCAAATGTCTTTGTCTCCAAGACTGGCATTAGCATGCATTTAACCTGTCACACTGCAGAAACCCTCATTGCATTAGTATGACAAGTCTACACCGCGGGATTAGAAGAGATATTGAAGGACTTATAACACCTGTTCAATCATCTCAGTTGTCTAAAAAAAGAACCAGTCAAACTGCATATGGACACCTCAATCCGCCCTACAGCACTTTACCACAGATGAATCACTTTCCACCTCAGATTCAAAGTGGAACAGGAACTGAAGAAACTGGAAGAACTTGAGGTAATAGAGCGGCATGGCTCACACCATCAGTGTCCCTAGTGGTGGTCATCAGAAAACCAGAGCAACCAGGTGCAATGCATGTATTTGGTTACATGCGACTGTCCAACAAGGTCTTCTGGAGGGAACGTCACGCAACACCGACCATAGTCGACTTCCTGCATGACCAGAATCGGTCACAATGGTTCGCCAAATTGGAGCGGAATGCTGGATATTATCCAATCTCGTTTAACAAATCCAGTGGCTAAGTTAGAACCTTCTTCATGCACATCCGATTACACTTCTATGAAAGACTAAACTTTGTGATCTTCTCCATGGTGAAACTCTTCTAAAACATGATTAGGGAGACATTGTCAGGTCTCGTGGGAGTCGTGAGTGTCAGCAACAATATCCTGATACATGCAAGGCTGGTGCAAGAATACAACATGAGACTCAGAGCAGCTGTTCAGAGACTATCAGAATGTGACTTGATAATACACAAACAAAAATGTGTCTTTTTAATTGACAAAATAGAATTATATGGATATGTATACTACAAAAATGGCATCTGCATGGATCCCAAAAAGCTTGAGAGATCAAAGATGCCAAAGCCCACTAAAGTGCCACTGAAGTAATGAGTTTACCCAGAGTGGGCACATGTTGAGGGAGATCCAAAACTAAGGGCTTTATTTAGATCTCGGAGGACAAGTTACTCCATCACAACAGTGACGGATATCCCTTCCACCAAAATGTAAACCCCATTATATCCTATGGGATTTATATTTCGGCAGGCGGGATGTCCGTCACCATTGTGATGGAGTAACCCGTCAACCAAAATCTAAATCAGCCCTAAGCTTGCCATACTCAGGGAGCCTAAAAGATACCTGATGAAAATGTACAAACTATGGCAATGGACAGAGGTACACTAAGAGACAGGCATTCATAAACACAAATATGTCCTAATGAGTGCAACAGTGATGAGATATTTAAACCCTGAATTACAGACCAAACTGGTCTTTAAGGCCAGCCTCTTGGGTACACGGGTACTGCAATGGCAAGAAGTCGACTTGTAGGTGCCAACGACGCTAACCAGACAGGTGCTGTTGAACACTGAGATACGATGCTCTCACAAAGAAGAGACACTCGTCATTCGCTAGTGATGTGCACACTTTCATCTTCGCGTCTATGGACAAGCCTTCAAGGCTGTTACTGAACAGAAACTCTTAATACACCTATTCTCAGGGATGCAACATTTTGCACCGTCATACAGAAGCTTTCCCCAAGTACATAAATACTGAGTACTCGTATCCTTCTACCGCAGCTGCAACATCTCTGCTGACCTTTTGTCTCAAGGCCCAAGAAACTGAATTCTAGTGTTACATGAAAATATGGCAAAGGATATCAACATGATAGCTGACACAAGCTTCCCAAAAATCAATGTCACAAGAAGACTTATGGATGCTTCAGCAAAAGACACATGCCTACAGATGACCATAAAAGTGAGCATTGAAAAAAGGCGAAGACCTTTTTGTCACTAATGAAGGACAGGGACACCGACAGACAACAAAGCTTACCCTGTGGAGAGCTTGACATGAATTCAGTTCCTTGCCAGATGGCCTGTTGCTAAAAGAGCCCAAGATATTCATCCCAGCGACACGCCAAGAAAGAAAAGGGCAATTGGCGCATGTGGGATATTTACCAAGGTATTGTAAAAACCAAAGAGCCTGTGGTACGCACACATGGACCAACATGTGAAGAGGACAATAGCTTGCTACCTACTTTTCCATGCCAATGGAGATCCTGAACCACCAGCCCCAGAGACCACTAAGGAGGACTGCCCAGAACCATGGGTAACAATGTCTGGACTTCCATGAGAGGAAACAGCTGCTAGTAGTTAGAGATGCTTACACCAACCTCCCATCTGCGGAGATAGTAAACTCGGTAGTGTCTGAACAAGTGCAGCCAAAACAGGAAAACATATTTACCACCTATAGAATGCTCGAACAGATCAACGCAGATAATGGGCAGCAATTTTAAGGGGATGACTTTCAAGCATACATCAGGGAACTGAAGAAAAGCACCCTGAGATGGCCACAAGCCAATGGACAAGCAAAGCGCTTCATACGTAATCTCAAAAGGAGCATTTGAGGGGGGCGTGGCCAAGATGGCGGGGTGAGCGGACGCTTCCTCCCGTAGCTCCTCCGGCCCGGCCAAGCTTGAGCCCTTTTCTTACGCTTTTCTCCCCCTGCTGAGGCTCAGCGCGGGAGAGGAGAGTGGCGGAGCATCAGGGGTGCATATTGGTGCTGTTTTGGTTCGGATCGCCTCGGGGGAACCCCCCCAAAAGTTCGATCGAGTTCAAGGGACGACGGCGAGCCCGAGGGGCGGAGCGCATTGGAGTGCTGTCCGGACACCTCGGTTGGGCCTGGTGCTGAAAGTTGCGATTTGGAGGGGATCTGGCCCGCCGCTCGACGGAGATTGAAGGAGCCTTGCGGGAGAGGACCCGACGGTGCGGAGGGCTTGAGACGGGCGCCCCGGCACTCAGACTTGTGACGGCGACACCTCGCACTGCGGGGGCCCCTAACCCCTAGCCGAGGTACAGCGGACTCCCTGACGGGGTTGGACCATCTGGGCCCATGTGCGTGACGGACTGGGGCCGGTGGTGGAACTTATTTGACTGTGGGGTGCTTCAGGGGCCCCGGTGGTGTCGTCGGGCCTGGTCATTTTGGCCTGCTCCGCCCTGCCGCCATTTTGTCCCCGAAGGAGCAGTGGTGGCAGCCTTCGCCGGAGTCCTGGCTGCTGGATGCAGGTGCCCCCGCTGCTGCTGGGCTGACTCTCGGAGGGATGTGCTGATGAGACCCCCCCACTGCGGCCCCCTTGGTTGTCTCGCACGGGCTCCCGCGGCTGACGGTGACCGAACTGGGCCGCCATTTTGTCACCTGTGACGCAGCGACTTCGCTCGTGGGGGATACCCACGTCGAGTGCTTGCCGGCGGCTGAGCACCCCTGGGGCGCCTGGATCTGCGCTCGACTGCGGAGCTAGCGATGTCTGGAAGAGGCGGCCCGAAGAAAGGGGACCGAACCCTGCCGGACATGCTTGGCAGGGCCCAGCAATTGCGGGACAGGACGCAGCCCTCGCCGGGGTCCTCCCGGGCTCCGGCGGATGTGACTGGGGGGGAGCCACCCGTCACGAGGGCCTTTATGGAAGAACTGTTTAGCTCCCTCAGGGAGGACTTCCAGACACTGAAGCGGGAGGTGGCCAGCGAGGTCCGAGAAGTGCGCAGGGAGGTGGAGGGCCTTGGCGAACGTGTTGAAGCGGTGGAGACGGAGGGCCAACATCGAGCGGAGGAGATAGTCCACCTACAGCAGGACGTTCTCCGCCTCCGGGAGCAGTGTGTGGAGCTCCAGGCCCACTCTGAGGACCTTGAGAACAGATCTCGGAGGAACAACATCCGAGTGCGTGGTGTGCCGACTGCGGATGATGGGTCCGATCTGAGGGGCTACCTGCAGGCCCTGTTCCGAGAGATCCTGGGGGAAGCTGCGGACTTTCCCATCAGCATTGATAGGGCGCATAGGGTCGGCCGGCAGCGCCAGTCATCGGCACCTCCACCGGACATTCTGGCCTTCCTGCCCGACTTTCCACTGAAGGAACGCATCATGGCTGAGGCCCGCAGGAAACAGCCCCTGACTTTCCGGGATCGGCCGGTGGCGCTTTACCAGGACCTCTCCGCCATCACGCTGCAGAAACGCAGGTCCTTTAGGATTGCCACTGACTTTTTACGCGAACACGAGACGCCGTACTCTTGGGGTCACCCCTTCCGCCTGATTTTTCGGTGGAATGGGGTGTTACACCAGCTACGCTCCTTGCAAGACATTTGTGTGTCCTGGGGCTCACGGCGGCGGAGGAAGAAGGAGCTACGCCGTTGTGGAGGTCCTCGGAGAGACGGAGCCGGCGGAGGTCGACGAGGCGGCGCTCAGCGGCCAGCGTGGGGCGTCCGGACTCCCCTACCATCAGGGCGGACATGGCCGACGCTCTGAGGGCGGCGGCCGGGGACTCGACCGGCTCCTCTGGCGTGGCCTTGACGGCCTAACACACACTCCGGGGGGAGATGTCTTTAGCTTCTTTACATGCTTGGTACGGGGCGGGGGGGTTGGGGGGGAGCGGATGGAGGTGAGTGGCTGGACGTCCACTTCGTTCCTTTCTACGGACTTGCCCGTCTTGGGGCTTGACTGAGACAATGGGGTGTTTGAGTTTGTGGGTGGCTAGTTGCCAGGGTTGTGTTTGGGGTGGGGGAGGGGGTTGTTTTGGGGTTGGGAAGGTCCCGTCCGATGTTGTCTATGCCCGCTTTGTTTTGGCTTGTCCTGCGCGGCGGCCCCGCGCGCCCCACCCGCTGATTCCCTGCCCATTGCATGGCGCTCCTGATCCCCGCGAGGAATGCCGGGCCTAAAGGTAGTGACCCTTAATGTTCAGGGTCTGAATAACCCGGTGAAGCGCAGAGCGATCCTCTCGTTGCTGGAGGGGACGCAGGCGGACATTTGCCTTTTGCAGGAGACACACTTATTGCCCCGAGATTGCCATAGGATGCGTTCTGCTAGGTTCCCTACCCAGTTCTTTTCCTCGGCAGCGAACAAGACGGCGGGGGTAGCCATTCTCCTAGCGAGCTCCTTTCGGGGGGAGGTTTTGCATAAGTGTGCTGAACAGAAGGGGAGGCTCCTTGCGTATCGCATGCGCCTGGGAGGCATAGCATTTACGGTCGGCTCCGTTTATAGCCCAAATGATCACCAAGAGCGCTTCCTAGACTCCGCGCTGGTGGATGTCACTGCTTCCCCCGACCGCCACATTATCCTGGGGGGGGACCTTAACATTGTCTTCGATTCTGTGATGGACAGATCGGCGCAGCGCTTCCCGCAGACGGGGGAACTGTCCCAGGCTGGGAGGGCCCGGATTGCGGAAATGGACTTGCACGACCTCTGGCGCTCCATGCACCCCACGGATAGGGACTACTCTTATTTCTCGCACGCACACCGAACCTACTCACGGCTGGACTACCTCCTGGTGAGTGGACCGATGCGTGCCGCTGCCACGGCGGCGGACATCGGGGTCCTGACCCTGTCTGACCACTCCCCAGTCACCGGCGTTTTCCAGTGGCCGGCGGCCTCCCCCTCTCGGGGGGTGTGGCGCCTTCTGGATACCCTTCTACACAAGAAGTCGGTGGTGCAACGCATCGGGGAGGTCATACAGGACTATCTCACCCACAATAGCAACACTGACACCTCGCAGGCGACACAGTGGGCGGCATTGAAGGCAGTCCTCCGGGGGGAATTTATCTCTATCTCTGCAGCTGAAAATAAGGAGCGGCAACTGAAGAGGAATGAGCTGACAGCTCAGGTTCGGGAGCTTGAGCAGGTCCACCGCCGCACGGGGGCGCCGAGGGTGTGGAGGCAGTTGAAGGCAGCGAGGAAGCTCCTGTCGGCTCTGGATCTTGACAGGGCGGAGTATGCCGCCCTACGCTTGAAACATGCCTACTACACTGGGGGGGACAGATGTGGCAAGCTCCTAGCACACCGGCTCCGGGTCGCGCAACAGCGTAGCGTTGTGAAAGAATTGGTGGGCACGGACGGGGGGGTTGTCTCCGGGGACGCGGAGGTAGCGGAATCTTTCCGCGGCTTCTACGAGGCGCTGTATGCTGAGGAGCCCTCCTCGCCACGGGATGCCGACGGCTATTTGGAGTCGGTGACCCTCCCGGTAATGGATCCGGCTCAGGCGGACCACCTGGAGCGGGACATCCATGTTGAGGAAGTGATTTCAGCTATCGCGCGGCTGAAACATGGCAAGGCCCCGGGCCCGGACGGGTACACGTCGCTATTTTACAAGACTTTTTGCACGGTCGTGGCCCCTGTCCTTACTCGGCTATTTAACTCTTTCTCCGAACCGGGAGCCATCCCTCCGGATCTCCTGAGGGCGACGGTCGCGGTAATCCCGAAACCTGGGAAGGACCGGGCCCTCTGCGGCTCGTACCGACCCATCTCGCTTTTAAATGTCGACCTCAAGTTGTACACGGGGATTCTCGCGTCCAGGCTGAGTCCACACCTCCCCGGTCTGGTGGAGGCGGACCAGGCTGGTTTTGTGCCCGGCAGACAGACGGTTGACAACACCAAGCGGGTGACGCATGTTCTGGAGAAGGCCTCAAGGATCTCGGGGGAACGGATGTTGCTGTCCGTCGATGCGGAGAAGGCCTTCGACAGAGTCCACTGGCCGTATCTTGAGCTGGTCCTCAAGAAATTGGGGATCGGCGATAAGTTCCGCACCATGGTATTTAACTGCTATAAGCATCCTTCAGCGTCGGTGCGGGTCAACGGGTGTAGCTCCGGTGGCTTTGCCATCGAGCGCGGCACGCGGCAGGGCTGCCCTCTTTCGCCGCTCTTGTTTGCCCTCTACATGGAGCCGTTTGCTCAGAGGATTCGTAATAATCCGGATGCTGTCGGGGTCCGGATGGGCCGGTACGTCCACACCGTCAGTCTCTACGCGGATGATGTCCTGTTGACCTTGGACGACCCTAGGAGGTCGCTGCCTGCTTGCCTCCGGGAACTGGACGCCTTTGCGGGGGTGGCCGGTTTCAAAATGAATATGAGCAAGTCGATGGCGTTAGACGTGTCCCTGGCTGCGGATACCAGGAGGGATCTTCAGCGGCTCTTCCCCATGCAGTGGTCCTCGTCCACGGTGCCGTACCTGGGGATCCTGCTGGCGCCTACATTGCCGGAGATGGTTACGGCCAATTATGCCTCCCTCAGCAGGAAGATCAAGGATGAGCTTGGCCGCTGGAACAAAGGCCTGCTGTCCTGGCTGGGGCGAATCGCGGCGGTCAAGATGACGGTGTTGCCCCAGATACTATATCTTTTCCGGGCCCTCCCGCTCCAACCCCCGGTGGGCTGGATACGACAAATGCAGGCTGACATCTCCCGCTTTGTCTGGCAGGGCCGCAGGCCACGCATGAAGAGGGTCCTCTCCACGCTTGCTCCGGAGGCGGGGGGCCTCGGCATTCCAGACCTCCGTAAGTACTTTCAGGCGGCACAGCTACGCTATCTGGTGGAGTGGAGCAGGTGGGAGTCCGACAAACATTGGCTCTTCCAAGACCAGGCGGTGGCGGGCCGCACCTTACAAGAGGTTCCATTCCTGCGCCGCGCGCACCGCCCCCCTAATCTTTACGCTTCCTTTGTTACGCGGGTCCCCCTGCGTGTGTGGGACGCGGTCTGTGAGGCCCGGGGCCTTACCACCTTCCCTTCGCCGCTCACGCCCATTGTGGGCAACCCGGACTTCTCCCCAGGGATGGAGCCGGGGGTTTTCTCCCACTGGGTGCAGGCGGGCTGCAGGGCACTCTTCCAGATCTATGGCCCGGAGGGAGTGGTTCCTTTTCAGCAACTCCGCCAGGAGTTCGGCCTGACGGAGCTGGACAGATTGCGCTACATGCAGGTTCGGCATTGGGCCCTCCAGCCCCAGGTGCGTGCCACCGCCGCCCGTCCAATTACACCGTATGAGAGGTGGTTGGCTACTCGGACCTCAGACGCTAAGCTAATTACCGATCTGTACAAATACCTACAACCCCCGCCGTTTTACTATTACAACCCGGGGAGGGAGCGCTGGCACAGGGAATTGGGTAGGACACTCAGCCACAAGGAATGGGACAAAATTGCGTATCGGGCGCGGCACTCTGCATATCACACGGGCCTTACGGAGACCTTTACTAAGGTGTCCACATACTGGTACTACACCCCGGAGAGACTGCATGAAATGCATAAACACACTGACAGGGGGTGCTGGCGGAGCTGCGGGCAGGAAGGTACCCTTTCACACATTCTTTGGGATTGCCCAGTGCTGACCGCCTCCTGGAAGGAAGTTTTGGACGAGGTGGATAAGCACTTTGGGATAGAGCTGCCGCGACTCCCGGCGTATGTCCTGTTGGGCCTCCCCAATGACCTAATGTACCCACTGAAGTCCCGCAGGGGTAGGCAGATCGCAGTTGCGCTGGGGTCTGCGGTTCAGAACATTCTAATCCACTGGCGCACAGCCAACGTCCCCTCCATCACCGGTTGGTTGCATAGGCTTTGGCATGTGCTGGGGATGGAGAAGCTGTCGCTTACGGTTGCGGGGGAGATTGACCAATTTGAAGAGCTGTGGCAACCCTTTCTAGCGCTGCTGTCCACTGAATTCCGGGAGCTCACCTGCCCGAGGTATCTTAGGCTTCTCAGGCTGACGCCGCCGGTGACCCCGGCGGACTAGTTTACATGTGAGACGGGGACCTCCCGGGGAGGGGGGGGGGGGGGGGTGCGGGGCTTCCTGGTGAGGATTACTCTGGTGCGGGACCATAGGACGGGGGGGGGGGGGGTGGTTCTTTCGTTACTGGGAGGATGGGGGATGGGGGGGGGGATTGTGTTCTGTTGAGTTGCTGATGGCTTTCATTGCTTAGATTTGGGGTGTCGGATACGCGGGCGGGGATTCCATAGCTTGCATTTCTAGCCTTCATTTACTGTGTTTTTCCCCCTGACTTACTGCGCTACCTATTGCCAACCCTCTGGAGTTGCACCCTTTTTCTTTGACTGTATTCCATGTATCCTGACCTCCTATCCCCCTCCCCCATGGTTTGTTTTTGTCTCAATAAAAACGTTTTAAACTTAAAAGGAGCATTTGAATGTGAGCTGAACAGAGCAGAGCAATATAGAAAAGTCCACCCACCAATTCCAATGAGTGTACCAACTCTACTGTACCACAAAGTGTGCTCTATCACTCCTTATATTTGGAAGGCCGGTAGAGGATGCGATATCAGATGACATCAGTCTGACTCCGACGATCCAAGACCACTAACAAGAAGATTGTATGTAGTAAAAGAAGACCTAGGATGGAATTGGGTGGAAGAGAGACATACCACAACCCATTCCTCATAAGCTGAGCCAAAAGGCTCACCCAATACCCAGGGAAAATAACCGGACCACTAGGAGTCCAGACAGGATCCGCCCCCATCCAAATTGTAACCAGGAAGCACTCGATAAAGAGTGAGGAAAAGGATACTATAACTTGTGAAGTAACCCTCAACTGTCAATGAAGCTATAAGACTTATGCTGAGCAGAATGGAGCTCTCCAACAAACCTTAAGATAGTTATGGTTAATGGGTAATTTTCATCAAAGTTGCTAGGGTGTATACTTTGCCGATCCGCACATGCTGATGACACAGCGTGCCCTCCACTGGTTGTGCGCGGTCGATGGAGGAAATAGAAGGGACTGGATGGCGCACAGACTATCAGTCCCAAGCTGTGATCCATGCTTTGTGCTCACTGCCAGCCTGGCTTAACAGGCTATTCTACATGTCCTACTATGGCTCTGAAAACTGGGGCAAGTACACTGTTTCTGCACTTCACTCTCAGGGTACCTAGGGCCATCAGTCACAGGCTTCTTAGACACGAAATGTGGGGGGGATGAGCTCAGAATTTAACAATCAACCAACCAACAAAATAAATCAATGTCCAACACAGTGCCTGTCTTTTGGGGAAAAACAAAGTTATTTTAATGACACAGCAATGCTACATATTGCACAATCCAATCAAAGCATATAGATTAATACCCATAGTTGGAATTCCCCTCTGGGCACCACACCCTCTCCTTTCCCTCCGTGCTCTGTCCCACTCTTGTGTCCCTATATATATATATATATATCCACAGTAAATTGTGATAGGAGCATGAATGAGGCACAGATATAGATTTTGTTTCCCACAAGTTTAAATATACTATCAGAATAGTCCTACCCCTGGTGCTGTAGCAAGTGTGTGAACAGTCTCAAGCCCTTATGCTCACATCCGCATGTTGAAGCGGCTAGATCTCTACAAGAGGCATAGGTCTGCAGTCTTGCCGTAGGGTTTAGCCGGGGTTGTAGGGGAGGACCAGGGTGCAGCCCATGTGTTCAGAGTGTGTGGCAATGTGTAGGATCTGTCTGTTAGCACCGCTCAGCACCTTCTGAGTCCTCAACCATCACAACCTGCCTCTGGGTTGATGCTGACAAGCGCAGCGCACCCTCCATCCGCCTGTCATTGGAAAGCAGTGGTGTTTGCTTAAATGTTTACATCTGACTTTATATGTATGCGTGTATATATACATATAAAAATGGAGGTGGATATGTAACTTCAAACATACAAAGACAGATTTAAACATTTTAAGCAAATGTTCGTGAGGGGGGGCTTTGAAGATTGCCCCCCACCAGTTTTACCTGTGACCCTGCGTGTGCCCACCTAAAATTCACTTCTAGAGACACTGCTGCTGCTACTGAGTGAAACACCTGAAAGCTCTCATTTTGGAAAAAGAAAGAAGCACCAGGCATGTTGTTAATTGCCACTGCACATAATTTGCTACAAACAAAATGGCGTCTTTCAAACAGTTCAGCACCAGCCTCTTCAGTGATCTCCGATCCCATTTACAAGATGATTTTTGATGATTAAACACATCTACCACAGACGTGCTTGCTCCCTGACCACCAATGACTAAGTGTTTGCGAAGGCGCTTTCCACAGACATGCAGCTTCAATAACTGGGAACAATTCCAAGCTTGGGATATCCCTCACAAACCCTGACTCATGCCCAGCGGTGGGCCAACCAGACATGCACCAGTCTCTGCTAAGTATTTTACCAAAGGCCTATGCTGCCAGTGATGGCAGTTAGTAAATACACAACCATTTCATCACTTCTAGCCTATGGCGGGAAATGGACTTCCCATGTTGGAAAGATTCTTCCCACCTACCAGTCTAATACCGTTCACTTCCTGTCTCAGGGGTGCTGATATGTATGCACACGTGTGCGTATGAGGCGCTACAATAGGGCTGGCGGCTGCAGCTACTGGCACCTGTTTTGTCAAAAATTCATGCGATGAAAAGGGCAGAATTCTGCACCCAGTGCCCTTTACCACTGCATTAGTGTCCTTCCAATGCATCCTCAGCCCTTTTATTTACATATTTTATTTATTTAGAGTTTTGTATAGCGCGAACATGACCCAGTTGGGTATCAGTGCGCTTTACATACGGTTGCGGCAGACATAGGTAAACAGCTAGTGGAGAGAGATCAAGGAAACAGCAGGACAAAATACAAAAGGTGCAGAATAAAATTAAAGCGGACATAGGAAGCAGGTTGGGTGAGAACGAAAAATAGGGCAATATACAACAAGAGCAAACCAGATAATATGGCCGGCGACAGAGGGCCGCAACAAGTGATATGTGTACAGTAAGCTAAAGGCAGGAGGAGCAAACCCTTGTTTTGTGTATTTCAACAGACAAGTTACAGTGGCGGCCTACATTCAGGGCTGTAATGCTGTCATCATTGGCCATATTGCCCTAGGACCAGACAGTGTCCCGGCTTGTTTCTTAAAACCCAGATGATGGCCTTTCTCTTGCACCCAGATGTCGGTGTCCTCAAAGCTTAATGGAAATAACTGATTGGCAGTCACTTACCTCCACTCCCTACTAATCTCCAACACTGTGCTCGACACATAAATGTATTGATTGATGATGTTGTGTGTTTCCTTTAGGGCCCACTGAGTTTGCTCGTATTTTAGTTTGCTTGCACATTTAGGCTGCTTTGCACACGTTACGCTTGGCACATTTATTTTTGTGCCACAACATTATTTTAGAAAAGCACCGCACATCTTTTTGTTATTGTTCCTGTCTCTCTGAACATCTTATACAAGGTCAAACAACACTGTGCCCGGTCCTCTTGTTATCGGTTAGCAAACGTAGCTTGGCGCTTAGACAAAACAAACATATATATCTGCTGTTTTCAAGAAGACACCTCGTAACATATACACCGAGCCATGCCACTTTAAAAACAGAGAGAAGGCATTCTGGCAGAGCAGAGGTCCTGTCTGAGATGTAGAACAACTACCTATGATGAGAAGGTATGGGGTTCGCCACTAAACCCAGAGATCTATAATGTAACACTGTGCTTCCACAGTGGGGGTAGGTTGAGCAGATAAATAATTCACCATGGTAGGGCTTCTTATTGTTAATAGTTTACTTGTAAAGCTCCTCACTCTGTTGGGATGCACCTGTTTTCTAGTTGCAGATGTTTTATAATGGAGCACAATAGGTTTCAATAAATATTGTAACCTGTTCTTGTGTCTTTTTGTTTATTATGGACATGCATGACTGAGAAAAAAAAAGGCTGACAATCTGTTTCCATGGTTATTTGAGGGGACTAGAGTGTTGTGTTCTGGGGTGCTAACTTACTAGTCACTCTCGGAAGGTTAAAAGGGTACGTAAAGCACTATGAGATAGTCTGGATTGGGGCTCATAAGTACTCATGTGGTATGGTAACTCAGTCCCTACATACTGACGTTCTGTGGTCCAAGGCATACTTCTGTTTACACAGAATCCCAGCAACAATGAGAAAGAGTGATAATGCATGCATGTCTCTGTAAACATCCGAGACAGAGTACTGGGAACACAACAGCGTTGGGATATGGAAGAATATACTGTTACCAATTCAGAGATCGCCAGAGTGGAGCAAACTTTGACTTATCCCAGCTACTCAGCTTTATCCATCATCAAGGCCATTGGAATTATGCGATTATGCCACATAATTTGCCTATTCTTGCCACATAATTCAATCAACCCTGCCACATAAATTGGTCCTCACATGCAGCATATACCCAATGGCCATGTCCATCACTCTGCACAAATAGCATCCTTCACTTGCTACACACAGCAGAGCTATCCCTCACTTTCCACCAACAGCAGAAAAACTTTCACTTGTTACAGACAACAGAGTTATCCCTTGCTCATCTCCCTTGCTACACAAGACAACAGAGCTTTGCCTTGCTTTCCACTTGAAGTAAGGTAATATCTGGCTCACCTCACACATCCTTCATTTGATCCATTCCTGTTTGTCTCTACCTCTTTACCTCTGTGTCGACTTATTCGTTCATCTGCCTGTATACATCTGTACATTCAGAGGAACACTAGATCACAGAGCTTCATGGTCTCTCAGAGGACAGGGAGCCAGTGGGCAGGGAATCTTGGGGAAACGGAACCTCAGAGACAATGGACCCTGTAGGACAGGGAAAACAAGGAAAAGCAGCAGTGCTTTAGGTGGAATGAAAAAAAGAGGGGGCTCTCTAAAAGTGGCCTAAACTATGTAATTAAGGGAGTGAGTTGAACATGTAAACTGTGATTCCCAAAGAGGGCAACCTGGTGGGTATATTGGTGTCTCTTTGAGGTTTTTAGGTATCGCCTAGCATTGCAGCGCATGCGCAGGCTTGCTCTGCGAGATTTATTGTCATCGAGCTCCTTTCGGAAGTGGGGTGGAAGCTCCGCCTCGGCTTTTCATTTGCGTGCGTCTTCTTTTATGTTAAACGCTGAAGCGTGATTGAAAATCAGGCTTTTTTGTTACCGCCCTGGCCCATCTGGACAGGCCAACGCCATCTTCGTTTTCCGTGACGTAGGTGGGTCCTAGTGTTGCAGCGCATGCATCTGTCTGGTCGGAGGAAGTGTTCACTGGGGCTGCTCCCTTCTCACCGGAGACTGCTGGGCATCTCTCTGTTCGGAGTTTGGTGCTAACATCAATCTCTTCTCTGCGGTGGCTGTTTGAAGAGACAACTCGCTCGTGTCCAGATTTGGTTGTGTTGGTTCGCGCTCTCTTCTTGAAAACTTCTGGCTCGGACAGCACTCTTTCCTCAGGAGAACTTTGCTGGGTTGTCTCTCTCCTTAGATGGTCCTAGGTGGGCAGCACTGTCTCTCGCAGGAGCCTGACTTCCCGCTGCCTGCAATGCCCCCACCACCCTACTCACCGCCTCCAGCGCACCCGCCCCGCCTGCACACCCGCCCCCGCAGGCGGTGAGGAGCTCCCTGCGGGCGAACCGGGCCTTCCTGAGGAGCTTCCTGGGGGTGCTGCGGGTGCTGCAGCTGCTGTCCGGGGCCGCCCTCTGGATCACCATCGCCTGCAAAAAGTACTAGGGCGCCTTCCATTTCGCCCTCTACATGGCTGTGCTCTTGTGGCTGCTGACCATCGCCCTCTACCTGCTGACCCTCCTGGACAAGCAGGACTTGGAGCCCCTCCTGGGCGGCAAGAGCTGGCTGACCACCAACACTGCGCACAACGCCCTGGCCACCTGCCTGCAGGCCGTCACCGCTGGCATCAATATCCACAGGACCCTGAGGCATGAGTACTACAGTGTGGTGGCCTACAAGCACGACTGCCTCTACCACATCTACCTGGCCTCCTCCTTCTACGCCTGCCTCTGCTGCCTGCTCGACCTGCTGTCTGCCGACGCCTGCATCTGCAAGAAGTTCCGGGGCAACCAGGGCCTTATCTGAACCCCCCACCTCGGACCGGCCTGGTTTGGAGAGTGAGTGAGAGGACTTGGATACAGCGCTATGGCAAATCGAACCACCTCCAGGCACTTCCAATCTGAACAAAATGGACTGTCTGGTTCAATACACTATAGCGCTGAATGCTGATGTTCTGTCCGTTTCTAAGCTCTTCCAGGTTTAGGCAGATAAGGAGAAACAGCACGGGGTGAAGCGGTTTGCCCAAGATCACATGTTTGAGGTCACATCTTTATGCTGAGATTAGAATTCATATCTCAGCCGTTACACCACACCTCTTACTGAGGTGCATTACAGGAACAACAATTCTTTATATTTAAGACAAAAAGTGAGAAAACCATAACGTTGTGGTACCACATTGGAAAAATATGGATACTCATATCGGCAAGCATTTGCAATGCAACAGGTCTCACATTTGTGAGAGTTTGAGCTATTGGCATTGTAAATGACAAAATGCCTTTTATTTAAGTGTTGTTTTTCAAAACGGCTAAATAAAAGACATTGTCATTTACAATGCCAATACCTTAAACTCTCGCAAATGCGAGAGCTATTGCATTGCAAATGCTTGTTGCTATTGCATTCAGATATATAACACAATTGACATACACTTAAAACCAGCCTGGGCTATAGGCTTTGTCAAAGATTGTTAGCTGTTCAAGATAAATGAGTAATAATAATGATTTTATTAAATAATTAATATTGAAAATGCTTCAATTCTGAAGTTGAGAGACTGTAAATTAAACATTACTGAGGACTATGGATGAGGCAGTGGTCTTCAGTGTCAGTCCTGCCATGTTCATTCTATGTTAGACATGTGTGCCCTTTTTTCTCCACTTCTCGTCATCTGCATATCTCACATCTATCTCTTTCCTCTTCAGCAAATTAATTTCACTCTCTCCTGAATGCAGTTCCTCACAACGTCCTCATTTCACTACTCCCCAGACGCACAATGCACCAGGCGCAGCCCATGCAGGTAAGAGGGGTGGGTCGGTAGGGTGGGGTGGGGCGGGGTGTGGCAGGGGGGGAAGTCAACAGATGACAAAATAGGGAAAAAAAACACACAATTAAAAAAATATATATATCACCTTGCGCTAGCCGCATCACCAAGTCGGCAGTGCGGCGAGCGCAAGATTAAGTGGTTTTATTTTCCCCATTTGTTGACTCCCCCCCCCTGCTCCACCCCTCCCCTATACTCTTACCTGCACCGGCCGCGCCTGCAATGCACCCAGTCTTCTGCAGGAACTGCATTTTCTTTTACTTTCGCCATGCCAATATTTGGCAGATGTGTTCCTCCTTTTCCGCGCATTTGCACAGACTCACAGCTTCAAAGGGAACATGTGACCACTGCTCTGTGAGCTCTACTACAAGGCCAAAGATTGGATGACCATGCATTCTGAACACCTTTTCGACCCATTGACCAGCATTGTAAGAAATTCACATGCCTTCACCCTCATTTACAGAGCTCTCAATCGTGGCCCATCATAAGCACCTGTGGGTGACTCAGTTCAAAGTATGCACTATACAACAGTAATGTGCTACATGAAAAACAATACAAAACACAGCATATTGGAAATAGTTAACGAACTTAGGGAATATAAAATTAAGAAAAACGTGAATTATAAACAAGAACTAAATTGCTGACATGGACTGCTCTAAACTTTATTTTTTTTACATTCACTATTCAGAAATCAATCAGTGTTTTAACAGTAGAGTCAAGGACATGAATATAGAGCCCAATAGGGACCTATTTCAATGTCTGTTTTTAATTGCTACCAGGGGCCGTATTACACAAAGTGCCCCGGGGCTCAACTGGCATTTGTGCACCCACGAGGCACTTTGGTATTACAGAAGGGGCCGCAGACGCTTGTGCGGCCCCTTCTGTAATACCGATAGTGCTGGTGCACAGAAAGCGTCAGCGATATCTTCAGATGGCGTTCCCTCATTTGCACGTATTACAGAAGTGGGCGCAGAGGCAAAGAAGCTCACCGGAGCATACTAATAGTGTGCCACCTAAAAGGTGGAGCACTGTCAGTGTGCGCCCTGAGAACAGTCCTCTAGAGGAGGGAAAAGGGGTCCTATGGAACCTCAGACATCCCCTTTAGAGTGCAGATGAGTTGCCACCTACACTGTGAAAACACGGAGCGGCGTTAAAGCAGCTGCTCCATTATTCACATGAATGCGCTGCCCCCAGGGCAGCGTGAGTTCGCGGCTGCCCAGAGGGCAGCACATTCATAATAATACAGCGCATTTCCCTTCATTGCACTTGGTGCACCTTTTTAAAGGTGCGCCCAGCGCAATGAAGGATAATGTGGCACATTTATAATGTGGTCTGAGATCTGAGACACGGAGGGATCTGGTCTACTTAAAACCCTGGAAAGCGGGAGACAGGACCAGAGGCACTCTCTCCCAGAGTGGCATAAAGGAGGCAAACACCAGACACGTGGACAGTTATCCCGAGAACAACAGTAACAGGGACTGTTCTATCCTAACTACAGGTAGGCAAGGAACCAGTGTGGCTTTAGATCAATTACAGCCAAGACCAGGAACATCAAAAGCCATACAACAAGCAGATCAGTTCCAAACACTGAAGTACAAAGACTCTGATGCATGACCACTTTCAAATTTAGAACTAGATCCATCCCCTGCACAAGGATAATGATGGCCAAAGGGTATTAGAGTGCTTTACATTAGCACCAGAAAGCACTGCACATTTTTGGGGGAACAGGGACATTGTGATTACCCAGAATCACAGGTGGGTGAGCCTCGGCTCGAGCCTGGTGTCCCAGTTCCAAAGTCAGCTGCTCTCGTCATTAGGCCACATCTAATCCCCTCCCCTGGATGTACATTAAGACCAAAAACCCCATAGAGAGCATGTGCAGGGAAAATACATGCCGTATTTCTAACTCACATACGTTAGGCTGGGGTTTGTAAGACCCAGTCCATCTACTCACCAGAATAGGGAAGACCCTTGCTCTACAAATCACTTCACCCACATTTACTCACACAAGGGGAAGGTTGAATGTCTAACCCTGTGGAGATCCTCTGTTGGCTAAAGAGGATACATCCATTACAATGCAGTCATTACGACGCACTACCTTTGCAATGCAACTGTTACAACGCAACTACCTTTACATCGCATGCCATTACAACGCATGTCACTACAAAGCATGCCATTACAACACATACCATTACAACGCATGCCATTACAATGCATTATAAGGGAAGTAATGCAGATTTGTTAGTTTTAGGGTGGGTATGGGTTTTGGGGTACACAGGAATAGTAATTTTTACACTATCCAACACTTACCCTACTGTTGCACTCAGTGGAGTGGGAATAATGATTTTTACCTCTACACTATCCAACACTTACCCTACTGTTGTACTCACTGTAGTGGGAAAAATATTTGTTACCCCTACACTATCCAACACTTACCCTACTGTTGCCCTAAAAGTATTATGCATTGTAATGGAATGCGTTGTAATGGTAGTTTTAAAAAATGCGCTGTAATGGCATGCGTTGTAAAATTATGCGATGTAATGGTAGTTACGATGTAAAAACTGGGTTGTAAAGCATGTGTTGTAATTGTTTGCATTGTAACGTCATATATTCTGGCTAAAGTTACAACCATGGATATCAGACAGTTCATGTTTCAAAAGATGTATTGCATAACATAAAAAGTGCTATGTAAAGTTTCGTGGATAAAAGAGCAATAAATATGTAACATATTTACCACGTATTTAGTAGCTCTGGCGCAGACTATATTGTTAAGTTGTGTTAAATATGGCCTGAGATTGTGATACATCTTAGAAAATCAAAGGTTTCTTGTCTCACTCTGCATGTCTTAGGGTGGTTGCCCTGATAGGGGTGGTGGTTATCGTCTGTAGGGACCGAGGGCACTGACATGCCCCCTCTATATGCATTTGTTATTACTCCTTCTTTGAGTTATAAGAAGGAGTGGATGCATCAATTTGCCACCAGAGATAGAGAAAATGTGTCTCCTCCCCATCCCTTGGCCTAATTTAGGGTTCGTGGAAACAGTTCATGTTTTAGGCCGGGTGTATGACAGTGCTTGCCTCATATAAGGAAAACAAAGGAAATAACAGATTTCATCAAAGAGAAAGCATTTTTAGAAAAGAAAGCCTAACTTTTCTCCCATCCCTGGCTATAGCTGCCATATTTTCAGAATGCTTATGTGTGACATTTCCATGGTTTCAGTGTCCCTATGAGTGACTGTCAACGACCAAATGTGTGACACTTACAGTGACACTTTTCTAGGAGTAAAACCAAGCACAAAAAGAGCATGGGAAGAGATAGATATCAGAAGTGGTCCACTTTGAAGCAATTAGAAGCTCTAAAAATATCTGGAAACTGTTGAAAAACACCTGCAATGGAAGGCCACTAACCTACTACCCCTTAATGCCCTGGCTGATACAAAAATAAGCAAGATTGCCAAAAGCCGACATTTCTCCCTATCTGTACATACTTTTACTAGTAATTATAAGAAGGTACTTTAAAATGTATTTTAATCATCCCTGACTGATAATTAAAGAAAACAAAGACAAAAAGCCATGCTAAAACGAATATAGATTTATATATAGTTTAGTATATGTAAAATGCTATTCAAGTATGATTTCCAGGCCTTTGAAGAATCTTGAAACATGAACATATCACCAGTAGTTGTCCCAGGAAAAGGTGGCGACCCCAATCTCTGCCTTAAATTAACACATACAAGATGTTGATGCAGCCCACTGTAGTTCCATTATTTCGACTACTAGTACTACAACAGCAAACCGACATAGAACCTTATTCAGGATTACGCCAAAATAGTTCATTACGTGTCTAGTTTGTCTCACAGCCGACTAATAACAAAAACAGTACTACTTGCTTGTCAGGTTCTACTCACGTTTCCGCAGAAACACCATGCAAAGGATGAAAAGGTCCCCAACTTCCCAGGATCACCCGCAACACCCAACAGAGTCAAAGTGTTAGCAGTAACCCGGGGAAGATGGGAAAAAATAAAGGAAGGAGAAGAATCCAACAATGCACCCCACTCAAGGATAGGACCAGTCAGCCAGGAGCAGTATCTGTCAATAAAAGGACAGAACACGGTAAGTACACAAGGAACGGCTAGTTCTACATTCTACGATATTTTTAGTACTTCAGTTTAGGCTGCCTGAATGATTCCCTTCTTCCGTTAACTCAAGAATCTGGTGTGTGAATTGGGTTGTTCAGGGCTGTGACAGGAGAAAGGTATGGTGTAAATACAAGAGGTCTAAGGAATAGCAAAGTGAAGGAAAATATAGGATTAACTACAACCTAACGCACCTAAAAATAAAAGGGGATCTGAATTAATATAAATTTCCATAGAAACATCTGGGAAAGTGCAGAAGCGCAAAAACAACTGTAGAAAGTCTACCTTGCGTCAGGCAGACCTACTGGGAATCACCCTAAAATCAGGAATGCCCAGAACTAAATAAAACTAGAAGAAACTAGATCTCCACAGGCGCGGGGTCTGCATAAGGTATGTTTGAAAATGGGAAATCAAATCAGCGCAGAGAGCGATGTTACCGTAGAATTTTCACTGGAATTCTAGGACTGTATCACAGCGTGTTGAGGATAATTTCCAACATCGAGAAGAGCACAGGAAGACTTCCCAGAGCGCATAGAAGGGAACCCGGAGACCAGGAGACAACAGCTCGTCTAGAAGGAAGCCGAACGAAGGACGACCGACACTGGAGAGACGGAGCTCAGACCCAGAAGCTGTCAGGGAAGGAACCCGAGGAAGAATACTGAGCCCGAGGCTGGAACGCAAAGCGTTTTCCTTTCGGGATCAATAATATATAGAACAGTTGGTTCTGTCGGGTAATACAATTGCTGTGAACACTGTACTTATTATAAAGGAAAAGGTATATCTCAGTTGTAGGAAAGTGGCTCTGTATATACTGTTCCCAAATAGGTACAGTGTGTATAGAGTCCACATTCCCCAGAAGTTTGGCAGAGGCTAAATTTAGATATAACCTTACTCTCTAAAGTGGTAGCTTGGTCGAGCAGTAAGGCAGTATCAGAGGACAGTGTAAAGCATTTGTTGTACACACTCAGTCTGCAAATGGTCTCACACACTCAAGAACTGAACTCTAGGTTTGTATAAAAAATATATGGTTGTTTTATTTTTTGAACCAACAATAGGTATCAAAAATATACTTTCTCAGAATGAGATGCTTTTGTTATATACTTTGCAAAAGACAATTGACTTGGAATGCAATAGTTACAGTTTGTTGCACTAGGCAACACAATTTCAAACACAATAATACATTGAGCTCAATGGGAATTTTAAGTTATATGCAATTGATTACTCTCAGGATTACTTTTCTTACTCCAGGACTGGATCCTAGATTCAGTCCTGGGACAGTTCTTGGAAACAAGTGAATAACTACTTTTTAGTTACTGTTGTGATTTCTAAGCAATATTTTGCTATTTCAAAAGTTGACACTTGGAAACTTTTTCTGATCAAATTACCAATGTTAACCTATGGCAGGAAATTCACTTAGCAGGTAAGTGGGGTTATGGTTACTTTTTCTAGGTCAGTGTTGGATCCTAGATCCAGCACTAGTGTACCACCTGTAAGCAGTTGAGAAACTGCGTTTAAGTTACACAGGCGATTTTTAAGGAATATTTATACGTTTGCAAAATCGACACTTAGAAGAAATTTCACCGAAAAACAGTCAATGGTTTCCTACGGGAGAAAATTCAAGTTACGGGTAAAGTATGTTCTCGTTACTTTTGTAATCCAGTGCTGGGCTCCTAGGCTCAGTACTGCGGCATCTATCTAAAACAGGTAAATAATTACGTTTTCGAAAGTGAGTTATCAGCTTTTGGGTAAGTACTCGACTGGCAGAGTTAAGGTTCTGGGCATAGACTCAGGGGTCTCCCAGGGTCAGGTAAGTACAGTTGTTACACCCTCAGTGGCACTGGGGCGGCCGGGTGCAGAGTGAGTTAGGCCCAATGTTATCCTATGGGAGGCAGGGGGCCCTTGGTTGGTGGCTGCTGACTAGCAGGTCACGCGGCTGTGGGAGCTGGGCTCCTGGTCACTTGCTCAGGGCAAATGGGGAAGTAGGTAGGAGTAGAAGTTACACTGCCAGGGCCACTCGGACGGCTGGGTGCAGGGTGCTTTTGAGCCTTCGGGCGCTCAATGGATTGCTATGGAAAAGCTCAAGGACGAACAAAGGCTGCAAGCTCGGGGACAAAGATTCTTCAGGTGCCACCACCACTTCGAGAGGTAAGTTGAGTAGTTGGAGGATAGGTAGGTACCCAGGAGTCGGGCACAGGGGGCTGTAGAAGTGGACCTCAGCTAGGCCTACCAGTGCAAGGGGTTCGCCCTTCTCGACACAGAGTCAGACCAATAGGAAGAAGTTGGCACAGAAACTGGAATAGAAAATACAAAGTTTAATAAACCTCATGAGGTGGAACTACATTCACACAGCACCCTTCGGTATTGAATGAAGTAGCACACCGAACAGAAGGAGCATGGTCCTTTAATACCGACACAGGGGCTCAAAAAGAAGGCGGTACAAGTACAGAAGAAGGTTTTATGCACATATAAGGTCATATAGAAATGCACAGTCGACAAGTAGGAGGAGTTAACAGTTTGCCAATGCTAGTAAATACATCCTGACAGTTACATACTACTAACAGCTGCAAGGACAGCTGAAAACTCAACTGGGCATGTGCAATGGTGGAAGATGCTAAATATAGTTTGTTTCTAGGCAGATTACAAGAGCAGTCAACACTGAGGGAGGACAGAGCACATGGTGAGCACGTGGCAGCACATGGCAAACAAAATGGCTGCCAGAAATAGAAAATGAATTCCACAAAATGGACAAGATAGCCTCTAAATACAAGATGGATTCCGCTAATGCTAATCCAATCGCTGCCAATTTACAACAGACGACCCTTTTAGCATTAGCTGAAGACATTAGTTCCTCTGGGGTAATCTAAATATGCATCCCGTACATCTATTAGCATTATTTCGGCCACCTCTTTATTCAACATTTGTTGGGCCTTTGTTTCTGCAACATTCCTTTTGAAAGGTATACAGACAGAGATGCAAATGGAGCAAAGCATTGGACCACATTGGATACATACACAGCATGTAAAACGTATCGTAATCATTACACACAGGATAGTCAGTAGCTTCCAGCCCCAAGCAGAAACAAAAGTCCAAAACCATCCAGCAAAAGTCCAACTACCAGTTTCTGGATGAATTTCTGCAGCAATTTTATGCAATTTTGATATTGCGTCATATACTGAAGGTGAGTGATCCGGTATGAATACGCAACAGCTGCTACCGATGATGCGACATGCACCACCTCGATCAACCAGAACCACATCTACAACCATTCGGTTCTGGAGAGCTACAATCCTTGCCATTTGCAGATCCTCCATAATGTTCCCAAGTGCCATAGCTGTCTGATTGGTAACAGCTTCCACAACTCTAGTCAATCATCTTATTTTCCTACTGTTTAATGCAGCACCCACTAAGAAGAACAAACCTAAATTAAAATCGACATATTGTTGCAGAGTGGTATCAGTTTGGTCTACTTTGTCAGCACTTATTGTCCTTTTGTATCTATTTCTAGAGATATCGTCGAATAATTTAAGGTCCTGGTGGTATGATGCAGGTGCCAGAAACACAGGGGGCAATAGAAAGGACACATAGCACACACCTGACCACCCAGCAGGTAGTTGATAATATCCTTGGCTACCACATATAAAATAAGTATTATGTGAGGCTATAAAACTACTGTTGTTTACACCTTCAATAGTCAGAATTACAGCACATTCGCTTTTCCCCACTGGAATTCTCCCAATACTGGTTATACATAGATCAGCTTTAGCTCTAGTAACAGAAATCACAAATTGCTCATTACTGGTAAAAGTTCTCATATTTGTGAAGACATATGGTGTTGAAATATTGTCCGGTTGATACTCTTCCCATTCCCATTTGGTCCCTTTGGCTTGAGGATAACCATCTTTATCTTGGTAGCATACTTTATTAAGGCGAAAAAGAAGCCCGCCTACTGTACGTCTTCCAGATGCAAACAAAAGCGCATACCAAGCTTGACAAGAACCATTATGAGAAAAGGGAAGAGGAATAAAAGGTGTTCCACCTTTCTTTTGATGTGCAGGTATCATCCCACACACCCAACAGTTGGTAGTATTTGTGGCATTATGAGTATGATGCGACATCTGGATAAAGGTATTATTTAAGTAGGATTGTCGATGCTTCTGCTCATGGTAGGGAAGCGTAAAGTAGTGGTGTTCAACTGATACTGGAGTAGTGGCGATCAAAATCTCTCGAGCAGGAGACACTTTCTCAACGAACCAGGTTATTACTACTATAGCCACCATAGCAACAACAAACCCTATAGCACGAATGATCTTTCTCTTAGCAACAGTTGATCTCATTGTGGACATGATCAGCTTGTCATTGAAAACAATCGTTGGAGCTCTTATCCCTGGGCAGCCGTTGGTTTCTTCACCGAGGGTCAAGACGGGTGTCGCTACACTATATAGGACTGATCCCCCCCCCTTGCCACATCGGCATTCTGTTTCACTGTCCCTTGGTCGATCAAGGCAGCAGTATCCACCAAGGTAGACGGCACTTTCTTGCAGTGGGTGGAGTGCACCCAGTTCCTCCTGTTTGTCACTCAGACCACAGTTCTCGTTGAAAGGAGCACCTGCTCTGGGCCGCGCCACCTCGGTTCCAAGCTGCTCGACCTCTGGAATGATCGGATCATCACCTGGTCTCCAGGTCGAAGTCCATGGCCTTCATCTGCAGACCTATCAGGAAGAGCTTCTCGAACCTGTTGATGAATAGAAATCAAACTGTCAGTCAATTGTGATAGGTAGTCACTCATCAATACACATGGTACATCATGTATGGGACGTGGTTTAGGAATTCCCCAAATGTTCATAGGCCTTCCAAACACCACCTCATATGGTGTAAGACCAGATCGCGAATGTGGCACTGATCTAATGAACAACAGTGCCAAAGGTAATGCGTTTGGCCAATTCAAGGATGTGGAAGCCAGTATTTTAGCCAGTTTCAATTTAAGTGTGGCGTTATACCTTTCCACTAGCCCTGCTGATTGTGGATGGAAAGCAGCATGAAATTTCTGCTTTCTCCCTAATCCCTTCAGTATATATTCGACAACTTGCCCAATAAAATGGGGTCCGTTATCACTCCATTGAAGTTTACAAACACCAAATCTAGGGAAGAATTCCTTCAAAAGTACCTTTGCTGTAGTGAGAGCTGTATTGTCCTTCGTAGGGTATGCCTCTATCCATTTACTGAAGGCACATACCACTACCAAAACATACTTTAAGTTGTTACAGCGCTCAAGCTGGATGTAATCCATTTGCAAAACTTTAAAAGATGCGGTTGGCGTAGCAAACCCTCCTGTATGAGTTTGTGTCCCTGTTGGAAAACCACACTCCCACTCTGAAAGGGTGGTGGTGGTCTTCCGGACACACTGTGGTAGCTTGGCTCGAGTGGTCAGGAAACAGGCACCGTGCTAAGCATACGACATACCCAAACAATAACCATGCGTGCATCCGTTCCAAAAACGACTCTACACCGTAAAAATTATGAAAATATCTTTCTTTATCTTCTTTTTCTCTTAGTTGCTGATTGGATAAAATAAATAACAATCACAATATACAAACTTTAAATAGTGCAGGTCAAATAAATACTGGCTTAATGATTCAATAAATAGGGGTGATCATAAATAAGGAAGGTATAAATATAAGTGCAATACATACAGGCAATAAATACTGTAAACCAATAAATACAGTGAAGCAATAAATAGGTTAAATACAATAAATACAGTGCCCCTAATAAATACTTAAAAGCTGACAGTGACACTCATAGAATCAGATCACTTTTGAATTCCTAAGGGCTGATTTGGCCCAGGCACAGCTTGTGGGGAGGTGGAAGGCTTGGGGGTGTCTACTCCCTGGCTTGGACAAGGCTGAGGCCTAAACTGAGGTAGATCAAGGGGGGAATACCAGAGACCTGGCTCTCTCCCTCCACACAACTTCTCTAGATTAGTCCCAGCTCACCCCTGGCACAGTCAGGTTGGTACCAGCACCTCCCTAGTCCCTTAGAGCAGTCTCTCAGGTCTCCACAGGGCCTTAGGCGCCCTCTACTCCACTTACTGCCCTTTTTCTGATGCTCCGACGCCGCTGGAGTCGTGTCGACGCCGTGAGGCGGTTCCAGTTCGATGTCGGCGGCCTCGGCACAATGTCAGTTCTTGACGACGCCGGTAGGCGGTTCCGGATCGATGTCGGCGGCCTCGGCTCGATCTCGACCTCCGATTCGATGGCGTCGGGCAGTCTTTACTCGATGTCGACTTCGGGCGGCTCCGGTCCGATGGCGACCTCGGATTCGATGACGTCGGCCGGCCTTGACTCGATGTCGACTTCCGGCGGCTCCGGAGTGCGATCCTCACTCCCGACCTCCGGTGCTCCTCTCCTTAGGTTTCCGGCGACTCCGGAGTGCGACCTCCACTCCCGACCTCCGGCACGATTCTCACAGGTTCCGGCGACTCCGGAGTGCGATCCTCACTCCCGACCTCCGTTACACTTCACCTCAGTCTCCGACGACTCCGGAGGGCGGACTTCACTCCTCCGATGACGCCGCTCACTCGACCTCGGGGGACTTCCTCCTCGACCTCTGGTACTCCTCACGACCTCTGACGGCGCCCTCTCTCGACCTCCGGCGGCTCCGGGTACGACGTCTGCTTTTCCAGTCAGCGCCGCTTCTCCACCTCGGGCTCCAGGTCTCAGGCTACTCGACGTCGGACTCCAGGGAAACCAGTTTCCAGGTCAGGATCTTGCTGTTCTCTGTTTCTAAGGCCTGTTCCTGCTGTCCAGGTCCTTAGGATGGTTTTTCTGGCTTCTTCCCACACAGGGCTCCAGGCTGGGCTCAGTCAGTAGGGACTAGTATCAAGGGTGGGTTTATGGACCCCACTCCAGGCACAAGTTTCCACCCCTGCTGCCTCACTCCTTCCTCCTTCAAGTTTCTGCTGCTCACTCTTCACCAGTCAGGTGCCAACTGCCAGCTCCAACTGCCAACTCTCTGTCTTAGCTTCCCAACATTCTAAACCGCCTCCAACTGTCACAGGGTTCTGGAATGTTCTGGAAGGTGCTAGCAGGTTCCAGTGGATGCTGGTGATGTCACAGGTGGCCACCATTTTGTGCTCCAGGCCCTCAGACAGAAGTTTCAGGGGTAGGTAAAATGGCTCCCTGAATCTGCAGCAACACTAAAAACGAAAACAAATGAGGGAAAAAGGGCCAAGTCCTACACAACCCCCTTCCAGCCAAAAGCCAGGGTAGACCGATCAATGCCTTGATGGTCTTCCCTGCTTGGGGCGAGAAAAGGTGGACGCAGGCCCGCAACGGCAGGAGCACCCGCAAGTTCTCCTCCGCTCTGGAACCCAATGGTTCCCTAACAAGCCTCCCTGGACCAACAAAACCACCCCACTGGGGCTCCCTAGCTAGTTGTGGCCAGGACCGGCCCCTGGGCCGTCCAGATGTCTCTGGCCCGGGTGATCTCGCGGAGTGGGGGGCAGTAGCCCCAGGCCTGTAGTGCCCGTTGACCACTCCGGTCCTCCTCCTTGCAGTCCTAAACTGCCTCTGGTCCTTCCTCCTGGGGTTCACACCCTTAGGCTGACCAGCCTTCAGGGGCGAGGCTCTCCTCCCCCTAACTCTCCTTCTGGGGTTCCTCACCCTACCCTGCGAGGCACCCTCAGACCAACACTTCCTCCTCAGTCTAGGGCCTTGACCCCTCAACTGATCCTTCAACCTAGGGTCTAAACCCTTAGGCTGAGTCGGTGCCCGAGGCGAGACCTTCCTCCCTCTGCACCCCCTTCCAGATTTCAGCACCCTCCAACGGGAAAAGTACCCCTGGAAGTCCATTTCGGGGGGACCCGGTTAACAGAGGCCCCACCCGCCAGGTCAGGCAACCCCTGAGCCTGGCATCCCAGCCCAGGACCTAAACCCTGAAACTGGGCCAACCCCAGAACCTCAGGCGCGCTGGTTACAGTCGCCCTGGGTCCTCCTGACACTAGGGGCTCCCCTGCACTGGAGGGCACATCGGGACAGCCTAGGCTCCCAACCTGGGGCTCCCTTGTGGAACTCTCCAGGCCCTGAGACTTCGGTTGGGGCACCTTGGGACACCTCCCCGTCTCACGCCTTCCTACAGATAGGTCGTGAGGCCCTACAACCCTCTCTCCCTGGGACCTAGCTGGGCTATCTGCCACTTCTCTCACCTCGCTGGGTTGGGAGATCCCTGCACTACCCTCTTCAGGTTCCCACCCCAATGCCTCCTCAGACACCCTGGTGATGTCATCCTGGGGTAAATAAACTTCTAGCTCCTGTGGAGCTTCCGGTATGCTGCCACCAGTGTCCTCGCTGGACACACTCATCTGGAGGGCACGCAGCTCCAACTCCCTCATCCGAAGCTCGTGCGCCATCCTCCTCTCCTCCATCTCTTTCTCCAGCCTTGCTAAGTCCCATGTGAGCTGTCTTTTCTCCCTCCGGTCTGTTAACTCCACTTTAGACAAGCTACCGCTAGAGGCACTGCTGCCCTTCCTGGAAAGTGTCCTGGGCCCCGCTGACAGGTTCCCCACCTCAGGTTGGTACATCTCAGCCCCCTCGGGGTCAGGCTCTCTATCCCTGTCTTCCTCCTCAGCCTTGCTTTCCCGTCGTGCCTCCCCCCAAGCCCTTAAGCTGGTTTGGAGTGCACCCTTCTTTGCTCCTGGGGGACAGTACACCCCCTCCCGCTGGCAAAACTCCCTGAGTTGGGCCACAGTGTACGTTTCTAGATTTTCTAGTACAAACTCCATCTCGCCCACTCAGGTTAGAGGACAGGTTTTGTGCAGTAACTATGCAGGGGGGTACCTTTAATAATACCTCCTCCCACCACCAGAGTAAATTTGGAAAAAAACAAAAACCCACAATTAGGAAGGCCGCTTTGAGAAAACTCCCGGTGTAGGCCTATGGACTACCCACAGTTATTGTTGAGTATACGTAGGCACAGCTCTATCCCACCACTGAACACCAATTAATGTTGGAAAACCACACTCCCACTCTGAAAGGGTGGTGGTGGTCTTCCGGACACACTGTGGTAGCTTGGCTCGAGTGGTCAGGAAACAGGCACCGTGCTAAGCATACGACATACCCAAACAATAACCATGCGTGCATCCGTTCCAAAAACGACTCTACACCGTAAAAAGTATGAAAATATCTTTCTTTATCTTCTTTTTCTCTTAGTTGCTGATTGGATAAAATAAATAACAATCACAATATACAAACTTTAAATAGTGCAGGTCAAATAAATACTGGCTTAATGATTCAATAAATAGGGGTGATCATAAATAAGGAAGGCATAAATATAAGTGCAATACATACAGGCAATTAAATATTCTGAGGCAATAAATACTGTAAACCAATAAATACAGTGAAGCAATAAATAGGTTAAATACAATAAATACAGTGCCCCTAATAAATACTTAAAAGCTGACAGTGACACTCATAGAATCAGATCACTTTTGAATTCCTAAGGGCTGATTTGGCCCAGGCACAGCTTGTGGGGAGGTGGAAGGCTTGGGGGTGTCTACTCCCTGGCTTGGACAAGGCTGAGGCCTAAACTGAGGTAGATCAAGGGGGGAATACCAGAGACCTGGCTCTCTCCCTCCACACAACTTCTCTAGATTAGTCCCAGCTCACCCCTGGCACAGTCAGGTTGGTTCCAGCACCTCCCTAGTCCCTTAGAGCAGTCTCTCAGGTCTCCACAGGGCCTTAGGCGCCCTCTACTCCACTTACTGCCCTTTTTCTGATGCTCCGACGCCGCTGGAGTCGTGTCGACGCCGTGAGGCGGTTCCAGTTCGATGTCGGCGGCCTCGGCACAATGTCAGTTCTTGACGACGCCGGTAGGCGGTTCCGGATCGATGTCGGCGGCCTCGGCTCGATCTCGACCTCCGATTCGATGGCGTCGGGCAGTCTTTACTCGATGTCGACTTCGGGCGGCTCCGGTCCGATGGCGACCTCGGATTCGATGACGTCGGCCAGCCTTGACTCGATGTCGACTTCCGGCGGCTCCGGAGTGCGATCCTCACTCCCGACCTCCGGTGCTCCTCTCCTTAGGTTTCCGGCGACTCCGGAGTGCGACCTCCACTCCCGACCTCCGGCACGATTCTCACAGGTTCCGGCGACTCCGGAGTGCGATCCTCACTCCCGACCTCCGTTACACTTCACCTCAGTCTCCGACGACTCCGGAGGGCGGACTTCACTCCTCCGATGACGCCGCTCACTCGACCTCGGGGGACTTCCTCCTCGACCTCTGGTACTCCTCACGACCTCTGACGGCGCCCTCTCTCGACCTCCGGCGGCTCCGGGTACGACGTCTGCTTTTCCAGTCAGCGCCGCTTCTCCACCTCGGGCTCCAGGTCTCAGGCTACTCGACGTCGGACTCCAGGGAAACCAGTTTCCAGGTCAGGATCTTGCTGTTCTCTGTTTCTAAGGCCTGTTCCTGCTGTCCAGGTCCTTAGGATGGTTTTTCTGGCTTCTTCCCACACAGGGCTCCAGGCTGGGCTCAGTCAGTAGGGACTAGTATCAAGGGTGGGTTTATGGACCCCACTCCAGGCACAAGTTTCCACCCCTGCTGCCTCACTCCTTCCTCCTTCAAGTTTCTGCTGCTCACTCTTCACCAGTCAGGTGCCAACTGCCAGCTCCAACTGCCAACTCTCTGTCTTAGCTTCCCAACATTCTAAACCGCCTCCAACTGTCACAGGGTTCTGGAATGTTCTGGAAGGTGCTAGCAGGTTCCAGTGGATGCTGGTGATGTCACAGGTGGCCACCATTTTGTGCTCCAGGCCCTCAGACAGAAGTTTCAGGGGTAGGTAAAATGGCTCCCTGAATCTGCAGCAACACTAAAAACGAAAACAAATGAGGGAAAAAGGGCCAAGTCCTACAGTCCCTTTACCAGGATTATGCTGAAGACAAATCAGACAAGACTGCACCATCTTTTTAGCTGTGCCAGCAATTTCTGGATGCTCCCGAACTTGCGTGAGCAATTTCGTTATCAAGGAGGCTCCAACATGTGCCGGCCCATGTGCCATATGAATCATAGGTTGTAAATAGGCTGTAGGCAATCTCCACTTCCTCATCTCTTTATTCCTCCAACAGCCCTCATCGTCCAATGTTCCCTCCTTAGACCATTGCTCAATTTCTTCTGCAGAAGCAGATCTCTGCATATCTAGCACTTCCTGTCTGAGACGTGGTGCTTCGCTGCATGGCAGTTTCACGGCTGTTTGGTCTGCAAAAGCATTGCCTTGTCCTATCTTATCAATTACTTTCTTATGTGCGCTACATTTAACAATTGCTATTCTCTTCGGGTATGTTAAAGCAGTCAAGAGATTATGTACTAATTCTCCATGCATTATTTGCATCCCGTGGGATGTAAGAAAACCCCTCTCCTTCCAGAGTAGCCCAAAATCATGAGCCACTCAGAAAGCATAGCGGCTATCTGTATAAATGTTCACAGATAAGTCAGTACTAAGTTCACACGCTCGTGTCAAAGCTATTAGCTCAGCTGCCTGAGCTGACTTCTGTAAAATACGAGCTGTCTCAATTACCGTCTGAAGTGTTGTAATTGCATATGCAGCTGACGTTGTACCATCTGGTAACTTCAAACAGGACCCATCAACCCATAGTTCCCCATCAACACTTGAAAGGGGCGTGTCTTGCAAATCGACACGACCCTTTGTCTGTTCCTCAGTAAGGAATATACAATCATGAGACTCCTGTGACTGAGACTGAGTCACCGGGTATGGTAACAAAGTGGCTGGGTTTAGTGTCGCATATCTCTTCAGTGTAATGTGAGGGGCCAACAATGTCAATTCGTATCCTGTCAGGCGAGCACTAGTTAAATGCTGCGTCTTCGTCTGATTTAAAAGGGCATCAACCGCATGGGGTACTAGCACCAACAGCTTATGTGACAAACCTATCCCTTCACTCTGACGTATTGACACAGCTGTTGCTGCAACTGAACGGAAGCATCCAGGTAACACACGAGCAACAGGATCAAGTACTGCTGAAAAATATGCACAGGGACGCTGTTTGTCACCGTGTGTCTGCACTAAAACTGACAATGCGCATCCATCTTTCTCATGTACATAGAGTGTAAAAGGCTTTGTATAATCTGGAGTACCTAACACTGGTGCTGAACAAAGAGCTTGTCGTAACTGTCGGAAAGCAGTCTCACATTCATCTGTCCATGGGAGGGGCATTGGGGTATCTTTAGTCAAAAATGCTAGCAAGGGTTTAACAATGTGTGAAAACCCTAATATCCATTGCCTACAAAAAGAAGTAAGACCAATGAATGCACAGACATCTTTCTTAGTACGGGACACTGGTGTTTCTAAAATAGCTTGAATGCGATCTGGTGTATGTGCACGTCCCTCCTTAGACAAAAGGTGACCAAATTAGGTTACCTTCAGTCTACAATATTGCAATTTCTTTCATGGCACTTTGTGATGATGGGAAGCAAGAAAAGAAAGCAAGGACAAAGTACATTTTTCACACTGTTCAGGGGTATCGGCTGCCAACAAAATGTCATCGACATATTGTATGAGAGCCACACCTTCAGGCAAAACGAAAGAATCAAGTTGTCTTTTTAATGCTTGACTGTAAATACTAGGACTCTCAGTATAGCCTTGAGGAACTCTACAAAAGCTATACAAATCGATTATTCAAAGTGAAACCGAACAAATATCGGCTATCAGGATGAATAGGGATCGAAAAGAAAGCATTTTTCAAGTCTATCACAGAGAATGTAGTTGCTGTCGGAGGAACCAAAGTAAGAAGTGTTGTTATGTCAGAAACCACAGGGCATTGTGGTACTACAACCTTGATAACTTCTCGCAAATCAATAATGAATCGGTAAATCCTAGTGTCAGTATCTTTTTTCAGAATAGGAAGAATCGGACTGTTACAAACATTGTAAGGAACTTCCTCAACAACCCCCACTTCAATGAGATCATGGACAATACGTATGAGTGCTTCTTCGCCTTCCTGTGAAATTTTGTATTGAGGCAAACGTGGCAGCACAGCGCCCTCCTTGACACTAACATGTACTGGTGGAATAACCATTTGCCCTACATCAGTGTCTGAAGTAGCCCACAAAGTACTAGGGAGTGAAGCTAATGCAATATCCTTTTTAACAAGACAAGCTCTCTCCGTCACAGGATGGTTGTCATTCAAGAGAATACATACACCTTCTGGAGAACATCGTATCGTAGCCCTGAAATACTTGAGCATATCAAGACCCACAATATTGTCTGGTGTATTCGGGGAAAGCAAAAATGGACATGGACCAGTAAATGTATCCACATGGAATCCAAGTGGTTGTGACAGTGGGCTAAGGGAAGGGGTTCCATCGAAACCTATCGATCTAATCGTTAAGCCAGACAGGGGAGCCCTTGGAACCAATTGTTTAGACAAGGTGCTACGAGTAGCTCCTGTATCAACCAAAAACTGATCAGTAGAACCCAAAACATGTGCTGTAACATAGGGACCCCTCTGATCTACTGGAACTTCAACTGATTCCTTACCCCATCCTAGGCAATCCTATGCATAAGCAGAATCTTGTAAATCAGACGGCACATAGTCAGACATTTGAAATTGGTTCCTTCTATCAAAAGTGTTAAACCCATCCTGCCCACGTATATTAGCATCAACCCTAGCACGATCACCTGTACTTCCTCTAGGCCCTGAATATCCTGAACGATTTCTCATTTGTCCCCGACCACGTGGACACTGCTGAGCACGCAGTGCTGGACAATCGGAAGCCCAATGCCCAAATTTCTTACAGTACGTGCACTGGTCAACAGACAAATTCGAACAAGTATAAGAAGGGAAAGACGAACCATAAGATGCACGTCCACCTCTATTACTACCTCTAAAAGGCGGACCATAAGCCTGAGCCAACATAACCTTCGTTTTTAATTCTTTAGTCTTCTTATCCTCATTACCCTTTGCTTCTAATTCCTGGCGTTCATAATACTGAGCCATAGTCAAGAGAGAAACCGGAGAAGAGGTAGTCCATGAACTCTCACTGGCTTTTAGGTGACTAGCTATTCCTGGCAACAGGTTTGCGACATATTTATCGACTAACAGATGTCTGCCCGTGTCATCTGTCAATGACTAGCCAACAAAATCGTGGAATGCTTCTTCAAAGCGTGTAAAGAAATCAAAGACCGATTCATCTGCCTTTTGCTTACAAGACGCTAAAACAGTCCAATCTATCTTTTTAGGGGGAATAATCATTTTTAACTTAACTAATATAGCTGCGGGAAGATCTAAAATTAACTGACATGGCTTCTGTG
Organism: Triturus cristatus; assembly: GCF_964204655.1. Classification (NCBI taxonomy): domain Eukaryota; kingdom Metazoa; phylum Chordata; class Amphibia; order Caudata; family Salamandridae; genus Triturus; species Triturus cristatus. Next base: position 356,723,332 of record NC_140586.1, on the reverse strand, counting down.
CGGGTTCCCTTTCTACATCCATTTGTTCTAAGTCTTTCCATAACGCCCCAAAAGCTGCACGATCATCAATTTTACGAACAGTTCTCCACATATCAGGTGGTAATATCAATCCGAAAAATAAATCAATATCAGGCAAAGTCATAGTACAAGAGCTAATAGCACCCTCAACTTCCTCATAAAAAGCGGCTGGATTTTTCCGCGGATCAGGCAATGCAGTTTTAAGTGCCATGACATCCGTCCTATTCCAAGGAGTGTAAACCCAATTATAAATAAAATAACCCTTTGCATCGATAGAAGCCTTATCATCACTTGTACCCATTCCTTTAGGAGGAACATACAAAGGCGCGGCCTCCCGCATAGGTTTCACATGAACTATCATAGTCTTATCTATTCCGAAGATAGAAGCTTATGCCATGCCAGTCTGAGATGTCTGTGCAGCTACGTCTGTAGCCTTTTTCTCCTCTGGTAAACGGACTGCATTAACATGCAGTTTAACCAAACGCCTGATTGTATCAGTCACCTGGGGGAAAACAAAAAGTCCATCACGCATTTGCTTACAATTATCTGCTACATCGTCGTGCTCTAACTCCTCAGAATATTTCCGAAACAGCCCAAGGACCTCTGCAGCAAACACCTCAGTAAAATACAGCTGCTCCCTTTCCTGCCACGGTTTCATACTATCTAGAAGTTCAGAGGTGGGGGCAGTGCTACGAACTGCTTTACGAGCAGCAGATCTAAGCTGGGACGCACGCTCAGCGGTCAACATAGAATGAGTTTCTCGTGCCTTGTGTTCCTCCGAACCAGAGTCCTTATCTGACTCATGAGGGGCAGAAGGAACAGTGGACGGAGGTGGAGGACGATCTAATAATAAGAAATCATCTTGTGGTTTATTAAGTATAGGATAAAGGGGCTGCCGAACAGCGTATTGGCCAGTTACCTGTAAATTGCGCTCCCTATCTTCTCTCTCTTTTAACTCTTTTATTTCATTGTTTTTCAACTCTAATGCTTTCGCATAAATGTTCTTTCGCTGTTCTTTTTCAATCAAGGCTTGCTCACGTTTCATTCATTCACGCACTTCTTTCTCCCACATTCGTACACAGTCAAACCTATCTTGCCTAGTCTTTCGCTTAAACATACATTGTTCCACATACTCAATCTTTCTTAAATCAAATGACCCATGCATAGGCCAACGCAACTCAGAATCCTTACGAGTGTATTTATTCCATAATGTGCTGTACATTATAGAAGAAAGACCATACCTAATATACATATCCCTATTAGGCGTCCCCTCCTGGGACGGGCGGTTGTGCTTCATCGAGTCTCAAATTGGTACCACTACAAAAGCAACACATCCTACGAAGTGTGCTAATAACAGGCATGCCAAAAATAGTGCAGAATATGCAGTATTATAATCAAAGTAGCACTTAAGGTACCTTTAGTACGATGTGCTGTTCAAATCAATTCAGATAGAGAAAATTCTCCTCATTGCCTGCCTATATAAATTGCAATTTATATATGAATCTCATAGAAATCCAAGTTGGCCAACACAAATTCCAAAATACAAAAGCCGCAGTAAGTGTTACTTGTTACACGATAGCCCCCGCGCTGGGAACAGTGGGTACTTAATTGCACTACATTTCCTAGCATCCTGTGGGAAGAGTAGGAGGGGGTGTGTGCTTGCGGTGATCACCGGACATTAGAGACGGAGATATAAGCGTCTCTCTCCCTCTCCTCGAAGCTTGACAATCCCTCCGTTTTGGATGGACCACGCCTCCTCACAGCTGTGCATCGAACTGTGTGCCTGCCGGAGAACTCTTCGTCTGCATCGTGTTTGCTGCCAAAACCCTTCCGACCTGGACCGCTCGTAGCCAGTTGTATTCGGAACCCTTTCCTGCCTTGGAGCTCTTTGGCTGCAGCGCTTGTGCTGCTATCCCATTCGGACCCGCTCAGTCCGTACCTAGTTGAACCCGGATCTTTGCCTGACTATTTTGATACCCCTCGCTCACAGCAGATTCGTACCACCGGATAGGCGTTTTGGGCAGCAGAGAAACGCCTTCATTTTGCTTTCGCCGATCCGTTTTCCCTCGGATTTCCAGTACGCGTTTTGCCTCGTCCCCATTGGCTGCCTCTCCTCTACACCGCCATAGACCCAACCCCTGCCTCAGACTTAACGCTGTCAGAATCGGACGCTTCCCGCTTCCATTCCCCCGCCGGACCGGACTTTCCCTGCACTGCTAACCCGGATCCTTCTCCTGTGTGATTTCTTACCTCGCGGCTGGAACTCTGCTGTGTTGCCGTGTAGAGTCTCTCCAGGTGATCGTGTGGGATATCCCGAACATCCCGAACAGTGGAACATCAAGTCACATCTAAAGGTGTTCTACTCTACTAAGAACTACGTTTCTACCACCTGCTACGTTATTGAGACGCCTCTTCCTGATTACTGAACTGGTGAGTCCGTAAGAACACACCTCCTGGGAAGGGGAGTAGAAGGGGAGCGGATTTAGCAGGATTAGGTAGGCGGGTGGGGAAGAATAGAAGGGGAGCTTTACTTATCATGTCCCTTACTCTCTCTCTCTCTCTGTAGGGAATCAGTCTCCTGACATCTCAGCCTGGAACACGCTTACCTGACACACAATCATATCCAGCCGTCCCTTCCTTGAAGTCTGGTGGTCCTACGCTATCTCCTACCTCCCAGTGGGGCAGCAGGTCAGAGGTCGAGATTGTTTTAAAATCTGGTCGTGCCTTGAGGGGAGAGAGGAGACATATCTTCGTCCCCGAGGTTTTGTATCCTTTTACTGGAATTCGTGTCCTGACAGATTGTCAAGCCCACGTCTTTCCCAACCCCCGGGCGAAGATGGATAAGGGTATAATATGCGGAGCAGAAGCTATGGCAGACCCCCACCAGGTAGTCACAATGTCACAGTTAGCCGAAGTAGTTCACAACCTACAACAAGAGCTTCAAGCGGTAAAGGATGAGAACATCCTATTACACTTGGAGTTAAACACTATCAAGACTCAAAACAAGTCCAATGTCAGTCCTTCAGATGGGTCTGTTAAAACAAAAAAGACGTATATACAACCGGCTCGTTTTCAGATGCCTTCTCCGGTGGCAGATGCCCCTGTAGGGGTTCAACCCGCACCGGTGAACGTTACGGTACTTACTCCTCCTCAAACCCCTCTGGCAATGCCTGAGAGGTTCTCTGGAGACAGTCTGAAATACTCAGTGTTCATGAATCAATGCCATTTGCAGTTTTTGTGTCGCGCAGCCTCCTTCCCTGACGACGCTGCAAAAGTGGCATTCATCATCTCTTATTTATCTGGCAATGCTGCCTTATGGGCGGTTCCATTAATAGAAAACGATGACCCCATTCTGTATGATCTGGCCCGATTTAAGGAACGCATGAAAAATCTTTTTGCTCGGCACGCCTACATGCAGGCTAGCGATAACGAGTTATTAGGGCTGAAACAAGGCTCCACTGACCTGGTAACTTACATCACCACCTTCAATCGGCTGGTGGCGGAGACGCATTGGCCCGAAGAAAAACGCACTTCTTTATTCTATCGAGGACTGCGTGACGACTTGAAGGATATACTCTCACAAATAGTGGACCCACCAGAAGATTGTGCTTCATTTATCGATCTGGTGGTTAAGATGGACCACCGGCTTAATGAGAGAAAGGGAGAACGTACGAAGGGTGCTTTTCCTCGCTTATTGGTGACGCGTAGTGAGAGAAAGGAGCAAAAAGATGGAACTGAACCTATGCAGATAGGGGGAATCCGAGGTCCTCTCAGTAAAGAGGAGAAAGAGAAGCGCAGAAAACTTGATCTGTGCTTATACTGTGGTAAAGGGGGTCATTATGCCCGAGAGTGCTCTGTTAGACCAAAGACTGGTAGTAGACCTGCTGGGGGCAAGACAGGAATACCTTGAAGACATGTAAAAAAAGGGTTTTATCCGGCACTCGACCTCGCCAGTCTCTTCCCCTCTTTTTTTTATACCCAAGAGGGAAGGGGGTTTACGTGCCTGCCTGGATTACAGAGCATTGAACAAGGTCACTATAAAGAACAAGTATCCTCTCCCTCTCATTCCAGGCCTTCTGGACCAAGTCCGTAAAGCTAAGGTGTTCACTAAACTCGATCTACGGGGAGCTTATCATCTCATTCGAGTGAAAGAGGGAGATGAATGGAAGACGGCTTTCCGCACAAAGTTTGGCCTCTATGAGTACTGCGTGATGCCGTTTGGCCTATGTCACGCTCCAGCAGCGTTTCAATTTTTCATCAATGAAATACTGAGAGAATACCTTGATGTGTGCGTCATCGTATATATAGACGATATTTTAGTGCATTCCCAGAACAGGCAAGAACACGTCTCCCACGTGAAGAAGATTCTCCAGATACTCATGGACAACCATCTTTTTGCTAAACTGGAGAAGTGTCTCTTTCACGTAGAAAAGGTTGATTTTCTAGGGTTTGTGATTTCCCCTGAGGGCATTACTATGGACCCGAAGAAAGTGTCGGCCATCACACAGTGGGCCAGTCCCACCTCCATCAAGGACATACAATCCTTCCTTGGCTTCGCCAATTTCTACAGGCGTTTCATAGACCACTTCTCAGACCTCATCACGCCCATCACCAGGCTCTTAAAAAAGGGGGTGGTATTCCAGTGGGACGACAAAGCAGAAGACTCGTTCCAATATTTAAAAAGCAAATTCGTGTCAGCTCCGATTTTGCGACATGCAGACGAAACACGGCCCTATTATCTGGAAGCTGATGCGTCTCAGTATGCGGTGGGTGGGGTCCTTCTGCAGAGAGACCTGGGGACAGGAACACTTCATCCTGTAGCTTATTTTTCAAAGACCCTTGCTCCCGCAGAACAAAATTACACAATCGGAGAGAGAGAACTCCTCGCGATTAAATTGGCATTCCAAGAGTGGAGACACTATTTATTGGGTTCTCCACATGTCATCACGATATATTCAGATCACAAGAACCTGCAGTTTTTTAGATCAGCAAAGGCGCTCACCCCTCGCCAGATGCGATGGGTGGCTTTCTTTTGTGAGTATGATTTCGTCATAACTTTCAGGCCCGGGGCACAACACGGCAGAGCAGATGCCTTGTCCCGATTAGGCAAGGAAGCAAGACACATCATAGAAGAGCCGGTGCCTTTGATACCAACTCATAAAATTGTGGCAGCGGGGGAAACAAAGGAGGAACCTATTACCCCTTTTATCGAAAGATTACTAGCCGCCTACACTGCCCTTAGTCAAGACGAATGGTTACAAGACCCTGTGAACACAATCACACACTCTCTATTCTATCATGGAGGGTTGTTGTAAATTCCTTCTAGGGAGTTACAGAAGGAAATCATCCAGTGGTGTCATGCTCTACCTCTTGTGCGACATCCTGGGGGGTAAAGACTTTACAATTGTGCAAACGACGGTTTTGGTGGCCCAACATGTCGTTGTGTATCCAGGAGTACGTGAAGGCTTGTCCCGTTTGCGCTCGACAGAAAGCCCTTAGATGCGCTCCCGCGGGGTTGTTGCACCCTCTACCAGTTCCCTCAAGACCCTGGTCATCCATTAGTATGGATTTTATAACAGATCTACCTCGATCGCAAGGGTACACAGCCATACTCGTGGTTGTAGACATGCTAACAAAGATGGCCCATTTTGTACCGCTCAAAAAACTCCCCTCAGCCAAGGAACTTATAGAAGTATTTATCATGAATGTAGTACGTTTGCATGGACTGCCTTCAGTGATTGTTTCCGATAGAGGCCCCCAATTCATTTCAAAATTCTGGCAGGGAATCTGCAATGCTCTTCATTTAGACCATCGCCTATCCTCTGCATATCACCCGCAAACAGATGGGCAAACAGAACGCAGGAATCAGACCCTGAAACAGTTTTTAAGGTGTCTGTTGAGTACTGTTACAGGAGAGTGGATACTGGCTCTGCCGTTGGCGGAATTTGCCTACAATAACACTGATCACTCGGCTACCAAGGTGTCTCCCTTTTATTTTTCCTATGGATATCATCCTACATTTTTACCTTTGTCTCTGCCCCTTTCTGTAGCACAATTCCCTGCTGTTGCTGAACATCATGCCTTACTCACACAGATATGGGAACAAGTGATACATGCACTCACTGAGGCTAAAGATAGGACGAAAAAACATGCAGACACACTGAGAAGACCCGCTCCCGAGTATCAAGAAGGCGACCAAGTTTGGTTAGCCACTAAACACTTGCGACTGCCGGGACCTCGCAAACTACAACCCAGATATACAGGGCCTTATAGGGTAAAACAAGTAATCAACCCTGTGGCCATGAAGTTAACCCTCCCCGAGGAAATGAAGATTCACCCTGTGTTCCATACTTCTCTATTAAAACCGTATGTAACACCATCTTGTTCGGAACCCCCACCCCCTCCACTACTCATTGACGGAGAAGAAGAGTTTGAAGTCAGGCGCATTGTAGATTCTAGACGGGTGCAAGGTAAACTGCAATATTTAGTGGATTGGGTGGGCTATAGCCCTGATGACAGAACATGGGAGCCAGCTGCTCAAGTACATGCCCCTTCTCTTGTAAGAAGATTTCACGCCCTGAATCCCAGCAAACCCAGACCAGTGGGGAGGTCTTTGCGGGGGGGAACTGTTACACGATAGCCCCCGCGCTGGGAACAGTGGGTACTTAATTGCACTACATTTCCTAGCATCCTGTGGGAAGAGTAGGAGGGGGTGTGTGCTTGCGGTGATCACCTGACATTAGAGGCGGAGATATAAGCGTCTCTCTCCCTCTCCTCGAAGCTTGACAATCCCTCCGTTTTGGATGGACCACGCCTCCTCACAGCTGTGCATCGAACTGTGTGCCTGCCGGAGAACTCTTCGTCTGCATCGTGTTTGCTGCCAAAACCCTTCCGACCTGGACCGCTCGTAGCCAGTTGTATTCGGAACCCTTTCCTGCCTTGGAGCTCTTTGGCTGCAGCGCTTGTGCTGCTATCCCATTCGGACCCGCTCAGTCCGTACCTAGTTGAACCCGGATCTTTGCCTGACTATTTTGATACCCCTCGCTCACAGCAGATTCGTACCACCGGATAGGCGTTTTGGGCAGCAGAGAAACGCCTTCATTTTGCTTTCGCCGATCCGTTTTCCCTCGGATTTCCGGTACGCGTTTTGCCTTGTCCCCATTGGCTGCCTCTCCTCTACACCGCCATAGACCCAACCCCTGCCTCAGGCTTAACGCTGTCAGAATCGGACGCTTCCCGCTTCCATTCCCTCGCCGGACCGGACTTTCCCTGCACTGCTAACCCGGATCCTTCTCCTGTGTGATTTCTTACCTCGCGGCTGGAACTCTGCTGTGTTGCCGTGTAGAGTCTCTCCAGGTGATCGTGTGGGATATCCCGAACATCCCGAACAGTGGAACATCAAGTCACATCTAAAGGTGTTCTACTCTACTAAGAACTACGTTTCTACCACCTGCTACGTTATTGAGACGCCTCTTCCTGATTACTGAACTGGTGAGTCCGTAAGAACACACCTCCTGGGAAGGGGAGTAGAAGGGGAGCGGATTTAGCAGGATTAGGTGGGCGGGTGGGGAAGAATAGAAGGGGAGCTTTACTTATCATGTCCCTTACCCTCTCTCTCTCTCTGTAGGGAATCAGTCTCCTGACATCTCAGCCTGGAACACGCTTACCTGACACACAATCATATCCAGCCGTCCCTTCCTTGAAGTCTGGTGGTCCTACGCTATCTCCTACCTCCCAGTGGGGCAGCAGGTCAGAGGTCGAGATTGTTTTCGAATCTGGTCGTGCCTTGAGGGGAGAGAGGAGACATATCTTCGTCCCCGAGGTTTTGTATCCTTTTACTGGAATTCGTGTCCTGACATTACTAAACTACCTTACCAATCCCAGGCATAAAAACCAACAGCAAGCGCCGCAGAACGACTCTTACCAATCACTTGGTGTCCAGGTTCCAACTGCCAAGTTCTAAAATCGACCAAATGGTCACTGCACGACGAATCAACAGAAGAGATCCCAGTCGAGGACCGGCACCACCTGGATGGTCAGATCAGAAAGAAAGGAAAAACGCTGTGGTTGCCAAGACGCGGGTCTCATCGGGCAGCGATCGCGTCCAGAGCGAGATTACAATCCTTCATCGCGACCAGTCCTTCGGGCATCCGAGTCGCCGATGAGCACCACGTTGGGCGCCAATTTGTAGAAGTGAACCTCAGCTAGGCCTACCAGTGCAAGGGGTTCGCCCTTCTCTGCACAGAGTCCTCAGACCAATAGGAAGAAGTTGGCACAGAAACTGGAATAGAAAATAAAAAGTTTAATAAACCTCATGAGGTGGAACTACATTCACACAGCACCCTTCGGTATTGAATGAAGTAGCACACCGAACAGAAGGAGCATGGTCCTTTTATACCCACACAGGGGCTCAAAAAGAAGGCGGTACAAGTACAGAAGAAGGTTTTATGCACATATAAGGTCATATAGAAATGCACAGTCGATAAGTAAGAGGAGTTAACAGTTTGCCAATGCTAGTAAACACATCCTGACAGTTACATACTACTAACAGCTGCAAGGACAGCTGAAAACTCAACTGGGCATGTGCGACGGTGAAAGATGCTAAATATAGTTTGTTTCTAGGCAGATTACAAGAGCAGTCAACACTGAGGGAGGACAGAGCACATGGTGAGTACGTGGCAGCACATGGCAAACAAAATGGCTGCCAGAAATACAAAATGGATTTCACAAAATGGACAAGATAGCCTCTAAATACAAGATGGATTCCGCTAATGCTAATCCAATTGCTGCCAATTTACAACAGGGCCGCACGGCTCCGAGTGCAGGGGTGCCTTTTGGTGTCGGGAAATCTTACCCTCTGTTGATCGCGGTTGGGGTGGGTCCCTGGTTCTGAGGCTGCAGGCATCGTCAGGAGCGTCGAGGTGGGTCCTTGGGTGCCGGATTCGGGGTCCCAGTCACGGGGGGACGTCCTCTGGGTCTTTGTCCACCCCGGCACAGGCCAGGCTTGGTGGATGCAGAGTGTGCAGAGTTCGCGGTTCCGGGGTGAAAAAGTGACATATAGTGAGTGGTGAGATAAACGGTACACTATATACATAACATACGCAAGTGACATAAAATAAAAAAAGTATTTTAAATTGTTGTTCTGTCTCTTGGCTTTTCACATGTGATATAAGACCCATTAATGAATCAATTTACGGTCAAGAAAACTGTGTGGACATATGATAGATGTCAACGTTTCAACCCTGGAAACAACTCAGAATGGTGTGCGTCAGAGCGGGTCTTCCTCAGGACTATGGAAGGGGGTGTGGACAGCCTATGAAATTAATTATAGAGACATTGGTCAGGTGTGTTCTAACAAATATGAATTGTAGTAATGTAATAGCCATAGTAAAGCTTACCACGCAGGCAGAAACTCCAGTTAATGAAATCTTCAAGCAAGAGAGACAATTCTTTAGTCAACGTGTAACATCCTCATTAGAAAAGAAAAAGAAAAAATTACTCAAGTAAAGCTTCTGGTCTGCACCCTTACCGGAAAGGATACAATAATGGACTCCACTGTGTGTTCAAATGGTGGGGTTCCGTTAAAGGGCAACAGTCAGGAGATTTCTAAAGATATAGGGAAGGCGCATTAGTCTCCCATGTAGGAATGTTTGGAAAATAAACTTGTGTAAAATTAGGTTGAAAAGAAACATACCTCTCTAATTGGAAATGATCGATTGCTCTGAAGATCTCCACCAGCTGGTTGGAGTCTAAAAATAAATAAATGAGGCCTGTATTGGTGGCATGCGGATTAAAAAGGAATCAATCCTACAAATATGGTCAAGGAATTGAGGCGTACTTTAAGCTTGTGCACACTTGACCTCCACCAGCCGGTTGGAGTCTCATGTGTCGAGCCTTCACTTGATATTCAAAAAGTATTTGTATTACTGTGGGAATAAGGAAGTTCTTTTAGAATGCCAGGGAAATGTGAATGCGTAACTCAGTACGAGTGTATTAATCATCTAAGCTCTCACCTTCACGATAGCAGCGCACATCAGTCTGCCTACTTCTACTACTAGGAATCACCTTAAAATCAGGAATGCCCAGAACTAAATAAAACTAGATTTCCACAGATGTGGGGTCTGCTTAAGGTAAGTTTGAAAATGGGAAATCAAATCAACGCAGAAAGCGCTGTTACCGTAGCATTTTCACTGGAATTCTAGGACTGTAGCGGATCGTGTTGAGGATAATGGGCCAACAACGAGAAGAGCACAGGAAGACTGCCCGGAGAGCAGAGAAGGGAACCTGGAGACCAGGAGACAACAGCTTGTCTGGAAGGAAGCCGGACGAAGGACGACCGACGCAGGAGAGACGGAGCTCAGACCCTGAAGCTGTCAGGGAAGGACCCGGAAGAAGAATACTGAGACCGAGGCTAGAACGCAAAGTGTCTTTCTTTCGGGATCAGTAGGCTTTTGAACTTGCTTGCTAGCACCCGAGCATGCGTGTGTAGTGGGAACCGCGATGTTTGAAGTCCGCTGATCGCACTCATCCAGCAAGCGTGACACTGCTCACCAACTGAGGATCGACCACAAGTGCTGGCATGCACAATTACTCATGAGTGTCAACTCCAGGCTGTGACCTTCACGTCAGGATCATCTTATTGGTTTTGGGGGGCCCTGGGCCAGACATATTTTGGGGGCCCTTGTTCGGAACAGATTTACATTTATGACCAATTTCAGGTCTTTCATGCTCTCTTTGGGCAGGTCACTGATAGTGCACAGGCAAATTGGTCCAAATTCTAAATGTGTTTACATCTAATATTCAAGGATAGTAATGTGAGTTTTGAATACTGTAACACAGCAGCAACTCACTAATAATACTGCAAATATTCTCTGTAAACCTCTTTCATTTCTCCTAAAACACAACCTTTCTCTACAAAATATCTGTAATAAACTCCCATACATCACCCACATTGAAAATAAATTAAAGGAAAACGGTATTTAAAACAATTTGTTGAATTATTATTCCATATATTGTATTATATTGTATTTAGTTCTTATATAGCGCAAACTGCCACCCTACAGGTATCCTGGCGATTAGACTTAGGTATGACCAACATATGAGCAGACTAGAGTAACAATGTGAAAAACTAAGGTTCAGTCCTTAGGAAACAGCCAGGTTTTCAGACTCTTTCTGAACTCATTCAGAGAGTTGGCTTGTCTGATGCTCTGGGGCAACTTGTTCCATAAATGTGCAGCAGCCACACTAAAGGCTCTACCCCCCATCCTAGAGCGCTTGAAGCTGGTAGTTGTCATCAGATTTGCACTGGAGGAGTGAAGCGGCCTCTTGGAATTGTACCAGGTGAACTTCTCCTGCAGTGGGACTGGGCCCAGATCGTGTGCTGCTCTGTATACAATACAAAGCGATTTAAAGCAAACCCTTTCCTTAATAGGCAACCAGTGGAGATCTCTCAAGGCCAGAGCTGTAGAAGACATACGTTGCCTATTTAGCACCAGCTTTGCTGCCATGGACTGGGCTCTCTGCAATCTCTGAAGAATGTATTGTGGAGCTCCCAAATACAAGGAATTGCAGTAATCCAGTCTACTCAGCACAGTGTTCCTTACAACAAGGCAACGCGAATTCTTTGGGAGTAACGGGAGAATCTGCCGCAGCATGCGCATCAAAGAGAAGCACACGCCAGTGGTTTTGTTGGCCTGTGACTCCAGCTGGAGATTGTTGTCTATCAAGACCCCCAAATTGCGTACCGAGTTTACTGGAGCCAGGGTTTCCTCCTCTGGAGTTAGCTTAAATTCCAGGGGTAGGTGCCGGGGCATTCTAGCAGCAGAGCAGTATAGCACCTCTGTTTCCCCCCATTAAATTGTAATTAATTTTTCTTGAGTGATCCAGCAGTCTGACGCATGCACTCCTGGAACGTATCCATGGATACCGCTTGTTTCCCTTCCAGGGAGAACACCAATTGAGTGTCGTCAGTGTAGTTGACCAAGTCAATTCCGAAAGATTTAATAATGGGGAACAGTGGCCGTAAGTAGATATTAAAAAGAATAGGGGTGATCGCAGAACCTTGTGGTACCCCGTGGTGTACTGGAGACTTGCTGGAGGTGAACGGTGTCATGGTCACCACCTGTTGTCTTCCTGATAGATAGGACTGTAACCATTGTAAAGCCCGTCCTTTCACCCCTATCTTCTCCAGTCTTCCCACCAGTACTGTATGGCTCACCGTATCGAATGTGGCCGACATATCTAATAGCACTAGGACGGTATCATTCCCGTTGTCGGCTCGCATTCGTAAGTTGTCCATTACGTTTGCCAGAGCAGTCTGGGTGCCATGACCTGGGCGAAACCCAAATGTCATTAGAGCAAGACTCCCTGCAGAACAAAGCTGGCTCTATCAGGGGGGGGCCTGAAATTCTGGAGCCCTGGGCCAGCGCCCACTTTGCCTATGATTTAAAAGGTCTCTGCCTCCCATCCCTGGCAGCAGAGCTGCATCGCTGCCTGAATTGGAACGCATTGAGTCCAGCAGGCTTATTTGGTTAGCCCACAGCAAACACAAGGAGATGATGGATGGAGTGCTGAAACTTTTCAAACACTCACCCCCAGTCACAGATCTGGGTTGAATCCATCATCATTCTTTAGCTCACTTTGCCACCCCAGTTCAGACACAGCCATATGCAAATCAGTCTTGACCCTGTGCCTCATGGGAACAGTCCAGCTCGAACTGCCAAGCCATGTCTTCGGTTTCGGGCTAACTGCCCTCATCAGCCTGGCTAGCTTGAATCCAGTGGCAAAGTGAGCACTGAAACGGAGTGCTGAAACTTTTCAAACACTCACACCCAGTCACAGATCTGGGTTGAATCCATCATTATTCTTTAGCTCACTTTGCCACCCTAGTTCAGACACAGCCATATGCAAAGCATTCCTTTTTTTTTTTTTTTTTTTTTGAAAAACCTTTATTGACATTTCAACCAATAACAAGTATGGGCCTACAACCCCCGGGGCCGGCCGCTAAGCAGTCAGAGTAACAAAAATCAATATTTATCACAGGCAGCACCTCGGGGAGCAGAATCTCCATGCTGGTATACTCTCGGCCACTAAACAGCCCAAGTAGGAGACCATGATACAAAAGGTTTTCATTTTATAATAAGGGAGAATGGAAGGATCAGGTGCCAAACAGTTTCCCGGCAGCAAGAAATGGCAGGCAGAATAATAAACGTCCACAATAAACAGCAATTTATCTAGTCAATGGCGCTGAAACAAGAAGTTCAGGATGTGGAGGAATATCACGGCCATTTACATCTGCAGTCCCCTGCCCTAAAACCCAGAAAACACCACGGAAATTGTGGCACACATGAAAACGCAGCGATTAACGACGAAGGAGTTTTACCATGCTGATCCCAGAAAAGAAAGACAAAGAAGAATAAGAGAAGAAAAAGGAGGCCATGGAAAAAAGGAGGTTAAAGACTAAAAGATCCCCTCCCCCAACCCCCCACCCTGCACCTCTGCAGATGAGTACGCCCCCCCCCCCCCAGCAGCGTGCCTGTCGCCCCGGAACCAGACCCGAAATATAGAAGAAACAGAGAAAGAGGAGTAGGAAAAGAAACCCCACCAGACGGGGGGGTAGAGAGAATATTAATAAACTGGAGGAGGGCCTTCAAAACATGCCCCCGGCTTCTCCCTCCCGCACAATTTGTTTTCCCCTAAAGCGAACATTAAGCAACACAGAATCGACCAAGTCAAAGAAGAATGGGGAGCATTATGCGTCTAATACACTAACAGTTATGCCGTGAGAGCACGCAACCCCTGAGCCCGCCCGCCTATTAGATGACTACCTCTGAAGGATCAGCCTTATCCTTGGCCACTCTTTGCGAATCTACCCATGCATACCCATCGACCCAGTGCCATGTCCAATGCTACAAAGAAGAGGAGCGTCCAAAGGAGAACAGGAAGCGACACACACAGGTAGGGTGGAAGTCTCTGATAGCGACACAGTCAGCAGTATGGAGAGTCATCTTTCCCAGTGCTGCCCCAGGATCTGCACCGCACACAAGGTCCAAGAAAGCGAAATCAGCCAGAGCAGGCGACCGTTGCTTGAATGTTGCCTGGGTTGCCGGAGGCCGCGCACGGGACAAGGCCACCACCCCCCACTCATGTCCAATACCTCCGGAACAGACCAGACCCACAGCCAGCCGATCACACGTTAAGATACTGTCCGGAGTTTCCAGCTGGTCACTATCCACAGGGGCGGCCACGACACTGTCCTCTTGTGTGCGGTGTAGGAATTCCCCGTGTACCTGGGGACAGGCAGGCAGCAACTGTTCCAACGCTTATGTCACCCCATCAAGCTTACTCCCCAATACCCAGGCGCCGTGAACCAAGGTGGAATGGAGGGCACCGAGAGCCTCGAGAAGATCACCATACCCCAGCACAGCTCTCGGCGCTCGCACCGCGACGCTCCTCATAGTCGCACACTTCCAATCGTGCTGCGACCCAGTGTACAGGATAGTAGACTTCGTCCTGTCAAGATGGCCGCCGGGTAGGGCCAACCCAGATTGGGACCAGGACTCAGGGACAAGCGCCTCAGGTTCCATGTCACTGGAATCAGGGTTTCGGGGGCAGGCAAAAAATATATCCGGCGTGTGGTCACGGGCAACAGTCATCCCCTCCACGGACCTGCGCCCGCGAAAATCCGGGAGCAGTCCGCAAAAATCCGGGCGAGTTACGGGCGGCGGCCGGGCGGCTCACCGGCGAAGGCTGAGACAATCACCGGGGAATCTTGGATTAGTCACCTCGGGCATGCACTCGTTCCGCTACGCTTAGTGGTAGGAACGACCACGGCGAAACGTAGGCCGATATTCGCACCGCTCCGGCTAGGCCGACTCCACCCAGTCATCAAAGGCCGCTGTTGTTGAACTGCCGCCCGGCCATGTTGTCCACTCGAGGTCCCGGTTCCAGGGTTGCACAGGCCGCAAACTTCAACTGGACATTTCTCCGGCGATACCGCCGCCAGAAACTTCAGAGTCACACGATCGGTTGCCGCTATCATTCACCAACACGGGCATATAGTGCAGGCTAAGGATCTCATGCAGGATATCTGTGCGGGACGCGGAGGTTCACAGAGCCGGGAGCCTACGCTGCCGTCCCGGTCGCCATCTTGGCTCCTCCTGCAAATCATTCTTGACCCTGTGCCTCATGGGAACAGTCCAGCTCGAACTGCCAAGCCATGTCTTCCCTGGACCGGAAACAAGCATCCTGGAACCGGTTTCAGGCTATCAGCCCTCATCAGCTCAGACTAGCTTGAATCCAGTGGCAAAGTGAGCAAGGGACCCATGTCTGGGCATCCCCTGCCAACTTAAGGCGAACAAAGCAAACACAAGGAGATGATGGACGGAGTGCTGAAACTTTTCAAACACTCACCCCCAGTCACAGATCTGGGTTGAATCCATCATCATTCTTTAGCCCACTTTTCCACCCCAGTTCAGACACAGCCATATGCAAATCAGTCTTGACCCTGTGCCTCATGGGAACAGTCCAGCCAGAACTACCAAGCCATGTCTTCCCTGGACCGGAAACAGGCATCCTGGAACCTGCCCACCAATTCACTGCTGCACTGCGGTACTGAGGTGCAAGGGTGTGTACATGACTGCAAGGCAATCTAAGGTACAACAACACTAGAGGAGAGACCAACAGCGCCATATCTTTGTTGACATGGTGCTGTTTTGTCTCTCCTTCTCAGGCAATGCAGCACAGCAACTTTGGTCTCTGTGCTACATGAAAACTTGGTAAATCTGCCCATTTGTTTCTCCAGACCAAGCCCTCTTAAAATATAATTCCAACCAGTGTGATTGACAAGTGACTTCCATGCTGTCTTAAGTAACATTTTCTAACCATCGCGTTGCAAACTTGTATGACTCATTGTCTCTGTATGATATGCTTGTGATGTACAGCTCTTCGACATTCTCGATTCGGATGAGTAGAACTGTAAAATAAGTAAATGTGAAAAAGGGCTAAGGCGAGGTGAATGACACCATTGAAGGGTGGTAGTGAGAGAATCTGTGAAAAAGAGGCACTGGGGGTTGGTCACCAAGGAACATTTTAGCACCAGGCGCCCCAACGCTAAAGCCGGCCCTGCAACGTCACTCAATTCATTAAAATAATTTAATGTACTAAATTGAAAACACCATTGCCAGGACTAACGTTTTGACTAGGTTAAATAAGAACTTTATTATAAAGAGGCTTGGCTCGTGATCTAGCTCTTAAAGCCAACCCCACAGCTCCCTCAGCTTCTCTAACACTTTCAGGTGCTGGTTACTCTGGTAGACAGGGTGCCGTTATCTACCACTCAGCGGGTAAACTTGTCCAAGGTAGACAATGATCGTGGCTGCGGGAAGGGCGTGGCATTCTAAAAAGCACCGCCTCTTGTTTTCTACTCTGTTCAAAATAACAGAGGGTGTGACTGAAAAAGCTGTCAGTGTATCAACCTATCAGAATCTGCATTTTGTTTATCCACGCCTTCTAAAAGGCGTTTTTTTTTTGTAAGGTGTAGGCTTATGTATGACGCTCCAATTCAACTCCTCCTCTGCACATTCGGATTGGCTGTCGGCATTTTAAGCCCCTCCTCTGGCGTGTGGGTTGCCTCTGATCGCTGGTAAGGAGGAGGTGGTTACCATGACGATGACGTCATGCCGGGTGAAATGCGCAGGCGTAGTGAGCGCTCTGAAGATGGCGGCGGGTCCGCAGACAGAGGGGAGAGGGAGGTGAGGGAGGGAAAACAAGGAGAGGAGTTGGGGAGTGGAGAGAGGAGGAAAGAGGGTGGAGAGGGAGGGTAAAGGAAAGGAGGGTTACAGTGAAAGGGATCAGGAGAGAAGGGCAAAGGAATCGTGAAAGGGACACACGGGAGGGAGCGGGTCCCAGGTCCGTGTAACCCTCTATGACCCGCTGAACGCAGCGGTTCCGGACGCAGCATGAAGTTCGCGGAGCATCTTTCGGCCCACATCACCCCCGAGTGGAGAAAACAATACATCCAATATGAGGTGAGACATGTCTATATCACCCCCTGTAGAGCACACTTATTATGTTTCGCACCACCCCTCTTACATTTCTCAACTGCGCCTCTTATTTAGAGTGGTACTTACCCATGCCATCACAGCACCCTAAATCCATCATTCTTAGGACAACCCATCCACCTCTTCCCTCCGCCGCACAATTCATCCATTCTTCAGTAGTCCATCATTCCTCAGCATTACCCGTCCACCCTTTCACAGCACCAATCATCCATTCTTTAACAGCCCAGTCCATCCTTCCGCAGTCCCGCTCCCCCATCCTTCCACAGTCCCGCTCCCCCATCCTTCCACAGTCCCACTCCCCCATCCTTCCGCAGTCCCACTCCCCCATCCTTCCGCAGTCCCACTCCCCCATCCTTCCGCAGTCCCACTCCCCCATCCTTCCGCACCACCACTCCCCCATCCTTCAGCAGGACCACCACTCCCCCATCCTTCCGCACCACCACTCCCCCATCCTTCCGCACCACCACTCCCCCATCCTTCCACAGGACCACCACTCCCCCATCCTTCCACAGGACCACCACTCCCCCACGCTTCCACAGGACCACCACTCCCCCATCCTTCCACAGGACCACCTTCCACAGCACCACCACTCCCCCATCCTTCCACAGCACCACCACTCCCCCATCCTTCCACAGCACCACCACTCCCCCATCCTCCAACAGCACCACCACTCCCCCATCCTTCCACAGCACCACCACTCCCCCATCCTTCCACAGCACCACCACTCCCCCATCCTTCCACAGCACCACCACTCCCCCATCAGCACCACCACTCCCCCATCAGCACCACCACTCCCCCATCAGCACCACCACTCCCCCATCAGCACCACCACTCCCCCATCAGCACCACCACTCCCCCATCAGCACCACCGCTCCCCCATCAGCACCACCGCTCCCCCATCCTCCAACAGCACCACCACCCCCCCGTGCTCTTCCACAGCAGCACCACCACCCCCGTGCTCTTCCACAGCAGCACCACCACCCCCGTGCTCTTCCACAGCAGCACCACCACCCCCGTGCTCTTCCACAGCAGCACCACCACCCCCGTGCTCTTCCACAGCAGCACCACCACCCCCGTGCTCTTCCACAGCAGCACCACCACCCCCGTGCTCTTCCACAGCACCACCACCCCCGTGCTCTTCCACAGCAGCACCACCACCCCCGTGCTCTTCCACAGCAGCACCACCACCCCCGTGCTCTTCCACAGCAGCACCACCACCCCCGTGCTTCCACAGCAGCACCACCGCCACCCCCGTGCATCCACAGCACCACCGCCACCCCCGTGCTTCCACAGCACCACCGCCACCCCCGATCCTTCCACAGCACCACCGCCACCCCGATCCTTCCACAGCACCACCGCCACCCCCGATCCTTCCACAGCACCACCGCCACCCCCGATCCTTCCACAGCACCACCGCCACCCCCGATCCTTCCACAGCACCACCGCCACCCCCGATGCTTCCACAGCACCACCGCCACCCCCGATGCTTCCACAGCACCACCGCCACCCCCGATGCTTCCACAGCACCACCGCCACCCCCGATGCTTCCACAGCACCACCGCCACTCCCGATGCTTCCACAGCACCACCGCCACTCCCGATGCTTCCACAGCAGCACCGCAACTCCCGCTCCTTCCACAGCACCGCCACTCCATCCTACAGCAGAGTCCACCTTTTGTTCAATAGCACAATCCATCCTTCCGCAGCACCTTCCACAGTGCAACACACCCTTCGTCCGCGCTGAATCCTACACAGCCCACATTTCTATCTACAATATCCCTTTCATTCACACGACACCCCTCTTCCACCTGCCGTAACACTTTTATTTTTACAGTTTGTGACCTGCTTTACTCGTAACACTCATAACCCTTCGCCCTGCAGCACCACTCAACCACACCTCACTCTTACCTGCAGCACCTTCATCACCTCTCTAATCACCATTCAGTAGCCTTTTGCAGCACTGTCCCTTATTGCTCTAAAACATTACTTGCCCATTCCTTTTCAGCAACCTTAATCTATCCTTATTCCTCCAAAGCACTAGTATTCTCGCACCCATAGCGCTAGTCAGTCATCATTCTGCCACACCTATCCTTCTGTAACACTTATCCCTTTACAGCACTTTTAATCCACTCCTAAATATCACTAGTATTCTGTCTCTCCAACGCACCAGTATTCTATACGCCTCAGCACCCCTATTCCAACCATCCGAAGCGCACTTATTCTATCCTACTAGAACATGCTTGTTCAAAATCTCCTTAACAGGCTTATTCAGTCCATCCAGAACAAATGCGTTCATCCGTAGCACCACTATTTTATTTCTCTTGAGCACTTTCATTCTTTTTATCCATGACACCTGTTTAATTCTTCCGTAGCATCCATTATGTAGCACTCCTCACCCACGTTTCTACTGCATCCCTGGCCTCCCTTGCACTCCCCATCCACTCCTTTGCCTCAATCCAGACCTAACAACCATGTCATCTCTTCATCCACAGCACCCCTTCATCCAACACATCAGACCTCCAATTTGCGTATATTTCTATGGCACCCATTACTCTACATCATTCCTTCTTCTGCCTTTACAGCACTGACAGTTGAATGCTACTATTGCTAATCTTTCCCTCCACTGTCCATAGCGATACTTCACAGCACCCACCTCCACGCCACGCTTCCCATGCAATTCGCTTACATTTATCACCTGGCTCTTGTAAGCTTTTGTGAGTCGCCGTAGAAGTCCGGGGAGAAAAAATAACCACCTTACTGTTCGCTGTGACTTTGCAGAACGCTTTGTTTTGGCATTTCTGCATGCTTACAGTATCTCAGAGTGCTCTGAAGTGACATGTAGTACCTATATAAACCAACTACTCAAACAAACCCCTGATCTACACCACGTCAAACCTCATAAACCATTTCGCTGCCCTCCTCCATTCACCTGCAGCTCCTTCATCCATTCACCCTCTGTCTCCATCAGTCTTCTTCCATCCTACTGGTGCATCCACGTCTACACCCAAAGCCCCCATCAACCCATCTGCAACACCTCGTATCCTTGCCCTCAGCGCTCCTCACCCGCGTCTCCATTGCACCCTTTTAGAGGCACCCCTCATATCTCCTTTCCTAGAATCCCATAACGTTCCTGCCTTGGCATCCCCACCTTTCCCTCCCTGAATTCCAATGTGGAACCTAACCAATACCTCCCTTTGTTTGTCCCTGTTCCTATCCCCTGTAATGCACTCACCCACCCCAACCTCTGCCATCCCATCCGCTGTGGCTCCCTCACTCGTTTTTCTCAGCATGACCCTGGTCTTTCCTCTGTGCTTCCTATCCACCCCCCTCCTTTTGTGGCACCCTCATCCATATCTCCCACACTATCCTCATCTATGTCCACCTTCACCCCTTTCATGTAGACTTAAAAATCCCTCTCTCTCCTGGTCCTCACGCATTCCTCTACGATGCCCCCATTCTTCCCTCCTCTACTATGCTCTCACCATTTCCCTCATAATCTTTCCCTTCGTTGCTCCCTCACACTTACTTCTGTGGCATCCTCACACTTTCCTTGGCTATAGCCTTTATCTAGCCCTGCCCCAAGAAACCTCATGTCTATGCCACATTCTGAAGGTGCCTCAGCACTCATCCATCCACAGTACCACTCATGGGGTCTCTCCCGCCACATCACCCCTCAAACAGCTGTCCACACCATTGTTAACCCGTCTTCCAACAACACACCTTACACCTGTAGTACTCCTGCTCGTTAGAGGTGGGTGAAGAATCAAATTAAGAGGAAAAACTGAGCCAGTGCTTTGGCTTCTCTATAGGTACCCACGTTTGAGCCGAACCATGGACATTTTTAGCATGTAAATCGGTCAACCAACATTGTATAAAATATGATACTCATCTGTATTATGTAAAAAAAAAAAAATAACATGCAGAACCGTTTCACGTTATAACAGATTATGACTGCATTTATTAAGTAATAGTTTTTTAATAACTTAGAATCATTCATGCCTCCCGCTGCTATGTCGACAATACCATAGTAAAGTAAGTGGCAAGTCAATTGTTATGTGCAGTGAACAAAGATGCAAGTCTGTTGTTATGTGGATCCTATATGTGCCTAGATTATTATTACACATTGTGCAACAGTATAGTTTATTATAGTCAAGGACACTGGAATTATGCAGCAATGTGGGGATAAATTATGCAATGGTGTTGATTTAATTATATGGTAGGAAAGGGCAAATGATGCAGGTTAATGCAACACATTTTGTGATAGTTTTACTTCAGTGTTATGTCATTTTAGACTTGTTAGCATGGTGTGGGCATAGGTTGCACCTCGTTAATACCAGCCTAACACCCAAATATTGAAATAAGCAATAGAAAGGTAACATGCCAACCTTTGCAAAGAGCCTTTCCCTAAGCAGCAACACGTATTGCTGCGTTTATAGTAACTTTTGAACTGCTTGAGCTTGAAACATTCTTTTGTTAAAATCTGCACATTATGCAGCTGATGAAAATTGTGGTAAATGCGGCAAATACATAATTATGCGGGGGGGGGGGGGGAATGCCACAATCTTATAATCCACGTGGCTCTGATTATAGGGTAGCTGGAACAATTTTCAGTGTGGAGGTGCTGTCATCGGTGTTATAATTAAAGTAATAAGGATTGTGAAAAACCCAAGCGTTCCAAAAAGAAAGAGTGTAGCCAATGAGCCATTCCTATTCAGCAGGAGAATGGCAAGGGTGTAGTATGTAGCTGGTGAAACGTTTTGGAGCACACTATCTCAAATATACTACTAAAGTATGGTGTGGTAGCACACTGCCATTTACAGAAAACTCATTTTTCAATGAAATGGGTGCTACGTTTGCACATACAGTTTTACTAATAAAACTATACGGAGTACAAATAAAAGTGTGCGGAAATTGGGTTTTAGCGAATATCTTTTACACATTTCCCGAGTTAAAGTGCCTTCAATTGGTTTGGTCCTATTAAAATCTTTGTTTCCATCACATTTCGGAATTACAAAAAAATACTGTGCTTCATTCCTAATTGCATATATATTTTGAAATATTTGTGCAGCTCATTTAGATGTATTTCCATGTTATTGTTTTTTAGAAAAAACGTACATCCTACAGCCCTTTCTTTCACACACTGTGTACCAAAGCAAATCTGTATTAGTTTACTTTACACAATCCTCTCACCATGTAGTCCGAGAAAGGAAAGTACACACCAATTTCCATTTTAAAAGAATGAGTTAGAGGCATTGCCTGACATTTGACCTTTGTCTTTGAACACAGGATAAAAGCAAAAATTACAGCCATATTTATTGCTAATTAACCATCTGAACTGCGGCGCAGTTATTTTGGGGGTTCTGCAGCACCTTTACTTCCAGTGACAAGTAGAATTTGTACAGCCCACACCCTGAAGTGTCAAATTTCAGGGTTCTCCCGTGTTGCCATAGCAAGCGTTACCACAGCCTCGCTCAGAAAATCTGACCCCGAAAGCAGGAAGATTCTAGTTTGAGATGGGAAAAATCTCTCCTGTATCGACGACTTTCACTTCGCCCCACAATTTCCCTATTGTTAATTCCTTATGAGCCACCCCCCTCTTGCGGCATTTAGAATGGGTAATCTGACCTGTCCCCGGGCAACATATCAACTGCCTTCGCCGAGTGTCACCCTTCCCCATCCGAAAGGTGTGCGAGTGGGGGGAGGGCAGTGCGAGACAAAGAGGGTCGTAATCAGTAACCAATGTCGCCGAATTCATCATGCTGTGCCGTCCGCCCCCGCCCTGCACAGAGTGACAGAAAAGAGACCGTCAACACGAGGCAAGTCGGGGCACAGCATCGCGTTACCCGGGAAGGCCGTGCTGTTCTCTGCTCGCATTCCAGTTGTACCGGAAGATTAAAAGGGATAAGAAGGACGGACCATGCATGCCCCCCACCCCCCAACCCCTGCTTCGCTGAACCCACCGTCAAACCTGTGCGAGGACCCCTGTGTGAACCTTTCGAGCTCCCGCGGAACCCTCTCCTGTAAAACCTCCCCCGCACCGACTCCGTTTGAATCCCATTCCAGTGTCTCCCTGTGGGCCACCTGCATCGTCTAGCGTGGACCTGCCTGCACTGACCCCGTTTGAGCCCCTCCTACTCTCGTCGGGACCGTCTCGTGTGAGCCTGCCAGCTGGACTTTAAGTGGGCCGGGTCTCACCGGGTCTGAGCACCGGCAGTTTTTTTTAAGGGGGCCTCGAAACGGGTCTCTGTCAGGCTTTGTTTTGTGGTCCGTTATTTTTTTTCCGGACTGCAGTGACAGCAGGCACCTCGATGTGCGCGTGGTGAGCGTTGTAGGGGAAGGGAAAGCCTTTAAAGAGAGTCATTTTCTCTCCGGATTTCCCTTGTCTTTTTGAATCTCAGGAGCAGCAACATTGTCGTGGTGTCACCACCAGGGCTTTAAGTGGAAGTGTTTTCAATATTATATACAAGCCACAGTTGCTGCTTATTTATCTTATGCAACTAGCAACCATTGACAAAGCCTATAGTACTGACTTGTAGGTATGATGTGACTTGTTGTATCATATAGCTGGACGTAATGGTACAGGAGCAGCAAAACACAAGTCGGGCGGCACACTGTGCTAAACACGGATTTTTAGTTTACGTGTTTTTAAGCCACGCCCTTACTTACACTGACCACGCCCCTTTGAGAGACCCCCCAGTTTTTTCGTCCCACTTAAACCCCTGCCTGCACTATTTCCTTGTGTACCTCTCAGCACTGATCTTGTTAGAGCCCTCCATACTGTCTCCGGTGAACTTCCACGCACTGACCCCGTTTGAATTCCATGCCAGTGTCTCCCTGTGGGCCACCTGCATTATTTCCGTGTGAACCTCCCTGCACTGACCCCGTTTGAGCCCCCCCCCAGGACCGTCTCATGTGAGCCTGCCTGCTCTATTTCCGCGTGGACTTACTTCCCTGCACCGTCTCGTGGATACCCATCTGCACTGACCCCCCCACTACACTGCCCATGTGAAGCGTCCTGCTTTTCCTGCCTTTGAGCCCCCACTATGCCGTGATTTGTGAGCTCCCCTGCACTGACCCCCAATTATACTGACCCACGCGAAACCCACTGCTCCGTCTCCTTGTGGCTCTCCTGCACTGACCCCGTGTGACTCCCACTACACTGCCCCGCGTGAGCCCCTGCCATCGTTTCCGTCCCTGTGTCACCCTCAACGACTGAGGACCATCGTCTCATCTTGGTCCCAAGCTGCTGTTACTGCCTCAAAATAGTCAGTACAAAAGAACCTCACCCCACATAGCGTCCTTCGGGCCTGTCCCAAGGTACTCGCCGTGGCATGTAGGAAACAGATCGCATGGGGCTCACACTGGGAGCCTGAAACCTCAGTTCAGACCCCCAACTGGCACATCACCCTGCTACATCCGACCTCCATGGCTGGTCCTCATACTGAACAAAGCAGAAACCGACAACGGATGCACGAGTTTGTCCCCAATTTGCCATTTCTTGTCCCATCACGACTACTGACCTTTACTCCCATCTCGAGGGAGAAAACACCGTGCCGTTGCACCCCAGCACACATCCTGCCTTTGCTCCCAGCACCTACCATGCTACTCACATAGTCCAGTCAGCCACTCGACCCAGGGTTGGATTGGGGTTAAAAATCGGCCCAGGCACGCAAAAAAATAAGGCCCACATTTGCATATTGCCTTTTTGCAATACACTGCTTCGGCGAAATTTTATTGAAAAAAGGGCGAGGGTGTTAAAAAATGAACGGATTAGTTTACACTGGTGAAACGCACCTGAAAACAAATGAGGGCACTATTGCTCAGGTCCCCTACCCCCGCTTTAAATGTATGTGTGTGTGTATATGTATATATATATATATATATATATATATATATATATATATTATTTTTTTTCGTCAATCGGCGCCAAAGTTATTCCAAATAGAATGTCGCGGATTTCCTATGGAAAATAGGTCCTAACTATATCTACCTACAGGTGACCGCCAGTAGGTAAAATATATATATATATATATATATATATATATATTCTCCAAACCACAACGACAATGCAGCGCACTGTGGTCACCTTGACCCCTGCCTCTTACAATGGCGGTCCGCGGCGAGGGGGCGAGCCTCTAAACACTGACATATGCTGTCACCTCGTGAAAACAGCAGCCGCGGACAACACAGGCTTTCAAAGCAGTGATTTATTCAGCCAAAATGGAACAACTCAGTTGTTCCATTTTGGCTGAATAAATCACTGCTTTGAAAGCCTGTGTTGTCCGCGGCTGCTGTTTTCACGAGGTGACAGCATATGTCGAGATATATAATGGCCCAGCGAGAGAAAGGGAGTGACACCTCTGCCCGTTGGCAAAAGGGAGGTAATGGACGCCTCCAGAAAGGCCACTCGGGCACCCACTGGGCTGCTGGGGGCATCCAACAATGCAGAAACCGCCCAAATCGGCCCCCTAGATGCTCAAAAAAGCAGCCCACAGCTGGAATTTGGATACCGGCCCCTCGGGCATTGCCCGAGTGCCCGCGTTACCAATCTCACCCTGACTCGACCCACCCCTCTCGGGACATTACACTTTTCCCATCTCCCTCAGAACCCTCCCACTCATTCCAATCGCGCGGTGACACTTCTCATATATTTATTATAGCACTCCACCCTGCCTACTACTTAGGGCTTTAAGTGGGATAAAAAAACTGGGGGGTGTGGCCGAATAATTAAGGGATTGGCTTAAAAACACATAAGCAAAAAATCTGTGCTTAGCATAGTCTGCCACCCGACTTGTATTTTGCTGTTTCTGTCATTGCATCCAGGTATATGATACAAGTAACATCATACCTACAACAAATCAGGACTATTGGCTTTGTCAATGGTTGTTCGTTGCATACGATAAATAAGAAGCAACTATGGCCTGTATATAATATTGAAAAAGCTTCCACTTAAAGCCCTGGTGACGCCACGATAAAGTTGCTGCTCCTGAATTTCAAAAAGAGAATAGAAATCCAGAGAGAGAATGGCTTTATAAAGGATTTCCCTTCCCCTACAACGCTCACTCGGCCTGACGGCATGCGTAACTTCTCCACTAGTGAGAAGTGAGCAGTGTGAGCACGTGCACACTAGTGAGGTGTGAGCACCCGCACACTAGTGAGAAGGGAGCAGTGTGAGCAGCGCACATCGATGTGCCTGCTGTCACTGCAGTCTGGAAAAAAACGGACCACCTGTGCCAGGGCACAACACAGAGCCCGATAGAGACCCGTTTCGAGACCCCCTTAAAAAAACTGCCGGTGCTCAGCACCGGTGAGATCCGACCCACTTAAAGCCTTGCTACTACTTTCAGAACTTCGAACCGTGCCCTTTGGATTCAGGGCACACCGCACTGCTGCCGCAAACTACCTGGCCCTCACTATTTGTCTACCTTCGAGCACACCAAGCAGCATCTGTTCTCTCACGCAGACCCCCTGACTAGTTTCAGAACTCCCCACCCTGCTAATGACTCTCTGCGTCCACCCACCATGCCCTCGCACTTCAACTACTCATGGCCCTGCTTTATTTCCTGTACGCGCCAGTGCTCCCTTCAACTACTCATGGTCCTGCTTCATTTCATGTGGTCGCCAGTGCTCCCTTCCACTACTCATGGTCCTGCTTCATTTCATGTGGTCGCCAGTGCTCCCTTCCACTACTCATGGTCCTGCTTCATTTCCTGTACGCGCCAGTGCTCCCTTCAACTACTCATGGTCCTGCTTCATTTCATGTGCGCGCCAGTGCTCCCTTCCACTACTCATGGTCCTGCTTCATTTCATGTGGTCGCCAGTGCTCCCTTCCACTACTCATGGTCCTGCTTCATTTCATGTGGTCGCCAGTGCTCCCTTCCACTACTCATGGTCCTGCTTCATTTCATGTGGTCGCCAGTGCTCCCTTCCACTACTCATGGTCCTGCTTCATTTCATGTGCGCGCCAGTGCTCCCTTCCACTACTCATGGTCCTGCTTCATTTCATGTGGTCGCCAGTGCTCCCTTCCACTACTCATGGTCCTGCTTCATTTCATGTGCGCGCCAGTGCTCCCTTCCACTACTCATGGTCCTGCTTCATTTCATGTGCGCGCCAGTGCTCCCTTCCACTACTCATGGTCCTGCTTCATTTCATGTGCGCACCAGTGCTCCCTTCCACTACTCACGGCCCTGCTTCATTTCATGTGCGCGCCAGTGCTCCCTTCCACTACTCATGGCCCTGCTTCATTTCATGCGCGCTCCAGTGCTCCCTTTCCCTAGTTATTGTCTGCCTGTCTGTCCTGATTTGTGAATGTAACATAACAACATGTAGTTTTAAAGCACGCTTTTGTCGCCACGGGCATTTTAGCACGGAATAGCATTTATTTATTGTTACCCAACTCTGTGGTACATTCTTTTGACTTCTGAAGGATGAAAGGCTGAGTGGCCCTGTGACTATGATGTCCAACAGATCCTGGCAGTTTAGTACACTGGTCCTCTAAGAGACAAAGCTGAGCACAGTTGCCCTGTATTACATTTTGTCATAGACGTTTATATAGCGCACGTCCTGTAGCCACGACGCACTGTACTCACGGTTCTGTGATTACCATCTCAGGCAGGAGTCTGGTTGAACCTGTGACGCTGTGCTGCAGGTATTTACAACCTCCAGTGTGTTGCAATATCAGTAAGGTCAGTTAAACGTACAGCAGCGTGCGCACCTCTATGGTGTTCATGTAGTGTGAGCTGGGTGCTTCTGGGGGTCCACCTATAGGAGTACCAGAAGCACAGAAACTGGTATTAATTTGCTGTGTAGAGGGGCTTCAGCAGTGATACTACGACTGGTGTCACTAGCTGGACCATTTGTGCTGACGAGGCTATAATGTACTCAGAGAGGGTGGTAGGCAATATGTGCAGTGTTAGAGCTCTCTGCCTGTCTGCGGTACCCTACTACCAGCGTTCCTCTCTGTTTTCCTTCTGTCTGTGTCCCTCCGCTCAGACTCTTTAGTAGAAGAAGTCTGTGTTTCCGAGCCTCTTAACCCGACTCTCGCCCTCCTGTGGCCACATTCTGTGTCTTGGGAGGGGGGGCTGGGTGCTGGGGGGAGAAATGGGTTGAGGAAGTTGAGTCTCCGCCATAGACTCCTCTGCTGTTCCTTGGGTTCCTGCGCTTACGGTTTCCGGGCCTTGTGCTTTTTCCAGGCCCTTCCCACTCACCATCGGAGGTAGCCAGCATTCTATGAATGCGCACCTTTTCCCTCTTCTATCCCTCCACTATCTCTCTGAATCCTAATAACTAACATATCCACCACTCAAATTACTTTCATATTTCACTATACTAATTCACCACTAATCCTTTATGGGTTCCGTGCTACCCGCCAAAAAAGCGCTTTGACGCCTCGTCAGGGGTAGTAAGCGCTACATAAATGCAATTACAATACAATACATTTTTCTTTGACCACTGTCTCCTGCAAGTTTGGTCCTCGTGCCCTTTCGTGTCGATTTCTGAGATGGGGTGGCACGTGAGCCAAGCGGCATAGGTCAGAGGTGAACCAGGTCTTATGTTAGCCAATGCCCGGGCAGACTCGGCGCGCGCAGAGAGGAGGCGCGCTGCACACATATACATGGGAGTATGAGCATTTGTATGTTTATGTTGTGGATCCCGGGAATGCCCCTGTGGTTGTGTGCACAGCAGCGGCTGGGAAGGATATCTCGCTCTTCTCGTGTTGTGGTTGTGCTTTACATAAACTAGCTAAAGAAAAAAAAATTATAAGTACAGTGCTTAACTTCAGCATGGCAGTCTGGGCCTGGTGTGCAGGGCATCTGGAGCACATGCTGCAGAGACGTTTAGGAGAGTTCTGCTGGGAGAACCCATTCAGGGCATTCCATATTTGGAACCTTGGGCGGTCTGTGTCACCAGCAGGCCCTCGCACTTCATTGGTTACTGTGAGGTTTGACTCTCAGCAGAGGTGCTCTCAGGACTGGGTAGTTGTACTTCTGACAGAGCCACAAACAGTAGTGATATTACTCGAGGTAAGCAGTAGTTAGTGACTGATATCCTTGCTGCCTATACTACCCTATTGTCCTCTCAGTAACCAGACACGCCAGTCACAATTATTAGTTAAATTATTGCTAGCGGTAAGCAGTATTACTGCCCTCTACTAGTCCTATGTCTACAACGGATTGCTGGACCTTGTACTCGTAGTACCAGTATTACTCGCAGTAAGCAGTACTGACAGAGAGTCTACCAGCAGGACCGTGTGGCCAATGCAAAGCTTTGACTGAAAGACCCACTATGTATGGTACCTTCAAAGCTCACCATAAGCAGTTCTCGCTAGAGCCATGAAGAGTAGTGCATTTATTGCTCGTGCTAAGCAGTATTGACTGATGGACCCACCACATATACTGCCTATTAGGTCTGGCGTTAGCCAATACATTTTGATTTTGCCAAAATCAGCTACATGATACACTTAGAGGGACTTTCAGCCATCCCTCTTCATCTATTGGTGTATTATTCACATATTTCCCCACACACTACAGCAAACAACTTGTGACAGTGAGTCAGCCGCTACATCCATTTGCTAACTTTGGTGTGAATAACGGCATTCTGCCTTTTTTTTTATAAACAACTTTTTATTAAATTTTTAGAAGGGTCGCACTTGGCGCAGTACACAGCTGTTTTGCCTACAACCATATAGGCCGGCAGCCATTAGACACGAACACCATAGGGCGAGGGCCCAGGAAATCAGAGGGGCATGCCATATCCCAAGTGTAGAGGTACATGCAATCTCAACCACGGACACTCTCCCAGGCAGCTCTATGTCTACCAATACCTTTACAGCAGAAGAACAAGCACTAGCACTTGCCGGAGCGTCAGGGAGCAGCAGCAGATGAAAAGGCCCCAGCCGCGCCCCAAGCAGGCCCCCTTTCTAGTACGATGCAGAGTTCTGGGAGGGTAGCGGGATGTCCCGACTGTGGTGGACTGCCACCATAACTACGCCTAGTGCCATGTCTTCCTAGTCCCAGCCGCGCACAACCGGGCCAGGCAGCACGCCCCCGCAGGTGACCCCCACCCCCCGAGGACCACCCCCGGGGAGACACCCCACCCCGCACTCCTGCCTCCCCAATCACCCAGCAAGAACATCCAAAGTAAAGACTAGCTCCATCCTCGCTAGACTGATCATGGCAAAGGAAGGACGCGCAGCAAGGCGCCCCAGACATACCTCTATATCGCCGCATGCGAACCCTTCAGAACAGTCCCTAAATAGGAGACCAACTGGAAGAATAATAACAATAATGATAAAAAAGGGAAATAAATAACGTAAAAGAGAAAAGGAAAAAAAAGGAGGAGGGGGGTGGGAAAGGGAACGGAGAGAGAGGGGCTGGGGTAGAGCGAGGGGGGTCGACGAGGGGGAAGGAATGTCATCAACACTATCCCCAGCCCATGGAGGCCGGGAGGGCCCAGTATTTCAAAGGCAGGGGTCTCCCCCCGCCCAGAGGGTGGCAGAGGCTAACCCAAATCACCTATCATTCAGCGACCCCCAGAAGCCCCCCGGATCCGCAGGACACAGCGCATCATCGAAGAGCCACAGGGCCCGAAGTCGTGGTGGTTGCAATCGAGCATGTTCAAAGCGCCCTAGATGGTCCACCAAAGGCTTCCAGAGTTTCTCGAAGTGAGTGTCGTGAAACTGAAGACGTGTCGTGAGCAGCTCCATCGCCACCACATGCCACAGGCGAGTGAACCATACGTTTATGGAGGGCGTCTCCGCCTTTTTCCAATAGAGTGCCACCGTCTGTTTGGCAGCACTTAGCATGTGGAGGCTCAGGTGCCGATCACGACCCGTCATGGCTCGCGTGTTCGCTGGTCTGAGGCCCAGTACCACCACCAACGGGTCCGCAGGCAGGGGGTATCCCAGAACCCGTTTGATATGGCTTAGGACTTCCTTCCAAAAGATAGCCAGGAGGGGGCATGTCCACCAAATATGGATATGCAGCGCCAACATAGGGGGGATGTCGTGGGGAACATTTTCTGAAGCCGGGCAGGGGTGTAATACCATTGAGTCATCACCTTGTAGGCCGACTCCTGCTGGGGGATGCTACGTAAGATTTTCGGAATATCCATCCAGAGCCTGGCCCACTGAGGGGGAGTAACACCTGAGCCGGGAACAGTCTGCCAACGCAGTTGGTAAGGGTGGGGGTCCGGACGCTGCGACCGCTATAACACCCCGTAGATGCGAGAAATCAGTCCCTTATACGCCCCAAACGTACGGGCCAGCTGTTCGAACGGGGTGAAGGGTCGCGTGGCTGCCCGAGTCAAGGAGAAGCCCTGAATCCAGTGCCGAAGCTGGATATACTGGAACTTGTCGCTGTCCTTCAGCCCGAATTCTAGCTGGCATTGGGCAAAGGATTTTAGACCACCGCCCGCGAAGAGATTCCCAATCGTTCGACATCCAGTTTCCGTCCAATTCGCAAAGTAGGGCAGACGACACGCCGGGGGGACGGGTGTGGGGGGACGGGAAGGTGGTAAGCCCCCGGCGAACCGACACCCTATCCCAGATCTCCAGGACCGTCTTGGTGGGTACGGCCATATAAGCGCTACGATGGCGCGCCTCCCGGGGTAGCCAGGCATGGTCCCACAATGGACGGCAAGTGACAGCCCGATCCATGTGGAACCACACCTTTTCGCTCTCCCATGCCCCCCATTCCAGGACATATCGGAGATGCGACGCCCAGTAATACTCGAGGAGGTTCGGGCAGGCAAGGCCACCCCTATCACGGGGAAGCATCAAGAGCTTATTAGAGAGGCGCGGCTTCTTTCCGCCCCAGATAAAGGCCACCAATTCGCGTTGCAGTCCCTGTATCTGATGTTCCGGAATCGGTGTCGGCAGCGTCTGGAAGAGGTAGAGGATCTTCGGCAAAATCGACATCTTTACCGTATTAAGTCGCCCGAGCCAGGAAAGCGGTAGGGCCTTCCACCCGCGCAGGTCCTGCTGGACCGAAAGCTTATACTCCTGCCAATTAGCCTGCGTCCAAGTGGCCAAATCTGGGGTCAAATTGAGGCCCAGATAGCGCACGGACTCAGTCGCCCATTGATACGGGGGCAGTCGCTTGGAGCGATCGAAGCTCCTCGGCCGGGATCGAGATATTGAGGGCCCAAGATTTCGTATGATTGATTTTAAGCCCGGAAGTGCGCTCAAAGTCTTGTAGTAGCCGATGTAATGCTGGTAAAGAGCGCGACGGGTCAGATAAAGTAAGGAGAAGGTCGTCTGCGAAGAGAGCGATCTTATGTTCCACCCCCCGAAGCGATATACCCCGGACGTCGGGAGACCGTCGTACCATGATTGCAAGAGGTTCTACTATCAGCGCGAACAGCAGGGGCGACAGGGGGCAGCCCTGCCGTGTGCCCCTGCAAATGGGGAAGGCCTGCGTGAGCTGGCCATTCACGCGCACTCGAGCCACCGGCGAAATATAGGGGGCCATGATGCGCGCCACCATCCTCGGGCCCAGGCCCACCTTCTGAAAGACCAGTCCACTCGGTCGAACGCTTTTTCGGCATCGAGCGAGAGTAAGCAGGCAGGTATTCCCCAATGTTTAGCTTTCCCTACTATGTGCGCCACTCGACGCACATTATCAGCCCCTTGACGGTGCTGGATAAACCCCACCTGGTCCGGTTCAATGAGGTTGGGCATGTGAGCACTAATCCTCTTGGCCAAAAGCTTAGTGTACAGTTTAAGATCCGTATTTAGCAGGGCAATGGGCCGATAGGAGGAGCAAAGGGTATGGTCCTTCCCGGGCTTTGGTATGAGGGCTATTTCAGCCATTGCCATGTCCAGCGAGGGCCCCGTCCGCTCGTCAAATGAATTAAAGAGCCGGAGAAGATACGGCTGTAGTTGCGGCCAAAAGGCGCGATAGAAGGACACCGGCAGCCCATCCGGGCCCGGTGCCTTTCCCAGCAGAAGATCACTCAAAGCGCCAGCCATTTCCGCCGAGGTGATGGGAGCTTCCAGAAGCTCAGACTGACTCGCACTCAACGGGTCCCAAACACAGGCGCCCATGGTAGACGAGATCAAATCCGCCCTCGGTGGGTCGGCGGTATACAAGGTCGCGTAGAAGTCCTGAAACTCCTGCAACTTGTCCAATTCCGTGACAGCCCACGACCCGTCCGCCCTCCGCAGCTTCGCAACATGGGCCTTCGCTGCCCGCGTACGCAGGCGTCGTGCCAAAACCGTGCCCACCTTATCTCCCCCGGCGTAGTATCGCTGCTTAAGCGCCAGCAGGGCCCGCTCCGCCTTGTTCATCCGATGCGCCCGGAGCTGGCCGCGGAGGATCGCCAGGCGTCTTTTATGCGCCGCCAGCGGACGTTCTTGGTCCATTTTTTCCAGCGTCTGGACCTCCCGCGTAAGCTTGGTCTCATAGAGCAGCGCCTCCCGCGCCCTTGCAGCAGCGATGGCAGTGAGAGTACCCCTTATGGTAGCCTTGAACGCGTCCCACAGGAGGGGAAGGGGGGTCCCCGGGAGATCGTTCGCCTCGAAATATGCCAGAACGGCCGCCTGTATTTCCTCCTTGTCCACCGGGTCCCGAAGGACGTGGTCCGGAAACCGCCACCTAAAGGAGCGCGGAGGACCAGTGCGGCGCTCACGTAGACACAGTTCCACGTGGGCATGATCGGATATGGAGATGGTAGAGTGCGCCGCCGCAGCTACATCCCCAAGCAGGGCATGGGAGACCAGCAACATGTCTATACGAGAGTAGGAGCGATGTGCATGTGAATAGTACGTGTAATCGCGCCGGCCCGGTGAGTGGTATCGCCAGACATCAACCAGGTTTAAAGCCCCAAAGGCGTCTTTGACCGCCGCAGACATGGCCCCCACCCCGTGGAAGGCCCCTCCACAGCGATCGAGCTCCGCGTCCCACACCAAGTTAAAAGCACCGCCCACTACGAGGTCCGTGTTCACCGGCTCAAGGTGTTCCCTAATCAGCCTGCGCAAAAAAGCATCTTGACCCTGATTGGGAGCATAGAGGTTGCATAAGGTAAGCGCGCGATGTCCCCTCTTGACCTCAACCCGCAAGAAACGGCCCTCGCCATCCCTAACCACCTTGGCAGCACCCGGGGTTATCCCTGCCCTGCAGAGGATAGCTACCCCCGCCGTCTTGGTGGTAGCCGAGGCCCAGAACTGCCGAGGGAAGCGGGGGTGAGCCATGCGGGTGACATCTGCCCTAAGGAGGTGAGTCTCCTGGAGAAGAATTATGTCAGGGTTCTGGAGCAGTAGGTACCGCCATATTTGGCGGCGCTTGTTGGGAGAGTTAAGCCCCTTCACGTTAAGGGAGAGAATTTTCCAGCAAGGATCCGACGTCATAGCTCCAAAGCCATAGGGGAAGCAGCACGGTCTCCTATCATCCAGGCGCTAGCCTGACCCCCCCGCCAAAGGAGCACCCAGGGGAAGGGAGGAAGGGGGGAGGAAAAGAACCAAAGGAAACAAAACAAACCATGTAAACACAGAGACGGCCAACTTGTCCTATTCCAGTCCAGGGAGTAGCCAGGCACTACGGCACAAGCTGTCCCGGAGATGTCACTCTCCCATGGATAGGCGTGGGGGTTCGTCATCGCCAGACCAGGAGACCAAATCACAAAGGCCCGCTCCGGGCCGCCGCCTCCTCAGGAAAGATGAAGTTCCAGCAACAGGGAAAAGCTCGCAGCCAGCCACGCCGCCAGGAGCAGGCAAGCAGAGTCCTCCTGATGGGCCATAGTCCGATCCGACAGAAGGTCTGCTCAACACTGAAGACCGATTCCAACTAGGGGTGGCCCCCCTTATGGGGCCTCACTTGAGGGGAGATGCTTGTGAGCTTGACAGCGACGGGCCCCCTTCCAGGGACTTGATGTGCTGGATGATATCCTGCTTGTCCCGGGACGCCCTGCTGCCATCCGGGGAAGAAGGGTGGCGAGATCGTCGCACGGTGGACCACTGTGGCTTCAGCGGAGTTCTGTGGACAGCAGGTCGCCGCATGGGGCTAACCGGCGGAGAGTCCGGAAGTTGGAGCAATTGGGCCGCCTCCCGATAGGAGCGCAACACCCGGTGCTTGGATTCCCATTGGAACATGATGGCGAAGGGATGCCCCCACTGGTAGCGAATATTAAGCTCCCGCAACTTGTCTGTGATGGGCCTAAAGTCTCTGCGGCGTCTGAGAGTCGTAGGAGCCAGGTCCTGAAACAGCTGAATGGACATGCCTTTGTATTGAATTGTGGGTTTATCTCTGGCAGCTTTGAGAATCGCCTCATTCTCAACAAAGAAGTGGACCCGCGTCAGGATGTCTGGGAGAAGTCCAGGCCGTCCCGCTGGTCCCGAGACCCTGTGCGCTCGATCCAGAGCCGGCGGCGAGGCATCGTCGTCACCGCGGATGTCATGGAGCAACTCCGCCACAAAGGTCATGATATCTGTGTCTTCTGCCCCAGATGGAACACCCCTAATGCGGATGTTGTTCCGGCGCCCCCTATTTTCCAAGTCCTCCTGCTTGATCTGGAGCTCAACGTGTTGTTCCTCCAGGGTCGCCAACCGCTGCCACAGGTGTTCCTGATCCTCTGTGCGAGCATCCAGGGTCTTCTCCGTGTCGTCCACTCTACCGCCCAATTCCCCCACATCTTTCCGAAGGTCCTTAACGCAGGCCTGTACCTCAGTACGAAGCGACCCAATCTCCGTCTTGAGCTCCTGCATAAACAGCGCCATAAAGGACTGGGTGACCGGTTCAGCGGATGCGCCCGCTCGCGACGGCATGGCGCCCAACTTGCCCCAAAGATCTTTAACTGAGGTATCTTTAGAGTCTGCCGGGGGCCCCTTCGCTGCTTTCGTGCGGGTCATGTCAGGAACGCTGCTGGGTTGTGCCCCCCGTGCGGGATCAGGCCCCCCCGGAGGGCAGACCCACCTCCAGGTGGCTACAGCAGGTCGCGCTTAGCACCCCAAGGTCCACGCAGGCGCCACAGGCCACAGGCCCGGCAGAGGAGCCCACCACACCTCAAGGCGGCCCCCGGGTCAGGCCCGGCCCCGTCGGCATTCAGGGAGGCTGCAAGTACCCCCAGAGGAACCCTCTCAGCAGCGGGCAACGTCGTCGTCCGGTGCTTCCCCCGGCTCTCGCCCAGCGCTGATCGATCTCCAGGGGCCGGACTGGTGGGGCAAAAGCGCGCTCCGGGGCCCAGAACCCTCAACAGTCTCCACAAGTGAGGGTAGCAGTAGGGCACAGAGGGACAGGCCCACTCTCCGCGGTAAAGGGCACCCGCAGGGATCCTCCGGGCCAGACACCTCGCCAATCCAGGGCCCAAGAGCACGGCCCACAGGCCACCACCAACCAGTCTCGGGGCCCCTCACCACATCCGCCGGCACTCGCCTGAAGTCTCCCCCAGCGCTGTCCTCTCCGCAAGGCGCTTCCAGCCCTCAAGATGGCGGCCAGCCTCTCCGCCCCCGGCACCAGGCATGCAAGGTCCAGCCAAGGAGCGCTGCACGGGAGCCGCCGCCCGGATCTCTCCTCGGCACCTCCACCGCCACCACACAGTCACCACTGTCGCCGTCCCCTACCAGTGCGTAGCGCCTCAGACAGCTGGCTCCGGCTCCCAGTCTCCTCCGCTCTCCAGGGCCTCCGTCAGCGGGAAAATGGCGGCTGCCGCCCCAGCTCCGACATCCCCGGGGTCCACGGCCCCCGCAGCCCAAGGTCCGCTGCAGGTCCGGTCCTCCCCGGCACCCCAGACGACTCCAGTTCCACCCTCACCGCCGCGAGGTCTCCCGTTTTGCGGCGGTGACAGGCGATCGGGTGACAGGCAAAATGGCGGGCAGTGCGGCAACAGTCAGTCCCCCCGCGGCCCTCCAAGCCGCTGGCCTCGGTCTCCGGGCGTCGAGCAGCCCTCAGCGGGAGCCCCCAGCACTCCGCCACCTGTGGGTGTCAAGCCAAGCCCAGCCGCCGCCGCAACTCCGCAGTTACAGGCAGTAAAACTCGGCGGCAGCAGCGCACGTCTCACGCCATGTCCGGCGAGACGCATTCTGCCTTTTTACGAGGAACTCCTCCACACACAAAGTAGTTCCTTCAGTTCAAGGGACTACTAGATGAGTAGGTGCTTTTTGAGGCCAAAAATAATATTGATTTTAGCTTCTGTATTTTTTTCTTTCTTTCTAAGACCAGGCCCTGCAGCTTTCTCAACAAAACCCATGATAAAACAACAATTGGCTAAGCCAGAAGGCTGACAGCCACCACCAGTCCTGTTACCTTGGCCAGTGCTTGTTTGATCAGGTTAATCAGGACTGCTAGAGCCGCAAATTATTACTTGCAGTAAGCAGTATTGACTGATAGATCCGCTATGAATAGTACCCATTGCCCGCGACTGCTAGAGCCGCGAACAGTTGTACATTTATTACTCGTGATAAGCAGCAGTATTGACTGATAGTCCCACTATATGTACTGACTTTATTGTTCCCGCAGAGCAGTACTGATAGTCACTAGCAGGGTTCTTTTATTGCTTGCGTTATTCCATTGATCCATGCTGGGAGTGGTATCTTTATCACTGCTACCAATAGGGCAGTGTTGTCCACTCTAATCTTGTACTAACACACAGACCCACCATGCTTGGTACCTTTACTCCTACTGCTAAGCAGCAGAGCAA
Source organism: Triturus cristatus (assembly GCF_964204655.1). Classification (NCBI taxonomy): domain Eukaryota; kingdom Metazoa; phylum Chordata; class Amphibia; order Caudata; family Salamandridae; genus Triturus; species Triturus cristatus. Next base: position 356,685,623 of record NC_140586.1, on the reverse strand, counting down.
GAGCCTTCACAAGAAGCAGTAGTAATGTAGTCAATAACTTTACCTTTACTACTCATGCTGAGCAGGACTGATAGAGCCTCTCTATAGTACCTTTTGTTGTTTGTGCTAAGCACTGCTGATGGAACCTTAATAGTATTGTTACTGCTCGTTGTGAGAAGTTGGCCTGGTATATGCTGTCCACTAGTTATAGTGGGCACCTTGCACCAGTCCGAACAACCCTTATTGATGATTAGGTTTCAGACAACCTTTATTGAAAGCTACCCTAGTGGTAGCTATGCAGAGCAGCCTTCAGGCTAAATCTTGAAGGAGTATAAAGCAGCTTGGTTTACCAGACTATAACCTCTTGAATAACTAAATGAAAGGAGAACCACACAAGGTATATATATATAAAACATGTGTATTTATTTCTAAACACTCTCTACTAACCTCTTTATGAAGTTAGAGAGCAAGGCACACAATAATAGGTATTAAACGACAGTAAATAGCACAATATACAATGGGCCCCAGGGGGACACCAAACCATATATTAAAGTGGTATAAGAACCACGACTTGACTAGACACAGTGCCTAGAGCATGTAGAGTCGCTGGGACCCCAAGGAACCACCCAAGGTAGTGACACAGGAGACCCACGGGGGACGTGTGCAGTGTGAGAACACAGCGGCGAGCCCCGTACAATTCAATAGGAAAGTCGCAGTTGGAATTTTTAAAGAATAAGGACACGTAGGAGAGGACTTTGAGTAAACCCCTTTAGACTTGGAGGGTTCTAGGGTCAGCACCCACGGGAACACCAGAGTACTCGTGTTACCTCTCCCAGGGAAGCCGGGTGCATAGGTGTCAAATGGTGTCGGTAATCGTCTTTGATTTTAATGGCGATGTGGTGCAAAGTTCTGCTGCTGTGGAAAGGAAAAGTGTCCGGCGTGGTCTAAGCCTGGATCGAAGATGTGAAGAACCTGAAAGCAGAGGGGACAGAGTCTGGGTCACTTGCCAGTGACCAGGGGCACGATAGGCGAATGCCTCCAATGTCTGGTGTTTCAGGTGCGAAGAGGTGAAGCTTGACTCCACTGCCATGGGGACCAGGAGGTGACGACGACGACCACAGTCCGCAGGCGAGCTGTCCCACAAAGTATGTCGAGTGCTGGGGGGCCAGTTTCCGGATTGGAGACCAACAAGCTTTGGCAACTGCAACCCACGCGGTGAGAGAAAAATGGCTTCGGTGTGGACCAGCAAGGTCCTGTGGACTCCCCAAGCAATGGAGAGTCAGGGCACGTCTGGAGCAACCAGGTAAGCCCGTTGAAAGTCGAAGTACCCTTCTCAGGGACCCACAAGTCGACGGACAAGGGATCGCAAATGGACCTCGAGAGGAATCACTAGATCCAACGGGTCACTCGAGGAGTGTAGGCCAGCAATCTTCGGTGGAATCACTGCTCGGGGTCTGGACTACAAGTAGCCTAAAGCACAGGCTCAGGGATCGCCAAGAAGCATATGCTGCTGCAAATGGTCGCAGTGTCCAGGGGTTCGGGTTGCACAGTCCCCACAAGGGCTTTGGATCTCCGAGTTGCTGAGAGCACGGATTGGCCTCGGGGAAGCTTGGAAACCCACCTCCTGTGTTTCAAAATCGTCTGTGTCCTTCGGGAGCAACGTCGATACAAACCGTACAGATGCGTCTTTGGTGCCTGCCTTGTAGGGGAGTAACTCCTTTACTCCAAGGGAGATTTTTCGGTCATCCAACGTAGTGTAGATAGTAGAAGTTCTGGGATTCTGTAGCAGACTTTCGTCCAGGTAAATCTAAAGTCCTGTAGTCAGGGGTTCCTACTTTATATTGAGTCTGCGAGGGGTTTTGAGAGTACAGGAAGAATGGCGCTCAAGCTGGTCAATGGTAAAGTAAGAGGGAAATGAGTTGTTGCGGTGCTGCCAGGTCAGGGGGAAATCCAGATAACCCCTATAAACATGTGAGTGTGAACCCACACAGAAATGTGAAAACAGGTACTGGGCACACGTACGAAATTCAGTGTCAATGCACAAATTACAATACTTAGTATGAAAGAATTGACCAGGTCGACACCAGTAGGTTCTTGTAGTAGATATTTTATACAAGTCTTGGTCATTCAAATACAGAGCACCAGCCGACACGTGTTTCATCACCTGGGTGTTAACCCGTGACTCTTCTGGGCTGGGAAAGACACAAGATGTACAGTATACTACAATGTTCACAAGTAGTTATCAATATGTAGAAGTGTCAAAAGTGCGGTGACAAAAGGAAATGCCTTTCTAAAAGTGGAAACCCTATAAGAATTGTGAATAATTACAAAAAAGAGGAACACAACCAGTGACTCCATATCTCTTTAGAACTAAGACCCTAGTGCTGGAGTGGATCGTAACACCAATGAGTATAACTCGATGCCAGACGTGCCTTATGGTATAGGAAAAGGAATACAATCATCACTGGAGGTCCAAAAAACACAATGTGAGACCACGTGTGAGTAGGTGACATATGAATGAAGTGACATCAAGTGAAATAACAAAATTTCTGAAGACATGGAAATGTATGCATACGTTTTATGGCTATTTGAGGAACAAAAGAAAAGAGTACCTATGGGAGGGTCAGGGCAGAGGGGTGGCTACACCCATGTCCTTTGTCCAGTTTCGCGCCAGAGCAGGGGCTGAGTGCTCCTGCAACCGGTTTGAGCTGGACTATGCACAGGGACACCAAATGTGCCCCCAGTGTAGACATCAAAGCACTCTTGGAGTGCACCCACCCAGCCCCAATATACTAAAGCCTGTCTGGGAGGTGGTTACACCTCCTTGTGACAGGAAACCTATTGTCCAGGCCTCCCCTGCCGGAGTTTCGTCCAGCAGCAGGAGGGCAGACTCGTGTCTGTGGCTGGCAGCATCCATTTTGTGATGGTACCGGGTGTACCGGTGGTGCCATGTTTCTCCCTCTACTAGGGTGGAATCATACCTCCTACACCAGTTACTGGTGTGGAGGTATGATTCCAAGGTGTTTTGACACCAAACACGACATGTTTCCATGCAGCCATTCCAAAGTTAGCATTTACCGCGAGGTTATAATGCACATAAGAGTATATGGTTTGGCTGCATCACAAACAATCCCGGAATAAAGGTTCCAAAAGCTGCAGAGGGGCTCTGCTCATGCATGGGCACCCTCTCGCATGAAACCCAGCACCCTGCCTTCAGAATTGTTAAGGCCTGCCATAGGGGTGACTGATAGGTTTACATGTGCAGTGATATGGAGAGATATAGGTAACCTGTATTTCAGTAAGGGGTGCATACACCACCCTACACAGGCTGCTGTAGCAGACCTGTTGTGTAATTTCAAATGGCTTCCCCGGGGTGGCACAATACATGCTGCAGCCCCTGGTAGGCCTCTGGGGTACCTATGCCCTGGGTACATAGTATACCATATACTAGGGATTTATAAGGGTACCCCAGAATCCAATCTGGAGTGTACCTAAAGTACATGCAATCAATTTAGAGAGGAAGCAGCTAGGCTGGGGCCCTGAATAGCAGGATCCCAGCCAGACTAAAGTCGAAAAACAGTGAAACATCAGCAAAAAGTGGGGGTAACCATAAGAAGCAGATCCTATTCTCCTACACTGAAGATGAGCAGGACTGCTAGAGCCCTACCAGTAATACCTTGTATTGTAATTGCATTTATATAGCGCTTACTACCCCATATGAGGTGTCAAAGCGCTTTCTTGGCAGGTAGTACGCTACTCTGGTACCCAAAAAGGAATAGTAGTGAATTAGTATAGGGAAATATGAAATTAATTTGAGCGGTGGACATATTAGTCTGTTATTTGGATTGAAAACGATAGTGGAGGGATAGAGGAGGGAAGGGTTTGCATTTATATCGCGCTCGCTACCTCGATGAGGTGTTGAAGCGCTTTTCAGTGGGTAGTTGGGCTAAGTACTGCTGATGGCGCCGCTAACACCAGTAGTACATTTACTTCCCGTGCTGAGCAGGACTGCTAGAGCCTCTCCCAGTTGTATTTTTTGTTGTTTATGCTAAGCACTGCCGATGGAGCCGCTAACCTCAGTAGTACCGTTGCTGCTTGTGCAGAACAGGACTGCTTGAGCCCTACCAGTACTACCTTGTATTAGTTGTGCTAATTAGTACTAATGGCGCAGCTGACCCTAGTAGTACCTTTACTGCTCGTGCTGAGCAGGACTGCTAGCACCCCTACCAGTGGCTCTTTTACTGCGTGTGCTAAGCAGTATAATAGAGCCACTGCTTAGATCACCCTTTATTACTCGCAATCAACGGCTAACACCAAAGTACCTCTACTGCTTGCATGGAAAGTAGTACATTTAATGTATCCAGTACTGCTCCTTACTATGGAGGAAGGACTCACTGTACTACTAATACCGCAGTCATCAGCAGTGAACACGCACCACATCCCAGGACTTTGGGAAAAGTGATGAAGCACATGCGTCATTGCTAGCATGGTAACAAGTGAACAGAATCGTGTATTATTTGTGGTGGTTAGTGAAACAACCCTATTACAGATTATCACTGCTTTGAAGGTGGAGACACAGATGATGTAAGTGCAGCCAAGAATGGCACTTTGCAGAGCAATGATGACACTCCTGAAACACCTCAGATCCCAAAAGGGCAAGGGAAGCCAAGAGGCTCTGTGGCCTATTCAACCTGGGAGGGAGTGTTTGTGTTATAGGGACAATCCAAGGTTAATGCGGTGTTATTGGGTTAACTGTGGTTACTGTGGGCTATGCTTACAACCAGATGACCAGTCTCTAGTGGAGAAGACGTATTGTAAGTGTGGCCAGTATATGTTTCGGATTGAGTATCTGCCATAACTGTGGCGACTGCTAACGCTGTTGGTGCATCTGTTGGCTGTATTCAGTAATGGAAGTAACTGTTGGGGTCAGCAGTACAGGAGAATGGTGTGTTATTGGAGGCTCTTTGGGGAAGTGGGTCGGAGGAAAGAGGTTGCTGGGCCAAGTTCTGTATATGTTTGTGGATGTCATGCCTGCAGGGAGAAATGCGGTCAACAAGGGTGCCTTTAGGTGGGTAGAAGGTGGTTCTATGTTTGGATTTTACTGTGGGGCCCTAGGTTGATAGTGTGTCTTACAGTCACCTATAAACAGCTAGTGTGTATTGACTTCGGTTGGTGGTTTTTGTCCTGGATGATGATGTGGGTGGATAATGCTGTGCAGGATAATTATAACGCCCTCGGCTGGCTCTGACTGGCATGGTGCTTCCTGTCAGTCATGGGTTGACCTGCTCGCTCCCAGTCTCTGCTTGCACCCAGGCAAGACTCTAGTTTTTCCATCCATGCTCCACTAGCCTGCTGAACATCTTTCCTTCTCTAGATTGTCTCTGCCGCTTTTACACATTTCCTCCTTGTAGATCTAGTTCTCGCCTCCATGCTTGTTCTTATTGCTTGCTCCCAATCCTTTCCTTGGGCTTACTTCAGTTCTTTCTTTTCTCCTGCTCTTGTTGTTTTATTCCCACTCTCTCCTATTCTTGTTCCATTTACCTGCTCCCAGTACTTCCTGCCAGCTTACTTCCCCCACCCGCTCCATTGTTTTCCACTCGTTTACTCCGTCTTGTTCTCTGTGCTTACTTCCAGTCCTTTCCTCTGGGTTACTTCTATTCTTTTTCTTTTTTTCGCTCCCATTGTTTACTTCTGCTCACTCCCAGTCTTGGGTTCCTGGTTCTTTTTGTCGCTCTTGGTCTTTCATCTTGCCTGGTCTCTGCTAGCTCACACTATTTCCATCCTGTTCAATGGTGGGCTCCTCCACTCCTAGTTTCCTCTTTCCTGTTTTGTCTCACCCTTTCATCTTGGCATTTACTTCTTCCTATCCCCCCATTTCCCTCTCAGTTCTTTCCTTAGCCACGGGTCCTTTTCAGTTTGCTACCTTTCCTTTCCAATTCTGTTCACAATCCTTCCGCTGGCTCCCTCTCAGGCGCCCGCCACCATAAAGGACACCATAATTCTCTAGCGTATGTGTTTTAAGACTTACACCAGAGGGATGGCTTTGAAATCTTTCACGTTTGCACGCCCTGAACAGCAGTCTGGCCCAGTACCAGTTTATTATATCAGCAGCCAAAGGGAAATCTCAGCTGTCCCGTGTGTGATTTGCTATATTTGTATCCTCAGATGCGAGATTGTAGACCTCTCTCCAGGGGGACAGGGCCTACGTCTCAGGTTTTGGTGCAAGATCTGCCTGTTTCAAAGATGTCTCTGAAGTCTTAGGTCTGGCTGTTAGATTGGTATGCTAAGAAGCTTCTCTGCTGTTTTAGTGTTTTTTTTTCAAGCTCTGTATGTTTACAGATGTCTCTGAAGTCTAGAGGCTGGCTTATAAATGTGATGCTAACAGATTGCTGTGCTGTCTTGGGTGTTTATGCTTCATCTGTATTCAGAGAGATGTTGTCTCAGATTTTAGATCACCGTGAAGAGATGGCTTTCCTCTCTCTGCTGTTCTTGCTAGTATATGTTCTCATTGATTGTCTCTCCCATTTCGCAGTTATTGCTAAGCCTCTTTGCTACGAAATACCTTCACTCTGTCAGGTGTCATTTCTGGGTCTATGTTGGAAGAGGGTCCTGCTGTCTTCGATGTTATTTCTAGCTGTGCTTGCTTAGAGATGTCTCTGTCATCTGGGATGATATTGTTACATGTTCATGCTTTGAGAAGGCTTTGTTGTTTTGATATTACTTGGAGATGGTGTCTGTTTTGGACCTTATTGCCAGCTCCGCATACAAAACAATTGCTCTCCTGTTTCAGATATTCTAGATATGTATTGAGAGTACTTAGATATTTCTGCTCAATCTTGTGGAGAGAGAGCTCAGTTGTCTCAGATATTATTGCTCTATCTGTATGCTTCGAGATTGCTAGAGCTCTGCCGAGTGTGACTCTTATGTCCCAGGATGTATTGCTAGAACTCTTTGCTGAGGAATGACACATTGGTTCTAATTCTACATACTTCAGAATGGTGCAGCTGCCTTTGGCCCACTGGATGTTATTTCTAGATATCTGTGGAGACACTGCAATGCAGTCCCTGGTGGTGTTGCTATAGTTCATGGTGGACAGGCTGCAATGCAGTCCCTCATGTTATTGCTATAGTTCTTGGTGGAGAGGCTGCAATGCAGTCCCTGGTGTTATTGTTATAGTACATGGTGGAGAGGCTGCAATACAGTCCCTGGTGGTGTTGCTATAGTTGGTGGAGAGGCTGCAGTGCAGTCCCTGGTGTTATGCAGTGCAGTCCATGGTGTTATTGCTATAGTTCTTGGTGGAGAGGCTGCAGTGCAGTCCCTGGTGTTATTGTTATAGTACATGGTGGAGAGGCTGCAATACAGTCCCTGGTGGTGTTGCTATAGTTGGTGGAGAGGCTACAGTGCAGTCCCTGGTGTTATTGTTATAGTACATGGTGGAGAGGCTGCAATACAGTCCCTGGTGGTGTTGCTATAGTTGGTGGAGAGGCTGCAGTGCAGTCCCTGGTGTTATGCAGTGCAGTCCCTGGTGTTATTGCTATAGCTCTTGGTGGAGAGGCTGCAGTGCAGTCCCTGGTGTTATTGTTATAGTACATGGTGGAGAGGCTGCAATACAGTCCCTGGTGTTATTGCTATAGTTCTTGGTGGAGAGGCTGCAGTGCAGTCCCTGGTGTTATTGCTATAGTTCTTGGTGGAGAGGCTGCAGTGCAGTCCCTGGTGTTATTGTTATAGTACATGGTGGAGAGGCTGCAATACAGTCCCTGGTGGTGTTGCTATAGTTGGTGGAGAGGCTGCAGTGCAGTCCCTGGTGTTATGCAGTGCAGTCCCTGGTGTTATGCAGTGCAGTCCCTGGTGTTATTGCTATAGCTCTTGGTGGAGAGGCTGCAGTGCAGTCCCTGGTGTTATGCAGTGCAGTCCCTGGTGTTATTGCTATAGCTCTTGGTGGAGAGGCTGCAGTGCAGTCCCTGGTGTTATTGTTATAGTACATGGTGGAGAGGCTGCAATACAGTCCCTGGTGTTATTGCTATAGTTCTTGGTGGAGAGGCTGCAGTGCAGTCCCTGGTGTTATTGCTATAGTTCTTGGTGGAGAGGCTGCAGTGCAGTCCCAGGTGTTATTGCTACAGTTCTTGGTGGTGATGCTGCAGTACAGTCCCTGGTGTTATTGCTATAGTTATTTGTGGAGAGGCTGCAGTACAGTCTCTGGTGTTATTGCTATATAGTTCTTGGTGGAGAGGCTTCAATACAGTCTCTAGTGTTATTGCTATAGTTCTTGGTGGAGAGGCTGCAATGCAGTCCCTGATGTTGTTGCTATAGTTCTTGGTGGAGAGGCTGCAATACAGTATTTGGTGTTGTTGCTATAGTTCTTGGTGGAGAGGCTGCAATACAGTCTTTGGTGTTGTTGCTATAGTTCTTGGTGGAGAGGCTGCAATGCAGCCCCCGGTGTTGTTGCTATAGTTCTTGGTGGAGAGACTGCCTGTACAGTCCCTGGTGTTATTGCTATAGTTCTTGGTGGAGAGGCTGCCTGTACAGTCCCTGGTGTTATTGCTATAGTTCTTGGTGGAGAGACTGCAATGCAGTCCCTGGTGTTGTTGCTATAGTTCTTGGCGGAGAGACTGCCTGTACAGTCCCTGGTGTTATTGTTATAGTTCTTGGTGGAGAGACTGCCTGTACAGTCCCTGGTGTTATTGCTATAGTTCTTGGTGGAGAGACTGCAATGCAGTCCCTGGTGATGTTGCTATAGTTCATGGTGGACAGGTTGCAATACAGTCCCTGGTGTTCTTGCTATAGTTCTTGGTGGAGAGGCTGCAGTGCAGTCCCTGGTGTTCTTGCTATAGTTCTTGGTGGAGAGGCTGCAATACAGTCCCTGGTGGTGTTGCTATAGTTCTTGGTGGAGAGGCTGCAATACAGTCCCTGATGTTATTGCTAAATCTGCATTCTAAGTTGTACTTTTTATTGTATGTTTGAGCTTTTGTATTAGAGGTGGTGTCAAGAGATGGCCATGGTTACTTGTGTGTGAATGGAACGTCGGCATGCAAGAGAGGGTCTGCTCTCGTTCTGGCTAGATCTGGATGTTTCAAGATGGCACAGCTGCCCCAGGAGTTACTACTAGTGTTTTTGATGGATACATGACTGATGTTATTGGTGTTATTGCTAGGTCTGCATGCTAATTTGTGTTTTCCTATTTTTGGGTGTTCAGGGCTTTATCGCGGTCGTGGATGTGACTGCTGCATCTAAGCTTAGAGATTGCTCTGTGTGGTTGTTATTGCTTGATCTAAGGATAGATGGATCAGCTGTCTTTGGTGTTATTGCTAGATTTGTATGTTTGTAGATGGCTCTGCTTTTAAGGGTATTTATGTTAGGTGTGTATGCTCGATGATAGTTCTGCTCCTTTACTTATTACTAGATCTCAGGTGTTACTCCTAGATCTGATTGTTTGGAGACAGATCAACTATCTCGGTTGTTATTGCTTGATATCTGTGGATAGCTGGCTGTGCTGTTTTGGGTGTTCTTGTTAGATCTGTTAGCGAAGCAATAACCATGCTGTCTCGTTATTGCTAGATATGTATGCTTCAAGGTGCCTTGGCTGTCTCGGGTGTTATTGTTCTTTGTGGAGAGAGAGTTCGGCCGTCTTTTCTGCTGTCTTGTTGTTATTGCTAGTTCTATGCAGCGGGATGTCTTGCTTACTCTGTGCGTATTGCTAGACCGGAATGCTCATGTATTTTTTGTTTGCAAGTTTGAGTCCTTGCGTGATAAGTGGTGACCTCGTTTCTCTGGTGTGACCGCTACATCTGGATGCGTAGAGAAGGCTCTCTGTCTAGGTACAATTACTGGTTCTCCTGTAAAAGGTGTCATCTTCTCCCGAAGGCGACGGTGAGGTCATACTGTGATTGGATGATGGGACCACTTTCTTGAACCCACTGGTGCCAGCCGAAGGCAGCATTGTTATTCCGTAATGGTTTTGCTGCTACCCTGTTTTTTTCAGGGATTAGTCTGTTATGAGAGACAAAGGCTTTGCAGAATAGGGGTTTGTGCAAGTCCATGCCACAAAAACCACAAGTGTGCTGCCATGTAATTGTGTGTATGAGAGAATTTGAGCATGTGTGACGTGGTGCTGCCAGGCAGGGCCGATGATGCATATTGGACACAGACTCATTAAGTAGGCCTTTCCTGAGAGCGCACCTTTTTTGAGGCATCACTACTGTGCCTTCGCTGCACGCGTTCTATCCAGCCCTTAAGGGATTGATTACCTTGAGTAACCATCAGAACGTATTGAACTAGAATAGGATTTGCCTGCATCAGTTTACAGAGGGTTACACGGCTTTGCCCTATGCAGCAGAGCTATCTCTCCTTTTACACTCACCTTACACTCTGGGCCATAGCAGCCGAGCTACCAGCTGCGTTGCACAGACCTGTTAGATAGCAGGTTTTACTTACTTCAGACTTCGGACAGCAGAGCTATCTCAGAGTTGCACATTGTACAGTTTGAGGGATTTAGCAGTACAGCAGTCCTCTGGATTACGCGGGCAGTACACAACAGATTTATTTCTTAGATTAGACGGGTTTGTAGGATCAAGTATTAGACCGCGCACACTCTCATGCGTTGCTTGACCTTATTGGGGACCTGGTGTTATTACAGTTTTTTAACAGATGGTTTAGATTTCACTGGGTCAGGTTTTGTGTAGCATAAATCTATAGCTTGAGGTAAGACGGTACTAAAGTGATCTGTTTTGAAATATACATGTGTTACTGTGATTATCTGGATGTTAGTTGCAAGGTTTAGACTGTATCACTACTGTCCAAGTTACATAAGTCTTACTCAAGGGTCTTAGGTGATAGGGCCCTCTTTCAGGTTACACATAACTTGAAAGCTAAAGCCCTAGGCCACAGCATTCTCTTGCTGGTTTTAGAGATCTTGAAGTCTGAAATGTTAGGTCAAGTGCTTCGGTTACACAGGTCCATCAGTTAAGACCTATACACAGTAGGGTTTACCCTCTGCTTATAGAGGTCTTGCAGGCTGAGACAAGAGGTAGTAAAAATGGGCCTCCTGTCGCGCAGATCTCATAGGCTGAGATGCACCACAGCAGATTGGTGACTGTGTCTAAACAGACTTTACAAGTACAGGCCTTGGATAGCAACTTTTAGCGATTGGCAGTGTAACTATTCCTACAGTTGCAATGTTTAATAAAATTGGCCTTAGACAAGCAACGGAAGAGATGTTGTAGGGTATAATTAGTTTCAGGGGGCAGGGATGGCTTCATTGCTTTGCCAGTGAAAGAGCCTTTTGATACTCTAATTTCAGAAGCGAGGGAGCCACAATTGATCCTTCAGAGAGGATTGTGAAACTTCTTCTGTTTAGTGATTTAAGAGCATATTGATTTTTGGGAAGCTTGCCTTCCAGCATCACTTAACTCCCCTTACCCTTATCATTTCACTATCCTGCATTTGGCCCCACCATTCCCTCCTCTAGCTCCTCGCCCGTTGCTGTTTAAGTGCTGCTTAATCTCAGGGTGCTCTGTGCTTTGATCTGAGTTGTTTGATTCTTTTTCCCATTTACTTAAGTTCTCCACGCCCACCCTCCTTCAGCCTTTTCACTGGTCTCAGCTGTTATATGGTTCATGCTCTTTGGGTGCGGCTCTCTCGTGGATACCATTTTACAGCAGGGGGCAGAATCAAGGCAAAGTCACTGTGTCCATCTTACATTTATATTGTTCTAATGTGTCCCCCTTGATCTACAACATGAAAAGGCTGTGCTCCACCTGAAGTGCCCAGCCATGGCTGAACTTGACCCGTGACTGATTGTATTTTTGTAAATCTCCACATTTCCAGCGCATTGTTCAGTTCCACAAAATTGCGATCTTTGGCACCAGTGCTACTTTGTACCAAAGTCAGCATAACATCGAAATATAGAAATTTCCCCTAACGGGCAATAAAAAACGTGCTTCCCATTCTGGCACAAGTGAAGAAACAGTTCCACTTATCCGTGTAATTTTAACAAAACAACTGAAAAGAGCAGGTGGCCTCAATAGTCCCTTTTATGACATGACATAGCTACTGCTGTTACCAGCTGCACGATGGGTCACTCTAGGGACACCCAATCACCAACTGCTGGAAGAAATAACATTCACAGAATACTTGACACTGAATAAAACATCTGACCAGGAACAAGATAACAGGACGCTGCATCTTGCTAGCAGAACCGTATTCTGTCACAAGCAGCTGTAGGCACCGCCACGAATTAGCAGTACTGCTATTAAGCAAAGGGAGTCATAGTTGTAAAAAACAAAAGTATTGAATCAAAGTTGTCGTGAACACATGAGGTTTTGAAAAATAAGCCTAAAATTAAAATGATATATATATATATATCATTTTTTTTCTTTTTTTGTTGCCTTTTTGCACATATATAGCAATGCTTTTAATTAATTATGCAATAAAGGAATGTTGACTGACTGACTGACTTGACACAGAGGTGTTCGCCGAAATAGCTGAACCTGTCCACAGATAACCAAAGCAATCCCAGTAACATTATCAAACATTTTGCAAGGGGGAAACTACATGGTGTATGATCCACTTATAGAGCAAAAGGTGCTGCCAAGTAGTGCTAATTGTTTGCCATAGGGCTTTTTTTTTTATACCTCTTTATTATTTTAGCATAATCATTAATCGATTCATGACATCCATCCATACAAGTATTACAGCACCACGTAGTACTATGCACTAGTATGCACTATAAAAGTAAACATCAGCAGTACATTTTACAAAAAGAGCCGCAAACCATATTAATGAATGAAAAATACTTAACTAGACCATACATTGCTACTTACTCACCATAAACGTTGTTTGCCATAGGGCTTGTCATAGGAAAGGTATGACTTGTAATCCAAAGACAGCAGAGAAGATGTCCCAGTTCTACAGAACTGGAGGGGTGGTCCATCAGAAGCTGTTGTTGGTTAATTTGCAGCATGGCATGTGATATTTAAGCCGCAAAAGGAATGTGGCCTAGGAAGCTGGGAGGCAAGTGATGGCTAACATCAGATATATTGCCAATGCAATATGTGTGTCCTATTGATAAAGAATGCATTTTTTAAAATCAATATTTCGCTTACTTTCTAGCACTTATGAGAATGTGTATTCAAGTGCAAGCGCCTGTCAGTGTGATGTTGTTGTGTAGTTCTTCTTCTGGTAGAGATTGTTCCTTGTCCGTTGTATTTGGCTAGGATGATGGGTATTGGTTATCCCTGTACTCTGGCCTGGCAGCCTCATGTTTTGTCCCCTTCTTAATGGTCTCTCTCTTTGGCGGCACAGTTTGGTCTGTTTGATCACTAACACCTGTAATGTTGTGTCAGTGTGGTAAGTGGTTTGAAGGTACTGGCTGCTGTTTGTGAGGTTCAGTATACATGCCGCCTGTAAAGTTTGTTTGTCTATTAAGTAGATGTGCTCTTTTAAGATGTAGACAGTGGTCCCTGAGAGCTGGTAATGGTTCTGGTATGATGTCTGGGTGCACACCTGGTTTGATATTTCATATCTCCTGTGTGAGAGGTTTTGTTGATTGTGTGTGCAGAATGTAGACTTAGGGTTGTTTATATTCAGTTTACAATCTGAACTGTCATTTTAGTGATAGCTTAGTCAACGGTGGACTTTGAGTTCTGAAGTATGTTAAGTATGAGCTTGTCTGTGATCGTGTTTTTACTGTATGAGCTAGCATTCTTTACCTTAATTTGCTCCTTCTAACAGTGGGCCCAGTTTCTTTTATAGTTATTGAGAGCTGTTGTGTGTTGTCTTCTATTGTTGCCCCGTTGAAGGTGTGTTCAGGTTGTGTGTTATGGCCTGTATGTATGAGTTTGGATCGGTTTTGTTTTCCTTGTTTGAATGTTTGGTTGAGGTTGTGTGTGTAGATGATGGTTTGTGTGTGGTCTGATTCTTCTCTTTTAACCTCATCCACGGTTTGTTCTAGTCAGTTTGTCTGTTATCTTATTGTCTCAGTCCTGATTATGGGCATGTAGTCGTGTGTTCTGGTCCATACAAGTTTGTGATCAGTCTATTCTATTTCTACTGTGCTATTTGTGGTCCCAAGTTAAGGGGTAAATCCACTTCTGCCATCCCAATTTTTTCTGTGCTGCTTGTGATTCTGCGGTTGTGTTACTTTCTGTAAGAATTCATGTTTTTTCGTTCATCCCTTTAATTCTTGGGGGTTCTATGGCCGTCTGACAATCAGTATGCACTGGTCTGTGTTCTCTTATTTTTTTCATCACTTGATGGTTGGATTGTGATTCTGTTGTTGATTGGTGGCTGCGCGTGTTCATTCTGTTGCGTTTTTCTTTTTGCTGATGGTGGGCCTTGCTTCTGGTTTTTGATTTGCTTACAAAATCTTGGGGACATTCGGAAGGCTTACCTGAGAATGCATTCTGCTCATTGCTTACCATTGGCTCTGTGGTTTGTAACTCACACTTTCTTGCTTTCAATTTGTTTGCTTTATTTGTTTTAGGCTGTCCAGCTTGAGTTTGTCCCACCTGTGGCCCTTTATTTACTGTATCCTTCAAAGTGCTCACTTTCTGTAAACAGGCCTTTAACTCTTGTTCTTATCATGTCACATTTGCTGTGCATTCACAGACTGAGGTCAAATGTTCAGGCTCAGTCTTCCTAGGGAGCGTGGTGTTTACTTGTGAGGTGGAAACAAATATTTTAATACGATCAAAACAAATCCATACATTAGGTGGTGGCATTTCCAAAAACTGTTGTTTGTGAGCCGTATACTTTTATCAGTAAAACTGTATGCATGTGCAAAAGTATGATAATTTCAATTGAAGATGCATGTCTGTAATGGCAGTGTGCTAGCACACCATGCATACACCCCTTTACCCTACTCCACTCTACTCTGCTCCACGCCACTCTTCTCTACATCTCTCAATATTATTCTACTCTACTCTATGCCACTCCTCATTGCGTCACTACACTCTACTCTGCACTCTATGCCACGTCACTCTACTCCAGTCTGCGCCACTCTACTCTGCAACACTGCACTCTATACCAATCCATTCTATGCCACTCTGCGTCGCGGCACTCTGTCACTGTGCTCCTTTGCCCTCCACCACTCCACTCTACCGTGCACCACTCCACTCTGTGCCACTTCACTCTACCCTGATAATGATCTACACTGCGCCACTCCTCTCTATGCCACTGCAATCTATACTGCACCACTCTACTCTGTGCCATGCTACTCTGTACCACCCTACTCTATGCCACATCACTTTATGGCAACGCACTTTACACCACTTACTCAAAACGAATGCACTCCACGCCACTGTACTATATGCCAATATACTCAACACCACTGTACTCCCCACCACTATACTCTACTCTGCCACTCTTTGCCACTGCACTGTACATCAGTGTAATCTACATCACTGCACTCTATACCACTGTTCTACTCTGCACCACTGTACTCTACACCACTGCTCTTTACACCACTCTACTCTGCACCCTACGCCAATGCACTCTACAACAGTCTACTCTGCAACACTTCACTCTATACCACTCTATGCTGATTCACTCAACTCTACGCCACTGCACTCTACCCTGCACCACTCCACTCTGCACCACTCTACTTTACGCTACTTCACTCTATGCCAATGAATGGTACACCACTACACTCCTTGCTACTCTCCTCTGCATAGCTCCACTCTACACCAATCCACTCTAAGCTTCTCTAATCTACTCTGATCACAGCACTCTATCACTCTACTCTGCCTATGCACTTTACGCCACTTCGCTCTACTGTGAAACAATTTAATCTGTCATTGCACCCAACGCCACTCTGCACCATCCCACTCCACGCCACTGCAATCTACCCTGCACCACTCCACTCTTCGCCACTCTACGCCACTGCACTCTAGGCCACTGCACTCTACACCACTTTTATCAAACCCAATACACTACGCCACTGCACTCTATGCCACTCTATTCTACTCTGTATCAATGTACACTACGCCACTGCTCTCTACGTCACTTTACTCCATACCACTCTGCTCTACGCCACGGCACTCTTCACCAATGCCGTTTGCGCCACTCTACGGCACTCTACTCTGCAACATTGCAGTCTACATCACTGAACTGTACGCCACTCTATTGTACTCTGCACCACCGTAACCTGCACCAGTTTAATCTGCACCACTCTACGCCACCGCACTCTACCCCACTCTACTCTGCAACACTACAGTCTCCGCCACTGAACTCTGTGCTACTCTCTAGCACTCGGCCACTTCACTCTACGTCACTTCACACTAAACCTCTCTACTCCGCACCACTCTGCTAGGCCAACACACTTTACTCTACTATGCACCACTGCACTCTACACCACTCCACTCTATGCCAGTGCACTCTACGCCGCTACTCTATGCTACTCCACTCTACCCTGCACCACTCTGAAACAATCTATTCTATGCCACGTCGCTCTGTGCCTTGTCATTCTGCTCCACTCTTCATCCACCACTGTGCTCTATGCCACTGCACTCTACCCTGTGCCACTCTACTCTGCGCCAATGCACTCTAAACCACTGAACTCTATGTCAATGTACTCTACACCAATGTTCTCCAATTGGCAATACTTTACGCCACTGCACGCTCTGCCACTCTACACCATTTTGCTGTATATAACTGCACTCTACGCCATTCTATTCTACACCACTGCACTGTACGCCACTGCACTGTATGACGCTCTGCAAGACTACACTCTGCGCCACTGACCTCTTTGCTGCTCCACACCACTGTACTCTATGTCCATGCACGCTATGCCACTGAACTCTATTCTGCACCACTCAGGTCTAGGCCACTCTACAGCACTCTATGCCAGGGCACTCTAAGCCACTCTCCTCTGCATCACTCCCCTCTGTCACTGCACTCTTCGCCACTCTAATCTATACTCCACACTATGCCTCTGCACTCTACTTGACACCTCTGCGCTCTATCCTGCACCACTCCACTCCATCCTGTGCCACTCCATTCTACACCACTGCGATCTACGCTGTGCCACTCCACTCTGCACCATTCTGCTCTCTGCCACTCTACATCACTGCACTGTATGCCAGTGCACTGTACACCACTTTACTTAAAACCAGTGCACTCTACACCACTGCAGTCTGTCTATCAACTCTACACCACTGTACTTTACCCCACTTTACTCTAGGCTCCTCTACCACACTCCACTCTGACGCTCAACTCTGACACTCTATGCCACTCCCTTGTAGAATGCTGTACTCCACTATACAACACTCTACTCCACTCTATGCCACTGTACGACACTCCACTCTACTTTGACACTCCATTCCACGCAACTCTCATTTATGCCATTAACCTTTTGCCATGCTGAACAACAGTCAACACTGGTTGGCTAAAACATTGTCAAAGCCAATAGCTCTTGCATATGTGTGACCTATTGTCTTTGCCTATCTTTTTGGTGATTGTGAGCTTGTATCCTCTTTGTTAATTGTGTGCTATCTTTGGGGCTCAGAATTTCTTTTCCTTTGATTTTCATCTATTCATTTTTCATTTATCAGGCTTTCAAGGAGATGTTGTATGCAGCCCAAGACCAAGCTCCTTCTATGGAAGGTAAGACCCACCTCATCCTTATACGTCATGTATTTATATTATCTATGTTTTTGCAAACGGTATCACCTTCAATCCAGCAATGTCACCTGCAGTAGTCTTGATGTCCGTGCATCCAGTGAGGTCTCATGCCCTTATGTCACATAAGTCACAGGGTATCCTTGCAGCCTAGGCTGAGTGTCTCTCCTGCACAAATCTCAAAATGTTCCTACATTCAAGGTTTCCAGGAGATAGGATGTCCTTTAATTCGGGGAAGTCTCCTGCTCCTATCTTTGGGTATCCTGTATCCAAGGAGACCTCCTATAGTTGTTTTTAATTGCAGGAGTGTTCTTAATCTGCCCAGAATTTAAGAAGGTATAGTACTTAGTCTAAATTTTGAGGGCATCATTCTCACTTTTTAGTGGATTATAAGAGTTCTATATTGTGTCCTAGCAAATTGTGTTGTATGTTGGTGTTTTTTGGCTTAGTAGGTTTGATGCAGTGGATTATATTAGAACAGCCGTCTTCTGACTTT
Source organism: Triturus cristatus (assembly GCF_964204655.1). Lineage (NCBI taxonomy): Eukaryota > Metazoa > Chordata > Amphibia > Caudata > Salamandridae > Triturus > Triturus cristatus. Next base: position 356,667,535 of record NC_140586.1, on the reverse strand, counting down.
TTATCAAAAGACTTGCTGGCTGGACTAGCACTTTGGTTTGTGTGTCGACCATGGCCCAGTATTTGTTTAAAATGGGCAGAGCTCTCATTTAAGGTGCAGGCATCTGAATTGCAGACTGTATCAGCATTCTAAACAGATAAAGGGATTTATTCGGGTCCACTGCAGCTAGGGAAGCCTCCTGGCAAAATCTGAGCTCATCTAAATTGCTGCTCGTCCAGTGACTATGACTGTGACCATTGATTCATCCTTTGTTTTTTACCTGACCACGACTTTATTATTGGGCATCTTTAGTCAGTCATTTGAAACCAGTTGAGGTCTCTTGTGCCCACACTACCATATGCCTGTGAAGTTTGACTGATTGGTCATGGCTGGTTCTGCCAAACTTCTGTTTGTTGTGAAACGGAATGTGCACATCTTGCACTCTAGTGCGGTGATGTGAGTGTTCAGTGCCCCTGTCCACAACACTACCATTCTGAAACTTTTTCCCTTCCCCGTTTTGTTACTTTTTCATCTTGTGGTCTTTGACAAAGAGAAAATCCATTTGGCAGTTCTAACGTGCAATCTACCAGAGATGGACTCTGGTGAAAGAGCATCCAGCTAGTAACGTTCTTGATGTAACGATTGACTCCTCTCGTTGGTGGTAATATTAATTAGAATAGCTAGAGTGCATCCCGTCTCCTCTAAGAGTATGTTAGAGAGCTGTCCGTGTAAATGCAGTGAGGTTACTCCACTATGCAAATATGTTTCCTTACACTGTGGGTATGTGAGTACACGGATGTAAAATTGCGATTCTGCTAGATTGGTGTCCTAGATTCCAAAGATGTGCATAAGAGGTGCGCATTTCCCCTTCGCAGCCCTGCCTCACCATGTGTGTCCTATGTTGTGGGCTGGTTCCTCCCGGGCTCCGGAATACCCCTTTGTTCCATATAACTTTTGCCCTTCCTACACCTCCTGATTTATGCAAGTGTTTCTTATCAGTTGTTAGGACATGGAGCTGAATACAAAAATACTCCCTTTCCAGTCAGCTCCCGTGCATTTTCTTATATACTAAGGTCCTAGAAAAACAAGTGATTGGCTTTAACCCTGCCCGGAATTTCAATGGCAACATCATTGCTGACTGTGAGGTGCCAAGCTATCAGCCAGTGGGCTGTCTTGTTCTATTTAGTCTACAGGCCTATCCTATAGTGGCCTGTGGGCTAAGTACAAGTCCTGGTCCCTTCTGATTCTTCTCTGTGACCTGTGTGCTTGTCACAATGTGGAACAGAACCTCTGTGGTCCGTTGCCTTGACAACTAGCAACAAGCTCTGGGAAAGCTTTCCCTGGTGGATTACTTCCCTGTCTGCTGAAGATGGAGCAGGACAACTGATCTCCTTCAGCACGAGGAGTGAGGGAAAGAGCCAATGGCTGCCCACATACACTGACCCAAAGACCTTGCATGCTACCTTAGGAAGGATGACTAGCTGTGGTGGTAGTGTCGGCACAGTGCTCAAAGAGCTGTAGTGATATCCAAGAAGTACAGGTGAGACAGTGTGAGGCGTGACCAGTGGCTTACCTGGTGCACTTGGCGAGGTTATACCATTTCTTTGGTCCTTTCGGTGTCTCGCAGATGCTTTGCCTCTGGAACCTAGTCCAGCATGCCAAAAACAGTCTCAAGCCCACAAGGGGAAATTGTGAGAAATACTTTGACTGCCAGTGTGAGTTAATCAGATTTGAAGTTTTCTCTACTACCCTTATTATTGCAGACCCTCCCAATGTATTGTACTGTAACTCCAGTTATATAGCACTTTGTTCCCCTGACAAGGAGCCGAAGCGCATCATCAGATGAGTAGCTGAATACACAGAGGGGAAGTAATTGGTTTAAAGAGATTTGAATTACAATCTGGCCTTTGTGGAAAGCATTTTGGTGTTGTGTATGAGTGTCCAAGGTAGTGCTCTTGTTTTAGATTGCTTTGCGTAGGTGTGTGATGGAGGAAAGGAGTGACAGATATAGGGTATGTTACTTTCATTTACTGCTGTGTGTGATTGAGTGGGTATCTGTGGAATCCACCAAGAGTGATTGATTTTCTCAGATTACTTTGGCACTGAACCAGTGGACCTCCCCTTCCAAGACCTGGGCTTGTGAAGGTCATACCATTCCTTGGACTTATTTTGCTTGTGCTTGACTCTCTCAGCTACCTCACTCACACCACACTTCTCACCCAAACAGCATTTAATTTTGAACCACCAGGGACACAACTGAGACGCAGGGTTCCTCCCTTTCAACAGTTTGAATGGACTGACTTTGGTGCTGGCGTGCAGGGTAATCCTGTACATCCACAATTTCTCTCTTAAAACATTCCTTGAATTACTCCCAGAAGCATGTGCTTCCACAACAAAACTCTCCACTTGACCATTTTCATGGAGTTCTTACAGGGATGTGGTAACATGTTTTATGTGACTGTGTTTAAGAAAAGCTTCCATATCATTAGACGTTAACTGCACCCCGTTAACGGTTACCAGTGTAGAGGGTCTTAGAGGAACTCAATTACGGCGCCAGAGGTAGGATGTGGGACAAACTTGACCTCAGGTCATTTGGAATGGTAATCCACCAATGCCAAGGCAAAACGGAGGTCCACAGGCAAAAAATTGAAAGGTCCAGAAATATCAAAAGCTAACTTCTGCCACGGCAAAACAGCCCACTCAACACTCTTCAAAGGTGGGACATTAACCTTCAACATCTTTTCACTAGAAGCACATACTTCACATTCCCTCACCACTCTGTGTATCACCCTGTCTGTACCTGGCCACCAAAAGTGAACTCTCACCAACCGCTTCATGGCTCACATCTTCCAGGTGTTCTTTGTGGGCTAACTTGAGAATAACATCACGAACTCTGCTCAGAGGAATACATTTACTGCCTTTAAATAACAACCCACCCTCAACTTCAAGTTGCTCCGTCACTCTGTAAAAGCCTTCCCATTCTGGCTTCAATTCAGGCCTTTTGGGCCAGCCATCCAGCACAAAACTCTTCACATCCTTCCACACTTCATCTGACTCTTCGCACTGCTTCCACAACTCTTCAGAAATACTAGCAAATTCCCCATCAAAAACATCTTTGATCCCGGCCACCATATCTACTTCACCCACATCAGCAGTATCAACCAACTGGCAACCGGGAGAGGCAATTGGCAGTGACGTTTTTCTTCCCAGGCACAAATTCAGCAGTAAAGGTATACTGGAGTTGGAAGCTAACCTGGCGATAGAAGCTAACCTGGCGATGCGTGCTGTGGAATTCCACCCACCACCAGGAGCCTAGATTCTGACTAGGGGCTTATGATCAGTCCTAAGAATGCAACCCCAGACGTAGTTCCTAAAGTGCTCCACCGCCCACACACAGGCAAGAAGTTCCCTTTCTATGACTGCATACCTGCGCACAGATTCATTCAATGTGCGGGAAGCAAAAGAAACATGCCACTCCTCCTTGCCACATTTCTGGGATAACCGAGCTCCAAGACCATACAAACTGGCATCCACAGTGATCACACACAATTTACCCATACAGAACGGTTTAAGAGTAGGAGCCATCACAATATCACACTTAATGTTATCAAAAGCCAGTTGTTGAACATCAGACTAATCAAACGAAGCATTATGCCTCACCAATGCCCTTAGAGGTTTCATTCTGTTTGCAAAATTAACAATGAACTTGCTATAATATTCACACATGCCCACGAAGGACAATAGCTGATCCTTGTTGGTGGGGGCAGGAACAGAAACAATGGCTTTAACATTGGATCTTTTTGGTATCACTTCATCACCAGATGTGACCCAAGTACTCCACAGACTTCTTAAACAATTTGCATTTATGTTTCTTGAGGGTGAGCCCAGAACGCCCCAATCTACTGCACACTTCTATGAGATGCTCCATATGGTCATTCCCATTTCTTGAAAAAATCAAAATATCATCCTGTAAACATTTAACATAGCAATCAATGTCTCCAAATATATGGAACATAGCGCTTTGGAAAACAGAAGAAGGTTTATTCTGCGACACAGCAAATGCAGCCAACAGGTCGAGGCTGAATCTCTAACTCCTCTGGCTCACAGCATTCCACAAGAGTGTTCCAGTGGAATACTGGGACCAGATGAAATCAAACACAGCACGTGCATGTACATGTAATAGGATGCAACAGCCATGTATCCAGCTGGAACCTGAAATGTTATACTACAACTCCCAAGTTTGAAGACACTGGTTCCTGAAGGTTTCTTATCTACCTCTTTAGTGACCCTACTCCACTGGAGGACCCAGGTCACCAAAAAACCTCTTGCATTAATGTGTGACTATAGACTAATTGAAAAACCCCTTGTCCTCCCCACTCTTTGTGACTGTCCCAGTTACAGACTCGAGTGGACTTTTTTTTACAGTGCTCAGTAGCGGCACAAGTCAAAGCCCACTGAGGTGTCTTGAACTGAACACACCAGACTGCTCTTTCAGGACCATTCAAAGTGCACGTAAAAAGAATCCCTAAAGATTTAACTTGGTGCTGAGCCCTGTTGGGTTAGCCCCCAAAGCTAATGTATGCTTCTGATGCCTGCCAGTCTGTTTATAAAGTGCTGCAGTAACTCGAACCCATTCAGAGTCCTTTTAGGAAAAAACACAAAGACATACATTGGGACTAAGCCCTATGGAGAGCACTTTGTTGCCATACTGGAGTTGATCAGGCCATCTGATCGGTGTAACCGCCTCAATATTCGCGTTTGATATAGGACTATTCTCAGAGAGCTGTCCTTTTGGACATTTGTGATTACCTATTGTTTTGTAAAGTGACCCCTGAATACTCCAGCATGTTTCTCATTGAGGAGCCCAGGAAATTAAGGGGATCTTGGCTAGGAGTTACAATCATACCTCTCCAGGGTCTGGAGACAATGGGCAGAAATACCAGTACTAACCACAGACTTCACCCGGTATTTGTGAACTGCTTGCAGCGATACCTGCGCTTCCTCTTCTGGCACCGAAAGTGCACGGTTTGCTGTATTGTGAGGTGATGACGTGTGGTTGATACTGGGCTATGTTCAATTGTGGCTCATACTGGGGCTAAGATCGGTGGCTGCAGCCAGGCTTCACTTGTAGGTAGCACGTGATGGACACAGCTTGCAGTGAGGTGAGGTGAGGTGAGGTGAAGGTGTAGGTGTATGTGAATGATACTGGATTGTGAGCAGTAGCCACAGCTGCCGGTGCCTGTCCCCCGTTGCACATGATCAAGCGTGGTTGATACTGTGCCATGGTCAGTTGTGCCTCATACTGGGGATAAGTGAGGTAGCTGCAGCCAGGCTTCACTTCCATGTGGCACGTGATGGGCACAGCTTGCAATATGGTGAGGTGAGGGTGTCCCGAAGTTGTGAAATGCGCTACCTGAGTTTGAGAGGCTGTTCCTCTCTGACCGTTTTTCACAAAAATGTAGCTTTTTTACAGCCTGCTGGGCATAAAATCTGGATTTTATTAAGGACACTGGGGCTAATATTATGCAAATCTCCTTTATTGCCACAGCTCAGCAGCAACATTTGAAGAACATAGAACTTCAGTGAACATTCCAATGAGATATAAAGTCCTCCTATGACCAGCCATCTTTCTTCTTTGTTAGAGTGCGAAGAAAAAAGTTCAACGTGTAGAAATCAGGAGTGCAAATGAAGACAGCTTTCCAACTCCTGGTCCGGAGAAAGGAAATTCTTATTCTGAAAGAAGAAGAGTAGATTTCCGTAATGTTTTCTTAAAAACATAAGGGTGGGTTTCAATTCGAAAAAGTGGTGGAATAATATTAGCCTCCGTGTCCTTAATAAAATCCAGATTTTCTGCCTAGCCGGCTGTGAAAAATCTAAATTTTATGGCACGATACGGACACCATATTATGCAAGTTCAATGTGTATTAAGTACATTATCAATCACATTAGAGATTGGTCTAAAGTAGCAACTATTAAATATATTATCATTTGACCAGTCTGCTGCCCTAAGTATTTTTTGCAACCCCCCCACCAAGAAAGTAGGCTTTGGAAGCTGATGAACCTCTGAGAGAATGTGCTCCAAAGATAGAGGTGTCTACTCCGCTTTCATACATAACTTCCTTCACCCACCTTGCTAAGTTTGGTGAGGAAACTCCCTTATGAGGAGATCTGTGTGAAATTAATAATGGAGTCTCATTCAATCTTAGACTTTGAGTTCTTTTCTCATATTCTTTCAGACATTTCACCACACAGTCTTTCATTCTGAGGAAAAAAGGGGTAAAAGATAGAGGAGGACATAGTTTTGATTCTCTTTTTGAAGTAAAAATACCCTCTGGTTGAAAGGCCCTGCTAGAAATATCTAAAGCTTTGATGTCAGAAGTTCTTCTGAAGGATACTAGACACAGTAAGACAGTAAGTTTAAAAGAGATGCGTTTTAGACAGAGTAAGGAGTTCTCTCCACCGGAGGATAGGGTACGAAGTACAAGTGTAACAACCCATAGGGCTGAATATTTAGCGATTGGAGGATTAAGAACTCTCATACTTCTCATAATCTTTTAGGTTAGTAAATTCTGTCCGACAGAGAGGCCATTAACTAAGGAGTGGCCTGCAGGAATAGCGAATCTATAGACATTGACGGATCTGTAAGACAGGCCTGAAGTGAAGAGTTTAGACCGATAGTTAACAGCATGTACTAAATCAACTGAAACAGGATCATAACCTTGTTGAAAACACCAGCAAACCCATTTGTTCCATGCCAGTCGATATGCTTTCCTTGTTCCAGATGCCCATGACTCAGAAATGTGTCAGAAAGCATTTGGTGAAAGCCCTGGGATTTGCCACTGTCTCCTGAAATCTTCCATACCGTCAGAATCAGGAGACCCTGATCTACGAGGGGGGGAACGTCCCCTTCTGGGCCCAAGAGTATTTCTCTGAATGAAGGGATTAGGATTGGGAAGTCTTATGTTTATTACCAGGATGATTGTAAACCAGGCTTGGGATCTCCAAAGGGTGTTATCACAGTTATGTTCTCTCTGTAATGCCGAGCGTGAAGGAGAAGTCGAGGTAACATTGCAAAAGGCGGGAAAGCATAAGGAGCCAAACCCCTCCAATCTTGGAGGAAGGCGTCCACCTTTTGAGCCTGAGGATCCGGTCTCCAACTGAAGAATTGAGTGTTCAACCGGTCCGCAAATAGATCCGTTCTGAAGGGACCCAATTTGGATTGGATAGTCAAGAATATTTGTCTGTCTAGTCTCCAGTTGCTGGAGTCCTTGAAATTCCTGGAGAGCCAGTCTGCTACACCATTGCTCAACCCAGGAATGTGTGCCGCTATAACTGATATTCCTTTGTTCAATCAGTATTCCCAGAAGCCCTTCGCTAGGTCTGTTAGTCCTTTGGAGTGGAGTCCGTCCACCCAGTTTGTTGACATAACGAACTGCTGACACATTGTCCATCTGTAATGTCACACAGCATTTCACTGATTTCAGAGTAAAACAGCGAATTGCAAATGAACCTGCCAGTAATTCTAAGCAGTTGATATGCAACTTCTTCTCTTGGGTTGTCCAACGGCCCCCTGTTGAGGAGTTCCCACATCTCGCTCCCCATCCTTCCAAACTCGCATCTGATTATATTATTAGGTCCGGTTCCTCCCCAAAAATGGCTCTGCCATTCCATGCCTCCGCATTCTTCAATCACCAGAGGAGTTCGGTCCTCGATTCTTTGTCTAAAGATATAATTTGGGAGTAAGATTGAGTCGATCTTAGAAACCCGGCTTTTAGCCTTTGAAGTGCTCGATAGTGGAGGGGTCTCGGAAAGATAGCTTGAATTGTGGAGGATAGAAGGCCCACGATCCTTGCTTGGACTCTTAGGGGAAAGGTCTTTTTGGCGAGTGTCTTCCTTAGTTCCTTCCTCACCTTCCTTACCTTTTCTGCCGGTAATTTCAGTTCTGCTTTTATCGTATCTACCAGAAAACCCAAGAACTGTTTGTTGGCTTGGTATTGTACAAGATATTTTCTTGTTTATTACAAAACCTAGGTATTCAGTCGTATTGCGAGGTTTGTGTGAAGGGATGCGGTCTGTTTTGACTGGGCCATTATGAGGATATCGTCGAGGTATATGATTAGTCTCACTCCCCTTTCCCTGAGCCAAGCAGTCACGGGGCGTAGTACCTTGGTGAAACACCAAGGGGCGGACAATAGTCCGAAGGGGAGACTGCAAACTTGGTATAGCTTTCCTTCCCAAGTGAACTGGAGGAATTGTTGCTGAGGTTTCCAGATCGGTATTGTCAGGTAGGCGTCTTTTAAGTCTAGTCTCGTCAGTCAGTCCCCTTTCCGTAAGATGTCCCTTAAAAGGTGTATTCCCTCCATCTTGAAGTGATGGTAGACTACCCAGTGATTTAAGTCCTTTAGGTTTATTACATGTTTCTGTTCTTTGTTGTTCTTCTCTACTAAGAAGATGTTGCTGTGGAAGCCTAGTTTTTTTTGTCTCGCTAATTGCCCCTTTCTGTAGTAAGTCTTTTACCTCTTGAGAGACCAGATCTTTGTCTTTGAGTGAGAATATAATCTCTTGTGGGCGTCTTGTCTGGAAGGGGGGTATCGGTGAAGTCTATCCTGTAGCCCATTACTGTATTCAGGACCCAAGTGTCTTGAGTTACTAAATTTCAATTCCCAGCGAATTGGCGCAGTCTCCCTCCCACCTTTGGTGGGGTATCTGAAAGGTCTTTCGAGGTTCCTACCTGATGAAAAGGAGCGTTGTCTCCGTTCGCCTTTGAAGGGACGTCCACGGTTTCTTTGTCTCTGTGGGTAGAACTGGTGGGAGCCGTAGTTGCTGGAAAACCTCCCGCCACGGGAGATGAAGGGTCTTGAGCGACCGGGGAAACGACCCCGCATTCTCCAGGCCCTGGTAAAAGCTCTATCTTGGAATACTTTTTTAATTTCTTTCTGGATAGAATTAAAGGCGCTAACGTATTCAGCCATTTCCTCGACGAAATCTTCCCCAAAAAGGCGGCCTTGTGAGTCAGGATATCCGTCTTTTTTTGGCTAATTTGATTAGCTTGGGATCGATTTTTAGTAGTACCCCTTTTCTTCTCTGTGGAGATGGCAGTATTGGCATTGCCAATAAGGCATATAGCCCTCTGTACCCATTTCTGAGCTCTTTAGGGTCAATTTGATTATTTCCCAGGTAGGCTGATTCGACCATCTCAAAAAAAATTGTGAGTGGTCCTATGATGTTGAGAAGGCGATCTTGACAGGATTTTAATCCTTTGTCGAACCCTTTGCTGGGGTCTTTGTTGTTCTTAGCTATGAAAGCTACAACCTTGGGGTCTTATTTTGGAGTCGTAGCTACTTTATTGGGTAGGGAGGGGCGCAGACTTTCTGACCTAAGTCTAGATCTCACTTCTTGGGTATCTCTTTTCTTAACCAGAAGGAGAGGTAGTCCGTGATATGTTGAGATGGGGTCCACTCCGGAGATAAGGGGTGTTTAATTAGTAGAGGGTCGAACATTTATTCCCCAAATGGGTCCAGGAGTACTGTGTTGGACCCTGAGGCCTTAGATGCCTCTTCGGAGCTTCCAGTTCCCCTCAATTGATCATCTTCCACATTGGTATTGAAACCAGAAGAGCAGGATAGCTTGATTTCTTGTTCATAGCTCTCATCGCTATCTATGTGGATAGGAAGCTCTGGGCCTTTATCGTGCCCATCTGGGGTGCCCGAGGCACCATTCTTGTCACCGCCTTGAGAGCGTGTAGGAATGGAGGTTTTTGGCTTCTTTCCGCCTTTGGTTTGCTTTCCAATAGCCCTCTTTTTGGGAGCCTTGGTTGCCCCATTATGTTTACTTGTGGAGGGGTTAGTTGATGAGTAAGATATGGACTCTAATTTTTTTATTTATTGTGTCATCAATTGAGCCCAAAGCCTTCTCAAGAGCCTTGTTAACAAGCTCCTCTAATTTCTGCTCCATATTTAATTGAGATGGGGGTGCAGACATTTTAATTTAAGTAGTATAGGATTAAGGGTAAGTTCCTTACTATTCCCTTTTTTTTTTTTAATTGTAAAATATTATTTCTATATGTGTGGGTAAAGGGCTAATCAAGAGGTCCTACTGAACAAAGGGTTGCTCCGAATGAGAAGAGGCAGTTAATTGAATGAACCGTCGATATGGGAATCTGTCGAGTTAACTGTCGAGTGAACAGCTGAGTAGTGAGTGAAGCCTTTAATATAATTCCCGGCGTCTCGAAGTTGACAGTTGTGTGTTTCCCAACTTGTCAAAAAGACAAAAAGTCCCCCGCATGTGTACGTATAGAGCGAACCCAAGGAGCTAAAATGGCCGTCATGCACGTAGTTAAGCGTGCGTGACTGCCCGTTAAGCTATTTTCTTTTAATCTGAGGCTGCCTCCCTGACGTGTACGATCTCGTCGAGGATTGGGGAGTTAAGAAGTGGCTCACTCCTTGTCTACGGAGCAGGAATCGTCCGTATAAGAAACACAGTCGGGGCACCCAATGGATCCGTTGGGGGACTGGTGGTTGACGGGCAGAAAGCGAGGGGAAGCGCTCGTACGTGCGCGAGGACCTGACAAAGCCGGTACGATTTTTTGTTTGAAAGACTCGATAAGGGATTTGAGTAAGCCTAATCAGGTTCGAAATAAAAACGGACCAAAGGGGAAAAGGTGCATAGGGAAGGGATACTAGGACCCATAGCGAAGAGTTTTAAATATAGAAATAGTTAAGGTATAAGAAATACAAAAGTATTGTTACAAGTTGTAGAGAAAAATCTATCAAGCATACAAGATTAACATATATCATTCACAGGCATCCAGTGTTTAAAATACACTAGTCAAAGAGCGTATTAACGAACAGTGTATTAAGCAATCAAATAATGTAAAAGTGCTAAGCTTGTAAAGGCAGTACTTCTCTTTCTGAGCAGCAGCAACAAAGAAGGAATATGGCTGGTCATAGGAGGACTTTATATCTCATTGGAATGTTCATTGAAGTTATATGTTCTTCAATTGTTGCTGCTGAGCTGTGACAATAAAGGAGATTTGCATAATATGGCCTCCGTGTCGTGCCTTCACAAAAATCTGAAGATCTGGATGTTTTAGTCCTGGCTGCCTTGTCTGCCCTACCTTTACCTAGCGCCCAGAAACCCTTTTGGGTAGCTGAACGCTTTACAAGTCGCTGTATTAATAATGGTGTATGTGTGTGATACTGGAATGTGAGCAGTAGCCGGTGGCACACGATGGTCATAGCTTGCAGTATGGTGAGGAGTTGCCGTGTGTTCAATACTGAGCTAGGATGGCTTGTGGCTGATACTGAGCTATGGAGGCGTGTGGCTGATACTAGGTTATGGTCACTTGTGGCTGATACTGGGCATGAGCATTGGCTGCAGGTAGGCTCCACTCCCCTGTGGTACAAGACGGGCACAGCTTGCAGTAAAGTGAGGTGATGGCGCATGGCTGCCACTGAGCTGTGATGACGCGTGGCTGGATCTGAGCTGTGATAGGCATGTGGCTGATACCGAGCTGAGATGGCACGTGGCTGATACTGAGCTGAGATGGCACGTGGCTGATACTGAGCTGAGCTGGCACGTGGCTGATACTGAGCTGTGAGTGATGGCACATGGCTGATGCTGAGCTGTGAGTAATGGCTGATGCTGATACTGAGTTGGCATGTGGCTGATACTGAGTTGGCACGTGGCTGATACTGAGCTGGCACGTGGCTGATACTGAGCTGAGATGGCACGTGGCTGATACTGAGCTGAGATGGCACGTGGCTGATACTGAATTGAGATGGAGTATGGCTGACACTAGGTTATGGTCACTTGTAGCTGATACTTAGCATGAGCATCACTGCAGCCAGGCTTCTGTCCCTTAAGGCACACGATGGGTGCCGATAACTCTGCAGTACGACGAAGAGATGATGTGGGACTGTTAGTGGGTGATGAGGCATGTGTCTGAGGCTAGGCTGATGCTCCCTGTGGCACTAGACGGGCGCAGCTGGCAGTAGTACTGTAAGGCGGTAACGTGTGGGCTATGAGGCATGTGTCTGAGGCTAGGCTGATGCTCCCTGTGGCACTAGAAGGGTGCAGCTGGCAGTAGTACTGTGAGGCGGTAACTTGTGGGTTATGAGGCATGTGTGTGAGGCTAGGCTTATGCTCCCTGTGGCACTGGAGGGGCGCAGCTGGCAGTAGTACTGTGAGGCGGTAACTTGTGACTGATGGTGGGTTATGAGGCGTGTCTGAGGCTAGGCTTATGCCCCCTGTGGCACTAGACGGGCACAGCTGGCAGTAGTACTGTGAGGCGGTACCTTGTGGCTGATGGTGGGTTATGAGGCGTGTCTGAGGCTAGGCTTACGCCCCCTGTGGCACTAGACGGGTTATAAGGCATGTGTCTGAGGTTAGGCTGATGCTCCCTGTGGCACTAGACGGGCGCAGGTGGCAGTAGTACTGTGAGGCGGTAACTTGTGGATTATGAGGCATGTGTCTGAGGCTAGGCTGATGCTCCCTGTGGCACTAGACGGGCGCAGCTGGCAGTAGTACTGTGAGGCGGTAATTTGTGGATTATGAGGCATGTGTCTGAGGCTAGGCTGATGCTCCCTGTGGCACTAGACGGGCGCAGGTGGCAGTAGTACTGTGAGGTGGTAACTTGTGGATTATGAGGCATGTGTCTGAGGCTAGGCTGATGCTCCCTGTGGCACTAGACGGGCGCAGCTGGCAGTAGTACTGTGAGGCGGTAATTTGTGGATTATGAGGCATGTGTCTGAGGCTAGGCTGATGCTCCCTGTGGCACTAGACGGGCACAGCTGGCAGTAGTACTGTGAGGTGGTAACTTCTGGGCTATGAGGCATGTGTCTGAGGCTAGGCTGATGCTCCCTGTGGCACTGGAAAGGTGCAGGTGGCAGTAGTACTGTGAGGCGGTAACTTGTGGATTATGAGGCATGTGTCTGAGGCTAGGCTGATGCTCCCTGTGGCACTAGACGGGTGCAGCTGGCAGCAGTACTGTGAGGCGGTAATTTGTGGATTATGAGGCATGTGTCTGAGGCTAGGATGATGCTCCCTGTGGCACTAGACGGGCACAGCTGGCAGTAGTACTGTGAGGCGGTACCTTGTGGCTGATGGTGGGTTATGAGGCGTGACTGAGGCTAGGCTTACGCCCCCTGTGGCACTAGACGGGTTATGAGGCATGTGTGTGAGGCTAGGCTGATGCTCCCTGTGGCACTGGAAGGGCGCAGCTGGCAGTAGTACTGTGAGGCGGTAACTTGTGGATTATGAGGCATGTGTCTGAGGCTAGGCTGATGCTCCCTGTGGCACTAGACGGGCACAGCTGGCAGTAGTACTGTGAGGCGGTAACTTGTGGCTGATGGTGGGTTATGAGGCGTGTCTGAGGCTAGGCTTATGCCCCCTGTGGCACTAGACGGGTTATGAGGCATGTGTGTGAGGCTAGGCTGATGCTCCCTGTGGCACTGGAAGGGCGCAGCTGGCAGTAGTACTGTGAGGCGGTAACTTGTGGGCTATGAGGCATGTGTCTGAGGCTATGCTGATGCTCCCTGTGGCACTAGACGGGCACAGCTGGCAGTAGTACTGTGAGGCGGTAACTTGTGGATTATGATGCATGTGTCTGAGGCTAGGCTGATGCTCCCTGTGGCACTAGACGGGTGCAGCTGGCAGTAGTACTGTGAGGCGGTAACTTGTGGATTATGAGGCATGTGTCTGAGGCTAGGCTGATGCTCCCTGTGGCACTAGACGGGCGCAGCTGGCAGTAGTACTGTGAGGCGGTAACTTGTGGGCTATGAGGCATGTGTCTGAGGCTAGGATGCTGCTCCCTGTGGCACTAGACGGGTGCAGCTGGCAGCAGTACTGTGAGGCGGTAATTTGTGGATTATGAGGCATGTGTCTGAGGCTAGGCTGATGCTCCCTGTGGCACTAGACGGGCGCAGGTGGCAGTAGTACTGTGAGGCGGTAACTTGTGGATTATGAGGCATGTGTCTGAGGCTAGGCTGATGCTCCCTGAGGCACTAGACGGGCGCAGGTGGCAGTAGTACTGTGAGGCGGTAACTTGTGGGTTATGAGGCATGTGTCTGAGGCTAGGCTGATGCTCCCTGAGGCACTAGACGGGCGCAGGTGGCAGTAGTACTGTGAGGCGGTAACTTGTGGGTTATGAGGCATGTGTCTGAGGCTAGGCTGATGCTCCCTGAGGCACTAGACGGGCGCAGGTGGCAGTAGTACTGTGAGGCGGTAACTTGTGGGTTATGAGGAATGTGTCTGAGGCTAGCCTTGTGGCACTGGAGGGGCGCAGCTGGCAGTAGTACTGTGATGGGACGGTGTGTGGCTGCTGACAGGATTCTCTTGGCTCTGGAATGGGATGGATTCAGTAACCAGGCCGGGCTGAGGGGCTGCGGCTGCTCGGCTTTTCTCTGCTGCTACCCTGCATGGTTTGAGTTGGCAGTGTGCTAGGCTGATGCCCTCGGGGTGGCACTGGGCTATGATAGTGACTCAGAGGGTGTAAAGTCACCAGTGGCTGATAGGCCTACGAGCGGTGCTTGTGGCGATGCTTTGTTCTGCTTTGGCAGCGGCGGAGATGGGTGGCAGTGGGGTGGCATGCTGGCGTGTGGCGCGCACAGTGCCTGCAGCCAGCTATCTTCTCCGGGACGGGTTGCAAGAGCTGCCCTCTGCTCTCTGGTGAATCTTCCGCTCCGTTGGCAGATGCGCCTCCTCTCCCCCGGCACCTCGTGAAGCCGCGCAGGCCGAGATGGAAGCGCCCGTAAATTATTCATTCCGATTATCTGGCTGACTGGGCAGGGCCCACCGGCGCGTCTTCGGGGGCTTATCTCCTCACTCATTCTCTTCACAAATATTATTTTCAGCTGTGGAGGTTCGGAGACACTTCTGTCACTTACAGTGATCATCACGCTCATCTCACATGGCCTTCATGGGGAAAGCTGCGCTCTTCTCTGATGTGAGGGCCCCCAACTGAGGCGAGAGGGCACTGGGGGAATCTGGGTTCCCGGCCGAGAGAGCTAGCGATCTAGGGTCTTTGGCCGAGCTCTCAGGCTTCCCAGGTCCATGCGTTAGTAGCAGATCCAGTCCAGGTTTCTGCTTTGCATTCTGGGATTGGTAGTCCTGATTTTAAAAAGAGACCGCTAGGACTAAAAGTCTCAGAACACAAAGCTAAAACATGGACTGGATCAACTGCCCTAGCAGAACCTGGGAAACCTGACCGTTCTACCACAATCGCTCTAGCGCTGCCCCTCTCCCCAGGAGTCGTGGTGTCTCGAATACTGAGAGTAAACCATATCATAGCGTTGGTGTGTGCTGTGGAGCAGAAGACAGGGATACAGATGCTTGGAGTGAGGAGTGAGCCCTGACAGGACCCATCTGCCCTTTCTGTAAGTTAAGGAAATGAAGACTTGCCTCCCACCTGAGCGGCTCCAGACTCCTGTGTGAAGACCCTGTCCTCTACTTTCAACATTTTGGTCGATGGGTTCTGGTGGGCCTATGGAAACATGCAGCAAGACTCTGATGGCAGTTGAGAACCATTTGTGGCAGTGGAGGAGGCATGCTGGAAGAAGGAAGATGGTCATGGGACCATTGAGGACTAGTTTGGGGATGCCTGTCGGCAAGTTGTGCTGCTCAAGCTGCTGGGCAGGAGGACACCAGTGACGAAGATGGGCAAGGTTTGGCAACAGCAATGAGCCCGCTGAGGGGAGTTCTAAAATGAGGTGATGCGTCCCGGTGAATAGTCTAGGCTTAAGGATAATGCTGTAGAGACAGTATTATAAGTACAGAGATGTAGAGACAGAACTCTGGAGATATTGACCCCTGACTCATGGAGTTTCAGGCAGTAATACATTCAGTGGTGACTGTGACATAAGGATCTTCATTGGTGAACGCGTAGTATGATTTCTCAGTTATGATGAATGTATCACAGGCTAGTCCATGCCTTTGGAGACTCCTGGGAATGGGTGTACATAGAATACTACAGAGCGGCACAGCACCTGATCCAGGAGCCCCGGCAAGGGAGACATGCAGTCTCATAGAAGGTGATGATTGTTGTTCTCTTGTGGCACTGATGGCGTCCAATCTGCTGGTACTCTGTAAAGTACCAAAGGGAATACTGCAGGGGTATCTAGTGTAGACCCAGGAGGGCCATACCCATGCCAAATTTTCAGGATATCTACAAGAAATAAATGTACAGACAGTGAATCAGGATGGCACTCATTAACATGGTCCGTGGTTATTCTGAAAATCTGACATGTTATCGACCTTCCCTTATCTACTTTGGATGCCCCTGGAATACTGTGTCAGAGACAGGGCGCTTTGAATGGACCAAGAGATGTTAGCCACAGGAACAAGCATTTGCAATGCAATAGGTCTCGCATTTACGCGAGTTTGAGCTATTGACATTGTAAATAGCAATGGCTTTTATTCTTGTTTTCGTTTTTAAAACATAAATAAAAGGCATTGTCCTTTTCAATGTCAATAGCTCAAACTCGCATAAATGCGAGACCTATTGCATTGCAAATGGTAACGGCTGTCCTGCAGTTCCCCCGGGGCACAGGCAGGCATCCACTTCTGTCAGGACAGCTGATCGCAGCAAAAAGACAGAAGTGGATGCCTGCTTGTGCCCCGGGGCAGGGGGGGGGGGGGTTTGTCAAAAAAAAAACACGCAAAGCGGCATTTTGTTGCTATGGCAACAAAATGGCGTGGGACTGTCCACACTCCCACGGACACGCGCATGCTGTTTGCAATGGACAAATGGCGAGAGCAGCCATCTTTGTCCATTGCAGACGCGTGCATGAGAGCCCTCGCAGAATTGATTCCAAAAGGTGCCCTCCTGGCTAGAGCAGCGCATGCACTGCTTTCGCCAGGCGAGACCTAAAAGGGCAATGTCTTTACAGTCCTGCAATGACAACCCCAAGGGAGGGGCTTGAAGTGTGAATGCTGGCCTGTAGAACAGTCTGTAGGCGCCTCCTTGAGGCGAGCTTTTTTCTCTGGCAGATCTTCTCAAAACTGCAGTGACCCTTACGTGTAAGGACACCATCAGCCCAGAGGCTGCTGACCATCGTACTGGTGTATAATAACTAGTTCCTTCCTGACATTAGCTGCCTGCTGATGGAAACAGTGCGACCGGCTGTGGCGACTGCTCTGCGACTTTCTGTGGGACAGTGTCGAGAGGGTGAGATATGCGTCTGCTGTGGTGCCCATCACTCATGTGGCAGGAGCTCTGTGTGACTCACAGGAGATGAGGCACTGCTTGTCCAGGAAGGTGTGAATTCATAGCACTTGGTCTAATCTTCTGTCAGCAGATCCCATGAAAGCCACAAAATTGGACTAATGGGGCAAAGCATCATAATTAAAAGAATGTGTCACCAAGGACATTACGCTATCTTAGGGTGTGCTTCATCACATACGTTACCCTATTAGTATGTCATCCTCCTTCCTGGACTACTCAGTATAGCTGTATTAATACTCAGTGTGTGTCTTGCACATGCTCTTGGGGTGGTGCTCTGTAAGGTGTATGTGTGGTGCACCCCTGGATTGTTGTAAATAATTGTACCAGTGTTGTACACTCCCCTGAACTGCGCTGTATACCGGTGTTGTGCTCTCTCCTGGAATAAACTTTATAACTGTGAGGGTTTTACGCCCACCTTGAGTGCTAAGTACAGTTGTGTGATTACTTGCATGTTTTGCATACACTCTTGGCAAGTTCCCTCAAATTGTGTGTGTGTGTTCTACACCTCCGTAAGTGCTCTGAAAAACTATGAGTGCTTAGCACCCCTTCAAAAGTGTCCCTCTAATTGTGTTGTACTTCCTGCTGGCAAGTTTTAAATAACTTTCTTTGTGGTCACCCCCTATCTAGGGGGTGGGAAGAAACCAAAAAAGAAAGAAAGTGTGTCTTGTGCCCTTCCTGTTTAGCACAGCCTTCTGAAGTGCGCCACAGAATAACTGTGGGCATGCTATGCACCTCTCCCTGGAGTGGACTGAGCTTTAGACCTCAAACTTTGTTGCACATTCTCTTGCTTGTTAAACCCTCCTACACTGCTCCGCCCAACCTTTTGTGCTGCATTATCCTGAACTAGCCACCTTAGAGGTTTGTTGGTGAGCAAAGTTGATACTTGAAAATGCTATCCCATTTTCTGTTACATTTCATTGTGTTTCAAAGTTTGACTATTATGTTTATGTAGAATTCGATTTGCAATAAAAAAATCCCATAAAATAAAGTTAAAGAGAAAAAGTTGTTTACTTATTTATTCATTTAAAAAGAAAATTATGGCAAGCCCCCTCCCCCCAAAATTGTCATGTTTTTCATGTTTAAACTAATTTTTAAACAATTATTGTTAAGAGTTGGAATTGGATTTGGCCTATGAAAGGGAAAATGTTAGGATTAGGGAAGGGTTCAGTTTAAGGGTTGAGGGTGAGGTTTGGAAGCTAAGAGATGTGGTTAGGATAAGGCATTACGTTTGAGTTAGAATAGGCTATAGGGTTAGATCAGATTTAGGAATACAGTTAGGGTTTAATAGTGAGAACTGGTGTAACGGTTAGGGTCTGGGTTGGATTTATGGTTTTGGTATTGTTACTGGTTAGTGATGTAGTATTATGGTTAAGCTTGGAGTACGTGTTGGGGTTAAATTACAGTCAAGGGTGGGTCAAATTACAGTCCAGGGATAAAAGTGATACATTTTTCTTTTACAGACCACTCTTTGTATTTTCATTTCAGATCAAAATACATTTATCTACAACTCTTTTCGCTACAACTTGTTTACTGCTAGTTTGTATTTCAGTTCTTATGGTACTTTTTTGCATATTTAAAAAATATAATTTCACCTCTGTGGCTGTTAGTTAATACGCAGTCACATTTCTTTAAAACTAATAACAGCCAAACACCTAAGGAGGCCACCACGTACATGTGTGTATAATAAAGGCATTGAAAATGAGCAGTGAAAACAAGAAACCATTCTAATTGCAATCCAAGCGCACCCTAAAGTCATGCATGTTTCTGATTAAGTTTTACTGTTGGTGACCTGCCTTCCATGATGCCAAAAACCATAAGAGGCCAACTTCATTGATTTTTATTTTAGTTCTCAACACTCAACTAGAACGTTACCTAAAATACGTTGTTTGCCATAAATATTTTGGTTCTGTATAATTATTTAAAGTGTGTGAAAATAGTGTAATCACAGGAACAAGGGTGCTTGTGGTGTGGAAGCTACGTTTTGACATTCACAGAGAATGTACGATTGTGATCACTATAATGTTGGTTTTGGTGTGCGAAGTTGGGTAGCCGTTTGCGGACATAAACGGATTCCATCATTAGTTCTTTCATAAATTGTTTGCAGACCATCTTTTACATTTCAAGAGACCTATTTGCGTCAAAGTGTATTCAATGTTGGGATTTCAAGCATTTACTGCACCTCTGGAGTGGGCCCCCACTCCCCCTGTGGTTCACACGTTGACAGGGTCACTATGCAAGGGTGCCAGGGATCATTCCACCAACATAGGTATCATGTGCCATCAGTGAACCTCCTAATGGACACAGAGCCATAAAATATCAGCTGTTTCATCAGCCATACAGATATCAGTAGCTTCAGGGACCACCACCACTATGGTCCAGTGTCCTCAAGGAAAGCTACCCAATATGGTCTGAACTTTATATATGAGGATCTTTCTTTTGTGTTTATATACTTAAAATTGCTGGGTTTGCTTTTTCTTTATTTCCTTATTATTACTCAGTCACCGCAGCATGGCTGTTGATCGAAAGTGTGGAGGACAGCAGGATATTCACTTCTCTTTTCCCCCATCAACTCCCTAACCTCCTTCAACGAAAACAGAAACCCCAGGAGGCTGGTGCCGAAAGTCTTACTAATTTGTGAAACCCAGATAGTGTCTTCATGGCCTTAATTCATTTACAGTCATATGGCTGTGACCCAGGCCACAGCAGGAAGGGAAACAAAAAGCTAGCTCACATGCGGACGTGGAAAGTTTTCCTTGCAGGCCTCTGGAGACTCCAGCCAGGGATTGCAAACCTCCATGCTGTCTTCGTGCACGGGAGTTTCAGAAACGGATCTCATTCCATCGATTCCAGCCTTCTGCAGAGTGGCGGCCAGTCTCTAGTCTTTGAACAAACAGACTCGTTGAGAGCTCCCTGGTTTGTGAGATACTTGAGTTATATGGCCTGGGAGTCGCCGATGTACCATGAGTACTTACCATTATCTAACCAACATCAATGTCATGAGCCCATTTCTTAAGGTTAGGGAGTCGTAAGACAACTGGCCGTATTTATTATTTTGACACAAACATATTTTCATAACATTTTACACAGTAACCATGTTATTTACATCTTGTTTACAAATGAGATATAGCATTATCAGTACATGGGAATCACCTAACCATAACTCCATATTGGCTGCTCTCCAGAGGGGGAGAGCCTCTGTTAGTACGTCCAGGCATCATGAAAAGATGGCAATTTTTACCCTGCATCCTACTGGTTCAGCAATCCATTCAGTAAATGCTAGTGTGTGATAACAAACTTAGATCATTTGTGGATTTTCCTAACGTTTATTTTTTTCTCTCAAACAACGATTAAGTCTATCTAATCATTTATCTGCCACTTACGCTGGAGGGGTTGTGGGGAAACGTGATTTGGCATTAAACACGTGCAGGAGGCAAAGTAAGCTGTAGGTGGGGTTGTGGTTGGGAGGTAGGTGGGAGTTACCACATGGCTGTAGTAGTTTGTAATGGATAATTTTATTTATATGGCTCATATTAACTGCACAGACGTGCGACGGGTGCTGCTTTGCACCTCTGGCAGGCAGACGACATTGAAAGCAACCCTTTTCTTTTCGCTTCCACTACCTACTTTAGAGTGAAGACAAGTACGGGGTTTGAAATGCTAGTGTGTCAATGGAGTACAATACTGTTAGTGTTATTGTTCTAGCGAAACCTGTGTTTTTTGGCTCCTGTGGAAGAAGGTAATTGGGGTGCTGTCATGGCAGCAGAGCACAGTACTGAAAATGTCACCTTTTTAGTGGAGGAAAGTACAAAAGTGCTGGTGTATCAGTGTAATAAAATACTGCAAGTGTTATCGAGTGAGGTGAAGTTTTGGCGTACAGACGAGGAATATGCCAGAGTGAATAGTGTGCCAGAGCTAGAAAGTACGGGTACTGTTCGCTTTACAGTGAAAGAAATTTACTGCGGTGTTAGTGTGCTGCTTGCCTTTATCAGCTGTGATCCCCTCTTCTCAACTGCAGCGGCAAGAGAAGTTAGCCATTGTGTCTATTCATTCCGCTTTACCTGCTCAGTGTGGCCAGAGCTTTTGCCTCTACAAGTAGTTTCTTAAAGTCACATGGCACAGGTGATTCAGATAGTTTGGCACCATTCATCAACCCTGGAGTATTGCCCCTTTGGTTCATTGCACCCTGTTGAGGTACATGCAACATTGAAGTTAAGTGTTTGATACACAAGATGGAGAATTCCAGCCACCGGGGAAAGTATTGGATTACTTTTGACGGATCCATTTTTACTGCTGCATTGCATGCGCCTCTGACTCTCCCCATGTTAGTTGCAAGGTGTCTTCCACACTGGTGATGCAGTGTTTGAGACAGCTGCTGAGTGACTCTGAGAAGATGAACCTGGGTTTAGATGGATACGGTGGGCGAGAGAGGTCAGATTGAGTGTAGGACTTCTTCGAACGCAACTTGAGTGAAAATACCGGAAAATTATGTCTTGGAACACCTTTCTGAAATTCGGATAGCTAGAATGCTAGATGCATTAAGGATATGCTTTGTTTTAGTGGTTCAGTGGTAGTTCATGAAGCTCTGCTCTTATCTGAAGTGTAGCAGAATGAAGAGGCGACCAGGCCCTTCTGGAATGTGATAGGCTGGTACCCATTTTTGAATTGGAGTTTGGGGGTAGAAAGGAGGGTCTTGGTGGTTATCCTGGATAAGAGGTGTCCAGGTGAAATGGGATTCATGCCAAAAGATGGTGTTCAGATGCAGTGTGCTAAAAGGAGATTGTGGCCTGGCACTCATAAGAGAGGGAGGGGAATGTTTTCCACTCTAAAGAGATTGGAGGAAAGTTGTATCCATTATAGGTGCAGCAAACAATTCTAAAAATGCTAAGGCAGTGGGGATTGGTAGATGGTTCAAGTGCGTGTTTGGTAAGAAGTAGCTGCTGGGCTGTGTACCCCATTCCTTCAAGGTCTGGTAAATGGATAACCTGTGCCTTATGGTGCTCTCGCAATCTGTGAGGCTCGCGAGAAGCAGCTTAAGAGGCCAGTGACCAGCAGCACCCAGACGATGCCTGGTTCATCCGTGCCCTGGCTGAGTTGAGTGGGGGCAGGGAGTAGGCTGGGTAAATGTTTGTTCTCTGGGGACCTTGAGCTTACAGTTCTGCTGTTTCAGCAGACTGTGGCTGCTGGTGCATGCACTTCCCTAACCCCTCACGTCTCACGCACTGGCCAGGAGCCCTTGTGCTGCTGAGAGAGGCCTTCCCTCATTGGGATCAGGTTTGACTCTCAGCATTGCAAGTCTGCTAGGCTCCTTTAGTCGTCTGTCAATGGAAGCAGTGTAGGTGTCATGCCAAGTGCCTTATTGTAAATATTGGAGCAGGTCTGACGCTGTGGCCTGGCTGTAAATGGGAGCAGGGCGTCTGAGTCCGGGTGGCTGTACTGACGTGGGTGGGAAGCTGGCTTTGAAGAGTTACAGTGAAGGTGTAACTTCCGGTGTAGGGTGGCTGTAAAGGGAAGAAGCAGTGCAGGTCTGACTGGAGTACCACCTGCGTATAACGTTTTAAATATTATCCCACAAACAACACTTCATAGAGAACATTCACGATATTGAGGTAATATTTATTCATGATACAATATTTTTTGTAAAACACTATTTTTGCACTCTATATGGTGACTGCAAGTGGCTGACTCCAGGGCCTCACTATAGATGGGAGCATTTTACGTCTGATTCTAGGGCCAGGTTGCTTATGTAGGAACATATGTTGGGTTATTATGTGGGGCTTTGCATATAGAGGAGCACAGAAAGACCATGCCAACCTATAGAAGGTCAATATGCTCTGGTTCTCACCTGTGCCTCTAGTGCTTTTCCAGGATTGGTCTGTTGCCCATCTATTCTGTTCCTGAGCTCTGCCCTTGCCTCTGTTGATGCTCTACGATCACATGTTGGTTCCTCTGCCTTTCTTTGAGTGTCCAGCCAGCCCATTTGCTCTCTTGTGGGATGTTTCAATTCCTGTCTATTCTCCTGGTGTCCTCTTTTCCATCTTGAAATGCACAACCCTCATATTGTCTCTCTTTTGTCGGTGACGTTTACCTTTCTTCTGACTCCCAGCCTACACGTGTTCCCAGGGGCACCTTAGGTTGATTCTGTCTACGTCTTTGGTGGCTTCCTGCTAACCCTTATCGGCGCACACCTGCTCCTTCACCAGTTTAAAATCCTATATTTACTCAGTGAAATTGGTTTCTATAGCCTTTGCTGTGTTGACATTTGATCGGGACATGGGTCGAAACCTGCGTGGTAAACTGCGAGGCTGAGTGAGGGGCGGGGAAAGTGGGTCTGCATCTCTGGAGAGCGTCACGTGACTCAGTACCCCCGCACTCATGTCTCCATCTGCTTCCTGTCTCATTCACAGCGTCACGTGACCGGTCATTACTTAGAAATTATCACAGATTAATTGAGCCACATTAGCAGATTGATCGCCGGGCCCCAGATTAACCTGTCATTTTATTCCCTGGAAAGTGATTGATCTCATCATGTATGGGCGACACTCCCTGGTATTAGCTTCTGTGTGACTCTCCCTAATAGCTTCAATGTGAAACGGCTGTTCCCAAAAACATCTTAAGTGATTTATTCCAATTCCTTTGCTGGAAAGGAAACATGAAACCTTGAATTACTCTTGCACGCATCTCCTTTCTCTCACTGCATAGCGCCGTGTGCTGTCGCTGCATGCCCACGCCATTCTGGCTCTGACAACGGCCGTCAAAGCTGGTCCCTCCCCTTCCGTTTTTAGCTTCCCGCACGTCTTTCTACATCTCGTTATCCCAAATGACGACATTTCGGGCTGACCAAATCCCCTGGTTTGCCATGTTCCTTGTTTCTAGACCAGGGTGCTGAACATTGACCGACCCTCTGCTGTGGACGTTGGCCCTTAAATTAATTGTGTATTTTTTATGGATGTAGAACAGTCGACTGCTTGAGATTTACGAGTTGGACGTGTTTTTGTATAAAATACATCGATTGGGAACAGTTCATGTTCTCTGTAGGTTGAGCGTATTTCACATTCATGCTGTGGCATACGTTCCTTAGAGGAATTGATAAAGTCTCAAAATGAACAGTGAAGAGCTCCGGTTCAAATTAGTCAAAAAAAAAACGACGGATTTTCATAGTACGTGGGTACCATTCAAAGAAATTACAGTGAAAAAATACGGTGATTACTAACCCTGCTCTGTCCCACGGTGTACAGCACTGCAGGGAGCTCTAAAGTGTATGGTGGTCCTTGTTTTTTTAAAAAAAATAGAGTTTTACATAGCGCGAAGTCGACCCTGAGGCAGCAGAGCGCTTTACATGAGCACCTTTTGCGTTACAGAAGGACACATTCATTTTGGTTGGCACCGGGAGATTAAACAGGCCACATCCTCTCCCCTTTGATGCTGGTGATCTAACTGTCGATGATAGGAGATTTAATATTATTTTTTTCGACAATTTTGGCAGTCCATCGTTATGTGCTCAATGTTTTTTTTTTTACTATATATGCCCTTGCAGTCCCGGATCTACTCCAGTTTTCCAGAAATTGAACGTTCGCAGAGTCACAGCCAGAAACCTCTTCTTGAATCCAAGTTAAAATCTATAAGTCTCTTCTCTCCCCGCCCCTCCGATTCCTGAGTTAACCAATATGCATTTTTGCCCTTTAAATCGTGACCCTTATTCCTACCATAGGAACTATTTTGTCCTCTTTTTCAAAGCTGATTATCTTCTGCTTGAGTAGAACTTCTTTTGCCGTATTTGTTTTAAATACAGTTAGCTGCCCATATATGATTGCTAGTTTGTCTGCCCCTAAGTTACGATTGTTTTTTTTTTTTGTCTAAAGCATTAACTGCTTTTATTTCCAAAGTTAATTACTCTCAACTAGCATCTCATCAATTGTGACTCTGGCTCTCTGACAAGCTCTGACACCTTAAATGCTTCTTTGCTTCTTAACGTTATTACTGAAGTGGTATCTTCATTCTTATTTCTATTAAAAGATCTCACAGGAAAGTCTACTAACCCTGCAGCTCCTCATTCTACAAACAAACCCGAAGGCTCTAAGCCAAAGCAGGCGCGCTTTAAGTCAATTAGCCTGCCACCGGAAGTCTCTCCTTTTGTGGTTGTGCTGACAGCCGTTCCCCCACTGAAGGAGGGAGTAAAAGAAACCTTTGTAGAGCTAAAAAACAAATGTGCTCAGTGGCTTCAACTACACAAACCTTTACCTAGCAATATGAGTGGTGAAATTCTTACAGTGCGTAGAGGGGACTGGGTGGGCAGGAGTAAGAAAACAATAGCAGGGGATGTAATTACAGTTAACTTTAGGGATATAGGGGCAGCCAGCTACATATGCAATACACCCAATAGTGGTCCTGCTACCCAAATCAATCCACTCCCTTTGTCTTATTTCCTTCCCATGCCGCCAAGACTAAATCCCCATCGGCCTACTTTTCCAACTAACAGAGGGTCTGTGTATCCCCCGCAACATACCACTAAACACTGGCAACAACCACCACAATTCCCATCTTTATTCCCACATCATGCTAGTCTTCAGTGGCAACAACCTTTTCAACATCTACCACCCCTATATCAGGCTGCTCAGCAGTGGCAGCAACCCCTTCAGCCTCCACAATTCGCTAACCATCATTGGCAACAGCCATGGCAGGACTTGCCCCCTTCTTTCGACCCCTCGTATTCACAATTCGCTCATCCAAATAGATACTGTGTGCTAGATGAGGTAGACTGACTTAACTTCATGGAAGGTCCAGATATAAATCTCACTATCACCGATAACGATATGGAGGATGTTCCGCCAGCCACATCTCTCCCTATGTGTTCCGAATCCCCAACAGAGGCACCCTTAATACCACTTGCCCACATATTTACTAGGGACAGTGTAGATCCACCAAATTCTAAAATTATTACCATCCCCGACGGCGATCCAACACATGGCGAGATAAAAATTCTTAGTTGGAACCTTGCGGGGATCTCTAGGAAATTAGGCCTCCCGGAGTGGAACGTCCTGATTGACGCCCACAAGATTTGTGTATTCCAAGAGACCTGGATCACTGAGCCACTGCACCGTGTCGGGTTTGTCACATTTTATACACCAGCTGTAAAACCTAAGGCAGGGAAGGGGCGGCCATCAGGGGGGCTTATCATCTGGGTAAGCATTTTGCTCAACTGTCGGATAACCATAAAAAAGGCAGGAAACCCAGACATCCTTGGTATCTCTCTATCGGGCCAACGTGGGGGACTACTTGTAGATCTCTACGATGTCTACGTTAGAGGCTCCAAAAATGGGTGCATCTCACCAACAGTAGCGGAACTTGAGGCCCAATTAGGGGACCATAACGAACCTGGCCATATCATAATAGCAGGAGATTTCAACTGCACATATGAGCCACTCCCCCTAGAAGGAATACCCGATTTAGGAGAAGAGGACAGTAGGTGGGGTATTCCCATCCTCTCTATCCCACCCATTAAGCGCTGGACTCGCAGTGCAATACAGCTTAACGCACTTACATTAGAGTTTGGATTAAGAGCAGCCAATGGCCGCACACGTTCTGATCAGATGGGTGCCCCAACGTTCAACAGAGTTGGTCACTCCACAAGGATAGACTATATTCTGCTGGATCGGGGGCTCTGGAGTTCGGTCATCGATATGGTTGTTATTCCTACCATAGAGAGTGATCATAACTCACTTTCCCTAACCCTAATGAATTCTTGGTCTACCAGAGCGCCGCTAGCACCACCGAGCTGTCCACAGGAGATTACGGTCTCCTCTTGTGGAAGACGCCTTAAGTGGAATAAGATATTGTGTAATACTAATAAATTGTCCACTATTGAAGAGGTGATTAATGGCACACAAGATGTAATCAGCTCCATAGATTTATTTATGGCAGCAGATAAGGTAACAACTATCTACGAAGTAGCCATAAAAACTATAGGGGACCTTTTCTGGGTAAAAGGGATTATAGGGAAAACCAAACCTCTAACCAAACCCAAAGGCAGACACGACTGGTATTCTGCATCATGCAGAAAGGCCAAGACATGTCTAATTGAGGCAGTTAAAGGGAAGTCCCCCTTATCAATTCAAATAGCTAGAAGGGAATATAAAAAGGTCTTGTGGTTGGCCAAAAGGGAGTGGGAAGATGCCTACTGGTTAACCCTTAAAGAAGCCAGCCTGAAAAAAGACTCTAAATATTTTTGGGACACTATAAGGGCACGTAACAGACCAGACAGTGATCTGCTAACCTGTAACATCTCAAGCCAGGTGTGGGAGGACCACTTCTCCAAACTCTACTCCTGCCATGACGGCTCCAACGGGAGAGGGTCTGCTATATCCCTGCCTACCACAAACTATGCACTCTGCCCCACTGACTTTGATTTTACGCTAAAGGAAGTGGAATACGCAATAAGCTCTATCATTCCACAAAAAGCGGCCGGACCTGATTGGATTCCCGGGGACCTGCTAAAATCCGATAGCACCAAATGGGGTAAATTGATCCACTCCCTTCTTGTTGCCATCTGTAGGGGTGCCCCTATTCCCTCATCGTGGAAAGGGGCGGAGGTGGTCCCCATCCATAAGAAAGGTTCGAGGGATGACCCATCTAACTATAGGCCAATCAGCTTGTTAGACACCAGCCAAAAAGTTGTCGGCAAAGTCCTGTTACTTAGAATCCTAAATTGGGTAGAAGAAAATAAAATCCTTTCCGACTTCCAGGCAGGTTTTAGAGTGGGTACTGGAACGATTGAGCAGGCATTCAGGCTCATGATGGTATATTGGAAGGTTGTGGTTATAGGCAAGGGCAGTCTTTATCTCGCGTTTATTGATTTAAAGACTGCCTTTGACCTTGTACCTAGGGACCTATTATGGAAAGTACTTGCTGACATGGGGCTGCCACATTATCTACTATCCCTATTAGTCAGACTACACCAGGACAGCTTTGCCCAGGTCAGGTGGGGCCCTGGAGGGGAGAAAACGGGCAGTATTCCGGTCGAGAGAGGAGTCCGCCAGGGATGTGTTCTGGCTCCCACCCTTTTCTCTCTCTACATCAATGGGGTGGTTGAGCATCTCCTCAAACATCCATCTGACCAGCCATCCCTGGCTGGCGAACGCATACCGACCCTCCTCTTCGCGGATGATACGCTTTTAATCTCCAAAACCCCAATGGGACTCCAGAGACTTTTGGACAATTTCCAATCATTTTGTACCAAACGAGGTCTGGTAATAAATACTAACAAAACGAAGTACCTTGTCCTCAATCCACCGAAACAACATGTGCGTTCCCCCACCCTAAACGCTGAGCTTCTGGAAAGGGTAAAGGTCTTTGATTACCTTGGGATACGCCTTTCGGATGAAATGGACTGGACGCCACACCTAGATAAAATGCTGTTGAGCCACAAAAGGATTACAGGTGCCCTATTAAGAGAGCAACGTTCCAGTACAACAAGGCCTATAGGAACAGTCCTTGAGATTTACACAGCTAAAGGAGTTAGCTCTGCCCTTTATGGGGCGGAACTCTGGGGCTTTTCGTCCACTGACGCTCTGCAGAGATCTGAGAACAAATTCTGCAGAGAAATAATGTCCCTTCCACAAGGCACCCCGACACTTCCTTTATTCATGGACCTTGGCTGTACCCAGATTGGCGAAATCGCGAAATTTCGCCCTTTATTATTATGGGCCCGTATTTGGCGGGTAGAAGAACTAAGCGGATATGCCAGAGGCCTCAAGGAAATCATGTCATCACCAAGCTGGTATAAAATCAAATGGCTAAAAGACATGAAAAACTTATTAATTAAGTTGGGTCAACTTGAATCATGGCTAAGTAGAACTTCACCCCCAAAGCAAACACTTAAAAAGCTTTATTGGGACTGGATTTGTTCTCAAAGAAACTCTAGCACCTCCCTGGGCAGGCTAACAGAGGACTTTCTGAGGTTCAAAGACTGCCCCAGGCGAGAACTGTACCTGGATGCAATTGGAAAACCCTTTGATAGGGCCTTGTATTTTAGATTTAGAATGGGAACCTTACCACTTAATACCTTTACTAAAAGATGGAAATCCTGTATGGAAATGTCTGAGCTATGCCCATCGTGTCTTGTTAAACCGGAAACATTAGCACATTTTATGTTTGTGTGCGACGAATATGCTACTCCAAGGAGGGTCTGGCTCAAAAACCTATGCCGTCAGCTGGGGACTAGGAGTCATGATGTGGCAATCAGGATACTTATTTCGGACAGTAGCGTACCCTATGCTTGCGCCCTAGCCAAGTTTCTATCCTGGGCTTGGGCTATCCGAGCCAAAAAGCGAAAACAATCTGTTTAATTCTTTCTTAGAAAAATTTCTTAAACTGAAAATGCTGCCATAATTGTTTAACCTCTAAAAATTTAACCAACTAGTTGGCTAGTTTAACTGAACAAACATTTTTTTGAAACTATTGCCCTTCCTAAATGTTGGAACAGAGATATAAAATCTTTTTAAATTTATTACTGTTGTTCTTAACTGTAACTTTTTATACACTGAGCTGCTTTTATGATAATGACTTTTTATCGAAATAAAGCTTTGACTTTGACTTTGATTAAAATATTTGTAATCTCTTTCCAACTGTAACTGCCTTATTTGCTGTGGTTTTAAACAACCCCATTTTAAGCCTCCACATTTGCCTGTAGGTGCGGTTGCCCTGACCTGCCTGGCGAAAAACTGTGAGCTTGCTCCCACAGGAAAATCTCAGATTTGGTTGCACTTTCCAAGCTTTGGATCAGACACGGGAATGTGAAAAGATAGTCCATATGTGAAAGCGATGCATGCACAAGTGAAACAAGCAATGGCATAGCCAATAGGTCTAGCTTTTGGGACCTTATAAGTGTTTAGCCATGCAACAGTTGCATGACTAAATACTTATAAGGTCGCAAAAGCGAGACCTATTGGCTATGCCAATGCTAGTTTCTGTGTATTACTGCTCTGTAGTAATGGCGGCGCACGGGTGCCACCATTACTACATAGAAGTAATAAACAGGAGAAAAAAAACAGGCTCACGGAGAACAGAAAGTGAAAGTGATCGTGATCAAACATCAAAGCGGCCGCTCACATGCACTTTAGCTCTAGGCTACAGTGGTAGCACTGTTTTGAGCCCTCACAAAAAGTCTCGCCAGACCAGCGCATGCGCTGGGTCAGGCGAGACCTAAACAGGATTAGTCTATTTTCTCCAAGTGCAGTGTGTCTCTCACACCATCTTGAGTCATGTTTAATTTGGTGCATTTTCCCCCCAAAACTTTACCAGATCATTTGTCATACAACAATTTCTCCCCTAACTCTCTTTCTCAATCCGAACTGAGCTAACTGATTTAACAGTTCCTTATAATGGGGATGTAGAGGCACCCATTGGTCAGTAAGAAAACTTCCCAAGTCCCTCTGTCTCAAAGGCTAGATATTTTGTTACACTCTCTCATCCCTGTGCTGTACAATTCAACATCCTCAGTGTCATTGCTCCCCTGACCAAAGGATACCCCTCCCACCCATCCCATCGCCACGCTTGCAGCCCATATATAATGCATTTTTTGAGTGCCCCTTGCTACTACAACTTTTCATCGAATGGACTGCGGTGCTGCAGATATTACAAAGTGAGGTCGCAGTATCTGCTACACTGTGGACAGCGTATCGATGCAGTGCCGCCTATCTGTCACCTCTCTTTGGGGTTCATCATCTTCTTGTCATCTGTGGTTCGGACTTTCTCCAATATTAAAGGTTTAGTTGTCGGGGGCTATACCCCTCATCAAGAAGCAACATACATTGGCCCTCTTCCGGTGGTAATTGTTGCCTCCTTGTCCTGCCAGCATGCTCATAGACCAAAGGGGAGCAGCCACCCTTAACAGATACTTTTTCTTTGTAATGTTTTAGCCATGTTGTACATCAGCGTGGCTGCTGTTCAGCATGGCTATTATTTAGTGGGGTAAAGGTGAGTCGTATAGAGTGAAGTAGCGCTGAGCGGTGTAGAATGTTGTGTAGTGGAGGGAGTAGAGTGTCATAGAGAGGGCGTAGAGTTGAGTGGTTCAGTGTCATAAAGACAGTGGAGTAGTGTGGAGTGGCATAGTGTGAAGTGGAGTGCTATAGAGCATAGTGGAGTAGCGTAGAGGGAGTTGCGTATAGTGGAATAGAGCAGAGCAGATTGTCAGAGTGGAGTAATGTAGGAGAGCAGAATGGCTTTGAGTGGAGTAGCGTGTTGTAGAGTCCAGTGGCATAAAGTGGAGTAGTGTGCTGTAGAATAGAGTGGAGTAAAGTGACATAGAGAGAGCTATGTAGAGCTTCATAGAGTGGAGTAGTGTTGTAGTGTGGAATAGAGTGGAGTGGCCTAGAGTGAAGTGGTGTAAAGTACAGTGGTGCAGTGGTGGAGAGGTGATTGGCATAGTGTGTAGCCGTGTATAGTGCATTGGTTTTGAGTAAAGTGGTTTCAAGTACAGTGGCATAGAGTGCAGAGGTGTAGACTGCAGTGGGAACGAGTAGATTGTTTCAGAGCAGAGCGAAGTGCCGTGGAGTGGAGTGGTTCAGGGTAAAGTGCAGAGGTGTAGAATAGAGTGGTGTAGAGTGCAATTGTGCAGAACAAATTAGAGTGGCGTGCATTGATGCAGAGTGTAGTAGTGTAGAGTTGAGTGGTGTAGAGTAGAGTGCTTTGACACAGATTAAAGTGGTGCATAGAGCAGTGGTGTAGAGTATATTGGTGCAGAGTAAAAGTGGCGTAGAGTGCAGTGACGCAGAGTGCAATTTTGTAGAGTAGCATGTAGTGGTGTAGACTGCAGTCTTGCAGAGTAGAGTGTCGTAAATTGCAGTGGTGTGGAGTACAGTGGCGTAGAGTGCAGTGATGTAGTGCACAATGGTTTAAAGTAGCGAAGCGTGCATTGGCGTAAGGTGTTGCAGGGTTGAATATAGTCGCATAGAGTGCAGTGGTGCAGAGTAGTTGTAGTAGAGTGCAGTGCCAAATACAGTACATTGGTTTTGAGTAAAGTGTTGAGTGCATTAGTGTAGAGTGCCGTGGTTTAGAGTAGAATGGTGTTAAGTGGTGCAGAGTACAGTAGCATAAAGTTCATATTTCTCTATACTAATCCACCACTAATCCGTTATGGGTTCAGGAGTAGTGTGCTACTCGTCGAAAAAGTGCATCAACACCGTATGAAGGGTATCAAGCGCTGTATAAATGCAAACCTTTTTCCCTCTATCCTTCTGCTATCCTTCTCAATCCAAATAACTGATTAATATCCACCGCTCAAATTACTTTCATATTCATTATACTGATTCACCACTAATCCTCATGGGTTCCGGACTAGCGTGCTACTCGCCGAGAAAGTGCTTCAACACACCATATGGGGTAACAAGCGCTATATAAATGCTAATCTTTTTTCCCTCTTCTGTTCCTCTGCAATCTTTCTCAATCTATATAACTGACTAATATCCACCACTCAAATTACTTTCATATTTCACCATACTAATTCACTACTAATCCTTTATGGGTTCCAGAGTGGCGTGCTACTCGCCGAAAAAAGCGCTTGTTACCCCATCAGGGGTAACAAGTGCTATATAAATGCAAACCTTTTTCCCTCTTCTGTCCCTCCGCTTCTGAATCCAATGAGTGACTAACCTATCCACCACTAAAATTACTTTCATATTTCACTATACTAATTCAACACAATCCTTTATGGGTTCCGGAGTAGCGGCGTAGAGCGCTGTGGCATAGTGGTGTAAAGTGAAGTGGCGATGAGTGCATTGGCGTAGAGTGGTGCAGTGGCGCAGAGTAGAGTGATGCAGAGTAGAGTGGCAGAGTGTAGAGTGCAGTGGTGTAGAGTGGCATAGAGTGTTGCAGAGTATAGTGGTATACAGTGTATTTGTGCAGAGTAGATTGGCACAGTGCATATTAGTTTTGAGTAAAGTGGTATAGACTGTAGTGGCTTAGAGTGCAGCAGCGTAGAATAGTAGAATTAAGTGTTGTGGTGCAGGGTAGATTGCAATGGCGCAGAGTGGTATAGAATGGGCTAGAGTGCAGTGTCCTAGAGTGCTGTGCAGAGTAGATTAGAGGGATTTAGAGTGGATTAGCGTAGAGTGGAGTGATGTATTGGCGTACAGTGCAGTGGTGTAGAGTGTTGACTAGAGTGCAGTGGAATAGAGTGCAGTGATCGAGAGAATAGTGGCGGAGAGTGCAGTGTTGTAGAGTGGGCTGGTGAGGGTAGAGTGTCGTGGAGTAGAGTCGAGTGATGCAGGGTGTAGTGGCGTAGTGTGGTGCAAAGTAGAACGCAGTGGCAGAGAGTGCAGTGTTGCAAAGTAGCCTGTCGAAGAGTATAATGGTGTATAGTTGAGTGGCTTAGTTTATCGCCGTGGAGTGCAGTGGCGTAGAGTACAGTGGTGCAGAGTAGAATAGAGTGGCGTAGAGTGCAGTTGCATATAGTGTTGCAGAGTATGGTGGCATAGAGTGCAGTGGTACAGAGTAGATTAGCATAGATTTTGGTTTTTAATAAAGTGGTATAGAGTGAAGTGGTGCGAGTAGAGTGCAGTGGCAAAGAGTAAATTGTTTCAGAATACAGTGGTGTAGAGTAGAGGGGCGTAGACCACAGAGTGGATTGGCATAGACTGCAGAATAGAGCAGAGTGGTGTTGAATGTAGAGACAAAGAGTGCAGTGGTGCATAGTAGAGTAGTGTGTGATAGAGTAGAGAGGCAAAGAGTGGAGTGATGCAGACTAGAGTGCAGTGACGCAGTGTGGAGTCGAGTGGCGTAGTGTGGAGTGGTGCAGAATGGAGTGGAGTGGGGTAAAGTGAAGTATGCGTAGTGTGGTAGTGCATTTCCATTACAGACAACACATTTTCAATAGAAATGACCATTACACTTGCACAGACATACAGTTTTACTGTGCTCAAACGATAATGTGCGGGAATGTTATCACCTACTGTATTGATTTATTTCATTTGTATTAAAATGTTGCCACCAAATTTCAGAATTAACAAAAAATGTGCTTCATTTATTCTTTTCTAATTCTGATATATTCTGAAATATCTGCACAGTTCATTTACAGACATTTAAATTTTGTTGTGTGCTAGAAAAAAAATAACACCGTACAGCCTTCCTCAAACACACCCCCAGTAGCCAGCATGGTCGACACATAAATTCTCCCACTTTGAAGTCCGAGAAAGAAAAGTTAACACCAAGCTCCATGGAAGACCGAGAATGACATTCGACTTCTGTCTTAGAATGCAAAGCAAACGTGTGAAGATAAGAACACGACTTAAAGGCCTGATTACAGAATCCAGTACTGGTGGAAGAATACAGTAAATAGAGTTTGAGCATCGGAAGGGACAAACTCAAGCTGGAGAACAAAAACAAATCGAGCAAGCAAATAAAAAGGAAGTAAATGTGAGTTACAAACCACAAAGTCAATGGTAAGCAATCGATGGAATGCATTGCCAGGGAAGCTTTCTGAATGTCCCCAAGATGTCATAAGCAAACCAGACATCTGTGCTGTCTGGTTGGGTTAGACCTAAAAAGGTTAGACCAGTAGAGAACCCAACCCATAACCCCAGCTCTGGGCTTATAGCACCACTCTCAGGAGCTTTCCTTTCTCGCCTACTGCCTCCATACTAAAGCAACTGAATGTAAATTCTTGTAAGCATAGCAAAATGCATCTTTCCAGTGTTTTTCTGGGAGCTCATTGTTTTGGATAGAGTATAGTGGCGGAGAGTGCTATACTGCAGTTTAGAGTAGTTGGCTTAGAGTGCAGTGGCATAGAGTGCATTGGTTTTTAGTAAAGGGTGTTAAGTGCAGGGGTTTAGAGTAGAGTGGCATAGAGAAGAGTGGTGCAGAGTAGAGTATAGTGGCATAGAGGGGCTCAATGCAGAGTGCAGTGGCATAGAGTATATTGTTGTAGAGTGAAGTGGAGTGGTGCAGGATAGAGTGCAGTAGCATAGAGTAGTGGTGAGTGGAGTTGCACAGGGTGGAGTAGAGTGCAGTGGTGCACATTAGATTAGAGTAGTGTAGAGTCTAGTGGTTTAGAGTGTAGTGGCTTAGAGTTGATGCAGTAGAGTAGAGTGGTGCAAAGTAGAGTGCAGTGGCACAGAGTAGTTTGGCACAGAGTTCAGTGTCGGAGAGTGCACTGTTGCAGAGTAGTGTGAGGTAGAGTGCAATTTAATAGAGGAGTGGTGCAGAGTAGAGAGGCGTAGAGTACAGTGACACAGTGTGGAGTGACATAGTGTGGAGTGGTGCGGAGTAGACTGCCGTGGTGTGAGTGGTGCAGAGTAGACTGGAGTGGGGTAAAGTGAAGTATGCGTGGTGTGGTAGTGCACTGCCATTACAGACAACAAATTTCCAATTGAAATTACCAATACCTTTGCACCGGCATACAGTTTTACTGTGCACAAATGATGATGTAAAGAAATGTCATCACCTAGGCTATTGATTTGTTTAGATCATACTAAAATATTTATTTCCACCACATTTCAAAAATCCCCAAAAATGTGCTTCGTTGCTTCATTTGTGCTTTTCTAGTTCTAATATAGTCTGAAATATCTGCACAATTCATTTACAAACATTAACAATTTGTTGTGTGCTTGAAACAAAACCACTGTAGAACACTTCACAAGCACACCCCCCGGAAGCCAGCATGATTGTCACATAAATCATCTCACTTTGAAGTCAGAGAAAGCAAAGTAAATACCTAGCTACCTTGAAGACAGAGCCTGACATTTGACTTCTGTCTTTAAATGCATAGCAAATGTGACGAGATAAGAACAAGATTTAAAGGCCTGTTTACAGAACTCCAGTACTGGTGAAAGAATACAGTAAATATGGTTTGGGCAAAGGAAGGGACGAACTGAAGCTGAAGAGCCTAATACAAATAGCAAATAAAAAACAATCAAATGTTAGTTATAAACCACAAAGCCAATGGTAAGCAATGGGTGGAATGCATTCCCAGGGAAGCTTTCCGAATGTCTCCAACATGCCATTAGCAAACCAGACAGCTGAACTCTAGTACCCTTCGACCTTAGAAGCATGAGCTTTCGTTTAATACACTTTTGAGGATTTCCTCCAAGCACAGATATATTGGCGCCCTCTGTCTCTTCCTTTAAGTACCTAACTTGACCCATGTTTAATGTCTTTGCATTTGTCCATGAGCACTTTTGTTTGTGACTTTTAGAGCGTTACTGTAATTTGCATGTGTGGATGGGCTGCCTCATTCCTCTGAATTCCTGCAGCTTCCAGATGTTGGTTCATGCGTTGCATGTCGGACCGGAAGTCTGACGTGCCTTTGCCCAAGTCTGC
Organism: Triturus cristatus; assembly: GCF_964204655.1. Classification (NCBI taxonomy): domain Eukaryota; kingdom Metazoa; phylum Chordata; class Amphibia; order Caudata; family Salamandridae; genus Triturus; species Triturus cristatus. The sequence continues at coordinate 356,631,027 of NC_140586.1, read as the reverse complement.
ACTGACATTGTTGAGATTGTTGGTTATGTGTTTTTCAGTGCGTCTAATTTTGAGCTCAACCAGGCATTATTTTAGATCTTCTTTAGGCAGGGGTTGTGCTGTTCTGGTAGCCATAATATTTTCTGCAATTATCTATGTGTTTGATCAAAGAATCTGCTGATATCCTTCAGCTTTTTAATTTTTGAGTTTTTTACATTCTGGGAGTCACTACTAGCTCCTTCCATGGTGGCTTCCACTCAGATGATAGGTAGTACATGATGTCCCATAGGTGGTAGAATTGTTGCCTCAGTGCTTTAGTTTAATGTTAAAGGGTCCCCTTGTTGCTTGAACTGCCAGTCTTTGGGTCAACTTCCTTGGTTTACTGTCTGGGATTCGCATGAACGTCAAAGATTTCTAGCGGCTGGTGAGTTAACCTTCTCTTCAAATTGTCCGTGGCAGGGTGGCAGGATAGTTGTTTGATTTGTGTACTTCCCTTTTATATCCTGTAACCATTGTGTCCATATGTTCAAGTTGCAATGAGTCGCCATGTACAGACCCTACTTGAAGTGTGTTATCTCACCTCTGACCTCTGGTCAAAGAACTGGATTTTTTTCAAGTACTCCTGGTGGGTACAGTTGCCTCCTTAGTTGTCTAACCCTATTGCAACTTGCAGGGGTTACTGCTCTTCACTGGCGGCCCATATGTTTGGTGAAGGGGGGCGGACTATATGAATACAGTGCCTTATCTTCACTCCTCCCTCAAGTATGGCACGGCTGCGGCTGCTCCTTGCATGTTCTGAAGGCTGGTGTTTGCTGTTGTGCCCGAGCGTGAGCTAACACCATGGTGCCCCCATAATGACTCGCACTGGGTCTCACCTCGCTAGTCGTGGACATGCCTTACTTTTGTGCCGCTCATCACATCCGTAGCTTTTGGAGGCTGATTCTGCAGATAGTTGGAGAGCTGTGTGTACTGTCAGTCCTCACTGTGGTTACCGGGTACCATCTTGCAGCCAGCATGCATAATACCAATATCAGCAACACTCCCGATCCGACAGACAGCAATATTATTTGGAAATAAAACACACATCACCTTGTTTGTGGAGAAAATTGCTGCAGGTTTATTTGCATAACAAATATGCCAACATGGTGGGTTATCTTACTGGCTATCCAAGGGCAGGGAACCCCTCAGCCGCCTGCCCGCCTGATGACCCAAATTACACTGTGGCCGTCGCCAAACGGTGCTTACAAATTTTGGGGGAGGGGCTAACCCCTCCCACCAGTGGACCGCCAGTCCACCCCCTTACTCATGCCCCCGAAGGGGCGGAGCGTTCCAGGCAAGCCCCGGTTGCCCAAGCCCACAACTGCCCGTAGGACTAATGGGGCGCCGTCGCTCATCCAGGGTCCGATGCGAGGACCTCCCTGGGGATATTTGGCCTTTGCACCCTTGTTGTGCTCCTGCAGAGGGTACCCCTCTGTACCTTACAGTCTCTGGATCACCCTGCTCCTCTGCCACAGCTCTGGGTGTGGCCATCGTCACAACAAGGGCCCCCCACCAAGGTAGGCATTCTTACCTACATCCTGATGATTTCAGGGCCTATCCCAGGTCCCGCAAATCAAGTCCAAGCCCATATTGGACCGGAGGCCAGCATGCCCCTTCTGGACAGGTGCCCCCATCCTTTTAAAAACTCCCTGTGGAATTTAGCATGCGGCCGGCCATGCCTGATAAAACCAAACCCCTCTGTTCAGGGCCTCTACACCTGGCACTCTTAACTGTCCTGCGTGAGGTTTCCATGGCAACCCCTGGGCGGGCCCCTTCCATACTACATTGTGGTATCTCTGACCATCAAACTCACATGCCCACCAATGGTTGCATAACTTACACCAGGAGGAATTCAATTCTGGCAGCAGGACCCTCCTACTCTGTAAAGTCAAATCATTGCCTCCCAGGTGCAGACCACAGTGATGGGAGGGGAGACCCCCCGCGCTGTTTCTTCTACAGAAGCTGTTCCAGTGCCTGCCATGACCCCCCGACCAAATTAACTCAGTGGTGGAAAAAACCCATGCCTCCATTGCTTGAATTCCGTCCATCTCGCCACTCAAGACGCACTGAAGGCCCTCCACTCAGACCGTTGATCATGGCACAAGAAAAAAATGCTAGGTTGCTACCGATCGGGCCACTCTCAGAACTCATGATTGGCCAATCACCCATACCTTTGACCCTGGAAAATTAAAGAAATGCCAGGAAGCCAGACCCATTAATGGAGCCCTGCATACCATTCTATACACAGGATGGCACTTAATTCGGCACCATAACAGAGCACCACACCAAGCATCCGGTGCATCCCATGGGTGCCTTAGGTAAACTAAAAATTTGCCTGTACGTGATACTCTTAACCTGTCTTCAAGCCCCTCCCCAGGGTGGCTTACTGCCGGATGTACCCTTTAACGCCTTGGGATTCCCATCGTCCCACCTGCAAGCATGTCCTGCTGAGTCTGAAACTTGAAGGGGGACCCAGTATCCGGGGCACTTGCCTCGCCCAGCCCTTCACTGACGCCCTGAAAAGGAGAGACATAGGAGGATCATCCTGGCCCCCCCATTTAGCATAATGGCAACTGCCAACAGGTGCGCTGTCGCCACGCTGGTGTCCCTAACCCAGCAAGTGTAACCCATGGCCAGGTTTGCCAAAGGTATACCAGAGCGCCACAAATTAATATGATACTGTGTATCTGAATGAACTATGCACATGTAATTTAAACTCTCACACATGCCGTTGCTGTGAAACTTTTTGGACTATTCCATCAAATTCAGCCAACCACCCCCCTAGGTGGAGTCTTGCACTCCCAAACTTCTGCTAGTGTAAACCACGGTCACGCCTACTGTTCAGTTAAATTCAGTGATTCATGGCGCTGACAACCACAGGGTCCTAATACTGGGCTGTGTATATGCACCCAGGATGACCTTAAACAATCAGTTTGGTGTGAATGGGTGTTAACATTGACTGGCTGAAGTGCAATACCTTTGACAAGCAACTCCTGACAAGATATACCAATGCAGGTAGTAAGAGTTATCAAGCCCGCCTTACTTCCTCTCACCCAGATATCTGTGTATAGCGCTTGTGGAGCAAGTCCATCAAATTAAGCCAGTCCCCACCCTAGGTGACGTCTTGCCCTCCCAAACTTCTGCTAGTATACCAGGGAGCAGACAAGACAGTGGGAACCGGAGGGGAACCATATGTATAAATACCTGCCCTTTCTTGAATACTGGGAATGCCAAATGTTCTTTAATACTTTGTAGCCCATTTGTGCTTTAACCCAGAGTTTCCCCAATATTTGAACCGTAGCACACTTGTTGGATGACAACTTCCACAACCTGCCTGGCTGCCAAGGCTATAGGGCAGGAGAATTTTACAGCACCGGTACCTTCACAAAATTCCTTTACGAATTTCCGTTTCTGACTGTAATTGGGAATACGTTCACCCCGTGGTATCTTGGCGCTGCACAACATGTTTATTGTTACTCAACTCAATGGTCCTCATTTTATCGACCTCAGAAGGATGAAATTCTAAGTGGACCTAGCAGGATCTGAACCTGTGACCAAGAGGTCGAACACCAGCCCCTTTCAGTTCTGCCACGCCACAGGACTGTGAAATTGTATCCCAGGGCCTACCTCTAGTACCTGAACACTTACTAGGACATGCCAAAGCTAGAAACCCACATCTAGAAGGCCTGCCAACCGGCTGACCACCTCCAACACAGGAGTGTCACGCATCCACTCCGTAGCCCGGATACTAAACCAGGTATAGATGTATCAGAAGACCCATCTCTTGGCGCATGCCTGCTACAATGATCCCCGCTGAAGGAGTTTGGAGGTCGACCAAAGGGTGGGGACTGGCCTGAGTCTCCCTGCCCAGAACATACCACAGACGCCATAACCCACAGTTATTGCTCACTGACCTGAGCGCGGGAAGACGCACTGGCCAGTCCTTAGACCAACGGACCTCTAATCCCAAACAAGGTGACCTACCACAAACAACTCTGAAATTGCCATTATGGTCACCCCGCATTCACCAAACCGGACTGCTGGGAGCACAGGCCACCAACTTCGCTGACCACCGGCGACAGGACAGGCCGTGCTCATGCCCAAACCGAGCGACACAAGCTACGAACCACACGTGGCACCGTTTTTTTGCCAGGTTACTCCCCTTTGTATGCACCTACTTCAGGAGCCTGGGATTAGTTCTTGTGATCTGCATTGTATAAATTAGTGAAAGATGCACGTTTGAACTGGTAGCTGATAATGTAATTAAGCCTGCAAATACTCCATTCAGAGCAACCGGCTAGACAATGGCTTCCATTGAAAAGTCGCAGCCAACAGACCTCCAAGCACCTAAGGCGGTACATCTGAGTACAGCTCTAGTCTAACAGATGCCCCTTGCATCAGATATCAACCATACCACACCTGGCTGAAAGCTGCTCGGTGCTTCTGATGCATCGGCGCTCCCTGACCCCCAGCCAGCTCACCCTGGTAAAATCAGCTTGTGACTGGGACTTAACAGTGCGATGAAAGCACAAGACATACTTGCCCGACGTTAGCTCTTCAACCAGGCTCCACCACAAGAGCCCTTCACAAGCCATGTGGCCTAACACATTCAGTCCATTTGCAACTGCCCTGTGGGGCGGTTGCAAATGGACTGCAAACAACCCCGATGCCTTCTCTACCAATGTTTTATAAATGGAGTTTCTGGTTGGGAACGGTATGCACCTAAGCCTGGCTGAACCCACCAAGTCAGGAGAAGGGAGTACACACTTAAGCTAAAGCCTGCTCACCCCCAGGTAGCTAGGCAGAGCCTTAGGGCTTATTCCAGAGGTAGTGTAAATTTTATGTGTCAGCCGCACACCCACAGTAGCAAACTAGGCACCACAGAAGAACTCCATACAAGGTTATTAAAATTATCCTTCGTATCCTCCACAAAAGAAAAAACGTAGTTCCCACTGCCTGTATTTCACTGTGCTACCACACCTCGTCATGACTTCACCGGGATTACATAGATCACTAGGTCAATTGGGTCACTGTCCTCCAGATCAGTTATCACAACCCAGTAGTTACTGGTAGGAACTGTACTTAACATAACACATTATGCATCAACTCAATCATCAGTGTACCCTACTAACACTTGTAGCTAGGTGCATATCAAAAGTACCTCATGTCCAACTTAGGCATCACAGATCACCATAGCGTTGCATACAATTGGCTTGACACAGGGACTAGAGTGCAGCTTCTACACCCTCCTGTTGGCCAATCTCTGGTAATAGCTTCACAACGTGGAGCACAGAAGCCTCTGGGCCAGCCCCATACAACTCTGCCTTCGGACGATTCGAGTCAAAGAAATGACAAGCAACGGACAGTCCCGCGCTGTCACAAGTAGAGGTAAATCACGAAGCCCTGGGAGAAAGTTACTGAGGGCCAATGCCACCTAGTGGCCCCAACTTGGCTGTACTCTGATATTGTGTCCCAAAACCTGTAACTGATAAACTCTGGTGAAGGGGGCTATGAACACAGTGTTTTACCAAATACTCGTTCTCTCTCACCTGTATGATACTCTATGACCTTAACTTATTCCTGCCGCTCCTGTCTTTACTGCGCGCCCTAGCATCCTATCTGCCTAACAGCGGCACAACTGACGGACATTGGGATGATAGACCAGCCACAATCTTTCGCGCACCTCCGAGACATTCACAGAAAACAGCCGAGGGACCGACAACAGACATTTACAACCGTTAAAATGCATCTGTCTTTCATGCTCGCTTCATAGCATAATTCCTTTTAAAGACAATACACCGACATTAAATTACCAGGTCTTGCCCCTGTGAGGAACGGTGAACTGTGGGAGCTTACAACAACTGGCATCAATAGCACAGTACGTCATGCTCCAACTGTCCACACCGCCGCTGGCATGCCCGTCTCTCACCCTGGGTAGGAAGGGTGAAAGGCGGAGTGACTTAGGCTGGGGCTCGAAACGGCAAGTGGGTGTAAGCGGCACTCCGCCTTATGCACGTGGGCCAGCCCGACAATCTGGAAGAAAGCTTGCGGTCCGAATGCGAGTCCCCTCCCCCCCCCCCCCCCGCTCTGTCGGGGCCTGTGCTTGGCCAGGTCGCGGGCTAATGCCCCGTGAGGCCCCAATCCTGCGTGCCGAATTGTAATGGTGAAAGAGTCACCCATGGTCATTGAAACAGCACCTTCTCACCCTGAAATTTGGGGGGAAAAGATCCCTCACTGATCTGGAAAACCAGGTATATGGTGTCTCTTGATGTCCATGTATTTATTGTGTGCAGCCCAGGCTTAAGAGCGATGAAAATGAGCGGGGGGGTCTCTAGGGGGCGTGTCCAAGTTCTTGAGGACATGCTTGAACTCGTAAGCTAAGAATCTGTGCTTAGCTAATGTGCCGCCCGACTTGTATCTGGCTGTTTCTTTCATTGCATTCCGATGATGCTCTACAGGAACATCAGACCTCCAACTGGCTTTTGCAATGTTGATAGATGCATAAGCTAAATAAGCAGCACACGAGCTGGGCCGCAATCCTGGCTACAGCAGACCTGGGCCGGAACAGATAGAAGCGGACCGGCGTCAAGGGCAACGGCAAAGAGGCCGCCAGGTGGGTAGGCCCTTTTACCACATCCCCACCCACCCACTACCGGAAGTGACGCTGCGCATGGACCCCTGGGAGGGGGTCCCACACGATAGACTGTCTCGTGTGCCCTCATGTGGCACTAAGGCGGCCGCCCTCTTATGAGGGTCCCCTTCGTGGACCACGGGCAGCCAACCGAGTTCAATCGCAGCATTTCATTTTTTTCATAAGTCTTGGCGGCCGCCTTGGTTGCTCAATGTCATCCTTGGGAAACTGGTGGCTTCTTCAGTGAGCCAATGGCATTGGGTCTCCTGCATTTTGGAGAGTGTGCCTGCAGTGCTTATGGATGTTTGTGATGTGCAGCTAACTGGCCTTCTTTGACCCTCTCCGAGATCTTGTCAGTAATGAAGAGGGTAAATTCTTCTTCCCTTTCCTTCAGTATGTGATATAATTTTCAGACCTCTTTTTTTGGCTGAGTTTTTCTGAGATTTAATGAACGTTACCTTGATTTTGAGGATGTTTTTCTTGTGATGGCATCTTGTGGCTTTAAGGAGTTGTGTGTGAGAGGTGGTTGGATTTTCCCTTCTCTTTTTTCCCATTAAGCTGAGATGCTCTTCTCTGTTGGGTCAGATGGAAAAATATATATTTGTTAAATGAACTCCGATTTTCCGTCTGTCTTACTGGAGCGTCCTGGTAAGGATGTTTGTTAGTTTTGTTTTTTAGATGTGCAGGCTTATCGATGTTTCATTAGATGAGACCAGTTTTTAAGACGTCTTTGGTAGTGGGTCTTGTTTTGCTATCTTTTCCATCTTTGGTATGCACATATTCCATAGTTCTGTTGACCAGGTTCTGTGCTTCACATTTGGGATATTGGGAAGATGAGTTGGAGCTGATAGTGTGAAAGTAATTAAGGCATGATTTTTTTTCGATACTCGTTCAAGAAAGCCATATTTGTGGGTAGGGATACCGAAATGGTGATTAAGCTCATGTATATCAATGAAGGACGCATGTTTTTCCTTTGCTTTTTCTTTATTTTGACCCCATTTTATGTTAAAATCATTTAGAAAGACATTGCCTGTGCAGGGAAGGATTTGATTTGTCATGTAGATAATGAAGTTCTCTGTGAATTGTTTTTTGCCTGGACTTTGGCTATAGGTATGAAACCTTAACGACTTAAATGGGGAGGTCTGTGAGCTGGTTTTGGAAAGAGGAGTGTTAAGGAGTGCACAGAATGGGGTAGTTGATATTAGTTTTGTGGCTCACTGCTGCTTCGCATCCAGTCCTTCCCGCCCGTTTTTGCTAAGCAGTGTTTAAAGTCTTCAGAACTTTAAACCACGCGGCAGTGCGGAACAGTAATTTGAACTTGCACAAAAGGTCTGCTATTTTGAAGTATTTAAGGCGGGTTGTTTAAGAGGGTGCGTTGGAGACATGGCTGCGAATCACTCTGAGGTAAGATGGAGAGTGGTGATAACTTGTCTGTAGCTGTGACAGCTTGTAGACAGAGGCTGGACTTTGTGTCCTTTAGTAAAGTCTTTTTTTCCTTTCTGTGTCGGATTGAGGCAATGTTGATTTTGTGTTTGGTTTGTCTTTGTTTACTGAGGGTGGGGCAATAAAAACCTTGTGGTTGTTATTATTTAAAAAAAAAAACTTTTTATTCAGTTTTATCATACTAAACCCATTTACAACGGTGCATAACCCTAAAGATATACCCCAGGTAGCTGTGACACTTATATGCAAACTCTACATTGCGCAATGACACCCTGAAATCAGGCTGAAGTTATATAACACTTTCTTCATAAAGTCCAAGGTGCCACTGTCAGACCCATCTCACTCCTTGGCCACGCTGGAGCACCCCCACCTGCCCAACACGGCCCAGCTCACTCCCCTTCAGCATCATCAGACCACTTATCCCCAATTTTTGCAAACTTCCGGGGGCATCCCCGCACCTTACATATCTGCTTCTGTGCTCGCCAGCTCCACTCCATATTGGCCTCCTAGTCCCTCAGTGTCTGCAGTACTGCGCTGCCCCAAAGCAGCACCACATCCCTTCTGGCCACCACCAGACATGTTGGTTAGCATTCTACGTTTGCCAATCGTGCCTAGTCCACAGACTAGTACAGTGCACATTGTGTGCGTTCACAGCATAGGACAAATGCACCTTTCTGAATACAGCTTTGCCCTAGGAATCCATAAGATTGTAGGGGTCTCTCGTACGACTGCGTTTGTGGTGTGCGTGGGTCCAATTTTTGGCCTGGAGGGTGAGGGGAGACACTCAAACCTTGATCCCAGTTTAATTCCAGGCTTCTATTGAATTGAAATGTTAACAGAAGTACAGAAACAGTGAAGCTAACCTAATCACCACTGTGCCCACCTGGGTGAGGCAAATATAACATTCATTTCAGCTTCATTTGACAGATTGATATCATTTCAGGTAGTGCTGCAGGTTGGATTGCGTATTGCCAGGTGCAGCGGAAATTCTCTATCATAGGACAGATTCCATGAACCTGGCTGCCTTACAATCCAAGCATCCAGCAAGCCATCCTTTTAAAATGGAAAAACATTTAGATTTGAGGTTTACTGCAATACGCAACACTTTCCTCCCAATCAATAGTTTGTTTTAATGATTAGAACTGGTTTAATCTGGTCTACAAAAAGGCTTGCCTGCACTTAACTTTTTTTCCCCCTCTTCATCCCACTATGAAGCCCTCTGAGATTATTTTAATGGGAATCTTGTATAACAGTTCTCCTTGAAGAGGTGGTCACAATATGGCTGGTTGCTCTAGGCAAGCTCATTGGTGTTAACTCTGAACCTGTGTGCAGATAAGATTTTCATAGTTGTGGTTCAGGTAGAGACATTCTGTGCAGACTTTGCTCACAATCAGTCCAAAGTTACGGCCTGGGTGGTCTGCGCTCCAGTTATCTGCTGTGACTTGTGGTTGGGTGTGCCCCCGCACTTCCAATGAGTTGTTGCTTCCTCTACCTCATTTTGGGTTTCCTTTTTTTTCTCCATAAAACCTCAAATGTCCCCCTAGGTTTTTGGTGTTATGCTGAGGCAAAAATGACAGAACTTTTTTTTCTATGCCCTGAGCATAAGAGACTGCATGGTGACAGTGGAATGACTGGATCAACCGTCACAATAAGAATTACTCTTGTAGGGGTCATAGAAGAGTACTGCTGGAAACCAAGGGAGAGTTTCGGAGTAAAGGGTGACAATTGGGACAAAATATTCAAGTAACCTTCGGAGTGCTGTCCGATCTACATTTAAAACACTGCAACTCTGTATTTGGATGCTTGATCTCCAGCTACTGCTGTGCTTGTCTGCATTGCTCTTGGTGCTGCTGCACCCTCCTCCTGTCTGCCTGGTACCTTAAAATATTGATCTTTATTTTAAACCTTAAGTCTTGTGTTGGAGAGAGCAATTTGATGGGCACTTCCGGAATCACTGTGAGGCCTAGAGACCTCTCTTTGGTATAGAAGACAGTGGATCTGTGCACATACCCTCTAGAGAAGGGACTATAAGAAATCCAAAGATGTCTTTATTAATGAGGAGCGTGGTCCTATATGTCCCATCACCTGAGCCTTAGATGCACTGGGCTTTCTCATAAAGGTGCTCAGACCATCTCCTGAGCTGGGGGTGTACTTAGATCTGTAGCTCTCCTTATAGAGAAGCACAGCTCAATCAATACAGGTCGCCCCATCATTTATGATGTGTGGGAGCTGTAGCTCTATTTGTATTTAGTTAGCAGCCAAAACGTTTCTTGCACACATTTTGTACAAGTGGACGTTGTGGTGCATAGCACAATGAGCAGAAGGGACTGACTCTGTGACGGTTAACTGCAAAAAACAGTCTTCTTAAAACAGAACCAATAAGAAAAATCCATGGCACAAATGTACATATTTACCACTTGTGAGATAGTTGCCTTCTAGTGATAATAGGAGATTATTCTTTAGGGCCATTTAAAATGCCTAGATTGACGAGCTTTTCTCCGATAACTGATAGAACTGAATTCCAATTGATGTCTCGCACGTGGTTAAAGGGCCGAAACACAAATGTAGCACAGAAGAGTTTCGGTGTGATTAAAACCTCTGCTTAGCACATCCTAGGGTTCATGTGAGAGAATGCTGAGCTAGGGTGTCAGATGGGAATCCGTTGCTTGTGACATGGATGGCTTTAAACACTTGCGTTAATTACTCGAGTAGGGCCCCGTTTTTTACATGGATGGCTTTAAACACTTGCGTTTAATTGCTCGTGTAAGACCCTGTTTTTTGTCAATAGCAAGCTAACCTCCTGTTCATGAGAGGAGGTAGGAGTATGCCTGGGGATACTGTGTATGTTTGTGGTAACATGGTTTAAGACCTTGACAATGAGGGAGAAACCATGCTGAAGCATACCCCTTAGTAGTCTGTTTTAATAGTGCAGTTTAATAAGTACTAATGAACTGGTCAGAGTGTTGGCAGTGCGGAAAGGGAAAAATGGGCAGATCTTTCTTTTTTTTTTAATGGGTTCTAACTCACTGCAGTGGCTATGGTGATATTGGAATATTCCATACATATTTAAGACAGGACTAGAACACAAATGGATGCAAATAGAACACAAATGGATGTAGTACAGGAGGCAAATGTCATCATATTGGGAGGGAAGTAGATGAATTAGGTGGGGAGGAGGCTAGGTACAGATGGAGAAGAGAAGTAAAGGAACTTCACCTTAGATAGTTTTGGAATGAAGGCGGAAGAATGAGAGCAAACCTCTGTTGTCTTTGGTATAGAGATTCTATGAGAAACCCAATGCAGAGAGAATGCTGCCAAAGAAGATTATGGAGAGTACGAGTGAAAAACAAAGTATCTAAGACTGAGCCGTGGAGGACACCATATGGTAGTTAAGTGTGTGAGGAAAAAATATGGAGTCTCGGAACCCAAAATGAAGGTCATCGAAAGCCCTTGCAACCCAATTCATCCTTTTTTGCTCACTGTACCATTAATGATGGGGACCAAGCAAGTGAAATAAGTCTTTACCCGCTGCTTAAGAGCACAGTCCAATCAAATTGGTAGGCAACATATTGGATTCCTGGTTGGTTTGCTGAGTCCTATGTCTGCCATTTCCATTTCCATTTCCAGAACATATTCTGCCGAAGCTCTTCTGCTGATTGATGCAGCACGGCCAATGTACCCAAGCTACCGTTTGTGTTACTGCAAGCCGTCAGGCCTGTCCTGAAAGACATTTGGCCAGTTGTAGTCCTGAAAATCATTATCATTTGTCGGTGCAGAAACTTTCAAGGGTCAGTCTATGGATCTGCTTGCTCGCATTCATTGACTAGATGATACCGTTTTATGCTGTTTTTAGAGATCAGCAGGGACATTCTCCGAGAGAGTAACTCCAAACGTTGTACTATATAGAATAGAGGTGGAGACTCCTCTCCCTGTGGGGCGTGCTCACTGACCTCAAGGTCTGACCTATCGACCTTGGAAGGTCGACGCTGGTGACTCTCACTGGTGGTTTCCGGTGCACCCTGCGGGCTTACACCTAGTTATCAAGACTCCTATGATCCAACCTTGGATCCTTCTGCTGTCCCTCACCTGCTGGAATCAAGACTTTGCTGTAGACTGAAAACCCATGGTTTGATTTTGTAATTCTTCAAGCACCTAATAATCAAGAACTAGAAATGAAGGACTATCTGCGGACCAGAATGTCTCTTCAAGCCTGACTGGAAAGATGCCTTACCGCCGGTATTTAACTTGTACAACTGCTTTAGTCTATATATATTGCCCTTTTTGAAGAAAAAAAAACAGTGGTTAACACGCAGTTCTGCGAATCTTTATCAACAAAACAAAGCAAATGAGTTTGTCTTGTAGTAATGGTAGTGTATAGTTAAACCTAGGCCGACTGGACTCTGGCGCCTTAATGCATATTGTTGCCTGTGCATTCCATTGGCTTAACCTTTGATTTGGCATTGTCTGTTATCTCGCTCTCGCCCCCTTTGCATTGTCACTTTCAAGGAACCTCTACCCTCACCAACCAGTGTCCTTACAAATGATACCTGGGTTTGAGAACCGAATGGTGGCAGCCTAATATAGATTTAGTGACACCATTCCGGCATGTAGGGCAAACATCGCCGGAGGGATGTAGGGCAGTCATCGCGGGAGGGATGTTTGACTGTTGCTTCTTAAAACCTTTGTTCGAAATAGTTTGACTTTGGTTGTAAGAGGCCCAAACAAGCCTGTTCCTTGTTCAGATGCTTTGTCCACTTCCTCAAAACACCACCTCTGCAAAATATATAAATAATGTTGGCACAGGGAACACCGGGTGGCACTGTTAAAAACCACGCCGAGGTTAGGCTACAACACAGAAGAGACTACACAATACCACTGTGTGCAGAGATCATATTGAACCAAGACAAAAAGGAACGGACACTGTGACTGCTCAAAGGAGTGACGTGGAGGAAACCAGCACTGGCAAGCTACAAAGCGTAGGAACAAAAGCGACCGTTTGAACTTAGCAGTTCTGCTGATTTTCACTGGAGAATATTTCCTTGAAGAACTACTAAAATTTCTTGTTGCTGTCGTCCATTAGCCTGCTTGCTAGGGACAGCAGACTGCATGCTCCTGTGCTCTTCTCTTTCTACCTCCATGCACCATTATACTGTGTTGAAGGTTCTTCGCAGACAAGATACCTCAGCGAGTTAATGCTCTCGACAGTGACATATGCTGTGATGTCTAGGTCGAATCCCGTGAAGACAGGCTCAGCCTTCCAAGCATGGTAATTAGCCTGTACTTCTGTTTCCTCAAAGTTATTCCTATGCACATTCCATGGACGAATGAGTGAGCAGCCATGCATATGGCATGGACAGAGCTCGAATCTTCTGGTCGCTGACCTCGTGGCTGGAGCTAAAGTCTGTGGCGGCACGGGCAGCCGGGCATGGCTTGCGGGTGGGGAGGTTGTCGCATGTGAGAGGGCCGACCAAACAGTCATTGGGAGTGGGCATACCACTCCTTCCCTGCCCTGCTCAGTGCGCAGAACAGCGCCGCCCACCCGCCCGCCTAAAGGGAACATAAAATGATAATAACAAAGTTCTTATAATCTTATATTTCCTTTCCACTGCTCTGAAGCAGTGAGGCGACGCTCCTCCGCCATAGTGGAGGGCTTGCCACTGGCATGGCAGTCTCTGGAGATAGCTTTGCTCCTGACTCCCTGCCTCGATCGTGAGTAGAAGCGCCCGCGGTGCTGGCTCCATAGAGTTGGTTTCTGACCTTGCCTTTGTGCAACCCGCCCGTTTTGGGCTGGGAAGCTGCCTAGTACTAACAGCCGAAGAGCTGTTCCTTCCCTCTCATTAAACATTGGCGCCTCGGGATGCCATGCTGTGGGGACGGCCTGCACTGGTCATGTGCTAATGACTGCCCCAGAAGCTGATGAGGTTTCAGCCTCTTTTCAGGGATTCAGTCATCATCGAAACCCCCTGCCTATTTTCTGCTAATTTTCACTTCCCTTTAAAGCTGATGCTTGCCGTGAGCCCGCTGGGGCGAAATCATTTCCAGCATCAGGGCAGCGCTTGTCTGCTTTGTTTCCTTGTGTGCTTCTGACCCAAGGGGGGCAGGCAGGGTTCCTCTGAAGTGTCATAGCAGGAGTGGGCTTGTGGGGGGGGGGGGGCAGGGGGGGATGCAATGCTTTTCACCGGCTCCAAAGGCTGCTCCGATTGGTTGCCCTGCAGGAGTAGTGAGTAGAGTTGGTCTGCCAGGCATTGGTCCCTTCCTCTATAGTTTTCTGTTCAGAAGCTTCCCAGCAAGCTTTGCGTGACTGCCTTACAGAGTGTACAGAATACCCTTAGTCTATTACTCCATAAATTGCAAAGTAGCTCCCCTAGCAGTTCTTTCTGCTGTTTGATTGCTGCACATAAATGTTACCCATTTTTCTGTTTATTGACTTTCGAATGTTGTAGGCTAACTTTACTTTTCCTGAAATCTCAGCCTCTGGCAATCGCTTGGGCTGCATCCCAAGCCATCATTGTTCATTATACAGGGCTTTAAAACCTCTGATAACTGCGACCCCACAAAGGTATCTCAAGGCATTGTAGTCGAACCTCGATTCTTGGGTGCCCAGAAGGCAAAATCATTTCACAACATAACCTCCCACTTAATCCAGTTTAACCGTAAACCATTCAATAAACTCTCATATACTATAGGAATCTACCAAAACTGGCCATTATTAATGTTCATTCTCGACCAGTTCATTATTGAGGGACATCTTCGACTCTAGACTCCTTGGCTTACCTCCTAAACTCCCTCTCGGGTAATGTGTTTTTTCTGATTGGTGGGGATTTTAAGTGCCACTATGAACCCCTTAATAGTTTCACGAAATCCATTACTAGCGATGAGGACGCAATCTGGTCAATCCCAACGCCTAATACATACCCGATAAGGGGGTGGACCCCACTAGTCCTCCAAATGACATCTCTTACCCTTACTTTCCCTTTGAGGGCTTGTAACAGACGTTTCCCGAGAGACAACCCAGGGCATTCTACTTTTAAGAGAACAGGCCAGGAATCTGTAATTGATTACTTTCTACTCAGTGTCGAAATTTGGAACAAAGTGGCAGATTTCAGTGTTGATTTACGTATTGAAAGTGACCACAATCCATTGGTTATACTGCTAGACTTCGACATGACTGCATTAGGCCAAGGCCTTGCAAATTGCCCTGGAAAAGATCTTTTTTTTTTTTTTTTTTTTTGTCCTCATTTGCCAAACCCTTATGTGTGAAGAAGGAAATCCGCCAACCACCATTTTGTGCTATCTTGTCCTGCCCACCAAACCCTTTAGTGTGCTATGGACAATTGCACAAAAAACAAAAGAAACAAATTGGCGGGAGAAGGAGCAAACAACACACAAAAAAGGACGACCTTCAGAAACTCCATCTAGGCATATTTCAACCTGTTTGGACCAGAAAGACGAACGAAGACCCTTGTTATAGATCCATGGAGCAGGGAAGCTGGCATAATCATAGGACCCGGGGAAAAAAAAAAAAATAAATAAATAAACCCCGGGAGACCTACTTCCACTGTATCAAATAGTCCCAAAAGGCAATTTTCTTTTTTTTTCATACTACAGGGTCTAGCCAGGTCTACTTTAGAAACTTCATATAGGGACGATAACCATCCCATATATGTTGGAGGAGCTGTGTCCACCCAAAATCTGCAAATCTGTCTCCTAGCCAACAGGATTGAAAAAAACAGGAAGGATCTAGCAGGCCCTAGGATATTTTCGTCAAGCCCAAAGAAAATCAAAGGGAGAGTATTACTAAGAGTGATATTTAGCATAGAAGATAGTGCTTCTATCACCTCTTCCCAAAAACGACTAATGGCTGGGCACTCTTTAAACATATGAACATCCGAGGCCTCAACTAGGTCACATTTGTTGCATTTTTTTCCATGTTGAAATTTGGCTAACTTTTGGGGGGACAGATAAGCACGATGTAAAGTGAAAAGATGGTTTCGCCTCAACCAGGCTGGCTTCACGATTTTATATAGTAAACTAAATGAGTTTGACCACAGCTGCTGGCACTGTTCGCCGATGTTACTGCCCCATAACACCTCAGGGAGGGTTGTGTCGTCATCTATCTCCTCCAAGATCGCCCGATACCAACATGCGACCTCCTTCCCCCCCCTGGCCTTGTCACCAATAGATTTTCTAAGTTGCTGTATTTTCCCAAGGAGACTCCCTTTCTTTTCAAGGCCTGAGCCCAGCTAGTCAGCTGTACATACTTGAAGTAAGATAGACCTGGCCCAACTTTCTCCCGCAAAGCCTCCCAAGGTAGCATTGAACCACCAGCTATCAGCTCTCCCCAGTTCAAAAAACCGGCTTCCTTTATTGGACCTGCCAGTCTGTCTTTAAGACATAAGGGAGTACCTGGTGAATCCCATATAGGTGCTAAGTTGGAAAAATAACACAACCCTGTTCTATTTCTGATTGTGGACCAACTCCTAGCCAAAGATTGTAGCGTTTTTCATTTTATTTTTTTAAAGAATTTCTGGTCTCCAAACTTAAAAAGAAAGCAGTCAGATGGAAGATCAGACCCCTCCAACATAGCTCGGAACATCCTCCCTCTAGAGTTGTCCTCTGATGTTTTTAGGAGCATTCTAGAGTAGGATAGTTGGAACGCCCAGGCATAGTATTGGATGTCTGGTGACGTAAGGCCTCCTTTCTCTCTCCTTCTCCTCAGCTTTTTCCAGGCCAATCTCGAAGCTCGATTCATCCAAATAAAAGAGTTAATACCTTGTTGACATTTAGATATTTGTTTAATGTCAAAAGCCATAGGGATAGAGTTAAACAAAAAGGTATATTTGGGTAGGATAGACATTTTTATAAGGTTTGTCCTCCCAAAGATGGATAAAGGGAGGTGATTCCATGCCTTTAGTTGTTTCTGACATTGCTTATATACTCGGTCAAGATTAAAGGTGGTGATTTTGCTTATATCTTGGGTAATTCTAATTCCAAGATACCGCATGGAGGGCACTACCTCCACCTGTGTGTTGGGGGAATTCCAGGCCATAATTTCTGTTTTCTCTGAATTTATGTGGTACCCAGAGATTTTACCAAACTCCTCAGCTTTTCTAATCACAGAGGGGAGAGCCGAGTCGAGGTTTGATGTCATAATGAGTATGTCATCGGCATATAGGGCAACCCGCCTTTCCCACCCTCCAAAGCTAAATGATGGAATACTAGCCTCCTCTCTAAGAATCTGTGCAAAAGGTTCAATATAGAGGTTAAAAAGGAGAGGGGAAAGTGGGCAGCCCTGCCTTGTACCTCTCGAAATTCCAAAAGACTCTGTTAGAGAATTGTTTACATTGAGTCTTGCCGTCGGGGCCTTATATATAAGTGAAATCATGCGGCAGAAATTTTCGGGCAAATTGAATTTCTTCAAAACTGCAGCCAGATAGGACCAGTTTACTCTATCAAAGGCCTTAGTCGCATCCAACGTAAAGGCAGCCAGAGGCAGAGAAAAAGTGGTGGCGATATCAATTGCCCCTACCAGATCGTGTGTGAGGTCAGCTAAGTGTCTGCCCTTTATAAAGCCCTTTTGGTCTTCATGAACTAAAGAGCTTATCGCCTTCCCCAACCTAGTTGTCATTATAGCCGCAAAGATTTTATAGTCGTTGTTGAGAAGCGAGATCGGGCGATATGACCCACAATCCTTCAAGTCTTTCCCTGGTTTAGGTATTAAGACCACCGTGGCATCATTCCAGGATTTTGGAAGGTCCCGGCCCTTCAAGAGGATGTTATTAAAAACAGAGGCCAAAACCGGGGTGATCTCGTCTATGAGGGCCTTATAGAATTCCCCTGGTAACCCATCAGGGCCTGCTGCCTTTCCCCGCTTTACCTGCCCCAAAGCCTTCCTGATTTCTTCAACGGAGATCTCATTCTCCAACATCTTACTATGCTCTGGGGATAACTTTGGCAGGGAAATTTGATCTAACCAGGCCTCCCTCTGAAGGACTGGGTTATTCTAAGACCCAGCGGTGCCAGGGAACAACACCTGAAACCTTCGTGGGTTACCTGTTCTGGCGTACAAAACACAGAGACACGGGACACTTCCAGCGACGTCAGAGATCAGCGTTTATTTACTGCAGGGATACAGAGGTCACAAGAAGTACACAACGTGTAGGTTCTCGGAGACTGCTTCGATTTGCAAAAGTGGATCGCTCCTTTTATACACGTTTTTGCCATTGCACAGTATGGCGAACAAAGGTTACAACTCAGTTCCCACAATAAACTTCAACAGAGTCGTGTTCATGTTTCAGGAGGCCGGAACATAATTACAACAGCATTGCCGGTTCCCAACTGTAAAAACATATATTTTCTGCAATAAAACACATTCCATCCTGACCGTAAACACATTAGTAAAAGGGACGAAAACAGATGCAAAGAAAGGACAAGGATGCACAATAGATTAGGAAAGAGCGTTGGGAGTAATAAAGGAAACTTGATAACGGGATCAAAGACCTCGTGTCCAATGTATGCATGACTGAAACAATAGACCGGCACGGCAAGATGAGCCTCGAGCGGGGCCATCTGCCTTCGCCGTGTCATTTCCCTCATCGTAAAAAGTCACCCTCAAAGAAACACGTGTCCCTCATGTAAGCTTGGGAATCCCAGGGTCACGAAGCGGACAAAGTCCGTTCGCTGGCTACTTGAGGGCAAGAAACAAAATGGATGCTGTATCTAAAATGGAACCCGAGGGTTCGGATGAACAAACCCAAAAATAAGACGAACCATACGTGGTTGCATAGCGAAACTGAGTACACCCACTATACTCGTCATTTGCGGTTCGTAGACCCCAAACTCATCCATATTCGTCACCACTCAAAAGTGTCGTTCCGTCCCACACGGAACCTCAGACGCTCCTTTTGCCCTCATGTAGGCAAGCACTAGTCAAGATCGGAATCTATTTCAATATTCATCAGATCGTTCAGCTGCTGCTGAAACATCATTCTATTCATCAACGTCTCCTTGGTAACAGATGGCCTTCTTATACACGTTGTTGCACAGAGGCCACATAAGGCAGGACCACACTGTACACAAAGACAACACGTGAACAGAAACGTTACAACAACCCCTACGATCATCAGAATCTTCCAACCCCAAGTTGACATCAGGCCCCAAAACCATCCTAGAAGCGTCCAATTACCTTCGTCCACGTGTATGGACTCGGAAATCTTGTGCAACTTCGAGATGGCTTGGTAGACAGTTGGAGCATTGTCAGGAATAAAAATGCAACAACTCGAATGGATAACTTTACACACACCACCTCTATCTGCAAGAATAACATCTAGAACCATACGGTTCTGCAACGTCATGAGTCTATCCGCCTGAAGTTCAGCTGTTAAATTACCAAGGGCACTTGCAGTAATATTAGCAGTCGACTCAACTACACGGGTCAACTGTCTTAGGTTCCTACTATTAACCATAGGCCCCCAAAACGGCAAGAAACCCTTAAAGAAGTCTCCTGCTTCTTGACCGGCAGTATCCTCTTTGCTAATAACGCCTCTCACAACTCTAGTTTTGTGATAGTCTGAGGCAACTGTGAAAGTCGGTGGTAAAAGATTCGCAATATAACAGGTACCCGAAAAATCACGGGGTAACCATGTATATGCGCGTTCATAACATACGAAATAAGTGCCCCTAGCGGTCAGAAAAACCGGGGAAGAGAGCATCGGTAGGACATATGTGTCAGTGCAAGCACTGTTCCCAAGTTGTGCTCTCGGATTTCGACCCAAACCTTTCAAGCAGAAATTACCGAGGTGTGGTACAATCCATATTGGGGACGAGCTCTTAAGCTGTCTATCACCCACTGACGTACTATACTCAGCCTCGCTCAGATCCTTATAGGCCTGCACTTCTTCATCTGGGATAAGCGATGCATCAAAAACATCTCTATCTAAATCCGCTATCGCTATCGCCAAAGGCTTGTGATACGGCCCAGGACCAAAATTGACAGAACGTGGCTCTCGACTGGGGTAGGAATCTAGTGCACTACGGAACATAGTTTGGAATGCTCGAGCTGAGCCCTGGGAGCTGTAAGGAAGGACCAAATACGGAATACCCCTATCCATGGTATGTGGCATTAACCCACACACCCAACAATTGGTAGTATTCATCACCAACTGATGCTGATGTAGAAGTTGAACGAAGGAGTTATTCATAAATTCCGCACGTCTAACCTGTTCATGTAGAGGCAAAGGATGAAAAGAATGTGGGGAAACAGTGGTGAGGGAGCTTAGTTTGGGAGAAAGAGTAGGTGGAACAGAAGGTAATAACAACGGTACTCCAAAATACACTCCACCCACCAATAGCATAGATACGGTCAGAAACAGTAGGAACACCTGAAACAGAAAACATTTTGTTTGTACAACCCTCCGTAACTCTAATCTCTGCGCCGACATCCTTTCTACTTCCAACAGCTTAGAGAATGCCATCCTCTACAAACCGTCCGTGACGTACTTGACGCACTTCGTTCTGAGTAGCGATTATCAATCCCCAGGAGTTCCCAGGAATCGACAAAAGTAACCGACCTAGCGTCAGAAACCTGCTAAACAGAAAGGAGTACCCGCACGGCCCTACGGTAACCCGGATGGTAGGGTTTCCTCAAAACATTCAGTTTTATTACAAATCTCTTAGCAATGAAAAGCACATAAAAACTCAAAAAGAAAGGATATAATTGTTCATAATACTCATAGCATCAAAAGGCAAATATACAACTAATTTTCATTAGTCCTTGAACGAAGCAAGTATCGACTTCTTCCAGGTCGAGTTTGCTCTACAAACAATTGTTCAGCTGGCGCAACAGTGTTCGATGAAGTGAACGACGAGTCAGACCTTGGGTTCCCTGCTACCGATGACTACACATATGGGTTTGGCAGTGACAAATCATCCCCTACAGGTTGAGCGTCACTAAACGGCACAAAGTGTAAAGGAGTCTCAGTTACCGTTGCCGAAATCTCAGTTCTCACCCAACCGTCTGTTGGTAAGGGGATCGGTACCTTTTTCGTATGGCTAGCGTGGACCCAGTTTTTCCGGCCCTCCAGTCGAACCGCAGTCCTCGTTGTCAACAAGACTTGAAAGGGTCCTATGAATCTTGGCTCCAAGTTACGTTTCCGACCAAAATTTCGGGTAACGACCCAGTCGCCTGGCCGGAGCTGATGTCCAGGACCCTCTGTCTGCGCCGGTAGAGCTTCAAAGACCTGTTGATGGATTAACCGTAGTTTAGTGGTCAAATCATGAAGGTAATCAATTAGCATTGGATACTCAAGACTATCAAAAGCCTTAGGTCTCGGGACTCCCCAAATGTTCGCAGGGCGGCCGAACACAATCTCATATGGGCTAAGCCCTACTCGAGAGTGTACAGTCGCTCTGGTTGATAGGAGAGCCAGAGGCAAGGCATCTGGCCATGATAGACCAGTCGTAGCTTGTATGTTTGCGAGTTTGAGTTTCAGGGTACCATTGTACCCTTCAACCAAACCCGCTGCCTGAGGATGATTAGCGCTATGGAATTTTTGACGAATTCCAAGGCCCTTACACACACTCTGCATTACACTTCCTACAAACTCGCTTCCATTATCCGACCACACGATCCGTGGCATTCCATACCGAGGAAAGTATTCCTTCAGCAGGATTTTCGCTGTGGACAGGGCAGTATTATCCTTAAGAGGATAGGCCTCAATCCATCTGGAGAACGCACAAACCACAACCAAAACATACTTCAAGTTATTGCATCTCTCCATATGGATAAAGTCCAGTTGGATAACCTCAAAGGGACAGACAGGAGGAGCAAAATGACCAGGTGGAGTGGGGGTGCCCTTGCCAGGATTGTGCATCAAACACACCATACAATTCTTAACCACTCTCTCGGCACACTTAGCAATACCCTCATTCTTCCATACAGGGGACAAGAACCTACATATTCCTTTTGCGCTAATATGTGACAACCCATGAGCCATCGTCACGACAGCTAATACGTACGCATCTGGTAACATCCACCTCTGACATTCCGTCAGGTCAACCCAACATCCATGCATATCCAACTTCCCCGTACTTTCTTTCCACTTGGTCTTTTCAGCTTCAGTAGCTTCGTTCTGAATTGCTTTCACACTCTCAACAGTATTTTCACACTTACCAGTCTCCGTCGGCCACCTCACTGAACTCGTAACATACATTCGGGTCGTACAATCCTTAGCCGTTTCCTTAGCAATCTCATCCGCAAACGCATTACCACGACCAACATCATCCGTCACTTTCCGATGTGCACTACATTTAACGATCGCCACTTGTTTAGGCAATGTAAGGGCATCCAAAAGGTCATTCACGAGCTGCCCGTGTTGGATCTTCGTACCATGCGATGTCATAAATCCTCTTTCTCTCCACAGTCTTCCAAAGTTGTGCGCAACGCCAAATGCGTACTGACTGTCAGTAAACACATTCACTCGCTTTCCTTTAGACAAAACACACGCTCTTGTCAATGCAATCAATTCTGCCGCTTGTGCTGAATTCTGATTCAATCTCGCAGTTTCCACAACCGTGCTCAACGTCACTACAGCATACGCAGTCGTCACATCGCCATTCGGCAATTTGAAGCAAGAACCATCCACATACAAAGTACCATCAGGATCTGTCAAGGGAGTGTGTTTCAGGTCCACACGACCCTTTGTTTCTTCCTCAGTTCGTAAATAACAATCATGTGGCGGTATATCATCTGATTCCATATTAATCGGCAACAATGTCGCCGGATTCAGTACATTACAACGTTTTGATCTGTATATGACTTGCCAAAAGGGTCAGCTCGTACCCAGACAACCTTGCACTCGTCAGATGTTGAGTTTTTGTCCGGTTCAAGAGAGTGTCAACCGCATGCGGAACCATCACCATGAGCATATTATCCATGACCAGACCTGCGGACTGCCGAATAGACGCCGCTGCTGCCGCCCTCAAGCAACTTGGCAACGCTCTGGCTACCGGGTCTAAGGTCGAGGAAAAATATGCACACGGGCGCTGCTTGCCACCAAATTGTTGCGTTAAAACACTTAACGCACAACCTTCCCTCTCGTGGACGTATAGTGTGAATGGCTTGCTGTAATCAGGAGTACCTAACACAGGAGCCGAACACAACGCATCACGTAGTTCAGAAAAACTTTTCTGACATTCCTCCGTCCATGGCAAGGGAGTCGAAACATCCTTGCACGTGAGCGCTATCAATGGCTTCGCTAACAGTGAAAAATTTGGAATCCACTGTCTACAGTATGACGTGAGACCTAAAAAGGCACTCACATTGTTGTAACTTGAAACAGCAATGTGATTAAGCATTTACCAAAGACATTAATGCTTTCCCTTACGATCATGTTTTCTCCGTTATGTTGACCGAAGTTTGGACTCCATTTTGTGTTGTCATGCTGCCACGTGTTCGCCACGAGGAGAGTCCGACCTCTGTGTTAGTTGCTCTTGTAATCTGCCCAGTAACAGTCTATAAATAGCCCTTCTGTCCATCTGGCGCATGCCCAGACTTGACCACATCTGTTACTAGTTAGCCTTGCTTGACCATGTGTTCGCAGGCTCAAGGAGTGTGTTGGCTCCGCCCATGTATTGATTCAGTATCGAGAATGACCATAAATGGTAATGTTCTTTGGCCTCATGTTGTATCCACCCACTTATGAGCCCCTCTAATGTGTATAAAAGAGGACCATGTACGCAAGTTCTTTGTGCTACTCTATGCAATACTGAAGAGTGTTGTGTGGATTGTAGGACCACCCTTAAGGGTTAATAAATGCTGTTTTTGTACTTTGCAGTTTCCGTGCCAACTTCCTTATAGATTCCGTTACAGGAGAGCGAACCCTTGTGTCTTGCGGGCCTAGCTGGGGCCTGAATTCATCAATTGGCGCCCAACGTGGGGCTCATCGGCGACTCGGATGCTCGAAGGACTGGTCGCGACAAAGGTGAGGAGTTTGGCCGGGGACGTGATCACTGCCAGCGGCGTCTTAGCCCTGGCATCCCGAGGTTTTTCTTCCTTCCCTTCCGAGCTGACCGTCTGGGTGGCGCCGGTCATCGACTGAGACCTCTTCTGTCGGTCCTGCCGTGAGAGCCGTTTGGGCGATTGTGGAGCTTGGCAGTTGGAATCTGGACTCTTGATTGGTAAGAACCGTTGTACGGTACTTGCTCCGAGTTTTGAAGCCTGATCTGGCTATTTGAGTTTGATTTGTGATGACTAGTCATATTTTGGGTTTGTCTTTGTGAAAATATATGCGTTGCAACACATATAGGCAGGTAATGTGGAGAGATTTCTCCGGAACTGTGTAAACTTTGAACGGCGCAACAATTAAGTGCCATTTTTATAATATTGCATATTTTGCATTATTTCTGAGCATGCCTGCTTTCAGCGCACTTCGTAAGTGGTGCTGCTGTTTTGGAAACCGGTTGAACCTCGAGGAATCTGCTCCAGCTCCCCCAGAGGGGACTCCTAATAGGGATATGTATGTGAAGCATGGTCTTTCTTCCATAATGTACAGCACAGTATGGAGGAAATACACAAAAAAGGATCCTGAGTTGCGATGGCCTTTGTATGGATCGTTTGATATACGTAAGATTGAGTATGTGGAACAGTGTATGTGTAAGCGACGTGCTCGTCAGGATATGTTTGAGTGTGTGCGATTATGGGTGAAGGAAGTGCGTGAGCGAGAGAAGCGTGAGAAAGCGCTGTTTGATAAAGAAGAGCGGAAGAATGATCATGTGCGAGCACAGGAAGCGAAGCGTCGGGAGGACAGAGAGCAGACGGACAGACAAGAGAAAGAGCGTAGGCTACAAGTTTCGGGTCAATATGTTGTTCGGCAGCCACTTTATCCTGTCCTTAATAATGC
Organism: Triturus cristatus; assembly: GCF_964204655.1. Taxonomy (NCBI): domain Eukaryota; kingdom Metazoa; phylum Chordata; class Amphibia; order Caudata; family Salamandridae; genus Triturus; species Triturus cristatus. The sequence continues at coordinate 356,606,037 of NC_140586.1, read as the reverse complement.
TGATGATGATTTTTATTTGCTAGATCGCTCTCCGCCCCCTTATGTTGGCGCATCCGCTCCGCGGCCGCAAGATTCTGACCCGGCTTCGGGTAAGGTAGACACACGGTCCATGCTGTCGGCCGAGCAGATGGCTGAGCTTCGGCAAATTTCCTTCCGTGCACTTAAGGGCAAGGTATCCATGGAGGAATTATTCCAAACTTGGGGGTCGTGGCAGGAGAGAGATAAAGTGTATTTTCTGGGTCATTTCGCGGATGAAGTGATTGATGCTTTCCGGAAACGTTCCGGTGTCTTTGAGCCTGACGAAGTGTCTTCGGATGCCAAAGCATTGCGTAACGGTGTTTTTTCTCCCCCTAAGGCTCCTGATGCGGCTCGGCGGCTGTTCGCCTTGCGGGACGAGGTGCTGGCCCTCAGAGAAAAAGCGCGCCAACAAACAGAGGAGGAGAAGCAGTCGGATTCGTTTGCAGCAGGGGGCCACCCATCCACCTCCCTGTCAGATAAGGATGACGTAGTGCATGTTAAACCAATGCGAGAGGCGGCGCCTTTGTATGTTCCCCCTAAAGGAGCGGGGACTAGCTCGGACATTAACTCCGCCGATGCTAAGGGATATTTCGTGTATAATTGGGTTTATACTCCGTGGCATAGGGCTGATGTTATGGCATTAAAGAATGCATTGCCTGACCCCCGCAAGAATCCAGCGGCCTTCTACGAAGAAGTCGAGGGGGCCCTGAATTCTTGCATCATGACCTTAGCGGATATAGACCTGTTCTTTGGCCTTATCCTACCGCCGGATACGTGGCGATCTGTCCGAAGGGTAGATGATACAGTTGCCTTCAAAGCCCGGTGGTCTGAGCTTGAGGATGAGGACAGGGAGAGGAAGCCCGCACAGAAACCACCCCAGAATATTTTAGACCTCCCTGCTGCTATTGTGGCTAAGTTGAAAACAATTATCCCCCCTAAAAAGATTGACTGGAATATGTTAACTGCATGTAAACAGACAGCTGACGAGTCAGTTGCAGATTTTTTCACGCGCTTCGAAGAAACGTTTCATGACTTTAGTGGCCAGTCGCTTACTGACGAAACGGGCCGCCACCTTTTCGCGGACAAATATGTGGCCAATCTGCTACCGGCGGTTGCGGCCCGTCTAAAAGCGAGCGAGAGTTCTTGGTCCTCCGCGACCCCGACGGCGCTCCTGACTATCGCTCAGTATTATGAGCGTCAGGAGCACGAAGCGAAGGGCCAGGAGGAGAAGAAGTCAAAGGATTTAAAAACAAAGGTGATGTTGGCGCAAGTATATGGCCCGCCCCGACGGGGTAATAATAGAGGAAGGGGAGGATCTTATGGTCCCCCCTCGGGCCGCTCTGATTTGAATAGGAACCAGTGTGCGTATTGTAAGCAATCGGGCCATTGGGCCAGGGATTGCCCAGTGTTGCGTGCTTCGCGTCAGGGGCATACTTCGGGTGGCCCGAGAGGTAGAGGGGGTTTCTCGAGTTCTAGAGGGAATTCTAACGATAATGTCCGTTTTGACACTGCTGGGCAGCACCGAGATAGATCAAATGTTTTCGATCGCCAGCATCAGTATCACGTGTCGGAGATGGACCGATCGGGATATCGTGATTCTCAGCATGCATAGGAATGCGTTGGATGGGGGTACGAATCAGTTGAGGTGCCGGTCGATCAGACGGGTCCTTATGTATCGGCTGAGGTTTTAGGCTCTACTGATCAGTTCCTAGTGGACACAGGAGCGACACGTAGTGCATTGTCTAGGCACTTGGTTCCGGGGGCTCCCCCATCCGGCTCAATGGTTACATCGGTAGGGTTTGACGGTACACTCTCCCGAAGCCCTCTTTCACAGCCCCTTACATTTACGGTTGATTCTTTTTCTGCGCCCTGTCCGTTTCTGCTTGCTCCGTACACACCGGATAACATTATGGGCCTTGATATGTTAAAGCATTTTAGGGCTACGATCCGCTGCTCCCCTGAGGGTGTGAGGGTGATCTTAAATGACAACTACCCCCGGTCTGAGCGGATGTGTGCGATATCAGAGGATGCGTTGCTAGCTACCCTCCCTCGCGCTTTATGGGCGACTTCGGACACAGATGTGGGACAAATGGTGATTCCTCCGGTCCACATTAGTGTCCAGGAGGGGGCGGTGTTACCACGCCTCCCGCAGTATCGTATTTCCCAGGAGGGCGAGGAGGCTCTCATACAGATTGTGCAAGATTTGATCGCAGTGGGTGTAGTGGAAGAAGTTCCCTATAATATCTGTAACAGCCCGATTCTCCCCATTCTGAAAAAGGACACGGATGCTAAGGTCTATCGGTTTATAATTGATTTGAGAGAGGTAAACAAGATCGTGATACCTCAGTACCCAGTGGTTTCCGATATCACGACGTTGCTTACCTTGGTCCCACCTACGGCGACCATGTTCTCAGTGATTGATTTGAAAAATGCCTTCTTTTCCATTCCCATTCACCCCGATAGTCGATATCTTTTTGGGTTCACTTTAAATAATAGATCTTATCGTTTTTGTAGGATCCCCCAGGGCTACACAGAAAGCCCTAGTATTTACAGTCAGGCTTTGAAACGACAGTTGGATTCCTTTGTTCTGCTCGAGGGGGTCGCCCTCATTCAATATGTCGATGACATCTTGCTGGCGGCTGACACCCTGGAGTTGTGTGAGAAAAGCACGTTATCCTTACTTTCCTTTTTAGCATCCCACAATCATAAGGTATCTCGGAAGAAATTGCAATTCTGTAGACCAAAGGTGACGTATTTGGGTCACCTTTTGTCTAAGGAGGGGCGTGCACTCACACCGGATCGTATTCAAGTAATTTTGGACACACCGAGACCATCCACACAGAAGGATGTGCGTGCATTTTTGGGCCTTGTTTCTTTTTGTAGACAGTGGATATTGGGGTTTTCACACATAGCTAAGCCATTGCTAGCTCTCTTGACAAAAGACACGCCTATCCTAATCCCTTGGTCAGATGAGTGTGATGCTGCTTTTCAGCAACTGCGACAGGCCCTTTGTTCAGCACCAGTGTTAGGGACCCCTGATTATGCAAAACCCTTTTCGCTGTATGTGCATGAGAAAGATGGATGTGCATTATCTGTTTTAGTGCAGATGCATGGCGATAAGCAACGCCCTTGTGCATACTTTTCGGCCGTACTTGATCCTGTCGCCCGAGCATTACCAGGGTGTTTTCGCTCGGTTGCGGCGACAGCTGTGTCAATACGCCAAAGTGAAGGAATTGTGTTATCCCATAAACTGTTGGTGTTAGTTCCCCATGCTGTTGATGCCCTGCTTAATCAGACAAAGACGCAGCATTTGACCAGTGCCCGTTTAACGGGATATGAGTTGACGCTCTTGGCTCCTCATATTACGTTGAAAAGGTGCGTAACGTTAAACCCGGCCACATTATTGCCATACCCCGAGACCCAGCCTGAGGCGCGGAAAGCGCATGATTGTATTCTTGTGACTGAGGAACAAACAAAGGGTCGTATTGATCTCCAGGATACGCCCTTTCCAGATGTAGATGGAGAACTGTGGGTAGACGGATCATGCCTGAAGCTACCAGATGGTACGACTTCAGCGGCGTATGCAATAACCACGTTGCAAACGATAGTGGAGACAGCACGCATACCACAGAAGTCAGCTCAAGCAGCGGAACTGATAGCATTAACACGAGCATGTGAGCTCAGTACAGGATTGTGTGTGAATGTTTACACAGATAGCCGCTATGCCTTCGGAGTAGCGCACGACTTCGGCCTACTCTGGAAGGAGAGAGGGTTTTTAACGTCACATGGAGTACAGATAATGCATGGAGAGTTAGTTCATAATCTTTTAACTGCATTGACGTACCCAAAGAAAATTGCCATTGTTAAGTGTAGCGCCCATAGGAAAGTGGTTGATAAAGTTGGAGAAGGGAATGCGTTAGCGGATCGAGTAGCACGGGAGACTGCGATGCAGCCCGGTACTACTGCCATGTATGTAGTGAAGTCACAGGTGGAGAGATGGCATGATGCGAAGGAGGAAGTGCGAGAAATGCAGAGGACCGCTTCTGACAAAGAGCGGGAACAATGGGCTAGCGAGGGAGAACTGGATGACGAGGGTTGCTGGAGAAATAAGCAGATGGATAGATGGAAATTACCCACGGCCTTTGTACAACCTATGGTTCAGATGGCACATGGGCTAGCACATGTTGGAGCTTCCGCAATTGTGAAATTGCTTACCCAAGTCTGGGAGCATCCAGAGATTGCTAGCACGGCAAAGAGGGTGGTGCAGACCTGTATGATCTGCCTGAGGTATAACCCAGGAAAGGGTACTCGAACTCCAGCAGGAGGATTTGCGACACCCATTGCACCCTTCGAGGTTCTGCAGATGGATTACATCCAGCTTGAGCGCTGTAACAATTTGAAGTATGTCCTAGTAGTGGTTTGCGCCTTCAGTAAATGGGTTGAGGCGTACCCTACGAAAGACAATACTGCAATGACTACAGCGAAGCTGCTGCTGAAAGAGTTTTTCCCTCGATACGGCGTCTGTAGACTTCTGTGGAGTGATAATGGGCCTCACTTTGTAGCGGATGTTATAAAGTATGTCTTGAAGGGCCTAGGCATCACTCAGAAGTTCCACGCCGTGTTTCACCCTCAGTCTGCAGGACTAGTCGAGAAGTATAATGGTACACTGAAGCTTAAGATCGCTAAAATTCAAGCTTCGACGTCTTTGACTTGGCCAGACGCCCTGCCACTGGCGTTACTGTCAATTAGATCAGTACCGCACTCCCGAACTGGCCTTACGCCATACGAAATCGTATTCGGACGCCCAATGAACATTTGGGGTCCACCAAGGCCTAAGGCTGTGTATGATGTACCTTGTGTAATGATGAGCGATTATCTGGCACAGTTAACGGATAACTTGGTTTCTATTCATCAACAGGTCCGAGAGGCGCTCCCTGATCGGTCTACCGGCGAAGGACATGGTCTCCGGCCTGGGGACCATGTCATGGTGAAAGTCTTCGACAGGACAAACAGCTTGGAACCGAGATGGGTGGGCCCTGAGCAGGTCCTCCTCGCGACGAGGACGGCTGTGCGAGTCTCGAACAGGAAGAATTGGATCCATTCCTTGCACTGTCGAAAGGTACCGCCCGGATTGGTGGAGCCTGCCGTGCTGACCGATCAACGAGAAATCCTGGCAGCAGAGACAGGTCGTGCTGGGGAGCCGAACGTCACTGAGGAGCTCTTTCCGGACCACGCGACTCCTGGAGGAAGGCGATATCATCTTCGGCCAAGGAAGTGAGTTTCCAGTACCGGGACATGCTGTCAGAACGGCCCTTGGGTTAGTGAAACGGAGAGCCGATGAGGCAAGGGGGGGGGATCAGCCCTGCATTAGTGTAGTGACACCCGTCTTGGCCCGCTGGTGAAGAAATCAACCGCTGCCCAAGGGGAAGAGTTCTGACAGACCTATTAGTTTCAGGAAGATATCAGGGTATTGTTCTTTTTGACATGGAGAAGAAGAAAATCCTTTGTGCATCGGGGTTCATGCTGACAGTAGCTATTGTCGGGATAGCCACATGGTTTGTGGAGGAGGTAACTCCTGCTCGGAAAACACTTGTGTTGACGACTCCAGTGCCTGCGGAGCACTACTTTTATACATTACCATATCAAGAGTTGAAGCATCGACAGTCCTATTTGAATAACACTTTCATTCAGATGCTGCATCATACCCACGTTGCTACGAACGCTACGAACTGTTGGATATGTGGGATGATGCCAGCCCATCAGAAGAAAGGAGGTACGCCATTCATACCACTTCCTTTCTCTCATAATGGCTCTTGTAGAGCATGGTACACTTTGCTGTTTGCCACTCGGAAACCGACAGTGGGACGATTGCTTTTCAGACTCAATAAAGAATGTCATCAGGATAAAAATGGATATCCGCAAGCGAATGGGACAATTTGGGAATGGGAAGAGTACCGACCAGACAATGAATCCATTCCCTATATCTTCACGAACACCAGAGACACTGTGGGGAAGGACAAATTTGTGATCCAAGTGGCACAAGCTCAAGCGGACCTGTGTGTCCAGAGTGTGGGTTTTATCCCTGTTGGTGTCAGTGATTGTATCACTGTCTTGAACATTGATGGATTGAATAATAGTACCTTCCTAGCGTCCCATAATACCTACTTTGTGTGTGGAAATAAAGGTTATTACCGTTTGCCTGCGGGGTGGTCTGGGGTATGCTATGTATCATTCCTATTACCTCCTGTATTCCTAGCACCCGCATCTTATCATAAAGATTTGAAATTGTTGAATAACGTGACTGTAAATAGGTATAAACGTACTCTATCGATTGATGATGTGGATCAGACTGATACCAGCTTGCAGCAGTATATTGATTTTAACTTAGGACTGTTTTTCTTTGTTGGAGCTGCTTTGAATAGTAGGAAGATCCGAAGATTAACAAGAGTGGTAGAAGCTGTAACAAATCAGACTGCTGCTGCTCTTGGGAATCTTACGGAAGAGTTACAAATCACTAGGATTGTTGCATTGCAGAATCGTATGGTATTAGATGTAATGTTAGCTGATCGAGGTGGAGCTTGTAAAATTATTGGAAGTAGCTGCTGTGTGTTCATCCCTGATCATACGCCATCAGTTTATAACGCCATTAATAAGCTGCATAAAATAGCAGCTGAAATCCACGCAGAAAACGGCACTTGGTCCTTTTCTGGATGGTTTTGGGCATTGGTTACTGCCTGGGGATGGAAGGTCTTAACTGGTCTCTGTATTATTATAGCAGTTCTGTTCCTTTTTTGTATGTGTGTTCAATGTGGACCATTGTTCTGTTCTGTATGCATTTCATTCTGCATCCCAGATAAGAAAGCTATTGCCGATGTTGCTCATCAGAAGCGTCTGGCTAAAGAGGTTGAAGGAATGATGACCATTGACATATATGATGATTATTCTGGTAAACCGGATGTCTTCAGTAAATGCTGAAAGGGTCGTCTGTTGTAACTTGAAACAGCAATGTGATTAAGCATTTACCAAAGACATTAATGCTTTCCCTTACGATCATGTTTTCTCCGTTATGTTGACCGAAGTTTGGACTCCATTTTGTGTTGTCATGCTGCCACGTGTTCGCCACGAGGAGAGTCCGACCTCTGTGTTAGTTGCTCTTGTAATCTGCCCAGTAACAGTCTATAAATAGCCCTTCTGTCCATCTGGCGCATGCCCAGACTTGACCACATCTGTTACTAGTTAGCCTTGCTTGACCATGTGTTCGCGGGCTCAAGGAGTGTGTTGGCTCCGCCCATGTATTGATTCAGTATCGAGAATGACCATAAATGGTAATGTTCTTCGGCCTCATGTTGTATCCACCCACTTATGAGCCCCTCTAATGTGTATAAAAGAGGACCATGTACGCAAGTTCTTTGTGCTACTCTATGCAATACTGAAGAGTGTTGTGTGGATTGTAGGACCACCCTTAAGGGTTAATAAATGCTGTTTTTGTACTTTGCAGTTTCCGTGCCAACTTCCTTATAGATTCCGTTACAGGAGAGCGAACCCTTGTGTCTTGCGGGCCTAGCTGGGGCCTGAATTCATCAACATCTCTCTGAGTCGTCGGCACAGCCATTCGAGCAATTGCTGCGATTCTTTCAGGGGTCAACCTTCTTCCCGCCTTTGACAATAAGTGACCTAAGTAGGTAACTTCTTGACAACAATATTGTAGTTTAGAAGGTGACACTTTGTGGTGTAAATCACAAAGATGCTGTAACAGTGACACAGTAGCAGTCTTGCAAACTTGTTCAGTGTCTGCAGCTACCAACAGATCGTCGACGTACTGAATCAAAGCCGCACCAGTCGGCAGCACAAATGCATCCAGTTGACTCTTAAGACCTTGGCTGTAGATCGATGGGCTCTCACAGTAGCCTTGAGGTGCACGTTTGAACCGGAAGCTGCGACCTCCTAATGAAAAGCCGAACAAATCACGACTTTCCTCAGCAATCGGAATGCTAAAGAACGCATTCTTAAGATCGATTACCGAGAACCATGATGCAGAGGCTGGAATCAGAGTCAGTAAAGCTGTAATGTCGGGTACCACAGGAAACTGCGGGACAACAATTTTATTTACTTCCCGTAAGTCAATAACTAGACGGTACACAGGAGGCTTGGAGGGATCAGTTCGCTTCAAAATAGGCAACACGGGACTATTACACACGTTACCTCGTGTCTCCTCGATAACATCTTTATCGATCAGATCATAAATGATCGCTAATAGTGCCCGTTCACCATCAAGGGAGATACGATACTGTGGTATGCGTGGTAAGCGCGCATCAACTTTCAATTGAACAACATAAGGTGGTATATCCAGCAGGCCCACATCATTGGGACATGTCGCCCACAAAGAAGCCGGAAGAGAACTCAATTCCGGTGGGAGCTTATCGATCGATAGATACATAGGAGAAATCACCCTCTCACCCAATGTGAGCTCCACACCTGTAGGAGAGCAGTACAAAGTCGCATGTAACCTCTTTAACAAATCCAAGCCCAAAAGATTCTCACCACAACCAGTAGTCAAAATCAAAGGAGCTTCTAACTCATGAGACCCAATCGTAAGGGGCAAGGTGCTAGAAACTGGATTGCTAACGGGGGCGCCAGAGAATCCAACGGAAACATTCGTGAAGCCAGACAAAGGTGCGCCAGGGAGTTTCGAATGCATAATGGAACTTTTTACTGCACCAGTGTCCAACAGAAAAGGCTCAACGACGCCCAATGCAGCAACTGCAACATAAGGCCCTCTCTGATCAACCGGAACTGATACTTCTCCCTTCCTTTGTCTATGGCTGTCCTAGTAGATACCATCCGTATCAACATCACGCTCAACATAATAGTCATCCACATGATACTGTGCAGATCTACCAGACGAGAGGTCGCGTCGATCGAAACAATTCTGCGAGTCTGAGGAAGTGGCAAGACGCTCGGCCTGATTCTGAGTAACTCCACGACCTCTACCACGTGAAGCTTGTTGAGGACCACTACGACCTCCTCGAGCTGACACACCATTGTTCCTATCACGGAGAACTGGACAATTAAACTTCAAATGGCCCTCCCCTCGACAATACGCACACTGATTATATCCCAACACAAAACGAGGTGCGGGAGAGTCATTTCGCGTCTGCGACCTGGAAAACTGTGATTGTGATCGATTTGGCTGTTGCGAGTCACTGAAATTTGAGCGCGGAGGATACGCTTGCTGCAATAAGACCTTAGTTTTAAGATCCTACGTTTTCTTATCTGCACGTTCACTTTCTTCCTTTTCTCAATTTTCGTAATATTGGGCCGTAGCCAATATTTGAGCAGTGGTAGAAACAGCCCACGAACTCTCAGAATTTTTCAACTTGTTGCTAAGTTCGGGCAACAAGTTCGATACAAACTTATCAACGAACAACCGCTGACCACCCTCCGAACTCATGTCCTGACCACTATGATCAACAAATGCTTCCTCGAATCTCGTAAAGAAATCGGAGACGCTTTCATCCCTCTTTTGCTTGCACGCGGACAACTTGTCCCAATTGACGCGCATCGCTGGCATAAGCGTTTTCATAAGGGTAATTATCCTCTGGGGCAGCTCCACAATAAGCTGTTCAGGTTTAGCCCCACCAACTTGCTGAGCGTCTGCCGCCGTAAGGGCAGCCCAGTCACCGCCTAACTCGGCCGCGTGATTCTCGTGACGAATTTTCGCCCAAATCGGCTGAGGCACTACATTGCCAAACAACATGTCAATATCAGCAAGGTTCATAACAGTAGCATCCACTAATTGGGACAGCTCCTTATAATAACCTGCAGGATTTTTACGAGGATCAGGCAAAGTTTGCTTCACCTGTAAAACTTCCGATCGTTTCCAAGGGAGGTGTATCCACACTCTCTGAAAACGGCCTGGGACAGCAGGGTTAGCATTAGGATCACCTGGCATCCACACTGGAGGAACTTCCCGCATAGGATATTGACCAGGTTTCGCCATCCACTCTGCGGTCTCTTCTTTAAACAATGCTCGAGGTTGCACTGTACACCGAAAGGATAACAGGCGTTCTAGAGCATCTCGAACCTTATCCCCTGCAATCACGCCAGTCGTGAATTGATGCTGGAGCTCAGAAACCTCAGACGGTACATTATCGACCACATCATGATCCCACTCCTCCTTCAACGATTTACACATTTCCTCAAACGCGAGTCGTTGCGTGGGCGCATTAAACTGAGAAAATGTTTCAAACACTACACGCGAAGTGTATTTAACAGGATTACGAATCCATTTACGTGCCATTTTTACCAACGATTCACGTTCCCTACCATCAGGAAGCTGGCTGCGCCTCTGGGCAACATCTGAAAGAGTCGAGCCGAGTATTGGCCCAAAAAGCGGAGAATAAAGAGTAGCAACAGCAGTCAGGAGACGGCTATGAACAGAAGGAGAAGAGGAAGAAGGTGCAGGCGCAGCAACAGTAGGAGTGGAGGCAGTAGAAATAGACGCGGCACCAGGAGTAGCGGGAACGACAGACTGAGGAAGGGCTTGGAGAGGCGCAGTAGGAAGACAAGTCGATAAAGGAGGATGAACGATCTGCGGTACAAGAGGATTCGGGAGAGCGGGAGGAACGACGGGCTGACCAGCAGCCGCCAAAACAGCAGGTTGAGGAAGAGGTAGAATCACAGGACCCACAGTATCGGGAGCATAGGGAGGTGGCGATTTCAACAAATAAGATAGTAGCGAATCCTCTATCGCTTCTTCTCCCGTCTTATCGGCATTAGACGGTAACACCGGATAACATTTATCCACCGCCATATGATGAAGTCGAGCACTAATTTCTTGCTCTTTCTCATCTTTGTCTCGCTGATACTGTTCTGCATTTCGCATCACCGTAATGACACCTTCTTTTTTATTTTTCTTACTCTGTTTGATTTCTTTCTGCTTGGCCTCTTTCCGCCTAACTGGAAGGAATCAAACATGGCCGGCCTAGCCTTCTTTTTAAACAGTTTAGCTTCCAAATTATCTAAGACGGCAGTTTCGAAACTACCATGTGATGGCCAACTAAGAACGCCATCATTTTTAGTGTAGCGGACCCAATATTCATTATATACGATAGGACCCACGCCATGGCGACTATAGAGCTCGTAAATTGGAGTTCCAACCGGAGGTATCGGACATGAATCCTCCAGCCGGGAATCCATTCTGCAACATTTGAAAAACCCAAACAAAGTACTACGGCCAGGCATCGTGCACACTAACCGAGTATACAAACTTCAAGGGCTATCGAATTATGATGTCCTCGCACAAAAAATGCAAGGCCCTCGGTTTTTGGCAATTGCAATCGTCAAATAAAATCCAACAACTAAGAACCACAAATGCTATGGAACCATGCAAACAACAAAGGAACACTGGGAGCGACTCACAAATACTTAACTGAAAGAACAATGGCGTCACCAGGAAGGCCCGTCTATCGTCTCGCCGTACAAAGGACTACGCCAGGCGCCAAAACAGGTCGACAGTCAGGGCATCAGTCCGTCGCAGCCGTCAGGAGGCGGGGATCTTCGCGGGAAAAGTCTTCGGGCCACTTATTTCGACAACTGGATCGATGAAGCGGGGTGCACCTTCCCTCGGAGATTTCACACGAAGTTCCTCACGATCGTCGGGCTTTGGACCGGTACCGTTGATGTCGCCCAATGTTGGGCGCCAACTGAAGGACTGGGTTATTCTAAGACCCAGCGGTGCCAGGGAACAACACCTGAAACCTTCGTGGGTTACCTGTTCTGGCGTACAAAACACAGAGACACGGGACACTTCCAGCGACGTCAGAGATCAGCGTTTATTTACTGCAGGGATACAGAGGTCACAAGAAGTACACAACGTGTAGGTTCTCGGAGACTGCTTCGATTTGCAAAAGTGGATCGCTCCTTTTATACACGTTTTTGCCATTGCACAGTATGGCGAACAAAGGTTACAACTCAGTTCCCACAATAAACTTCAACAGAGTCGTGTTCATGTTTCAGGAGGCCGGAACATAATTACAACAGCATTACCGGTTCCCAACTGTAAAAACATATCTTTTCTGCAATAAAACACATTCCATCCTGACCGTAAACACATTAGGAAAAGGGACGAAAACAGATGCAAAGAAAGGACAAGGATGCACAATAGATTAGGAAAGAGCGTTGGGAGTAATAAAGGAAACTTGATAACGGGATCAAAGACCTCGTGTCCAATGTATGCATGACTGAAACAATAGACCGGCACGGCAAGATGAGCCTCGAGTGGGGCCCTCTGCCTTCGCCGTGTCATTTCCCTCATCGTAAAAAGTCACCCTCAAAGAAACACGTGTCCCTCGTGTAAGCTTGGGAATCCCAGGGTCACGAAGCGGACAAAGTCCGTTCGCTGGCTACTTGAGGGCAAGAAACAAAATGGATGCTGTATCTAAAATGGAACCCGAGGGTTCGGATGAACAAACCCAAAAATAAGACGAACCATACGTGGTTGCATAGCGAAACTGAGTACACCCACTATACTCGTCATTTGCGGTTCGTAGACACCAAACTCATCCATATTCGTCACCACTCAAAAGTGTCGTTCCGTCCCACACGGAACCTCACCTCTCTGCCTTGTCTTCCCGGATATCTTCCTTATAGATTTTCTGAAAGAAGTCCCGGAAAGCCCCGCCTATTTCATCCTTAGTAATACGGGTAACAGCTTCCCCCTCCACCTTAATCTCTCTGATATAGTTTCGAGCTTGGTCGGATTTGGTTTTCCAAGCTAGTATTTTTCCAGCAGCCTCACCAAACTCAAAATGAGAGATTTTACTCGCCTCCCACCTTCTAGAGACCCTAGTTTGTAATACATTTTCTAGGTCCAACTTTAACTCTCTGTCTTGGAAAAGATCTTATAGTGACTAATGGAGGGAGACGTATCCGATGGCTACCATAAATCAATCCCCCGAACTAATGTCAAAAATGTATAATAGTATTATCCCCCTTTTAGAAAAGGCAAGCCTTGCATCAGATGACCTACTAAGCTAGGCCATGATGATGATATGGGGAAAATTCACAAGGCAATGGTCACAACCCTGGCGGGCTTTTTTCATAGTAGTAGGCCTCTCAAGTGTAAATACCGTGGAGATAGAAACCCCTGGTTTAGTAGAGGGTGCGGGGAGGCTAAGCGAAATCTGCTAGCATCTCTTAAAGGGAGGCGACAATTCGTGTATTAGGGAAGCCAGGGCTGCTTTTAAAAAAAATTCTCCTTACAGCTAAGTCTGAATGGGAAATGGATAGATGGCAGGCCATTAAGGGTGCCCTAGATTCAAAAGATGTGAGAGATTTTTGGAATTTGGTCCACACCGGGAAAATAGAGGGCAAGACCAACATTGAACCGAATATTGGCGAGGAAGCATGGCGCCTACATTTCAAGGAGCTATATTCAACCTTGTCAATTGAACTGAGTGAGCCCTCGGCCTGCTGTTCCATCCCTGATTCCCTTTGGAACATACCACCATGCACTCTGGCGGAAGTATTATCAGCCTTGGGCAAGCTACAACTGAATAAAGCGCCAGGATTAAATAGAATTCCGGGGGACTTGTACAAAAACGAACAGGTAGTGTGGGCTCCCTACCTCCAAGTACTTTTTAGTGCAATTCTCCAAGGCCTCCCAGCTCCTTCTACGTGGGCTGGGGCAGAGATTATTCCTATCTATAAAAAAGAGCCCCCAACTGAACCGGCCAATTATAGGCCAATTAGCCTTATTGACGTATCCCCCCAAAAAATTTCAAGGGTACTATTGGAAAGATTGCAGGAATGGTTTCAAGATCATGACATCTTGACCGCATTGCAAGCAGGCTTCAGAGCCAAAGCTTCCACAATAGATAAGCTGTTCAGCCTCCAGTTAATCCACTGGAAGCATGTAGTTTTGGAAGGTGGGAGCCTGTACCTAACCTTCGTGGATCTGAGATCAGCATTTGATATGGTGGACAGTAACCAGCTGTGGAGTATTTTGCTGAACATGTGCGTTCCACCCTACGTATGCTCACAGTTTAAACGTCTCCACGAAGGTACATATGCCAGAGTTAGGTATGGTAAAAACGGCCAGTTGACGGTACCGTTCCCCGTTGGCAAGGGGGTGAGGCAGGGCTGTGTGCTTGTGCCGACCCTTTTTTCCCCTCTTCCTCAACGGGCTAATTGAAGACCTACTTGCCATTAAGGATATTGACTCTCAGAAATTGGCACTTCGTACACTTCCTGCATTAATGTTTGCGGATGACACCCTGCTACTCTCGAAGTCAGCTATGGGACTGCAGCGCGTCTTAAAGGGGTTTAGCCAGTTCTGTAAAAAGAGGAACCTTATGGTTAACATCAATAAAACTAAATACATGGTCTTTAATGCCACTTCCATCAACTGTCCACATCCGATGTTGGATGACAGACCCCTTGAGAGGGTCTCCATATTTGACTATTTGGGTCTTACCCTGAACGATAAAATGGGATGGGGTTCCCAAATCAACAAGGCTAATCTAAAGCTAACTCTGGCTACTGGGGGAATCTTAAAAGTACAGAAGAGTTGCATTTTAAAGACCATAAGTCCACCGCTTGAAATTTATAAAGTGCAAGCCAGGTCAGCCTCCCTTTATGGGGCGGAACTTTGGGGGCACCGCCCATACAAAGCCCTCTCATTAACTGAAAATAATTTTCTCAGACAACTCCTGACTTTACCAAATAATACTCCACTTGTACTGCTAAGGATGGACCTGAATATCCCTCCAATAGCGGATCTTATTTCGTCACGTCCGCTGGCGGCGGCTGTGGAGCACCCCGGAGTTGGGCTGTTATAGGGAGGAACTAAAAGCGGTAATGACATCCTTGGGGGCTGGCAGCATACCCTGGCTATCATTCGTAAGGCACTCTTTTCGTGCTATTGGAAGGGAGAACCTTTGGACCAATCCAGAAGAATCTTGCCCAGCCATTCCTAAAAAAATCTTGCCATCTGCATTGAAAGAGCATAATTTGACAAATTTTGCAGTCAGCCAATTCTATGAGTTTAACTTATGGGTTTCTGGATTTTAAGTGCCACTATGAATTCGAGCGGGTGCTGGATTCCATACAACCTCTAATAGCTAAGAAATTGTTCCTGCAATTTAGGTATGGGACACTACCACTACATGCGATAACAAATAAGTGGACTGGAGTGTCCCGTCGCCTATGCCCTGGATGCCACGTGGAGGAAGAAACAATAGTCCATGTTATGCTCTTCTGCGTGGCATATAAACAGATTAGGCTGAAATGGATCATCCAGCTCTGCAGAAACCTGGGCATCAGGAACTATTGTGAATTTTTTAGAATCCTAAAATCCGACACTGACCCGGTCCATGTGGTCGCAATTTCGAAATTCTTATTTTCCATGTGGTCAACACGTAGGAACTTGCTAAAATTAGATCAGACCACAAGTAACCTTGAGCCTTCTCCCTCTTTGCACTTGTCACTTTAATTAATCTTCCACTTTTGGTGATTTTCATGGTCTCATGGTTTTTATCCATTGCATTGGTATTTTATTCAAATATGTTTATATTTTAATCTATTTTATGATCCTATATTTATTATGAATTTTATATGATGTATGTTTTTTTAATGTGCTTTTTTGGCTGTAATAGCCGCAATAAAGCTTCCATGAATGAATATACTATAGGGGGTTGAATAATGTCCGCTTATTTAACATAAATGTATAATTTGCTAGAGCAGAATTGTATGCCTGTAAGCATACAGCTGTACACCTTTGTCAGCATGTCTCTCTCCACTCATTGCAGCTCAGGGCTTAATGAATAATGCAAATCAGAGAGAGTATAAGGGATTCCTCGATCATGTCATCTGGGTTAGGCTTAATGATTGCTTTCCACAGTATTAGTGGAGATCTTAGCTACAAGGTTAAAGCATAGTAATTTGATTTGACTTAAGATATTTCCCCCACTCTTCGTAGTGGCACAAAATGCCACTCAGCTGACTCAAATGTCATTTAGCTCCATAACCATTGCTAGGATTTGCAGGTTCAAATTATGTGGTTTCAAAAAGAAGCTCCTCAGATTGTGTTGTCGATTTGCCAGGGACACAGCTCCACATGGTATCAGTTCTGGCTTGTAGGGGTGTAGCCAAACTTTAGCCAGTGTTTTGATGCCCAGATTTACCAATGGCAGTGGCTTACAAGTGGAGCATCTAAGAAGGGGTTTGGTTGCACAAATACTGTGATCGTGTCTCAAGTAACAGAGGGAAGAAAGAAAGATGTCAATGAATTCTCATACATTTTTAGTCTTAGAGTAATTATTAACGCTGAATGTTATTATGAAATTAATTTGTGACGCCCTCTTTCCACTTGACAGGTTTGGGCTGGTGCCGCCTATTTTCTTAGTTTTGATTGCAGCCTTCAGCATAGGTCTATGCCCTTCATCAATCCAGGCAGGGAAGCCTCTTGTTTAAAGTGCGGTGTCTTCAACAAATTTGACAAGTTCAGTCGAATATAAAGACTGGTTATTCTGACTAATAGGGTTAATAGCTGTACCATCTCTGAATACAGGAGGCAGCCAGCATTGCTTGGGTACCCTGGGACTGGGGAAGTGACACTCAATTGTTGTTGCTGTTGGTGTAGTTTGAATTTTCGTCAGGATCCTGGGGCAGTTAGAAAACCTGTGGAGCCAAGCTTCCACCTCGATTCACTGCTGATGGCCACAAGATTGCTCGGTAAAGGCTATAGGACACCAGGAGGGGGCTCTAGGGGCACAGGGTGACCAATATTAAAGTGTGTAGGGCTGGGGGACATCTACCTTTTTCCCTGCCTGGCGCCCCCTGCACCTTATGGACGCAGCTGTGATCTCCTGCATCCATGTTCCTCTTCCTATCCCTAGCCCTTAAGAAGTATGCCAGAGCACTGTGCTGGGTAAGTTCGGGAGGTGGCAGGAGGTGTGCTTGTGCCAGAGGGCCATATCATGGCCCATTGTCTAGGCCTATCTCCCAAAGAGCGCCAGAGTGGACCCTTCTTCTGGATTGGGTCTGACGTGATTTTATTAGTGGCTCAGCTTGCAAGTTGGAACAGGCTTCCTTGGTACTGGGCAGTGGGTGAGTTCGTCCTGTGAGAAAATCTACCAGTGGCCACATGAGGTAGTGGGAGATGCCCAAGTCAATTAGCTGATGTTGGAAGGGCCAGCTGAGCAGTCAACCATGACTTTTGGGAAGCTGCTGATTAGATGATCAAATGTCTCATTTTCTCTATTAATTGATGTATATAATGTTTGGAGTCATATAAATGCAATGACTGTTTATTTTTGTTTTGTGAATAAATACAGCCTGAGAATGTGATTTTCATGTCCATCAACGTTAAGTGTCCGGCTGAGTTCTTGAAGGGTGGAAGAAAATTGTTGATCAAGTGGTCTTGCGCTTGGACCTCACCATCCTTCCTTGTAGAGGTCCCTTATCTATGTGCATTATACTCTTAGGACCTTTTATACATGCTATATTAGTATTGCCTATTTCTTGTATAATTGACCATGACACAATTCCTTCTGGTTTCTTACGCTTTGTTGTAGTGTTTGACCTCTGCAACTGTATCCGACCTTTCATCAGCCAACCTGAGACAATGTATTTCCTTTTTTTACGTTCCCCAGTCTGGAACCGCTCTATCCTCATAAGCAGCATGCTCTAACTCTAATTTCTTGACCCTAGCCTCCACTTTATATAATCATCATGAATCAATTTAAGAATCATGTAGTCTCTAGTTTTATCCATACAATCAGTGTACCTTTTCAGGGTAATTAGGTTTACTGTGGTTCTCTTAATGGTATTGAACAATAACCAAGCCTTCTCTTTAACACACTTCCAAAATGCATAATCACGGAGGGTTTTGCTTTTCCATCTCCATTGATTAGCCTACAATTTGGATTTGAGAATTCCACACTCCATAAATCCGATCATATAGTGTTCCCATAGAAATGGTTCGAACAATTATGTTACATGTAGATACTAGATGGAAGATCCCTCCCTCCACCAGAGCCAAAATTTGTGATTGTGCGTTGTACACGGGTGAGCAGTATAAATAATCCTGTTTGTCTGTCCAGCATTGGTTCCACACCACCTCCAATTGATAACATTCTGGGGTTTCATGTGTCTTCTTACCAGAGCGACAAGTCGCTGTAGATGCATTTTCAAGCCTATCCAAAACTAGATCTAATAGTAATTAAATTTGACTCCTGCACAAACATGAATGGATGGAAATTACATATTACTTAGCAGAATCTTGTAATCCCTTTAGCCCACTCCACCTACAGCATATGTTACTGCAACTTTGTTGCCCCTCATATTGGTGGGTTGAAATCAGAGTGGTTCCAGTTCATCACAAAGTGTTATTTACCTCCACTGCCAGCTTGTCTCCAGTGGCTAAAGAGGTGTGTCTCTATCATAAACCGTAAAGTATACAAAAAGTGATGGATGGAATAAATGTATTAATCTCATCCACTGGTATTTACTCTAACCACATCCCAGTCCATCGTTATTTTGTACACCATGCCACCTCAGTTTGGACCCAGGTATATGCAAATCAGTCTTGACCCTGCTCCAATGGGAACAGTCCAGCCCAAACTGCCAAGCCAGGTCCTCCCAGCATCTGTATTTATCAGGGTGATGAATAACGAGTAGGTCTGAGGAGCGCTCTTTACCAAGGCCTTAACTGCACTCTGGCTAAGTTGGCATCTCGACCCCTTAGTCTTGTTAGGTCTCGCCTGAACTTAGTATGCGGGATTTCAAAGTGCTACCAGCGCTGGCCTAATGCTTGCGTTCACGTGAGCTTGAACGTGCACAGCTGGCAGCTTTCAGCGCCAACTGGAGCGTGATTGCATTTCTTTCACTTTGCCGACACGCTCGTGCGCACCCCTGCAATGCTTGTTGTTTTCTTACCCCCGACTCTCCTCCATTTCTGCTCTGACAAATAGTCCTTTCTTATATTGTATCTTTTTGGAGGGTCCGGTGCAAATTGCCGCTGACTCCTCCACTTAAAATAAAAGGTTTATGTGTTACTTAAAATTTTTATTTACTGCTCAATCTCGGATCTTTAATAAACATCCCACTTACGCATTCTTGCAGAATGATGCTTGTGAGCATACGCCATCATGCATGGGTGCACCTACAAAATGAAACACCTTCTAGTAGCAGCCGCGTCATCAAACCTGTACAGCATTGGTAAAACCATGTGATCCCAAAGGCGAGACCTATTGGCTTTGCCAATGCTTGTTTTTCTCTTGACACAGTGCATTTTCCTATTTTTGACGGAAACTTGGCTAATGGGCTAATTTTACCCCCTAGGGGTATGCAATGATTTGCCTTTATATATAGCACAAGGTAGGCAGAGGGTGTTTATTGGTACATAGAACTTGCATAAATAATAATCAGTTATCTTCATTCCAGTGTCTGTCAATTGAATTGAAAAAAAACTCTGTATTCAACTCTCTCTGTATTTCATATTATCTACTATCCTCCAGACAAACACTTGAACAAATAATCTATCTCATAGCAGAAATATCTAGCACATCTGCCAGGCCAGCAATATCATCCTCAGTCTTCAGCCTGGGATGAGGACGATCACCAAGCAGTACACCAACTATTTTACTTCCTACAAAATAATCACCTAGTACATGTTTCTTCAAAGCCCGCCTTTATGGAAAGCTCGGTCCTGGATCTTCTAATCACAAAAGGGTAACTTATTAGACGAGGACCACCTATACATCAGGATTGGTTCGCCCACTACTGGGCTCTGTTCGCCCTCCTGTGCTCTAAAACATGTACCATAGGCCTACATAACCAAAAATCTGGTGAAAAACTACAAAAATATAACTACAACCAATCTAGACTATATGATCATTTCTGTCTCTGGCAGGAGCTCCAGACAGTCGCTGAGGTAAGCAGGCCTTTAAAGGATAATGTATTATTAGCAAAGTTACTGCTGCGCCGATTCTTAGTGCTACTTGACATTACTACTTTTTTAGGTCGAGCCTGGGCAGCGCATGCACTACTTTGCGAGGCATGCTGTATTAGAGTATGGACCTGAAGCTCCGCCCACTCTACTCCCATATTTTTCATTGGCTTGTGTCATTGTCCTTTGGAAATGCTGGCTTCTGATTTGTTAATAGGCTTCATAGTCCCTCCTCAATTCCGCCGTGTCTTCATTTGTAACCTCCCATGAGGACTGGCCCTTTTACTTCTGTTACAAGGTATGTGTAATTTAGTCTGTAAGCACTTTTTTCTTTCATGAGTTTCTCCAACTGCAGGCACGAAATGCTTACCTGCAACATTCAGCACACCGTGCATGCTTTCACTTTCCAAGCAGCCCGGGACAATGGCGGCTGCTTCTTTGAAATAGGTCTCTCATTTACAAGAGTTTGAACTATCGGCATTGTAAATGACAATGTCTTTTATTTATGTGTTAATTATCAAAACCGATAATTACAGGCCATTGTCATTAACAATGCCAATGCATTGCAAATGCTTGTTTTGAATCCAGCAGTGATATGTTGGGTCTGCAGATATCTAATGCAGCAGCATCTTGCAGAAGCACCTCCGATAAGAAAGCATCACTTTGTGAACGGTGTTGCAAGTAAGTCTTCCCTGAAGAACATGTGAATGATGTGAACGGTGTTGCCTGCTTCAGATAAAGAGGTAATGTGTTTCTGTTTTATGTATAAAAAAAGACACGGACAGTATCATTAACACTGTAGCATGAAAACACACTGGTATGGTTTATCTGACTCCACTGATCAGTGTAAATTTTTATGTATTGCGAATTTGCAATTTTAGTGCTGTATTTATACATTTTAATACTTTAAATTTTATTACAATTGTATACTTCTTGTGCTTTTTATGACTGTTAGCATTATGGTCGAATACAGCTTTTTGATTGATTGACTCCACCGATCATCTGAGCGTGATACATTGAGTACCATTGAATTGGATAATAGTAAGTTGTTTACAGATCTGTGAAATGGAATGACTATGGCACCAAGTACGCTTTAAAAAGTGTTGATGGTTATTATTCATTATGCAGGATGTGCCCTCATGCTATCTTCAAGTCCATCTTCCTCTGACTATCAAGGAAGTGCAGAGATTCGACTTTCTCCTCCTCTCTGACATTTTGAGTCCCTGTTCCGGCATGCATTTGTGGCGTTCTGATATCTCTGTTTTTAGTGTGTTCAATTCAAGCCGCAGTGGCGGGCAGGCAAAGCATGCCGCGCTGTTGATTCTCTCTAGGCCTCTCGTATACACAGAGGACTGGCTGTAGACAGCTAGAAACAACTTGGCATTGCATTGTGCAAGTCGCATGGTTTGTGTTCAAGAAAGGTTGGTTGCCTGCTAGGAGGCTGGGTATATGTAGGTCAGGAGCCCCCCCCCCCATTGCATATTGCAAATGGTGGATAATTTCTGTTAAAAGAGGCTTCTCAGAATGTTACCTAGCATTTCAGATCCAACATAGAATACACACTGTACTGAAGCTGAAGCCTTACATCACACTCACCCCTCATGTGTTGGTAATCCACACAATGCTGGGAAGCTGCACAATTGCAGTATGTGCCACACACTGAACAACCATGATGCTGCATGCACATAACCACACCAAGGTGTAGAACCCTACAACTGGCCATCTAATTTGGGCTCACATTTTGTGTTCCTCAAGCATCCTTTATGCACATCCTACAACAACTTCTATCTCTTGGCTTCTACTCAGAGTATGGCCAGCACCACTGGAAATATGTGGTAAGGCGGGCCAAGCTATGCAGAAAGAAAATGATGTGGCACAATGAGCACTTTTTTGGGCAGTATTATTTCACTATGTTGTAATTTTAACATATTTAGACTATCTGGGCAAAGGGATTACGTTTAAGGAGTACGAGTTGAACTCATGAATACAGCAATCCGCCAATAAAGGATAACCACTGAGGGCCTGATTACGATTTGCCTGTAATATTCAGACTCCTGTGTAAACCCCTGTTTACGCACGGATCAAAATTACAAGTTTGATGATATATAACATATCCGATAATTATCGGATGCATTAAATAACTCCACATTCATTGAATTTCAGCAGATCAAACCATTCAAAATTTAACGGGAAAACAAAGTATTTACTGTTTCATGCAGATTTTGCTCTGTTAAACACCAAAATACGCATGTTATTCCGCATGAACTCGTAATAGGTGTTATTTATTGCACCGGATAAATGATGTACCCCTTGGTATCGCTTTTTATCAGGGGCGATAAATAACACCTTATGTCTTAATCATGCCCTTAATTTTTGCAAAATGTATGCCACTGTGCAGCATCACATGTGGTCCTTTTTTTTAATAACTTTAAATGTAAAGTTTCCGAGTCCCCAACTGGTATCCTGGGGTGGTTATACGCTGTGTATTGGACATCAGCTATATAAGGCCTGCTAACCATTAGCGGGAAACCTGTCCTCTGCAGGAGCTTCCAGTTATTTGTGTGCATAGTGTGCGATAGGAGCTCCTCGCCAGTTGTCGTTCTGAAAGGAGACAATTTTGTGTGACCCATGGCAAAACCATGAGATGGAAGGTCTAGACTAGAAGTAAAAGTGGCTGGCACACGCCAAGTGAGGGTAGGTTGAAATGTCTGCAGACCCTCCACTTCCAGCCTATTTTTTAGAGGGAAGGGGTCATTGTCCTAGAAGTCCTTTGTGTTACCGGACACATTGAACTGATAGCTTTGTGTTTTATCAGCAGTTTGAAAGATTGGGTCTGGATATTCCCTTTCTTTCCAGTTTCTTTCCCTTGTTCAATATTTCCATAGTTGTCCTTAACACCCCCACCCATACAATGCTGCTCCTTGCTGATAGATTTGTGTTTCATGGGTAGATAAGTTTTGCTTTAGTTTTTATTTCCTTGGCCACCCTTCACACAGATTTGCATCGGTTTCACATTCCCTTCCTCATCTCTGGTCCTTCCTCTCTCGCTGCCTGCTGTCCTCCTTGGAGCTCTCATGCCAGACTTGAAGGTTGCCCGAGCCTGCGTCCTCCCAGAGAGGAGCTGGTAATCTCCCTTCCCAGTTGGCTGTGCTCGCCTATGTGAGTTTGATCTTCAGACACCAACTTGTTGTCTCCCGGCTGCTTATCTCTGCAGCTCAGGCGGTGGGGCTGGCTTTAGCGGAATGCAATGTGCGCCCCCTAATCTGGGCCGTTTGTTCCATTCCTCTGTTCACTCGTGGATTGTCAAATGAAAGAGTTGCAGCGATGTCCTTTCATCCTTCTCAGTCCCAAGCAACAGCTGAGTTGTAGAATCTAAAGTCTGTCTCAGCAAAATACAGGAAAAGTTTTCTGTTAACCGCCGTTAGAACATTGGTATCTTGGGAGCTCCATTGAAGACCATAAATTGGCTCAGGGCCAATAATGGCTGGTATAGGCCTTCTGCTCGAATATACCACTGTTTCTCCCTTATTAATTTAGATTTCTACCCCAAGCGGGCGGAATGTTCTAATGCTTGATAGCTGCCATGGGCTGTACTGGTTGTTAACCCTTCCGGTGCGTGCGTCGGCCAACGGCCTTCACGAGCACTACCTCCGTAGTGCTGCGCACGTCCCTTGGCCGACGCGGCGCCGCCCGCGCACGGAAACGCCCGCACAGCGGCGGATTTTTCGCCGCGGTTAACGGGTTAAAGGCCTTGCTTCTTGTTATAGGCCCTCACCTATGACTTGATCCTATAACTTGGGTAAATGGCATTTAACAAATGGTATAACCCTATGCAGCAGGCTATAAGACTACATTCCTGGTGTTCCTGTAGTGGTATACAAAATAAAACAATTACATTAAATTTAAATCTGCATTAAAATATGAAAAATCGGTCCCAGAGATTAGTTTTATGTAGATTACACATGTTCCTTCTTGCCGTAGTGTAGACCCATGTTACATTCCAATGAACTCACACTGGAAATTGTTACCTCCTTGTCTGGTAAAGATGCCCTTATACACACTTGATGTCCAAATATACCTGAAATACTCAGCAACTAGTGTAATATCTTTAAATCAGTGATCATATTATCATGGATGGCCAGCAGTTTCCGAAAACCCATTGGTGTGAAATCAGACATGCAATATAGGTCCAAAACAGTCCATGTAAAAATAAACTTCAGCAGTGAGGCGCCTACTCTCAGGAGCACTGCCACCCGTTTGAATAAAGCAGAAATCATGACGACTTCTAGAAATCCCTCTCTCCATTCTGCCCAACAAATTCACAATGTGGTAAAAATTAAAAACTGCCAAAATATGATAAATAAGTGAATCTTACTATTTTGCCCAAAAGGACAGTGGTGGTTATTGCACCTCCCTGTACTTACACAGACCAATGAAATCGGTAATAAGACTACAAAGGGTCAAAAACGTAGCATCTCTTTTGATGACAGAAATGCTGGGAATCCATCTCCACAACATACAAAGGCCTACATTGACTCCAACTACAAGAACGGGTGAAATTCAAGGTACACAATAGCGGAAGGTACAAGGCATGGGTCAAAGGCTTGTCCAAGTTTGGTGCTAAAGTAACTACAGATAAGAGATCACTCATGCCTGCTTCCATCTTCATGTGAGCTCGTTCATTTGGGCTGCCTTCCTGGTTAGTGTTTGAAGGTGAAATATCACCTAAGGCTTTTAATTTGATTAGGTGTATTATACTCACTCATTTCTCTCAATCTCTTTGAGCATTTCAAGGTCAATCAAATTGAGACGCGGGCTGATTTTTTTGAGACATGAACCCAACAAGTAGTAACCCATGGGTTGCATGGAAGAGAACGTTCCCTATTTATGTAATACATGTAGTATTAGCTAATAGCTTGTTTTCATGTATCATCTAACACCACAGCTTTGCTGTTTCTAAGTTTAGTAAATTGCTGATTGTGGTATTAACTAGTTTAATGGTATTTGGGTGAGTTGACCTTGATGGGCTTTCAACTTATGACTGATAGAGCACACAAAGTATATGCCACAAGCTTTCAACTTGGTGAGTACGTTTGTGTATGAAGAGATGAATGCTGCTGTCTGAAGCCACTCAAGCAAATCTTGAATACCAAAAACCTGATCTGAAGAGAATTTAATTTAGTTGGCCTGTTTTTAAGTATTTTAGATTTTCTTAACTTGTGCTTTTTCATCTAAGGCAGGGAACTGTGAACATGTTGCCTTTTGAACTTGACCTCTCCAGCATCTTGCTTGAATTTTCTGTGGCTAGACGGCAAATGATCATATCTTAGTCTATTCAAGGATGTAATGTGATGTCTAGCCCATATAGTGAAACATGCTTGTTTTTACAGTTTCTTTAATTTCAGTATTAGATATGTTATTATGATAACCCAGAGGTAGAAAGCAATATCGTTTGAAATAAACAAGTTCATCCTTGCTTATATAAATGAATGATAACTACACACATACATTTTAATTCGGATTTGGACTTGTAAGACATTTCTGTTCATTGCTCCAGATCATGAGAAATCTCTAACTTCTTCACAGGTGTTCAGAAATCCATGTTTGCCCTTAAAACTAGGAATAAACTAATTTATATTATCTATCATAATGTAACAATTGTAAACCTTTGCTCTTGATGCAACCATGGACGCACATTCTAAATCCCGGCCTTTGCTGGACATTAGCAGATGGTATTAAGATCATGGCCTTGTGACTTTAGACGGCAGAGCAGAAGACTATGTTCGGGGAGACATCAGACACCGTGTGGACAAGTTAAATCTTATTGGTGTCTTGCACCTGCTTAAAAACTGAAATTCATACACTCGTGTGCACCCTGTGATTTTGACATGGGATGGAACTTAGCAGAGAGCCACTGCTTCTGTGCTTCATGGACTATGAATATGACTGAATCGCTGTAATGTTATAGGTGTTTAACTTTGGGTTTTTATGGTACCCCTGGCTTCTTTGTGCTGAAATAGATCAACTCACAAATGCACAATCTTAAACACATAAAGAAGAGATCCCCTGGAGAACCTGACCTTTAAGAGGCTGAATGACTAATAAACGCTTTTTCCTGTCAGCCGATTGGACATGCATAGCTTGCTCGAGCCTGACAGTTCATAACATATGGATTCCTCAGCAGTGTACTTTAAAGAAAAGTAAGCTATGATTGGGAGTGTATTGATGCTATTTGTGGCATAAAAAATAAAGGGTCTGTCTCTCGAAAAAGCAGGTGAGCCATCGAGATAAATTGTAATTCTGCTTGTTGTTAGGCTAGCAGCCGGTGAAATGCAAGGAAGGCTGTTGAGATGGGTTTTCTGTATCATAGGCTAAGAATCGGCGAATTTGTGGCATTCATCATGCCTCAGCTGGTACCTAAAGCTATCATGCTGGCCAAGGTATAGCGTGATGTCGGTACAAGAGATTCTTGATTCTAATGTAGCCTAAACTTTGTCCGAAATGTGTGAGATGCAAGATTCCTTTCCCAAGCTATAAGAAACAAGCGTTCTTTGGATTTGTTGTCTGGGGTGCCAAGGGGAGTTTGGCATCCATGTTTAGCTCTGATGTTATTTTACTTACAGCCTGGTTCACTGGCCGCATCTCCATAGTCCTTGCTGAGAAATATGCGCCCATAGCCAAGAGCTTCGTTTTTTAAAGCACTTTGCTTCAGCTTCATAGTCATCCGAGATCAATGCCTAAAAGCCAATCGGTAAAATTACTTCTTTTCTCTAAATAGGAAGAGCTCAATTTGCAAAGAAAATGAGTGTCGCCAGCATAGATCTAAAGAGGTACACTAAATGTCTCACTAAATTGAACCACAGGCAGGGGATAAATGAGTGACAGGACGACCCCTGGTGGAATGCTACATTTGGGCGTGGCAAATGCATAGCATGTTAAGAGACTTGATACTGCGTAGTTCCTGTTGGCAAGGAACACATTGATAGTCAGGTTCTACTCTCTGATCCCTGGTTTCTCTTAAGTATGGTTGGCAGTGTTGAAGGCCGCGGAGAAAAAAAAAAAGCTGACCCGCTACTTTCTTGGGAGCAGTGTGACTCGAAAAATCTTTATATTCACATGCACAGAAATTATCCTGTTAGCTCTGCTTCACTCACTTGCACTCTCTGAAATTTTTTTTTTCAGACTGGCTTTGCCTTCGATTACTCATGGGATAGCTGGTTCTTTTGTAGAAGCCTTGAATCTGTCCAGAAAGAAGTAAAGCGGAAAGAGGCCAAGGAATCTATTATCGCTGCGCTAGAGGAAAATCACTGTAACTTAACTGTTGAACAGTAATGGTTCCTTCTTTGTTTATACCCTTCTGTGAGATTGGCTAAGTGTGGTGGAAAAAAAAGGGCACCCGTATATGAGAGGAATTGGTGTGGGGAGAAAGACTGCCGGGTAAGAGAGGAATAGATGTGGGGAGAAGGGCCCCCATGTGAGAGACCAGTAGGTGTGGGGAGAAGAAAGCATGAATGCTTCAGGCTGAGAAGAGTGTTGGCTGCTTTCAGAAGAATAACACCAGGAAGGGAATGTTCTAGAAGGGGGTATGGAAAGCAGAAGCCACCATTCGTCGCATCTTGATGAGTTCAAATGTTCTGTATTCAATAAGTAACATATCTTTTTATTCACTATTGTAACTTGATGCATGATCAAATAAAATAAAAACATCAGAGGGAAATACCTTTTAAAAAAGAAAAAAATGGGACAACCGCAGGCAAAGGATAGGCAAGTATGCTACGGTAAAAGCTAAGGGCTATGTTTAAAAATATATATACACAACATTAACTTTAAATAAAAAGACTGTGGGCTCCCCCATCAGTTATAAAATAAAGGGGGGGGGTCACCCTGTAAAATGGAAGAAAGCCTGAAATTAACTTCAGATTGAAACAAAATTATTATTTTGGTGTAAAATGCAGAAATAAGAAAACAGATAGGCACCCGAGATTAATTACCCCGTAATTAATCACTCAACATTAATCTTGAAGTATTTATTTGCAAGGCTCAAAGTATTTCGACAAGATACGCTAAGCACAGCAGTAGTAAGCCTGTGTATAGGTCATCTAACCGTTTGGGTTGATACGTAGAGATGGTGGGGAGGTTTTGATTGACGCTAAATGATGAACAATACATGACATTACATACATTTACTATATGCATCTCGTAATTCATTTTCAAGATTTAATCACAAGGCAAAGCTTGTACAAATACAGATCCGATTTTAGGTGTAACATACTGATATGTTAGAAAATGTACTCCAAAGCTGGATGCTAAGATTTTTTATATGAATGAACTCTGAGGTTCAGAAAGGTCTGTGTGCTGGAGGTCGTTTTTGCACACTACAAGGCCCGGTTTATCCATCAACCACGCTTTCTCGGTTTGCACTGGGGCGCACCCGTAACTTGTTGTGGACATACTGATGTTGTAGTAAACACTGACTGTTTGCGCCTGCGCTGAGGAAAACATTTTTAGAAGTACAGAGGTGTGGTTTAAAACGTTCGTTCTGTCTTGCAGTGGGGGAGACTGGCCTCAATTTGAAGATAGGAAGACCTCCCACATGCAATCCGGTGCAATGTGTTTCTGTACCTGGCTGTTGTGGGATGCCTTGGGGAGGAGTAGTCCCTCTCACCACAATGCCCTTACCCTCTGGGAACACTCTGATTGTGTAACTCGTCCATTAATGGAGTGAGTGCATCTCCTGACAACTTTTTTGCTTCTTAATTCGGTAAAGGTGGAAATTGAAAGATTTTTCTCGTTCTCAGAGGGCCACACTCAGTTGAAGGAATGTCCCACTGTCCCATATTTTAGGAGAGACTGTGCAAACATCTGTGCCAAAGTGCACTACGGTGCAAATGCCCATTGTGTAATACAGCCCGAGTGTTCAATGGGAATTTTGCTGTCTTGCAGCCTGAGGCATAAAAGAGATTATGGTCTGTTTCATCTCGCATTTAAGTTCCAGAATAAGTATGATTGTACTGCTTTCTGATCGCTTTAATATATATGCGTAACCAGGTCAGGTTCTCCGGAGTGGAACCCGCTCACTCACAGAAAGGTTGTTGTCTGCTGCTGTCCTAGTCAGTCTTTGTTTACATGCACTCCCTCGTTGTTAGGTGCTTTACTCAGATGCTTTTTACTTGCACGGCTTTGGCAGCCTGTCTTCAATTTAGGCATTCTCTTCTCCTACAGTTGCTAGCTAAAGGTGTTTGACGCTGGTTATATTTTCATAGACTGGTTGGGGGTGCAGCGTCATAATGATGTCGCACTGACCCCGGGGTGACCCTGCTTTAAGACAGATCAATCTGACTGGGAAAGACAGGGTGTCCTGTGCTCATCGGCTTTTATGGGGTATTTGCTCACACAGACAGTTGAAGTGTCACTACTGACACATCTGCTCAGTCTGGAGGTGTATGAGGCCATCACTGTCGCAGAATTGAGACCAACTCAGTTGCGGGCGTTTTAGACGGTCTCTGGTGAGATTCTTGGCTGCACATTATCGAGGCAGACTGCCCATACCTAGAGTATGGGATTAAAGTGTTTGAGACATCTTTCCTCACCTCTCGTGCAGATTGGACAGTAAGAGTTTGAGGCATTTGGATGCCCAGCATTGCGATTGCTTGAAGCAGTCTCTGCCTTCACAACGACTCCGGCTGCAAGTGTTTCAAGAAGTCTGCTTCCACACACACCCTCGTGGCAGGTGCCTCAGTCAGTCTGCTCTAACACAGACCGGACCCGTTCCTCTGGCTTTCGAGGTCTGTGATTCACTATGGCGGCCCCAACTAAAGCAAAACAGAAAATACCTAAAGTACTTTGATCATTTGTGATCTGAGAATGAGTCCAAATGGTTATGCGCGAGTCCCCAGTGACCTTGAGATGTTATGTGTGATTTGTTCCACGTTTTGGAAGGTAGCTTCCTCATCTTTTCCTGATGAAGACCCAAAAACAAATGCTTTCATGGGTCGAAACATTAACGTACTTACCTGTTGTCTTCCTGTAGTATTCAACCTGTAGTTAAGAATCATTTAGTTATTGGTTTTGAAAGGGTCATACTACTTGGTCAACAGGGATAATTGTATTTTTTTTCTTCTAATTGATCACTAGCACACTTTTATTTCATGAATGTCACACATCCCTTTCACTGCACCGTTTCAAGGAACACCAATTGCATACGTTGTTAGTTTTACTGCAATATGGTTTAACAGCAATTAAACTCTGTTAAAGCCTCTACAGCTGAGTGATACATTCTGTGTCCTTAGTCTTAAAGTCTAAAGGTATAAACTTCTCCTGAGAGAACCTTTGTGATTACATATATACTCACACAAGCAGGTAGCATGTGTTTCAGGCAGTCCGCTGTCACACAGATGTTCGGTCTTCATTTCTCAGGCACTCTGCTTTCACACAGACTTGGAAGCATGTGCTTTGGGCTGTCTACTCTGAAAAAGACACTAGCGGCAGGTGGTTCAGACGGTCTGCACTGACACACATTGGTTTCGTGTTTCAGGCAGTCTACTCCCACACATATGCTGGCTTATTGTTTCAGACAGTCTGTGCTCACACAGACTTTGGTGTCACTTGGTGCAGGCAGTCTGACCTGACACAAACGCTGGTTTCGTGTTTCAGGGATTCTGCGGTCACACTAGTGGTGGCTTCATGTTTCAGGCAGTCTGGTCTGACAGAATTTGGTGGCAGCGG
This sequence comes from Triturus cristatus, assembly GCF_964204655.1. Lineage (NCBI taxonomy): Eukaryota > Metazoa > Chordata > Amphibia > Caudata > Salamandridae > Triturus > Triturus cristatus. The sequence goes on along the minus strand of NC_140586.1, from coordinate 356,575,343 downwards.
TTCAGCCAATCTGCTATCACACAGATTGGATTGGTGACAGATAGTTTAGGCAGACTGCCCCTCACATGGACTGGCAGCAGGTGCTACAGACAGTCTGCTGTCACACAGATGTTGACTTCATGCTTCGGGCAGTCTGCCCTTTCACACGGATGGTGTTTTTTTGTTTCAGGCAGTCTGGTTTGACACAGACTGGCAGCATGTGTTTCAGGCAATCTGCTCCCATAAAGACTCTGGTGGCACGAGCTTCAGGCAGTCAGCCCAAACACAGATTCTGGTTTCGTGTTCCAGGCAGTTTGCTGTGATTCTGATGGTGGCTTCTCATGTTCCAGACACAGACAGGCAGCAGATGTTTCAGGCAGTCTACCCTGATACACATACTGGTTTCAGGCAGTAGCTTCGTGTTCAAGCAACTCTGCTCTGACAGACCCTAGTGGCAGGTGTTTTTTTTTTATGCAGTCTATCCCTAACACAGACTGGCCCTTGTGTTTCATGCAGTCTGCTGTCACCCTGACGATGGCTTCATGTTTCAGGCAGTCTGCTCTGATACAGACACTTGTTTTGTGTTGTGCAGCCAGTCTGCTTTCAAACAGATGCTGGCTTCTTGTTTCAGCAGTCTGGTCAGACACAGACTGGCAGCGTGTGTTATAGACTGCCTGTCACAAAGACTGGCGACAGGTGGTTTAGGCAGTCTGCCCACACACAGACTGGCAGCGTGTGTGCGTGTGTTTCAGACTGCCTGTCATAAAGAATGTCGACAGGTGGTTTAGGCAGTCTGCCGTGACACAGACTAGCAGCATGTGCTTCGGGCTGTCTGTTCTGATACAGACCCTAGCGGCAGGCGCTTCAAACAATATGCGTTCTTCGCACATGGTGGCGTGCTCCGCTGTCACAGTGGCTGGCTGCAGCGCTCCCTTCTCTCGCAGACTCTAGCTAAGGGTGTCTAAAGTCACCCCCCCCCCCCTTTCACACAGTCGAATGCCGTCTCTGCTGTCTGGCTCACGCACTGTAGCTTTGAGTGTTGGAACATGTATTCTTTTCCAGGTACAAATACCGAGGCTGCGGGTATTGAAGGCGGCATCTGCTCTGTCACATGCTAGTGGCTTCTGCGGTCAGGGCTCACCTCCCCCCCTCCCCCCCCCCCCCACACCCACCCTGACTGCGGGGGTTTGCAGCAGGCGCGTCCTTTGAGCAGTTTGTTGTTTCCATCTCTGAGAAGTGTGTGTTGGGTTATTTTTGTTTGTGACTCGGTGCTTTTCCGAGCCCCGTCATGGTCAGTGAGGCCACGTGCGCTGGCTTGTGGTTGACCGGCGGTGACGGAGGCCGGCAGGAGTGACGCTGCTGTGCGCGCCGGAGCTGAGTAAGCAGTGTCCTGCAGTGTTCACTTCCCGTTTACTTGGGAGGGGTCCTGCTCTGGCACCGAGGAGAGGCGAGGTGACCGGAGGGTGTGTGAGACACCGCAGCCTCATCGGGTTCACGTCCCCGCCAGTACCGACCGTGATTGCCCTCACTGTATCATGTAAAGACAACCGTGCATCCGGTCTTCCCTTCATCTTTTATGTCTTCCATCGGTGTGCAATCGTTTAATAATACCACTATTGTCTGGTAGGGTCTCTTATCACCCCGCCCGTGTAATGGATATTATGTGAATATCTTTAAAGTAGACACAAGACACCTATTAAGATGAAGTAAAAGGAAAAGCCATAACCACGAATTTATGAAGTGGAAATTAATATTGAAAATACTTTCTTCAAAGGAGGAATTGAAATGTCTAGGCTGTGAAGCAATGAGTGTTATGAATAAATGTGTATAGTAAAATAATTCGAATAGGTATATTGCAAAATTAGTAAACATTCCCAAATAAACGGGACAACAAATCTCGATTAGCATAAAATCTGTTTATTGAACGTTTTGAAACGAATTTAAAATAAGTAAAGTGGGAATAAGAATTATAGTTAACTATCGCGACATAATATATGTAACATTTCGGAGTTTACTATTTAAACAATTAAAGAGGTAGACCCTCTACACATTTCCCCGCTTAGAAAAAAAACCACATTCTGGCAAAAACAATAAATCACCTCAATAATTCAAAAAGGACAATATTTGTACTGTTTATTGTGATTTTTATTTTGGATTAGTGATTTAGACCATAATACAGAGAGAAAAAAATCGTGCTCATGGTATCGTTATTCTGGGCTCGTGCAGTGAGTGTCCAGTAGCTCCACTCGCTGTAGATTGGACGTTTTCTGTGCTGAAAGTAGTCTGGGTCTCCTGTTTGTGTCGCAGGGAGTTGTTGTCATCTTGTCAGACCATGGTTCACACACACACTTCATACGATAACACCTCGCGTGTTAATGGGTTTAAAACCATCAGGTGATAGGAGCACACGTGATAATGAGTTTAAAGGTTGCAAAACCTGCATTGACCAAGATTATCTGAAGCTTATGTAGGACGCAAAGACGGGTACCACGTGGGTGTGCGCAGTGCAAGCTTCTTTCTCAGACAGAACATGTACAGTAACAGTAAAGACGGTACTTGTGCGTGCTCATATTTAAATACTTCTGCTAGTGTTGCAAGGGATGGCGACTCGTCTTTCAACATAGTTCACGCACCGGTGCAGGGCAAGGGGATGACGGGGGTACACAGGCAGGAAGGTGCAGGTGGCATAGGTAAGGTGGAATATGAGGACATGGTAAAAAGGTGTTGGGGGTCATAGAAAAGGTGGTGCAAGGTGCTCACGGACAAAGAGGTGCACTGGGAGCACACAGACACAGAAGTACATAGGGGGCACACCGACAAGGTGGTGCATGATGGCGCACAGACAAGATGGTGCATAGAGGGCACTCAGACAAGGTGGTGAATATCGGGCAGATGGAGACATGTGGGCAAGGTGGTGCCCAGGGGAGCACGCGGGCAAGGTGGTGCCCAGGGGAGCACGTGGGCAAGGTGGTGCCCAGGGGAGCACGCGAGCAAGGTGGTGCCCAGGGGGCCCACAGTGAAGGTGCTGCAGAGAGGCATGGAAAAAATGTGCACTGGGGCATTGCAAGGAGGTGCACGTCTGCATGGGCTAGGCTTTGCAGTGGGCATGGACAAGTGGTGTAAGGGACAAGGAGGTGAAATAGGCCATGGGCAAGGCAATGCAAGGAGCATCAGCAAGGCGGTGTAGGGCTTATGGGCAAAAAGGCAAAGACGGTACATTTAGGTGGATCGGCTTGGAGATGCAGGAGGCACATGTGCTTGAGGTATATTTCAGGGCTCTGCTGGAGAGGCATAGCCAGGTGGATGCAAGGGGCATGAAAGCACTCAGTGGTGTAGATGGCAATGGTGACCTGGAGGCACGATGGGGTAGTGGCATAGCAGTGATGGAGTGGAAGAGCCACGGCTGTTATGTGAGGAGTTCAACTTTAAGAGGAATAGTCTGCGTATGAGAACAGAAATGCTGATGTTTTTGCACTGAAAATGAAGAGGTCATGGGGTTGTAATGCTTCGTGCATCTGCCAGCCATATTTGCAAACTCCTCTTTATTTTTACTTGTGCCTTTAAAGCATACAGTTGTGCTTTGTGTGTGAGATGTATGTTGTAGAGTAATTTGGTGTAAAGTCTATTGTTTGTGTTCCTGGACGTGTGGTTGTCTGTATTCTAATTCCAGGGAGCAAATAGGGCATCTGTGTATGTCTCCGCAGGAACTGTTCACATGTGGAAGAGTACAAAAAGGAAGCAACCATCCTGAGTGAGAAGTTAAGAAGCAGAGACTACCCTGAGGGTGTAATTAAAAACGCCCAGAAAAGAGCAAGGAATTGCAACAGGGATGTTCTCTTGGAGACCAATCAGAGAGAAACTACAGACAGGAGTATTTGTGTGACCACATACAACACGGCTTCGAACAACCTTAGGAAAATCATTCAAAAGAAGTGGCAGATTCTTAATTCAAATGGACTGAACCAACCTGTCCCTTTATTTGCATTTAAGAAGAGTGCGAGTATTAAGAACATAATTGTGAACACTCGCCCGAGACTAACAAGAGAAGTGGGTCACCTGGGCTCTGGCCCACATTTTTTACCCCAGATTGTTGGGCATTATGCCTGTGGATCGTGTAGAGCCTGCCCCTTGTCAATCAATGGGAAAAACATTGACATTGGTTTGAGGAGCCCGTGGGAACTTAGACAGCACACCACATGTAACACTGAAAACGTCATTTACATTCTGAGGTGCCCATGTAATCTATTATATGTGGGCATGACAACACGAAAAGTAAAAGTTCGGATTTTAGAACACATGAGCACAATACGCTGTGGTAAATCCAACACGAAACTTACTGCTCACTTTTTGGAGAAAAAACATGATGAGAAAGATCTGAGGTGGCTAGTGGTGGACAAACCCTTTATTCCGCAGAATGTGAATGACACCTCTAGTTTCCTACTACTGAGAGAACAGAGATGGGTAGAGCGTGTGAATAGCCATACCATAGGACTAAACGATGGAATCCCATGGTTCCAGTTGTATGGTATCACACAATAGGATTTAATATAACGAATATAAGATCTGAATCTACTCTGAAGAAAGGAGAAAAGAAGAAAATAAGATTTCAGCTTTTAGAGCACACTGCCCTCTTGCACATGCTAGTGACACGATACCTTAAATTAATACTCGGTAGAATGATGACATACGAGTATATTAAAACCTTCACCGCTTTTCCTCCATAACCGAGAGAAATACCTCTGGGTTAATTAGATTGTAATGAACCGGTAGACATTCAAAGATGGTCGCTTCGAAAACAACTTGGCAAGATAGTATCTAGAAGGCCTTTGTCTATCTCGTGGATACAGCGAGGCTGCCGGTTAACGCGCAGAAGGGGCGTGGTTGACCGCGCCTATGCGAAAACAATGTTCCCCGTTGTTTAAAAAGGACTCGAGAGAAGTTAATCACATCGGCGGAGGACTGACGAGGGGAAAGAGGAACGAGTGCCTCTTTGGAGTAGTAAGCGTTTGTTTTAGATGCGTGAGTGGGATTAATGCTCTATATGCACTTAATTAAGTACATTGATCGCTCGAAAGGAGAGACTGTGTGGTTGCGAATAAACCTTAAGCATTGCGATTATTGGGCAGTCGTTTTTACGAATTCTAACTATTGCCCGGAATACGCTAGTGTGTGACAGGCAAGGAACCAAGATACTCAATAGGTCCTTTGACTAAAGGAGTAATTTCAAAACAAGTAGCTTTGTGCCATACAAACGAGTCTTTCTTTCTTAGTCATTGACCATTTTTTCATGCAGAGTGTGACGACAAGAGCACCCGCCCCCGCTGTCCCGGGTTTAGAACATTTTTTCGTAAACTCTTGTGAGTATGTCTCTGTTAAGTGTATAGATGGGCACACAAAAGGGGTGATAGAGACTACTAACACGTGGTGTGACATAGGTATTGTACTGAACAGGGTATGTTTTTATCGATAGTTTGGGGATTGTATTCGGATCACTATCTGGATATACATGCACAGAGGTGACTCGTGATACCAGCGTACCTGTTGTGAAGGTGTCGGATGCGAGTGTTTCCCACAGTTTGGCCACTGGGTGTGCTGGAAAATAGGCTGCAGTGAGAGAACATGGTTCACATATGAAGGATGCGTGGGACATACAATGATGTTTCAATTTTTAAAAAAAGAGGTTGAGTGGGAATGACTATCCACTGTTTTCCTCTTCCTTCTATCGATATGTCCTTCCTCTTGGAATTTCCAAAAGAGCGAAACGGGGATACTGTCCCGAACGTTTAAGGTAGTAAGTACACGACAAGGGGTACAGACCACACCAAAGGGACCAACACCCTGATGAATGCCAGAGTGACCCGGCTGGGCACGCAAATAGCTGGCAGAAACATGTTGGTTTTAGCAGGGGGATTATAGGGTCGTTACCTGCCCTGGATACCCCATTTTTTTCATTTTAACCCTGCCAGAGGTTGACAAGAATAAAAGTGCGAGAGTCAACCCCTAGACAGTTTTAGATTTCTTTCTGCTTTTCTTTTGGTCCCTTTACTCTGAGAGACTATCTGTTGTCTTTCTCTTTGAGAAGCACAATTTTTTGTTTATTCTAACTGTTCTGTCTTTATACTTTACCCTCACCACCGTCTTTCATCATTCATTCTAAAAAATTGCGCTCCACCAAAGGTGTTGGTCTGCACCTTGGTGTATGATGCGGCCCAATGATGAAGCATGACCCTCTCGGGTGTGTGAGGGCAGTATTATAAAATCTATTGATTTTCCCACTTTCTAGCATCCTAGACTGCAAGACTTGCTTTTTTCTGTTATTCTTTGTCTCTGTTAAGTGTGATTATATGTCTCAACCGACCCTTTCAAAGCTCAGCATTCGGAAGAGCTGGGGTGGTGCTAGAACTCTTTGAACACCAAGGTGGCACCTGCTCGTAGCCAAGGGGCTCTTCTTCGCTCACACAAAGATCCACTAGAAATTCCCAACTCAACAATGATGAGCACGTGCTACAGACAGAAGTGGAGATTTTCAACTGAAGCTAGGCCGAGGAGGTCATCACCAAGTCTCAAAGACCGATCAGAGGAGCTTGAAAGATGAGTGTCATGAAGGCTATCTCAAGCCGGGTAGGCTTTTGTAGGCCATATGACTCTCAGGCTGCTTTGTAGGCACAGGCAGACATAACTAGTGTCCAGTGGCTATATATGCTTACTGGCATCACAGTCTCGAAGGCTGGGCCCACCATCTTACTGTGGCGGACAGGAGTTGGATTTAGCTATCTAGAGGCTTCCTCTAGCTAGTCCTATTGAGGTATCGGATGTTTTGAAAGAAAGATAATCACAAGAAACCTGAGCTGCAACTGGATGCATGGGTCTGTACAATATAAATGTCTCATGAATAATGTGCCCTGCTAGTCTTCACTTGTAGTGCTACTAGGGACTTGGGCACTAATATTATTGGCCCACTCAATGTCCCACGATAGGTGCTATTGTATATTTTGTATTATGTTCTAATACTACTTTATTATTTAATACCCTATTTTATTTATGTGTATGTGTATATGTATGTGAGTGTGTGTATGTATGTATGTATGTGTGTATATATATATATATATATATATATATATATATATATATATATATATATATATAATCTACTGGCGGTCGCCAGTAGATAGTTATAGTTAGGACCGAGTTTCCATAGGAAATCTGAAAATTCTATTTTGAATAACTTTGGCGCTGGTTGACGAATCCTCGCAAAATTTTCAAATCTAATGGGGCGCTCCACTCAGCTCCTACCCTGAAAGTCTCGGGGTGATTCGTCAAGCGGGGGCCGAGAAAAAGGGGGGGTCCCAAAACGCGTTTTCCCCATGCATTTTTCCATAGGATCTTTAGTCGCAGCTACAGCCCGAACGGCTGAACAGAATTACGTGAAATTTGGCAGAGAGGTAGCCATAAGGTCAAGGAAGTGCCTTTTGCAGGTCTGGTGTAAGTCTGTTCAGTATTTCCTGAGAAAATAGCATTTAAAAGCATATATATATCTATACGCGCGCAGGGTGCGAGCACCCTAACGTGCGCGAGCGTAATTCTGATTGGTGGTTACATGTTAGTCAACGTTCGAATCGGTCGAAATCCGGAAGTGTCGGCCGCCATCTTGTTTGTTTTCAGTGCGAGAGTGAAAAAGGAAGGTGGCGAACGTGAAAAGGAGGCAGGGTAGAGAGTTCCTGACCCCCTAGCCTTTGTCAGGGGGTCCCTGAAGGACCCCGAAGGCAAAAAAAATAAAAAATTTTTTCAAATCGCGGGGGTGCGGGGGCGCATGGTGAAAAACACAAAAAAACATTTTTTTTTAAATCGCGGGGTGCGATAAACATAGTTTATTGTAAAATAAATATATAAAAAAAATAATACATAAATAAATTGGCATTTGAAAAACCGTACAAATTGACTGAAAAAACCATAGGTTTCACACACGTTATAGTTAGGAATTAGCATTTAAAAAACCTTGCAAATTCACTTAAAAAAACCATAGGTTTCACACATGTTATAGTTAGCTGAGCATTTCCCTCGTAAAAAACCAATGAAATTCCCACGTTATCGTTAGTGCAGGCAACTATAACTCACGCGACCGCAATCCGCTGCTGCATAAATGCTTGATACATTAAACTCTTTTCGACTCTGTATCACATTGGCAAAGTATATACATATCCCAAGTAACTAACATATCTTCCTTCTAATAAAGTGCTACCTTAGTGATAATATATAAAGTGCAAGTGCTAAAACCTAATAGTCAACTTATCATACCTATATCGCTTGGGACATCTATTTCAGATTTATATCTTAGTTACTGGTATCCCTGCAATATACATTATAGTGCAAGAGAGCAAGTGCAAAATGAGGCAAATGCATAAATATACAGTTTGGTAATTCCAGTTTATCAGTAGTTGATTCTCACAATTGTAATAAATATATAAGTATGCATATAAGTAAATACATATAAATACCAATCAATACAATTCAATTACCTAAAACTGGATAAAAACTGGATAAAATATCAACATTTATTATAACATACTCCATTTTTAACCTGAGATGATGTATCTTTCTAGAGTGCATTTTTATTTTAAAACTAAAATATATATGTCTAAAACCTATTCTGCACAAAAATTGATTTGATTAAGCATTATTCTAGATTCACAACCATATTTTATCAATATCCACAGATTGGCTGGTATAGGTGTGCTGAGAACCACATGATTTGACCTAAATATTATCAAATAACCCGCTAATGGTAAATATAAATTTGCCAAATAGATTAGAAATAAGTGTACAGATCCTCACTCGTATTGAGGCCCCCTGGATTCTTAGTATCGAGTTCCAGGATATAGCGGGTCTCCAGGCGCCTCAATTTTGAATTCTCGGTCACCACCTTTCCTTTGGGGAGGGACAGCATCAATGACATAATATTTTAAATGTTTTAGATCACTGTCATGTTGCTCCTTCAAATGCCTTGCCACAGGGTAGCTTGGATCATTGTTATTAATTGCCCTTATATGTTGTAAAATTCTTTTGTGGACAGCTAGTTTTGTGCTACCTATGTATTTCGGGTTACAAATACATTCTAAAATATAGATAGCATGATCCATTCGGCAGGTCAGATGTTGATTTATTGCTTGTTCTTTTCCACTTAAAGCAGTACAATACATATTTCTATTGGAGCCATATTGGCATGCCTTGCAGCTGGAGCATTCAAAAAAACCTTTTCGAGCTGCAAGCCAACCTCCTTGATTCTGGACCTCTGGGCTACTCTTCACTAAAGCATTGGTCATTGATGCCGTTTTCCTAAATGTTATGGCCGGATGCTTTGGGAGTAAACCCCCAATGATCGGATTGTCCAATACAATGGGCCAATTACCCCTTATAATGCCACGTGTTTGTTGTTCCTGCCTGGAGTATGTTGTAATGAGTCTAGTTGGTTCTCTAGATATGTCCTCATTATCAGTAACTCCACTTTTAGCTTTTGTATTGTACTGCAAAAGATCCTGCCTAGCCCAACTTCTAGATTTCATTATGGCGGCATCTATAGTTTGTGTTTTATAGCCCCTCTCCAAGAATCGCTTTTTACTTTCTATCTGTTCATTGTTCAAATCTTTTTCTTCGCTACATATTCTTCGTATACGCAGCATTTCCCCGTAGGGAATGCTGTGTATCAAATGCGAAGGATGCGCACTAGACCCATGTAGTATTTTGTTACCAGCTGTAGCCTTTGATACAGAGATGTGGTCAAAATATCATTTACTACATTGATTTGCACATCCAAGAAAGTAATGCTGCTGTAACTAATGCTAAATGTAAAATTCAAATTAACATTGAGTAGTGCAATAAAATCCCTGGCTTCTTGCTCTGTGCCATGCCACACAACAAACAAGTCTTGAATAAATCTCAGCCGTGAAATATCTTTAAAAATGTGCTCCTCTCACCAGTCCATGAATAAACAGGCATAGCTGGTGAAGAAGCTGGCCCCCATTGCCACACCCTGTGTCTGCTGGTACATTTGTATTTTTTAACAAAAAAGGTTGTTCTCCAGGCAAAAGGTCAGCATATCAATCAGCATTTTGTTATGTTGTACAACTTTAAGTGCTCTGTTTGCCAATAAATACTCAACAACTTTTAATCCATCATGGTTTCTAATGCAAGTTTACAGTGAGGATTCATCCAGAGATATTAGATAATACCCCCTGTGCCAGTGTATATCATTAATTTTTCGAATAAAATCACTTGTATCCTGCACATAAGAATTTAATTTGTGGACATGTTCTTGTAAAAAGAAGTCAATGTACCTCGACATGTTCTCAAGGGGCCTATCACATGCAGAAATGATGGGACTTCCTGGTGGTCTTCCGATGTCTTTATGTATCTTGGGAATAAAATATATTGAGGGTATTGTAGGGTGTTCCTTCTTTAAATATTTGTATTCCTCAAGACTCAAAAGGCCTCTACTTTTCCATGCCAACAATTTTGTACAGAAGAGATCCTGAGTGGCTTTAAATTTATGGAAGGAGTTCTTATGGTAGCAGTCAGTATTGTTCAGTTGGGAGTACGCTTAATTTAAATATTCCTGTAAGGGCCACAATACAATGTTCACACCTTTATCTGAATTTCTGATTACTACATTTTTCTCCTTTAGTTTTGCTATTAATTGGCCATACTTTTTCATAATTTGATACTCTTCTTTTGTGATTATTGATGGTAATATTCAACTTCTTCACCTGTGCCACCACTTGTTCATTAAAAATGTCCAAAGCATCTCTTGGCATGATGGGAATAAACTTTGATTGTACTTTAAAAGGGGTATCTGGCCTTGCACACACTTCTAATCCCAGTGGGCCGCAGCTCGAAGGGCTGCTTTCACTTTCTTTCTGGGTTGGACCTTCATCCAGAGCCACATCATTACCATCCAACTCGCGTAAGTCTTTCAATAGGTCATAGTCGGATACTGTGAGATTTGAATTGGCTACATTCTCCTTAGTGGGTTTCCTGGTCCCCACTTGCCTCAGCTGAGTTTGGAGTTGATGAAACTTCTTTAATTTTAGCTTTCTTATAAATTTATAGATATCGAACCGGGTTTGTGCATAGTCAAAATTTGACTCTGGGCAATATGAGAGCCCCAATGACAGTAGTTGTTGTTCTGCCACAGTTAAGTCAATATTTGCCAGATTGATAATCGTATTTTTATTGTTCTCACTTTGCACCATTGGGGTCTGTGTTTGTAATTTTCCACTTACTTGTTCGTCCATGCTCCCCACACCCGTCCACGAGCAGGTCGTCTGATGCTGGCGCTTCCTGACTGCTTTTCTCCTTTGCCGTCTAGTTTGGGTTCTTTGTTTTTTGCCGGTCGGTTCCTAGGCCTTAAGGTCTCCCTTCTACTACGTCTTAAGTAGTCTAACTCCTCGCCCATAGTGGGTTTAATAGTGTTCTGCTTGGCCTGGTCTCTCTGACCCTCCGTTTCTGACTCACTTTCGACAGCAGAACTGAGATCAGATACTGACGGAATTTCTTCATGTAATTGATTCCTCTCTGATTGATTTTGCCCCTGTAGTTGTTTATTGGTTTTTGCATTTCTATATGTATCATATTTGCGGGCAAATGTAAAAATGTGTCCATTGGCACTGTCATTCTTGTCTCTTCTAAATTTATAAGTTTTTCTCCGTTTTATTTTATCTTCCTCCTTCTTTAACCCCTTGGGTGCGGGTTTATTTCCCGCGCTGTGCGGGAGAAATAAACGGTGGCCGGGATTACGACTGCTCCCGGCCGTCGTGCGCATACGCCCACCGTGATGCATGACGGCCGGGAGCCGTCATGCGCATACAAGGGGTTAATCTGACCATCATCTCCTCATGGAGTTTCATTTTTTGTTGTTGGGAATCACCTAATATTTAGCTTTCTTCATTTAGAGCATTTATCTTAATTTGCAGATCACCCCGACCACTTTCTGCATATTTGATGAGTATCTCAACTAGCCGCCTTGAGGAATCCAAATTTGCTTCGGCCCACTCAGCCATCATCTGGGGGTTTAGTGTGTCGTAGCTTGGGGCAATCATTATACTTAAACCCCTGGGTATCCTACCCACATCGAGGTAGATTTGGACACCCACCATTTAGATTGCTCTTGGCGCATACGTTTTTCCAAAATGCAGAATTTTTCTTTCAATCCTTGTGCCCCTCCACTTGCTTTCTCGCTGGCACCTTTGTTGTCGTCACGCTGCACCAAAGGAGAGTCAGAGAACATCTCCTCGGCAGCTGACTCGCGATCCCGTATATGCTGAGGCGGACATTTTGGCGTGAGGAATACAAACTTATTTTTTCCTTGCGAGTCCCCTCAAGTTTTAAATGACACTTTTGGATGGACCCCTCGGATGCACACCTCCCCACCTGCTGTAGAATACTTGCAATCTCCAGTACCTTGTTGTTCGTCAGTCTTTGTGACGCCGCCACCCCGACCAGCTACACTCCTCCGAGTTTACACCGCTCAACGAGCTCAGCACCACGCCAGCCGCTTTTCCTCAGGTACGCATTTTGTTTCAGCAGGGGGCTCCATGTTTCTGTTGCCGGAGCGTTTCCAATTGCTTCCGGTTTCCCAGTCGCCTCGGACTAGCCCAGTCCACTGGACGCTGTGACTTCACCGACTACGGAGGGGGTCCACTACACAGAGGAAAGTCAATCCGGTGGTATGTGAAACCCTCTTTCTCCGCAATTTCTCTCCACTGGTACAAAAACGAGAGTGGACCCAGATTCAGTGCTGATTTTGAAGTTTTATTCACACCATAACAACCCCGCCATGACTCGTTTCGGCAGTTTCCTGCCGTGATCACATGACAGCGTTACATGCTGTGGCTACCTATTTAAAGTGACCGTGCCCAATCGTCAATATATAGACATAGAAGAAATCCTCATGTACCAATTTTTATCTTGTAAACGGTATATATATGTGTGTGTGTATGTATGTATGTATGTATGTATGTGTGTGTATATATATATATATATATATATATATATATATATATATAAATATAATATATATATACACACACACACACACACAATCCTATTGTGGACCCACAAATTGTCCCACCATAGGAACTATTGTATATTCTGTATTGTTATAATATTATTTTATTATTTAATATCCTATACATATATTATATATCATATATTTTTATATCCTATATAAAATCATATTGTTGACCCACATATTGTCCCACCATAGGTGCTATTGTATATTTTGTATTATGTTAATATATTATTTTATTATTTAATATCCTATGTGGCATATATATTTATATCCTTTATAAAATCATGTCACTAGCCTTTTCAATCAAAATAACAGACTAACATGTTCACTATATTAATTTACCACTAATCCTTTATGGGTTCCAGAGTAGCGTGCTACTCTCCAGTAAAGAGTTTCAACACCCCATGAGGGTTACACGCGTTATATAAATGCAAACCTTTTTCCCTTTTCTACTCCTCCCCACCCCTTCTCAATCCAAACATATCCACCGCTCAAATTACTTTCATGTTTCACTGTACTAACTTTCAACACTAATCCTTTATGGGTTCCGGAGTAGTGTGCTACTCGCCAGAAAGCACTTCAACACCCATCAGGGGTAACAGGTGCTATATGAATGCAAACCTTTCTTCCCCTTCTATCCCTCTGCTATCCTTCACACTCCAAATAACTGACTAATATCCACCACTCAAATTACTTTCATATTGCACCATACTAATTCACCACTAATCCTTTATTGGGTTCCGGAGTAGCATGCTGCTCGCCAAAAAACCCCAAATAAAAGCACTTCAACACCCCATCAGGGGAAACAAGCGCTATATAAATACAAACATTTTTTCCTCTCCTATCTTCTGAATTAAATAACAGACTAACCTAGCCACCACTTAGAAGTTACTTTTATGTTTCACTATACTAATTCAACACTAATCCTCTATGTGCTACTAGCCAAAACAGCGCTTCGACGCCTCGTCGGGGGTGGTAAGCGCTATATAAATGCAAGTACAATACAATACAATGTCCTTGACCTACACATTGTCCCACAAAAGTTGCCAATCTCAGTGTCACTCTTATTTACCTCCGAATGAAAGGCACTGGCGGCGACTGTGCCAGGGTTCAGTGTCGTGAACACACAGGTCACCGCAGTGCACTCATCCCACTGAGCAGTTACCATCCCTGCTCCTCTCACGGGCTGTACTGGCACTGCCTACCTCGCTCCAACCATCTATTCGGATGTGACCTCGGCGCTTATTTCCTCGGGGTCTGGCTAGGGGAGTTCACATCCCTGCGGGTGGGCAGCTAGTTCCCAGGCCGGTGCACCCTCAGCTGTCAGCAGCTCAGCAGTGTTAATCTCTCGCAGATCTTGGAGCTCAGGGGTAATGCGCTGCTGTTTGTTTGTGACATACATTGCACACGCTCCAGCCTAGCCCTGTGAGCTGAGCACTTGGGCCTATGCCCGGTGGGAGTGGGGTGAGATCCACATCCTGCAGCGGGCCTGGTACCTTAGCTGTGCCCACGAGAAGCTGCCTTTCCTGTCAAACCCAGGTCAGTTGATGTATATCTGAAACCAACAAACAGGCATTTTTACATTGCCTTTCCCTTTCTAGCGCTCCAGAGTCCCACATAGAGACAGTAAGCGCTATAGAAATGCAATATAATCCAGTTTTAACCCTTCCCCTACCATCCATTCCCTCGGAAGAAGCCATAGAACTACTGAGAACATGTGCAAACTATCTTATCTTCATAAAAAAACCTAAACAACAAACTCTTTAGATAGCTCCTTCTCAAAACGGAAGTGTCAACAAGCCGTAAGCATCGAAGGCGCAGCACAATGGGTTTTTACTGAAAGTAACACCTGCCCTTTTCACTACTAAAGCGCCTCCTTGCCCACCACTTACCGGTCCAAACTTTGTGAGTAAATACAAATTTCTACCAACACTGCACGAGCCATCCAGCATCTTGCATATTCATATCCCCAAACAGTGTTCTCCAACCTTTATGTAAATGTGCCCAGAAACAGCCCATAGGCATGTGGTAGGCATTGTACGAAACACCGTAAACACAGTCGCACCCTGGTGGATGGGTGGTACCCTCAGAAAGTAATGTGGTAACACCAACTCTGGCCAGCCCTACAACAGGACAGGGGCTGCAGGCGCACTTTGCAATGACTGATGGGACCCACTTCTCTCGAGTGCGGCCTCTCGGATAGCACAGTGGTGGAATGAGAATTCGGTCCCAGTGCTGTAGCAGAACCGTGCACCTATTACTCGCAGCGTTGCTGTTTCTGAGCGCTGTGATAATTAGATGTTAGTATTAACCAAGTTATTTGTTCCCAGCGTAGCTGCTAAGTATGAAAGGCATTGGTAGCCTTGTCAGAATTAGAGGGAATTTACTCGGAAGTCGCACTCAAGTGTCTGCAGCCAGTGTTTAACTCACTGAAACCCGTAGTCTGGATATGTACGTAATGGAGGAGAGAAGCCTGCCCATGTTTTGCGGATAGTTTGCGGTCAGTGAAAACCGGTGGCACCGAAGATACCACCAGTTTCTGGTGTGGTGTAATTCTTCATGTTCTGCCCGCCTTGTTTTCTGTCACCTTGTGGACAGGTGCCTGTCAGTGGCAACCGCCTGCCCGGACAGTGAAGCCTGGCTTCAGCTGCCTCCTCTTTCTTCACCTCAGGGGACCTCGAGGTTATATTGGGTGTTCTCATGAGGTTAGGAATGTAATCTGAATCACACTGCTGACAGAAGTTCAACCTCCGCGTCATCGGCCCCTGCTCGAGCAGCAGGTAGTGCCTGCTCCGCAGCTAGGGAGCAGAGGCAGTCAGCAATGTCAATGCATTACCTTAGTTCGACCAGGGCTGCGATGCATTGGTAGAGCTCGGTTTGGTCATTGCTGTGTTTGCAGCTGTCTTTTAGTCAGAAAAGAGGTGTAATGGCGGAGGAGTGTGCTGATCCCATTGGTGATGTGAAAGAAATTGAGGTAGTAAACACAAGGAGATGATGAGCAGAGCTCCGCTGAACCTTTTCAGACCACAGATCAGACCCAGCCATATGCAAATCAGTCTTGACCCTGTTTCTCACAGTCCAGCCCGAACTGCCAAGCCAGGTCTTTCCTGGACCAGAAACCAGCAACCTGGGACTGGTTTCGGAGTAACACACCTCATCAGTCAGGCTCGGTTGAATCCAGTGGCAAAGTGAGCAAGGGACCCACGTCTGGGCATACCCTAACACTTTAGGGCGAATAAAGCAAACACAAGGAGATAATGGGCGGAGCGCTGAAATCAGTCTTGACCCTGTTCCTCATGGGAAGAGTCCAACCCCAACTGGCAAGCCATGTCTAAAAAGGATGCTTGTTTCCGGCCCAGGGAAGACCTGGCTTGGCAGTTTGGGCTGGACTGTTCCCATGGGTCTTCCCTATCAATGCTTAAGGTCAAGATTGCGGTGTCGACCACCTTTCCTGACCAGCAGAAGGCTAGGTCTGCGGAGCATTGACAGATCTGTCACCATGTTCATTGACTGAACTGTCACCATGTTCTGGTGCGTGTAACGGGAAAGACTCTGTAGGGCGGAATCGAGGTTTATTGACAGGGCTAATTGTGGGCTTCAGTATTGTAATTTCCAGGGCTGCTACAGTTTAAGATTGGGATTAATTGGCAGAGCTATCTTTTGCCCACGGGGTTATGAGATTGTCAAGCACCGCTCGTTGTCGAACAGGTTAACACCATTTACAGAGGTGTACAGGGTATGTCATGGCATCCGTGGCCAGCCAATGTCTATTTCCTTGGCAGTGACCTCAGCTCTAGCTATATAGAAAGGGGTGAAGGACATGCATGAGATCCATAGTCCGCCGGTGTTTATCCCATCTGCAGTAGTCACCAATTCTAGCTATTTACACAGGTGTGATGGGCACGTCTTGAGCTCAGTCAGTGGCCTCCCAAGTTCTGTCCATGGGCTCAATCCGTGGCTTGCCGTTGTCTGTCTTTACCCTCGTCAGTGGTCGCCAGCTCTACTTATTTACACCTGTGTCTATTCCCTCTTCAGGTCTCAGCAGTCCTAGTTACTTACACAGGTGTGAAGTGCACGTCATGGTGGTCAATCCATGGCGCTCAATCCGTGGCCTGCCGTTGTCTGTCTTTACCCTAGTCAGTGGTCGCCAGCTCTAGGTATTTACACAGATGTGAAGGGCAGGTAATGGGATCTGCGGCCCGCCCGTGTCTATCCCATCCTTAGTGGTCCCCAGCCATTTTTGTAGTTTTGAAGGTAAATTGTGGGGTCAGTGGCACGCCCGTGTTGGTCCACTCTGCAGTGGTCCCCAAGCCCTAACTACAGTTGTGAAAGGCACGTCGTGGGATTCGTTTCCCGCCTCTGTCTGCCCCTGCCGGTGACACTGAGTGAAAGAAGCCTCCGCAGAACGCTCTTCTCGTCCTCCGAGAGGCACCGGCTGCAGGGTGTCGGCCTGGCTTGCAGGACCACTCACCGCTTACAGGCGATGATTCGTGAAGCTCCGCGGCGCCAGAGGTCCCCCACCTCCGCGGCCCACACCCCATAATTGTGCAGCTCGCAGTGCTGGAGCTACATTTGAGGTCTGTTTCTTTCTTTAATTACAGTAAAACCGCCAGAACAGGTGGGGAAGGAGCGAGGTAACTGCTTCTGTGGCGCTATGTGCAGATTAAGGCTGGCGTCGCCTCTCAGCCCTCAGCATTTCAGCAAAGTTGGAGTTTAGTCCTCACAGGAAAAAGGCGGGTGAAGTGCCTGCCTTTCTTCCATGCCCTCAGACACGCTCTGGCTTTTTGTATGCCTGTTAGGAGTGCATCATGCCCCTCCTCGTACCCTCTCCTCATTTTTTTGGGTAGACCCATCCTGTTAATCGAGTGCCGGCAAAATTAGGCACACTAGCAAGTTTCCCTAAGGGGCTGCCCAGTGAAACTGGTTGATCAGTTCATTTCATGCTTTTGCCCCAAAAAGTCTTACTAGTGAAGATAAATCTATTACACTGTTTAGCTTTGCTTACGTTTACAGGCTTTCTGACTTTTGAGATCATATCCCACTATTATCTGCTCGGCAAAGAACTCTACCTGGTGGGCACTGATTGGTGTGCACATTGGTGTACGCTGACTGGCATCTTCAATAGTGTCTGCAGTGACAGTCCTTTGTCTCTTGCTCAGACTTCTTTGGTCTTTGGCTTGGCAGACAGGATTGGTGATGGCTGGCCTTTGGGTGATGCAGCCACTGGGCCGGGGACCCTTGGCAGTTATGGTTTCCCTTCCGTAAGTTCCGCGCAGGAGCAGCCTTGAGGCTGAGGCACACTTCACACGTGGATCTCGACTGGTCCCTCGTGGTTGGTGCGCACGCTGGCAGCGGGAGGCATCAGTCCTCTGACTGTAAAAATGCCAGTTGACATGGGGCTTTAAAGTAACACTTTTTCATGCAGTTTATCTCTAGATTCTCACTCCAGAAGCTGGACGGCATCTCAGAGCACCAGTTGATTCTGACTATTCTCCCATTGGATATTCAGCTTCTTCTGGAAGTCTCACACACTGGTGGCACAGTTAAGCATTCCCATCTGCATAGTCTCTCCTCCTGCAGGGCCAGTCCTTCTCTTTCCATGTATGAGCAGGCAGCCTAGGCACACCCATGGCTTCTCCATCAAGTTGCAGACTGAGTGATCTCATCCCTGGGAGAATGGCTGCCATGCAGACACGTTCACTGGTCTTACAGTTGCTCTTCCAGTACTCTTTGGGGCACTTCCTTTCTTGGTCATGAAGAATTTGAACAACATGATGTGTTTTGGGTCTCACTTTTATACTGATTTTCCAGATTGGGCAAGTGAATCCATTGTCTAAAGTACTGAAACTGGTTTGACGTGGTTCACCCATCAAATGTAATTTAAAGGCTCAAGTGTAGACACAACTTTTGTGCTAGGTGATGGCTCTCACAGCAGATAGTGATGATTGTGGCTCAAAGCAGGAGTATCCAAAACATTACCACAAAGTAGTGTGAAGAATCTGCACGTGACTGTTATCAGTCTTCCAGGAATTAGCAATCTGAGACGGACAAAAGAGCAGACCCTGCCTAGGGACTTCCCCACATTTAAAAGCAGAATCTGCTACCCAAATGGCAGCGCTTAGGAAAATCTGATCTGCATTTGCTCTGTCTCCCTCCAACCTCACTTCAGTGGTTGTGTCTCCACTCTGGCTTCAGGTGATACACTTCCACAGAATGGGGGAAACTGTATCTGTCCTCAATATTGTTCCTTACTAAACCAATCGCCATCCAAAATGCATAGCAGTGGTACCAGCAAACATACCCACATTGCATAATCTCACTGTTATGTATGTGCCACACATATACACTGTACACACATTCTCGACACAAACACCACCCACTGAATATCAGAATGTGTAGTTGCTTCACTGAAGTGGAATTTTTTTATTGAGTGGGAACATCAGGCTTCCTTTGTGGCACAGAAAAAGAAAAAGGTCTGGTCAGGACTATTAATTCACAAAAATCGCTATACTGCCCCTACCACTTCAGCTCAGGTCGCGAACGTAGTCTTACACCTTGAGTGGCGGTTCAGGTCACAGAACTATTTCTAGATCCTGGCATTACCAGGGACAGATCAAAGGCAAGACCTCATCACACATAAAGGTTTAGTGTGATAGTTGTCCCAGCAAAATCTGAATCCATGTTAACATGCAGTTGGGTGCCTCAGGGCAGGGGTACATGCCCATATACCATGCACGGGACATTTCTGTCCCAACAAAGGGTCACAAGAAATATACCGGCTATGTCTGCGCTAATATGAATTTGCCAGAATTGCCACCCAAACCATCTGCTGTATATTCTGCAGATTTCTATGTGAAATAGTGCAAATACAGTCCAAATCGCCAAGCTGCAACCCAATCTGAATGTAGGAGACCAAGAAGTAGTGTGTCAATAGCCATGGTCATTCTTTCATGCACACAGACTTGCACATTCTCATTCAGATTCGGTTATTTTTCTCCAAGTGCTGCTATGCAGGAGATTGAGTTGCTCCGGCAGCACACCACAGTACAACCCTTTAATTCCCCCCTTCTGTATACCACTGCACAATGGATCCAACCTACATTTTACAGTCCACCTCTAGCATGCCGCTGCACAATCTAGACCTACTCTACAGCTAGCACTTCATACCCAACACACCCAGTGGATAATTTGTGTAAAAAGAAAAAAAAAAATGCTAGGCCTCTCATCAGGAGGCAGCTTGCATCAGCCCATTTCTCCAGTAAGCACCGCCGAAAACAGAACTCCTGTGCCTACCAAAAATGAATGCATCCGTGCTCCAATACCTTTAGGTCGAGTTCATACTATAAGCGCCAGTGTTCATGATTAAGTGCTGGTGCTGAGCACGGGAAACCACCGGCTCAAATTAAGCACTATACTAACACCCAGAAATGATGGATTGAAAGGAGAATGCTTGATCTATTGTGCACTCCTTCACATCACTTGACAGCCCATGAGTCTATTCTTTAATGTTTCACCCTAACATCACTTCTTAGTCCCCTTCAGCAGTTTTCAAACCGCAACCCAACATATAGGCCTACTCTGTCTCTAATACGCCACCTCTAAAACAGCACCACCCAACCGATGCACAGCACTAACCGCACAGCACAACATAAAAACCAGTCCTACCTCTTATGTCGCATTTCCAGCGCTTGACCGAACAACTCATTTATTTTACCTGTAATGCAGTGCCTACGGTGCACCACCACAAAGCCCAAGGCGCTAACCTTTTTATGCTGCACATCCGTCACAACCACTGCACTTTAAGCATTCTTCGTTGACCTCTCCCTCTGATCCTTGCACCTCGCCGCCATTAGACATGGTGCATCACCCAGGAGCAGCTGGTGATAGATTGTACTGCTTTCTAGACACCGTTTGTCTGAAGCCATCATCGTTTTAATCACAACATCTGTTGGATGCTGTGAAAGCTGATGCTTGGTTTGTAACAAGGCAGATGAAAAATGTTTGTGCAGAGCATGTGGGAAAGCCTGTTTTCAGAAGTCAGCATTTATTTTGAAAGCCTGCCAGCTAGGATGTTGCTGGTAAAACATTCATATGCATTGCTTGAGTTTAGTTGGAATAGTCGACAGAGAAAGGTAGGATGTGGATGGCATAGAATGCCTCTAATGCATGTGTGGTGAGATGCAAAGAGGAGAGCAGCTTTTCTGGTATGTTTCTGTTGTTGGATAATAGGGCTGGAGACTTTTTCCTAGCCCGTGTACTTACCAGACAAAATGAAGAATTGGCGGGAATGGAATTGGGATAACAATCTTTTCTGTTACATGCATGGATAAGGTAATGGCTTGTTCTGATCCGATGAACGTTCTGCTGTGTTGACTCTTTAATAGAAATTCTCATTTAATGATTCCTTGTTGTCAGGCTGGGAATGCCATCTTAACTTCTATTTAGCCTTGTCCAGCCAGGGCACATGTGGGCTAGTCTTGGTTAGTAAGCGCTTTCACTCCTGAGGTGTATCTTGGATCCACACATCTCTTCAAAGTCAGAAAAATTGCTGACTCATATTTACTATCATAACTCCCCTAACAGGATTTAGGTGCCCTTTCTGCAATATTCTTCTTTGTGACTTGTTATGCCCACAGGTACAGTGATGTATGGGCTCACTGTCTCAGACAGTGTTTTCCATGAGATTCTAGGCACTTTTTCCAAACTCACTGTAGGAAGCTGGGTTGCTTGCTGGGGCAAAGTTTCCCACCACCGTACAAATCTAGCTCTAAGGCAGACACTGTTTCTCTAAGACAGCCTTCTGTACCCTTTAGGAATAACCGTGATCGAAAGGTTACTTCAGAGATTGCCCATTAGAGATCAGTAGTTTCAACAAAACACTTGAATCAAAACCATTAAACGTATTTTATGATGAAAATCCTATCAGAACCTCAACAACTGAATAAGTCAATACAAACATCTAGGACAAAGTAACAGTTACATTCCTTTAGGGAAAGGCCGTGAACGTTCCTGACATCTTCCCATTCCAGGAGCATAGCTCGACTCTCTGTTCCAGGCTGCCTCTTGCCTTTAGTAAGGCCGTAGGGACTGGCTGAGAGTCAATCATTTTGTGCAGACCGGCACAGTCCACAGCTCCCAAACTTCATAGTTTTCTCTGGTGTACATCTGCAGAGCACATAGTCTCTGACCCTGTGTGTCTGCCTAAGATATTAGATGGTGCCCTCACCTACCAAGTTTGAAGTTTAGTCTGGGACAGTTGCCAAAGTACTCGCCTTTCACTGCTAGTTGAAGTTGTTTTTGGCACTCGCTTCCAAATTCCAGCAAATAATCTTCCCACAGGCCAGTGTCAAACCAGTTGCAAGTGGTCATCTCCACAAGAAGCATCCTCTTTGGTTCCCTGTTGTCTATCGAGGCCACCAGGTGATCCGCTCACTCAGAGATTTTGTTAGAACACACATATCTGGGCATTGCAGTGTTAGATTTGGGGGTCTCTAGTTGGCATAGGTAGGTACCTGTGACAAATAGGGACCCTTGCGTCTAGTCAGGGTAAGGGGCTACACTCCTAAAATAACCCCTGCTTCACCCCCTTGGTAGCTTGGCCCGAGCAGGCCGGGTTATCTCAGAGGCAGTGTGTAAAGCATTTATGAACACATACAGTGATACAGTGACAACACTACAAATGGACACCACACAGGTTGTATTATAAAAATAAGTATTTTTATATAGACTTAACACAAGACCAAACGACAAAAATCCACAATACTCTACTCAAAAATAGTCTCTCTAATGTCATAAAATAGCTCAGTTCTCTCAAGTTGTAAATGCGTCACTTTATTCTCAATGTACCTTAGATGCGTAACGCAAAGAAAAAAACACAGAGTCGCAGGGAAGGTGATGCGTTGGTTCCTTACACGCAGGGGAGTGGATGCATCGGTTCCTTACTGCTGCGCAAGGGAGTTGATGCTCGCTTCCTTACTGTGTGGGGAGTTGATGCGTCGGTTTCTTGCTGCTCTCCAGTGCGATGTGACATGCTGGCACCTCGATGCGATACTCTTCTCCGGTGCGATGCGACAAAATGGCGTCCTGGTTGCGATGCGACAACGTTGGTGTGATGTGTGCATGCCCGACGGTTGTGCGGCGACTCGAGGAACTGTGGAGCCGCGACGCGCTTCTCTGGTGATGCGACGATGACCTCTGTGGCAGCGTCCCGCTTCTCCGGTGATACGCCGCGCTTGGGCGATGCGATGATGACCGTGGCAGCGGCGGCTCGCTTCTTCGGCGATGTGATGACAGCGGCTGCGGCGGCGACATGCTTCTCGTTGTTGCGTTGTGCTTCCAGCGACACGCACTCTCTCAGAAGGCCCAGCACAACAGCAGGCACTTCAATTCCCAGCAAGGAAATTCAGGGGGAGCTGGTTGGTGAAGCTTATATCCCTGAGACTTCAGGCAGGAGGCAAGCTCTAGTTCAAGCCCTTGGAGATTCTTCTTCAAGCTGATAGAAAGCACACTCAGTCCTTTTCTCCTGTCTTTGGCAATGAAACCACCACTGCAGGCCAACCCCCAAACACATAGCACAAGGGTAGTCTCCTCCTTCAACTTCCTGGTTCTTCTCCTCCGCAAAGGTTCGTCTTGATTCCCAGAAGTGATCTAAAGTTCTTGGGTCTTGGTCCCAATATTTATACTGCTTTTTTCTTTGTTCTCGGAAGGCAGAGAGGCCTTTGCCTAGTCCAAACCAGTTCTGGCCAGTCCTGGAGCACTTTGTTGGCATATCTCCTACTTTCCTTTCACAGTGCAGGGCAGGGACATCAGACAGACCACAGGAGGTGGAGCCAGCATTGTGGAGGGAAGGCCCAGCCCTATTCAGGTCCCAGGTGCAACCCCTCCCACCCATCTTGATGCAGATCTCTCTATTCAGCCTTTTGCTGACTCACCCTGTCTACTGGAATCCCCCAGCCCCTGTCACTCAAACTCCAGACAAGGAATACACAGCCTAGTAGAGGCAGGTTTGGATGGTTAGACAAGAAAATACCTACTTTCTAAAAGTGGTATTTTCAAACTCAGAATGTTAAAACCAACTTCACTAACAGATGTATTTTATCATTTTGAGTTCAGGCATACTAAACTCGAATTTATACCATGTTCCCTGAGTCCGTTCGGATTATAAAATGTAATAATCAAACTGCCCATTCTGGCCTATGGAGCACAGTTAGCCTTGCAATAGTGAAAAACGAAAATGGCTGTAATTCACTATCAGGACATGCCACACACCAGGGCATGTCCTACCTTTTACCTACAATGCACCCTGCCCTTGGGCCTACCTTAGGGGTGACTAATATGTATAAAAGGGAAGGTTTAGGGACTGGCAAGTGGGTGCACTTGCCCAGTCAGCATGGCAGTACCAGACTGCACACAGGCTCTGCAATGGCAGACCTGAGACACATTTTACAAGCTGCTCCGGTGGGAGGCACAATCAGTGCTGCAAGCTCACCAGCAGCATTGGTTACAAGCCCACTGTACTAGGGTCTGACAAGTAAACCAATCAAGC
This sequence comes from Triturus cristatus, assembly GCF_964204655.1. Lineage (NCBI taxonomy): Eukaryota > Metazoa > Chordata > Amphibia > Caudata > Salamandridae > Triturus > Triturus cristatus. The sequence goes on along the minus strand of NC_140586.1, from coordinate 356,550,756 downwards.
CAATCATGGAGTCACTAATCCATACCTCAATTTATCATAGGGAAGCACTTGCACTGTGGCACTGAACAGCAGTGGCACAGTGCCCAAAGCATCTATAACTAGCAAAAACACACGAGGCAACAGCAAAAAAATGGAAGAGAGACCCACGCCAATGGTGCCAGGTCTAACATGCAGTTACAATTATCTCTCGATGTTCCTCTGCTTGCAAGTTCTCTCCATCGGTTTATCATCTGACTGTCTTCTCCCTGGGTTCAAACTTCCAGCGTTGGAGCACTCACAAGTCTTGGTTCTGGTGGCTGAAAGGCCACAGACTACCTCTAACCACTTTTTTCTGGATGGGGGACTGTGTCCCGGTCTTGTCCTTCATGCGGCAAGCAGTATGCTTCACTAGATGAAGTAAGCAGGTGTAAATCCGAAGCTTCGATCCCAAATACCATTAGCGATAGCAAACTTAGTAGAGGTGAGAAGATGTCCTTTCTCTGATCCTCAGCCACTCCCTGGCTTGCTTCAGGTTTCTCACTTACAGATAAAACTCTAAAGTCAGCGTTCAGGTCAAAACTTTCAAAATGTTCAACTGTTAATGGTAAACAAATGCCCCTCGCAAGGGACATGTATATTACTTCCGTTCCATTGAAAAATAACGTTGGTCTCACCCAAACTAGTTTGGAAAAAGAAGGCCAAAACAACATTTCTTTTCATTTCCATCTCTTTGTGACTTTGGATGTTTTTTGTATATGATGTTGACACCACTTGTTCCCTGGGTTATTCCCTGGGTTTGTACGAGGGGAATCAGGCCAGGCTCTTCTGCGGCTCCCTCATGCTAACGACAGGCATGCTGCACACATGTGACAGAGGAAAAAATACACATAAATTAAAAACACTCATAATGAGTGTTAAAAGTAATTTTAAAAAACGCACACAACCAGTTAGTGATTTCTGAATGTGCAGAGTCACTATACTAGCTTAAACTATCTTAAATGCGAGACTTATTGCATTGCAAATATTTGTTTGTTTACTAGCACCCATGCAGCGCTTTCACATTCATGGAGGCCGCACCCCTTTCTTGGCACAAGCTGCCTCTAAAGAAAGGGGCATGGCCGACATTAAAGTGAAAGCACTACATGGGACAATTTGACAAAAAAAAAGCATCTGTTTGTCGAGTTGACAAACAGATGTTTTTTTTTGTAAAAGCACCCATGCCGTGCTTTCATTTTAATAGCAGCCGTGCACTTTTCTTTAGACGCGGCTTGTCTAAAGAAAGGAGTGCGGCTTCCAGGAAAGAGAAAGCAGCGAATGGGCGCTAGTAAACAAAAAAAAAAAAGTACACGCGGCTGCTATACTTAAAGCGGACTGTGCTGTTAAAATAAATGAAGAAAGGCGGCCTCTATAGTTAAAGCGGACCACCATTAGTAAATAAAATAAAAGTGGGTGGCGTGCTGTGACGTAGTGGGTGGAATAGGGGCAAATCATTAAACAAAATAGTTTTCACAGCCAAGATAAAGCAGACCGTGTAACAAGACAAGTAAAAGGTCCAGTCGTTATGGGAAGTAACAAATGCAGACAAGGTGGTACCAAAGAGGGAATAACCAGCCTAATAACTAGTCGGAAGCCAGCGTTTACAATGGACAATGACAGAAGCCACTTAAAAGTATGGGCGAGGCTTCAAAGCCATACTCCAATACTGCATGCCTCGCAGCAGCGCATTTTCTGCCCAGGCTCAACCTAAAAAGGGAAGAATGAGAAGAATGAGTAGAATGAGTAGAATGAGGGTAGAATGAGTTCTGCGCCTGCTACATAGTTTGAAACTGTGAAAAGTGGTCTCTACCAGCTGCAGTGTGTGTAAGGGGACAGATGTAATACAAATTGTTTCCTGCAGCTCTGCTTAAAAGGGAGGAGAAAGGATGGCTCTTTCCAGTGTTGCAGGAAGCCGGGGAGCTGTATGTGTACGCTATGCAAAACATGGGATTTAATTTAGCTCCACTAGTAGACTTTAAGGTTCGTGAGGGAAGCCCTTCGCTCTTGACTTACAGCCATATGGCTCGTGTGCTTTGAGAAGAGTATTCTCCTGCCACAAAATGAAGTATGTCTCTCTATCACCTTCCATGCTAAAAGGAAATATCTCAGCATTGAAGACTTTTATATCCTTAGCCTGGCTCTGAAGCTCCTCCCACCCTCCCTCCATTCATGCTTCTTGATTTATGTCTACTGTGAGTGCTTTCTCACTGCTATTAACCTCCTTAATGGAGATGGTTCCCTGTGATGATTAGATTCCACAAATATCTCTTCCTCTTCGACTGTCGAGCTGGGGATCTGGTACTACTTTGTCTCAGACAAAGAAGGGACATTGCGATCAAGAGATGAGATCTGGCTCCCAGCTGGGGCTTTTGATGGCGCAGGCCATTTGTTATCGTTTGGTGGCAGGAAGGACTTCATCTTCTCGTCGGTATTCTCTCCTAGTGATTGTGATGACTGAGTCGTCCCTGCATGCGATCAGAAGGGTTGTGCTACCAGGAATTATAAGGACTATATGAGTTTGAGAGGAAGAAAAGGATTGCATCGTCCTCTTGTGAGGGGCAGTGTTCCCTGGACTTGTGTTGCTTTATTCTCGTCTTATTAATTCATTTCGATATATTGGTTTATTAACTTTAAAAAAACATTAAGACAGTCTATAATGCATTAAAACAAGAATAAAAACAAACAAAGAATGCATTAATATATAATCTTTGTGTCCACAGGAAGTTGCCCCAACTAATACGATTACATCTTAAGAGCGTCCGAATTTTCCTTTATATGCCAAGCGGAGTCTACAAATTTAGAAACGGCATAAGAGCATGTAGAGAATTTGTTGTAATAATTGAAAGCTTCTCTTGCCTTTCTTACATTAAGCACCTTAAATAGGAGAAGAGCCGTTTCTCCCCATATTTATCATAAAAGGGCAGAAAAGACGTGGAGGATGATTTCAGCCCTATTGTACTGAAAAAGACAAGTTTTAACGTGGGGAGAGCATTGTTCCGTTTCCTTCTCACAGCCTACGTTTGACATATAGAGAAAGTGTGCCGAGTGTACATAGTGTTGACGTGAGCCTCCCTGCCCTGTGTCTTTTTATGGGCGAGGTAGATGTTGCCTCTTGAGTGTGCCACAAAGATGCTTTTGGCACCATACTCTTTTCTAGTGCTTAGTCTATCGGGGAGAGCCAGGTCTCGGCAGGGGCAACTATATTAAAAGTTATTTTTTTATGATAAAACTATGTAATCAAGCATATAGTCTAATCCAAATTAAAAGGGATACGAGTTGTGCTTGATACTTAAAATGCACTATTCTTCATGCAGCCAAAGGGTAGGAGTTTATTCTAGGAGGATCAGTAAGGATCTAAAAAATATTTTTTCTATATAAGAACATTTTAACTTTGCACCATCCCGATAATTTCTCCCCATATACTGAACTGCTAAGGCACCCTACATTATACACAGCTAATGTTGTGTAGAAAGAGCAACCCTCAAACGTCCGGTTGATAGACGACAGTTCAGCAACAGCTATAGGTAAAATATTTCAAGCCTTTTTTTTAATGTTTGGCCGTTTACCTGAGGCTGCAAAACGGGGGCCTAAGTAATCGATGTCTCTGACTTGAGTCAAAGAAGTTCCATTTAGTCAGAATCCCAATCTGAAGTTTTGTTTACGGCCTACTGCTAGAACTTTAGGCTTCTGGAGATTACCGATAAGCTTTGAATCAAAGCAGCATTTCTCAAACCATGGAAGTGGTGACTCCAAGCTGTTTTGTGTGCATGCACATAGGTCTGGGTCACTGACATGCAGGACAAGGAGAACTTTATCTGAGCCCAGTCCATTTGCATCGAGCTGGATTAGCAGCATCCAGAACATTTATATACACATAGAAAAGAAAAAAGACGACGATATAGTCTCGTTGAACACCTTAAAGTCCTTGGTCACATTCCCATCCCTGCCGTGGTGAACATATACATTGTTTAAATGTAAAAGTCTAACAAGTTCGACGAGGCCAAAATCAAAGCCCATGTTTTTCATAATGTCAATTAATCAGGGTCTGTCTGCAACATCAAATGTGCTTTTCAAAAGGAGAAGTGCCATGTAAATACTTAACTTTTTAAAATTTTAATAAGCTAGGCATGTTTCATTATGATAGTGAAGGCGGCATGCTTGATCTGTTGTCCGTGTAACCTTACAGAACTTTTTTTTTTTGATAAACAAGTTTTTATTGTTTTTGATTGTACAACATAAACTTTTGGGCCCTTCGAACCACCACCACACAGCAATACAGCATAAAACGCACAATAGTCCCGCCCTCCCCCTGAAAACCCCCTCCCCCCCATCTGCTAAACACCCTTTTCATGGTATGTTGCCCAGCCATTTCCCCCAGACTTTGCGGTACTTCTTGGGGCAACCCCGTGCCTGGTAAAGAGTTCGTTCCTGCGCCGCACACCAATCCACCCCGGTGCTCCACTTGGCCAAGCTAGGCGGTTGCGGCTGTTTCCATGCCGCTGCAATGTCTCGCTTCGCTACCATTAAGGCCGTCATGAGGAATAACTTCTCCGGGCGTGTGCCGTCAGTGATGCCCAGTAGGGTGTGTCTAGGGTCATGTGGCACCTCCCACCCCAGGACCTCTGTGAGTTCGGACTCTATGCCCCTCCAGTACCCCTCCAGTTCCGGGCAAGACCACACCATGTGAATGAAGTCGGCCGGCTCAGAGCCACAACGGGGACAAGCCGCGTAGGCGGAGAGGCCCGCGCGGTGTAGGCGAGCCGGTGTGAGATAAGCGTAGTACAGGTAGTAAATTTGGATAAGCCGCAGTTTGGCGGAGGCTGTCACCAGTCGGGGGGCCATAAGGGCTTCCCGCCAGTCGGCCTCATCCAAGGGACTCACCCACCCCTCCCATCGTTCCTTAAGGCCTTCCAGGGATGTAGGGGTGCTGTTGATGAGGGAGCGGTAGATCCTGGAAATGTCCCCCTCCCCAGGTTACCCAGCATGACGTGAGCCTATGGGGGGCTGTGGTCCGGCAATCTAACGTCCAGCGGGGTGTAGGTGCATATGGCATGGCGTATTTGAAGGTATTTATAGAATTGGGAGGAGTGGAGGGAGAAGCACGCCTGCAGCTCTGAATATGAGCACATACGCCCCCCCCGCCAGACATCTCCCAGCTGGGAAATGCCGAGCAGGTCCCACGATTTAAAGCCCTCTAGCTCCGCAACCTCCCGCAACCATGTCCCATGCCACAGGGGAGTGACGCGGGTCAGCCTCCCAGTCCATCGGGTGTGGCGGAGCGCCGCTCGCCAGGCCAGGAATATTGCTTTGGTAATATCCGGGCAAGAGGCGGGGATGGAGGCGCCATACAGGCGGACCTGAATACAGAAGAAACCCAGGTCCCCCAGTTCCACCCTATAGGCTGGATCGGACCATCCCCCCCCCAAACCAGTCATGAATGACCAGGAGGCGGGTGGCCAGGTAGTAGAGGTAGAGATTGGACATGCCCAAACCCCCATCAAAGGTGGGCAGGCGGCATAACGATAGAGCCAACCGTGGCCTCCCACCACCCCAAAGAAATCTCGTCGCCATCCCGTCAAGCTCACGAAACCAAGGTCTCGTAAAGGAGAGGGGAGTGTTTTGCAGCACATACAGGAACCGGGGAAGAATCATCATTTTGTAGAGGGCCACCCTCCCCAGCGGATTGAGGGGTAGTGATTGCCATCTCGCCAGGTCCGCCTTGGCTTTCTTAACCAGGGGGGTCACGTTAAGCGCCCAGCTCAGTTCCGGGAGAAGGGAGACCCAGATGCCCAGATATTTGAAGGACAACCGGCGGAGGGAAATGGTATCCTGCCATTCGAAACATTCCCGGGAGGGGTGCAAAGGAACCAGAACCGATTTTCGCGAGTTTAAATACAGACCAGATGCTCGGCCAAAGCGGCCCAAGATGTACATTGCATGAGGTCCGGAGCGCACCGGATTTCCAAGGTACAGCAGGACGTCGTCCGCATAGAGGGCGATTTTGTCAGCCTCCAGGCCCGGCCACTCCCAGCCCTGAAGGAGAGGGTCAGTTCTGATCAGGGCAACAAGGGGTTCCATCGCAAGCGCGAAGAGAAGGGGCGACAGCGGGCATCCCTGCCGTGTCCCCCGGCCGATCCGAAATGGCCCCGACAGCGCCCCGTTGACCAATACCCTGGCACGGGGGCGGGCGTAGAGGACCCGTACCATTCCCAAGAACTTAGGGCCGAAACCCATGTGGGTCAGGACGTCAAACAAATAGGCCCATCCCACTGAGTCGAAGGCTTTCTCGAAATCGGCAAGCAGGAGGGCGCGGTATGGAGTTAAGCAGTGGCGGTGAGCCAGGGCCACGTGGAGGCGGCGTAGACAATGGCGAGTGCCCCGATCGGGCATAAAGCCACATTCGTCCGGATGGACCAGGCTCGATAAAAAAGGCCGGAGCCGTTGGGCCACGACAGCCGCGTAGAGCTTAATGTCGGTGTTAATAAGAGAGATCGTAGACTTGGGCAGAACCACAATCGTGGCCATGTCGGCTTCCGGGGGGAAGGAGCCTTTCTTAATCGCCTCTGCATAGAGATCTCGCAACCTCGGGACCAGGCTATCTTTATAGGTGGCATAGAAAACCTTACAGAACTTAATCTAGGCTTTCATCAAGATCCTATGGTCATCAACCTATTCTTGTAGCCTCTGGAGAACCATTCTTTCACAGAGTTTCCAGAGGCTAACTAAAAGTGATTTTGGGCGATAATTTCCTGGGTATGAGGTATCTTCCTTTTTTAAAAATAAATATGGGGACTATTTCCCTTCTCTGCCATGACCCTGTAATGTTACCAAAATTACAATCAAATTTTAGTAAAAGGAGAGATACAGCGCTCAACATCATTCTTGGAAAGATCCTAAGAGACTTTGTCCGGGCCTGGCTCTTTCCTCCACATGAAATAGGCCAGGGTCCTGTCGACCTCTGAATAACTATAGGGTGGCTAAATAAATCTACTTAGGCAAGGGGTCAAGATCAGGAATTAGTTAGTCATGGTGTCAGACTTGTGTAGCGCCTTGAAGGGAAGCAACTAAGTTTCTCCTGAAATTGGAGAAAAAATTATTTTAGAGTCTATAAACCTGGTGCCCCATGCTACAAATCTCCAAAAACCTTGAACATCTTTTTCCTCTATGGCATTACATAAGTTTTCCCAGCTTTTACGGTAATAGTCTTCCTTCTTTCTGTTAATAGTGGTTTGTAACCGATCATAGGAATTGGGTTACTTGGATATCTCAAT